>NC_142998.1:7200000-7840000 GCF_061535395.1 Colias eurytheme | reverse complement strand
AACGGAATGCGGGTAATGTTAGAAATGAGAGATTATCATTGGCGAAGGATTCACGATCATTACACACTGATTGTGTCGTTGCCGACATACAACTTGTATCACGCGGCGCCGGCTGGAGAGCTGACACAGAAGTTGGGAGAAGACGCTGTGAAAGCATTGTCTGGTACCGATTTTTCGGTACATCCTGACTGGTGAGATATAAATCAATGAAAATATGTACAATATATTTTTCAAATTCTTACTTTTGAGCGTTTATGAAAAAACATGTTATTCAAAAACGACCATACGAATTATTATTGTACCAGTTTTAAATTTGTAGTTGGTTTATTGCGTTATAGATACTGGCTATAAAAAGACTATGTAACGTTCTAAATAAAACATAGGTACAGTGTTAATTGTAGGTACCTATGTGTTATATAGAATTGAGGGAATTTAAACTTTATTTAAGAGATGATAGGCTCTCGGAATCGTTTTTTTTTTGTTTTATAAATAATGTGTGGAAGCATGTTTTTACAGGTTATATTGTAGACACATAGAGCCTCACTTTGATTCTCGTGAGTTAGAAGTGTTACACTTCCTGCGCCGACGCAGAGATGAACCGAACTTCGCTATGCAAAAAATGAAGCATTTGTTCTCTCCAATACCACCTACTTTGTTTGAAAAGACCTACCATTGTAAGTTACCTGATAGTTGATACCTTAAATTTTCAATTGTGTAGTTTTTAATTACAATTTTCAATTGAGTAGCAACAAATTTATTGAGAGGCCGACGAAATTTATATTTCATATAAACATCAGATAATATAGTAGTTAACTACCAAAGCTTTGAATTAAACATCAATTAAACTAAATTATGGGTAATCGTTTGTTTATTTGCCCAACACAATGTTCTGTCCAATTTTCATTCCACAACCCTTTATGTTGTGATACAAAGTATGTACTACAAAACCCAAGAAATTGTTAAATTGATCACCAATAATAAAGGTAATTGAAAATAATTTTAATAAAGGTAATGAAGACCTAATGGCCCGGTTGAGCCACGAAGCGATCAGCACGCGGCGTTGGGCGCTCGAACATGAGGGCCGAGAGCAGGACTGCTCTACGTGCCTTCTTGGTTCCATAACCACCTTCCTTGCCACAGGTATTGTAGAATAATACGAAGCATATTGTCTCATTTGTTAATATAGATCAAAATGTATATAAAAATGAGCATTTTCATTATTCAATCAGTTAATATAAAAAAAAAAATAAGAAAAAGAGGAAAAATCTGTAAAAGAAGTACCTATTCAAAGTACTTACAAGTACATATTATATTATGATGTATTTACATATGTGTGGACTGTGATAGTACTTTAGATGTTAAAGATCTTTAAGAATATTGGGCATGTTCGTAGAAAAGCGGAGCTAGAGTCGCAGATAATTCGTGGGTACATACTTTTACTTTCCCTGGTAATAAAATAAATTTATTCATTTATTTAATATTTAACACTTAATTTTAGTTATGTAAAATGTGCCAATGAGAAAATTTAAATATAGTTACTCTAGAGATAAAAAGATGATGAATTGTTCGTCGGCTCTGTTTTAAAAATAAATTCATTACGTTATTAACGTGATAAAGATGATTTATAACACGAAAAATATATTCAGAACAAGATTTATTTCATGATAAGATTTGAAGTCACTCATTATATGTAATTGATTTTAATTTATTTTTCAAATCTCCAGGATATGACGCAGTTATTATGTCATGCTCTAGATTTTATATTATTATTAAAAAAAATTCCTACATTTTCTTCAAATCCATGCCATGTCTATGTTTTTACCACCCTTTATGGCCGCCTTATAAACTTTAACTGCATCATTCATGTTTCAAAATTTTTTTCTTCGTGAAAACATGATCGTTGCCACGGGCCATGTCATGAAATCTTACCGTAACGAGATGTGAGAACAATTTGTTTTATGTTCAATATTATAGCTCTAACTACCATTGGTAACTGATTCATATATGTACTAAAAACATATTTAACATAGAGAGCGGATTAACCCGCTGGCACGTGTATCACGCGGCGAGTACGCACGCGGCCCCCATAGAGGGCGCTGTGTGGGCGCGCGGCCCGCTCGAGGCGTGGTACCGCCGCGCGTCTGCAACGCCCGACACGCTCGTGGTGCACGCGCCTGTACCGCTCGTGGGGAGGAAGAGGAACACTGATGTGGAAGTGACGCCTGTGAGCCTTAGTGTAGATATTAGTAATTATTAATTAGGTTCATCGATTTTTAGTGTCACGTGGCCTAGCCATCGCTTAAAACACGTACGCAAAGGCTATAGGTTTTTTTATAGGTACTTTTTGTTTGATCATTTGATTTCATTTATATCATTTCATAACATTTATACCATATTACTTTTACAAAGACTTTAAAGTTGCTAGTAAAATAATTAATCGATTATTAACCTCTGAATAAAATTAATATCTCACTTTATTTTTATAACTAGCTGTGCTCCGCGGTTTCACCCGCATTGCTCAAGTGCGTGAAAATCTGTGGTGAAAATATATAGCTTGCTTATATAGCCTTCCTCGATAAATGGGCTATCTAACACCGAAAGAATTTTTCAAATCGGACCAGTAAATCCTGAGATTAGCGTTTCAAACAAACAAACAAACTATTTCGCTTTATAATATTAGTATTGATTTAGAATGGGTTTATATCATAACAATAATTTTTTTTGCAGTTAGGTCCACAATGGCAGTGGCTGACAGCAGCCCGTACTGTGGCTCACCCAACAAAACAAGGTATCATCGGAGTGGCCGGCTATCACTTCCATCCCAAACATCTCGACGATGTTCTGGAATCCATCACAAATGCACACGTATGTATAATTTTTTTCTATTTATATTTAAAAACTTACTTATCAAAAATACTAAAGAAACCAAAGGTTGATACCCAGTAAATGCCTAAAGCTAGGTACCTTTTAACTTGTAACATCATATTTGAGCTCAATAACGATTCATTTTTATTTTATTGTTACTTAGTCTTATGATTAAACTTTAAAGTCCATTTCCTTCATTTATGCAGTGTAATCATGAAGATAAATCTCAATGCGAGCCGCAATGTGACCATACAAATTGGAGCTGCGTGCTTATAGATGACGCTGGCTGGATCGTTTCTGATCAAACTGCAACTAATGATAGACACAAACACCTCGCTACTGAACACCCGGGGGTAATGAAGGCTCTGTTGAATGAAAGCGTGTTTAAAGTACGTTGGATTCATGATTATCAGGGAGTTTGTTTCCCGCCGAAAGATGAAAAACTGAAAGCAGCTGCTCCTGTGAGTACTAAACCAATTATACGTATATATATACCTATAGTATTTATGAACATATTCTGTACATATCCTAGTGGGACACCCATTTACAAAACTGCTTTCGCCTCGCCGTTGCCGCCGCCGCTCGCCGATGTTTGAACGTCTAATTAAAATTTGAATCCGGTAAGATCAATAAAAAGGAAATGATGCTCAAGATCTGAATCTTGAACATTATTCTCAATTTCGTAGAAATTGACACATAAAGCATTAGAAAGATCACAAAAAATATTATCGAAATACTTCTGCATTTCCTCAAGGTTCTTAAATGTTTAAGTTTACTTAAAACCTATGTAAATAATAATAAATAGTAATAATAAAATTGTTTCAGAGACTGCCATCAATTATCATGTCTCTTTGGAGTTCTATTAAGATCATTGTGTATGCTTCACAAAATCTAATAACTGTTATGAGCCTATTAACAACCGGTAAGTAACTGATACTTATTTTCAGTTTTAAAATTGTTTATTTAAAAAAAAGTCTGCTTAATCTTGCTGTTTTTTAATGTTAAACTTCGTGTAGGTAGCAAATTTTTGTGTCATAGTCATAACCCACCGGAGCATTAATATTTTAATTAATTGTACATTAAATTGTATCATATTTATAAATGGCAGTATAATTATTACGGTAAAAGGCACAATGGCGATCGGAGACACAAATCTGGAGCGAGAGAAGCGCCGCAAGCGGTTGCAGCGCGACTTCGAGCGGGAGAAATACGAGCGGTTGTACGACGAGCGCGTGGTTATTAACCGCACAAGAGTTGCCACTTGTGACCGCTCCAGACCGATTTATGAACTACAGGTACATCTGTTGATAAATAAAATAAAGTAAAGATATTTTTTGTAAAAACGCAAAACCCAAAACGCAACGTAGTGTCGCAGATAATATAATACTATAGTAATAGTGTTATTTTTTCACTTGAATAGTTTATGTTCTCTTTCGTGTTTTTCATATCAAAGTGCTACACATTAAGTTTCATACATTATTTTTAATTAAAGATATGATTGTTTACTTAGAAAAAAGGCGGTCCTAAACATGTAGGGACCATAATATAATATTAATGCATGCGTGAGTTTCTTAGCTAAATATAACACTATGTATAATTATTTATTGAAACAGCGGAACAAAAAAGCAATGGAGGTACTAAATCGTCCAGCGAAACCGTGCCAGTGGCCCTTCGTAGCAACCGAAGTTCCTGACACAAACCTCATCCTGATCGCCATTTATTTGCACTGCCCTTACACCGGACCTCCTCTTGATGACTCGTTGGTTAACGAGCCAGTAAGTAATTTTTTTTCTTGAATATAAATCTTTTTATTACAGATCAAAAACATAGTTTTATAGAAGTTAGATCGAAGAATTATTATCTAGGTACCTAATTAATACGCTAAGATTTTAACTCGACGAAGATTTATATAAAAGGTACTCAGTGAATTATACTTGTAAAACACTAACAAAAACTCCACTTAAAGCATTATTGCTAATTTCTATTTTTTATGGTGTTGAATATTGATAGAGTATTAGGAATATGTGAATATTTATTTTAACCAACTGTCTGAAATACTGCATGCTTTTTCTTTAAATAACGTTTGCAATACAGGTACAAATGCGTGAAGTCAGCTCACTACGTGGTTCAGCGAGCCAGCTTGCGTGCTGGCGCGTGCGCGTGTCGCTCCCCGCGCGACCGCCGCAAGCTACGTGCTACCCGCATAATTATACCGCGGTAAGATATGACACACCACAGAACATATAAAGGAGGTTTATTTGTTCTGTGTGACACACACACACACACACATAAACCTTAAAGATACATCACCTTACAACCTTTTACACGCACGCACACGCAAACTCAAACAGGCCCACGCAACATACACGTTCACCAATTAATACACTTATACGCACTTCATACGTATATATACGTTAGAAGACAGAAAACAGTAATCCCCTCTACAATATGATACTGGTATACCGTCTTATTTATCCTTTCCGAAAAAGAATTAATGTATCAGCTGGGAATCGAACTGTAAATATACTTGTGCTTTTGATTTTATTAACTTTAATAGGTACCTATTTATACTAAATAGGTATTTATTTTTCATTACAGGAAGCTGGATACAGGCAATGCGGACCATGGCTTCCAGACCCCGAAAACAATGCAAACACAACTCAACTCGCCCATCTACTCCTATATATCAAAATTATAATACATTTGATTATAAAATGAATAATATAACGACAGGGTTCAATTCAGATGAAAACTTTATATTCACAAGGTGAAAAATTACCTTGAACCTTACCTTATTGAGCAAAGGTTTTAAACATCTGTACTTTCAGATATAATGTACTAGTCTTGGATCTCGATGTTAAAGTTATTTTACATTTAATTAGTTTTTAAAATGGCAACAAAATATCACGTCTTGAGAGCAGTAAATAATCTCATAAATGTGTGTCAATACTTTAATGTTGCCGTCCTCAAAAATTGTATTCAATGTTGTATTGTGAAAAAATTCAAAGATTTGTGGTTTGGTTTAAATAAAAGTCGAATTATTTCTCAACTCGTTTTATTTAATGTATTTGGTTCGGAAATATCTATATAATACTGATGGTGCCAACTGGCAAATCACAAAGTTGTAAAATTACATTTCCTTAATTACATACATATTTCATTCATAATAGTAACTTCAAAAAATTAAAACAATATTTAATAAATGATTGGAATGCTAAGTTATATTGGTGGGTATTTAACAGATCATAAATAAATTAAATATTCGAAAATAAATTAAGTTTGCCTTCGAGACAAATAAACAAAGCTTGTAAACAAAAATATACATATTACAAAATTTCTTTGAATATAGGTAACAAAAAGTTTGCATAAGATTGCGTATTTAAGAAAGATAGAGAGAGAGAAAGTAATTGAGATTTTAATCCATTTCTCATACAACAAATATTAGCCTCAGATATTCAATACGCAATGCGCAACCTTATTTTTATCTTTAATCTTAAACCTAAAAAGAGCGAGTTTTAAAGATTGATAGAATCTGAAAAATTCAGGGATAAAAATGGAAATAATAATTTAGATAAACGAGCTGCAATAAAAATGCAATATCATCACTTGAAACCAAATTATCTTATCGTTAATCACCATTCCATTTTTTACCTTTGAGAATAAGAATACGTCATACAAGTAACACCTGTCCTAAATTAGAAATAGCATTAAAATTTCAAAACTCGGAAAAATCAGACTATTCTAAGAAATTCTATTTGAGCTTCTACTTGAAAAGAATTGAGATAAGAAAACTGTGTGTACTTTAAATTTATTCTATACACTAATTTTAATGGAAAAAATATAATTCTTTCTTTAAACTGTATCTATACAAATACTACACTGAATCAGAAAGTTATGCTAAGTCATTAATAAAATATTCTCTTTGAACTCGTTTAGCCTTTCTATTTATCATCAAAAATATTACTTTATAATTTTTTTATACAACCTGTTTACTCTACGTAATTCGAAAAAAATAATATTATGTAACCTATCTACCTATTTTCATTGCCTTCTTTCCTTTTATTTGGCACTATACCTAATATTATAAATTTAATGAAAATGTGTTTTATAAACAACATAATGATTAAATATAGATGTTTTAATGTGAATTTGAATGACTTCATACAACAATATGAGAATCATAATTCATAATTTATTTATAGACGATTATAGTCCTAATCTTGTGATGATCGTAGATATTCAAAAGTTGATTAATAAAAATACATCTAGACATCAAGTTTAATGATTAAATCATTTCAGTGAAGATAATCAAGGAATATATTTTGTCAAAATTCTGGGAAAGAATATCGATAAAATTGACGTTAAAATTATTACTACGTCCAAACCTTAAATAATAAAAGTATATTTAAACTTATTTAATAAGTTTCAAATCTTAAAAAGCAATTTTATTTCAATAATACATAAATCAACATCAGCTTTAACTTTAACTTCATCAGAATCCATTGAATATATTATGTAAATATCACTCAAACTTCTGCATCTGGTGAAGGATTTATAAATATGCGGATGAGAGGTCAGCGTAAAAATTCATTCAACTCTGAAGCTGACAGTAATGACTATGTTACTAAAGGTTGTTTGCGGGATTTATTAAAGGAGGAGTTATCCAAATCTCTCAATGTAACTATGGGAAATATGGTATCCGATCAGCTTAAAAGCATTCAACACGAAATCTCATCGTTTAAAGAATCGCTAAATTTTTTCAATGCACAATTTGAGTTACTGAAAACATCGTTGGATGAAAGAAACGTCTTAGTTGATGAATTAAAAAATGAGAATAATAAACTAAAGTCCACCGTTCTTGATCTCGGCACAAGACTGCATATTGTCGAACAGCAGCTTCGTGAAAATAACATCGAAATCAACGGTATTCCTGAAAACAAGGGCGAAATTCTGTCTAACACCCTAGGCCAGCTAGCGAAAACTGTGGGGGCGCCACTCGATGACAGTGATATTCTGCACGTAACCAGAGTTGCTAAGTACAATAAGGATAGCAGCCGTCCTAGGTCTGTTATAGCCAAACTACGTAGCACTCGCATTCGTGATACAGTACTAGCCGCCGTTTCTAAATACAACAAAAATAATCCTGAAAACAAGCTCTCATCGCAGCATCTAGGTATCGCTGGGCGGAAGTCTCCCGTCTTTGTATCAGAGCACCTAACTCCGGCAAATAAACAACTCCATGCCGCTACACGACAAAAGGCTAAGGAGCTCGGATACAGATTTGTGTGGATAAGAAACGCTAAGATATTTGTTCGGAAACACGAGTTTGGCCAGGTCTTAACGATACGTAATGATGACAGTCTTAAAGCTCTTAAATAAGTCCATTTATTAATATTATTAGTTTATTAACCTATGTGAATGTTGTAGAGTTTTAAAATACTATAATGCTTGATATATATTACCAGAATGTAAGAGGGCTTCGAACAAAAACGAACACTGTCTATAGTAACATTCTACTTTGTAATTATGAAGTAATCATATTTACCGAAACCTGGTTAAACGCTAAAATCCATAATGGTGAGTTCATTGATAGTAATAGATACACAGTCTATCGTAACGATCGTAACAGTTCTGTTAGTTCATCGAAATCTGACGGTGGCGGTGTTATGGTGGCTGTTTCAAATGATCTAAACTCCTACCGTGTTTCTAAATGGGAATCAAAAACTTGTGCTGCTGAAGATTTATGGGTGGTTGTAGAAGTTACTAGTAATGATAACAACAGATCATGTCTAAAAGTTGCAATTTGTGCGGTATATCTGCCACCACCTGTAAATTTACTTACCTTAAGTAATTATTTAGATAACATAAATAACTTGGTATCTGATAATTTTGATGATATAATTATTATTGGTGATTTCAACATGGGATTTGTTAAATGGACTGTACAGGGTGACAATTATTTTCCAACTCCCTCTGACTTTCAAAATTCCTTGGGTTACTGTTTGATTGATTTTATGTCTGTTAATAATTTTAATCAGCTTAATACAATCCCCAATAAGGATGGTAAGATTTTGGATCTTGTTATAACTAACATGTCAAATGCTCACGTAACACAGCCTACTGATATTCTCAGTAAACTTGATCCATTCCATCCTCAATTAGTTGTCACGCTGTCACTTTCAAAAAATAAAAACCTTCACGCTCGTAGTCAGTCACATTTAAATTTTTACAAAGCTGACTATCCGGGAATAATAAGTTATCTAAAGTTGATTAACTGGACTGATGTTTTTAATAATTGTATAGATGTTGACGCAATGGTTGAGAGATTTTATGATGTATTGTATAATGTTATAAATAAATTTGTTCCGAAACGTTGGTCTGTCAAAAGTAAATATCCACCATGGTACAGTCATGCACTTATAAGGCTATTGAAAGAAAAACACAAATTGCGCTTGAAGTTCACAAAATTTAATAATCCCCGAGACAAACTAGAATTTGATATTGTAAGAGAGCGTGCTCACAAACTACTCGATGATTGTCTGAGCAAATATAAACGTAATCTTGAGGAAAATATTCAATCTAACCCTAAACATTTCTGGAAGTTTGTGAACTCTAAGCGCAAAAATGTATCTAATATTCCTTCTTGTATGTACCTAGATGACCAAATCGCGAAAAGTGGGCCTGATATTTCAAATCTATTCGCGGAGAAGTTTTCCTCAGTTTTTACTAATTTTTCTCCTACAAATCCAGTATTACCTGTTTCTAGCGGTAATATTCCGATGTTATGTAAGTTACAATTTACTGAAACAGAGGTCGCAAAAAAATTGAAACATTTAGACTCATTCAAAGGCGGCGGACCGGATGGTATTCCACCTCTATTTTTCAAACGTTGTTATGTCGTGATGGCCTTACCTATAAGTAAGATTATTAATCGTTCCTTAGACAGTGGTACTTTCCCTTCTGAGTGGAAGAAGGCCAGAATTGTGCCTGTCTATAAGAAAGGCGACACCGACAATGTGCGAAACTATCGACCTATCTCTATTTTATCTTGCTTAGCCAAGTTGTTTGAGTCTCTCTTATGTCCTATAATTACCAGCCACACGTCCTGCTTCATTAACTCAAATCAACATGGGTTCCTTAAGGGACGATCTGTGGAAACTAATCTGGTTGAGTATATCTCACATATATCTGGAGAGATAGATAAGGGTAATGAGGTCCACAGTGTTTACACTGACTTCTCGAGTGCATTCGATAGAGTTAACCACGACCTCCTATTGCTTAAACTCGAATCATATGGAATATATGGTTCTCTGTTATGTTGGTTTGGTTCTTACCTAAAAAATAGAATACAGATCGTTACTGTAAAAGGATATGAGTCTCATCCTTATACCTCATCCTCCGGAGTTCCACAGGGTTCTCATTTAGGACCGATATTGTTCAGCTTGTACATTAACGATATTAGTCGTGTTATCAACCACTGTAGCTTCTCTATATTCGCCGATGACCTCAAGATATTTAAAACGATCAAATCTCAACATGACGTCTCATTAATGCAATCAGATTTGGATAGAATTGTAGAGTGGTGCATTGACAATAATATGGTTCTGAATGCTGAGAAATGTTTCTTAATTATGTTAACCCGGAGAAAGATACGTACATCAGCAATTTATACTATAAACAAAGATATTGTGTGTGAATGTAATGAAATCCGTGACTTAGGGGTTCTTATTGATAGTGAATTAAAATTTTGTTCTCATGTTAATACAGTTGTAAAAAAATCGTCACAAATGTTAGGCTTTTTAAAAAGAAATACCAAATCATTTAGTGTAAAAACGAAACTGTCTCTTTTTAATTCATTAGTACGATCCCAACTAGAATACGCCAGTGTGGTTTGGAGTCCCCTCTATTCAGTGCATTCTCAACGTATTGAAAATATTCAACGTAAGTTCACCCGGCACATTGCGTTTATCTCTCAAGGTATATCTCATAGAAATCCTTACGACACCCGATTAGCGTTCTTCAATATGATATCTCTTCGTAATCGTAGGCAACAAAGGGATATCTTGTTTTTATACAAAATAATTAGAGGTATTACTGTATGTCCACAAATATTAGAACAAATTAGGTTTACAGTGCCTAGTAAAATACCCCGTCTTCCCATATCTAGAGTTTTTGATCTCCCGCTGTATCGAAACAATGTTGGTAAAAACTCGCCAATAAATAGAATGTGCAGTGAGTTTAATGTTTTGTGTGCATCTCAGCCTAATTTGGTGGATATTTGCTTTGATTCGTATTCAATTTTTTCTAAAAATATTGTTAATTACTTTAAATATAGTTACGTTAGTCATAACAATAAATTAACATAAGAAACGCTATGTTGATTTAGTTGGTACAATTTAAGTAAGTTTATGATATTATAAATGAATTGTCCTTACCTATAATTGGTAGATACATCCTTACCATTTATATACTTCTAGATTTAAGCTTGCATTGATTTATATGTATTTACTGTTGGTTTGGCTTAATAAATAAATAAATAAATAAATAAATAAATGTATCAAAATCTTTGGTTAAACTTGCATAAATGTGATCTTAAACGAACATAAAACAGTTGCACTGAGTGCAATAACATAATATTATATTTAAGTAGATTAATATTGAAAAACACTAACACGAAAATTATAATTTTGTTTCAGGAAAAAAATTCCTTTACTAATTTTGTGCGACAAACGGACTTCCATACTTAAAATCGAATCATTATTTTTGAATTTCTATCCATTTGTACGATATATTTTGAACACAAATCGTTTATAATGAAATGTAAAAATGTACGCATAAAAATCAAATAAATATCGCCATGATCTGTGACTATAATATAAAAAAGACGGGTTGCACTCCGGGAGTGCCGGCAGAAGTGAAAACTTGATTATTAACGTTGAGCATGTTTGATATTTGGGAATGGTATCCTTTTTACGCTTTTTCGATCAGGTCACGTGTCCTGACGCGAGTTTAAGATTTTATACCCATTACAGAAAAAGTGCTCAACGCCGCTAAAGAAGTTTTCACTTCAATTATGGTGAAATTAATTCGTTAAAACTATAAAAATGTCATGGACAGTTAAATTATTCCTCTTCGGACTCACTGTCGGAATCCGGGATCGTGTTGAACCAATTTTCCCAGTTAGATGGCTGACCCATAGCATTGCGTCTGAAAACGATGTTAATTATATATCAATGCATTGAAATCAATATTATTAGTCATCGTGTCTCGTGTGTTTCTGTGCATTCTGTCATGAAATATATACTTGGTTTATATTTAATAGTATTTAATTAGTTTTGTTATAGATGTGTTCTTCAAACAGACGAATTCGATCCTAAAATAGCGCGTAGAAGTAATTCTTTTTTTCGTAAAGTATACAATATGTGCAGTGACAGAATAAAATAATAAGTAGGTACCTACCTGATTTAGTGCAAGGCATAAGCTATTAAGTTTAGTGTCGAAGTTAAGTGTGAGTGCACTAGGAAGAAAAAGTAGTAATCTATTATCGTATTACGTATGGTTTAAGCAATAAGTGACCTTATTGCTTACGGCTTACGCTAAACTAAACCACACCCGAGATAAGATCGTCCGTGAGGACGTCTGCGTGCCGCACGACCATGTGCCGCCCTCCTCCCAGCTGATACATTACGATAGTTACATACTCGTGCCTGGTGACGGGCTGCGGCAGCGTGGCGGTGTGCGGCGGCGGCGGCGCGGGGGGCGGGGCGCGCCGCTGCAGCGTCTGCGTGCCGCACGACCATGTGCCGCCCTCCTCCCAGCTGATACATTACGATAGTTACATACTCGTGCCTGGTGACGGGCTGCGGCAGCGTGGCGGTGTGCGGCGGCGGCGGCGCGGGGGGCGGGGCGCGCCGCTGCAGCGTCTGCGTGCCGCACGACCATGTGCCGCCCTCCTCCCAGCTGATACATTACGATATTTACATTAATAAAGCGCGACACACACGGTGAAGATACTATAATATTTTATGTTACTAAGACCCCTGTAGAACCGCCATCCTGTTACAAATGACCCGAAATTTTGTGTCAGTGTTTCGGGTCATTTGTAACAGGATGGCGGTTCTACAGGGGTCTTAGTACGCAATGACAGAAAGCAAAATGATGGTCAGAACGCTGATACCGGATACCTTAAGATACTATAATAATATTTTATATTAGAGAATCTTAACATAAAATATTATAGTATCTTCACCGTGTGTGACGCGCTTAACTCAGACACCGTAACCACAGACACAATCAAAAATCTATTGTGTCTGGGACCGATCGGGCCGCTTGGAGCTCAATGGGTTAATATATCTATCTAGCTTTCCGCCCGCGGCTTCGTCCGCACAGTCAAAGAAAAACCAGCATAATTCCCGTTCCCGTGGGATTTCCGGGATAAAATATCCTAACCTATGTCCTTCCTCAGGTGTCGAACTATCTCTGTACCAAATTTGAAGTAAATCCATGCTGTACTTTTTGAAATTAGCCCGGACATACATACAGACAAACAGACAAAAATTAAAAAAAATGTATTTTTGGCTTCGGTGTATATTGTAGATCTCGCCCCAGCCCCCAAGTATTCTTTTACAAAATATTCAATGTAGGTACAATTTTTTTTTTACTTCCTTCGATTTTATTATATGTATATGTTACAGTCAAAACCCTGAACCAGTGAATATCCTTAATGACGGTTATTAAGCTTATTGACTGATTTAAAGAGCAGACATTCAGTCAATATAAGTTTGAATAGATTTTAACACTTAAATCTTTGTTATGTACGGTATGATGATGATGATATATTATCCCCCTTATAAATTATCCCCATAGGATGACTTTTTTAATCATTATTTGTAATCTACTACATAATAGATAAAAAATTATTTGAAGTTTATTTTCAATATTTCTACATGAATATTCAGAATATTACGGGCGGTCACATGCGCATGAGCGACATTGTATATTATGCAGGTCCCTAGACCATTATACCGATATACCGTTAGATACGAGAATTGACATGCTGCACATAATATAAAACGCGTTGTGAAAGACCACATTGCAAAATTCTTTTTTACATATTGTGTCTAACGTGCTATTCTAACACAACACTTCGCGGCAAGGAATAAATGCCATAACGCATTCCGAATATTAATTGGTTCATCATAACATAATGGACAGGCTTTTATTATCGACTTGAAACAAATCACATTTAAATCCAATACCAAATCAGTGAGTATATATTAGTTATTTCACAATGTTTATAGGAATTATGTAATTTTGTACCAAATCAGTGAGTTTATATTAGTTAACAATTTAGTATTAAACCGTACTCACCCAGCCTCATCCGTGGACTTGCAGTTAGCACATTCGCTGCGATAGTCGTCGCTTTCGTCTTCGCCCCGCGCCGCGCCCGCTTCGCTCGCATCGCCCGCTTCGCTTGTGCCGCCTGTGTAGCTACACACGCATGATGGCTGTAATAAAAAAAATTATGTGGTGTATATTTTATACTGTAAGTCAAAGATGAAAAAATAAATAAATATAACAGATACGTTACATTTTAATACGCTTTTTAAACATTATGTGTAGGTACGTGACAAACTATATTTTTATGTGTATGATTGAAATGTCTATTAAGAGGAGGTATAAAGCAAAATTACCAATCTTCTATTAGATGATTCGTGTTATAATAAATATTACCATGTCAAGTAAGACGTAAGAGTGAAAATTAAAGGTAACTTCGTGATTTTTTTTATCGAGTCAATTTTAATATTTTATGTTTTTAATCAAAAAGAATCCTTGAAAATATCATCTACCTTGATAAATATATTTTTTATTTTTGATTTGGTCTTTAATATTACACGTGTATTGAATAGTACACAACATGAAATAACAAAATAACATGAATATGCCACAAATTTTTCCACTTATTATTTTCAAAATAAACAATAAAATAAACATTATTTGCACAACAAACTTCTAAATCTATTTTACCTTATCAACAGTAAGCGGCAACGTGTTCTGCGGGGCCGTTGGCTCAGGGGGCAGGGGGAGCGGGGTGTGCGGGGCGTGCGGGGGGAGCGGGGGGTGCGGCATGTGCGGCGGGGGGAGGGGGGCGTGCGGCGTGAGCGGGGGGAGGGGGGCGTGAGAGGAGTGCGGGGTTGGGGGATGTGGGGGGAGGGGAGTGTGGGGGGCGTGCGGGGGGAGGGGAGTGTGGGAGGCGTGCGGGGGAGGGGCCGGTGCTGGAGGCTTGGCGCTCTTTGGCTTGTCGCACATGACTTGCTCCTCGCTGTGTGCGCGCGATCGACCGCCGGACGATTTCAGTGTCCTAAAATGTTTGATACAGCTTGTATTAACATAACTGTATAACAGATAATTAGTAAAAAATGATAAAAAAAATATTTTATTATTTTAATTGCGTTAGCGTTGGATAAATGTATGCAAATAACAAAGATAATTGTCAAATTTTAATTTAATTGTTATAAAAATAATTGCAAAATAGAATTTCCTTTTTGATCGTATATTATATGAATGCCGTGATAAAAAATTATTATAGCTTTTTAAATAACACCTACCCGTCTAAAAATCGTGCCGAATCATTTGCAGTTATTTGGATACAAATAAAATTTCGTTTTGATGTGGAAAAAATTTGAAAATAACTCAAATATGTAATTTACAATAACTTAAAAATGTATGTTGTATTTGCTTTTAATCGGCCTCGCTATGCATGCTAATAATGTCACACTCCAAATATATTATAATACATATAAAATGTATATCTATTCAGAAACCAATTCATACATTCACATTATCATACATTAGCATTTCGATCCCATTAAGCGCGCCAAGCGCAGGCAGCGCATCCAACGCGTGCGCATCATGTGCCGTAGGTATCCCAACCGCATGTGCCGTAGCGTGTTCAGTTCCATGGCACGCTATGTATGCCGCGGTATCTTACCTCATAATTAATTTGTTAGAATTAACACTTATAACATCTGAAAATGTCCATCTTATTAACTCAGGCCCCGGAATCACAGACACAATAGAAAATCTATTGTGTCGTGGACCGATCGGGCCGTTCGGGGCTCAATGGGTTATTTGGATCAAATAAAATTTTCCTCGGTGCATATCACATACCCGTTGAGCACGCCAAGCGCAGGTAACGCATCGTGCGCCGTGTCCAGGTTGCGCGGCACGGAGCGCGGGTGCAGCGGGGCGGGCGCGGCGCGCGGCGGCTCGGGCCGGTGGAACGAGCGCCGCACCGACCCGCACGCGCGCTCCGCTCGGCTCAGCACGCCCGCTTGTCACTGACACATACCCGTTGAGCACGCCAAGCGCAGGTAACGCATCGTGCGCCGTGTCCAGGTTGCGCGGCACGGAGCGCGGGTGCAGCGGGGCGGGCGCGGCGCGCGGCGGCTCGGGCCGGTGGAACGAGCGCCGCACCGACCCGCACGCGCGCTCCGCTCGGCTCAGCACGCCCGCTTGTCACTGACACATACCCGTTGAGCACGCCAAGCGCAGGTAACGCATCGTGCGCCGTGTCCAGGTTGCGCGGCACGGAGCGCGGGTGCAGCGGGGCGGGCGCGGCGCGCGGCGGCTCGGGCCGGTGGAACGAGCGCCGCACCGACCCGCACGCGCGCTCCGCTCGGCTCAGCACGCCCGCTTGTCACTGACACATACCCGTTGAGCACGCCAAGCGCAGGTAACGCATCGTGCGCCGTGTCCAGGTTGCGCGGCACGGAGCGCGGGTGCAGCGGGGCGGGCGCGGCGCGCGGCGGCTCGGGCCGGTGGAACGAGCGCCGCACCGACCCGCACGCGCGCTCCGCTCGGCTCAGCACGCCCGCTTCTGTGGCTGACAGCCGCGGGATCGTGCGGTGCCTGCGAGTGAACAACGTATTTGACCCTATACTCATCACGAGCCAGGCAAGGTCAAAGTCCAGTCAGCGACCGGCTCCCGCAAATAACGCCCGCCTAGCACGTCTACCCTCAGTTATAAAAAAAAAATGTGTGCGTGTACTAGAGTACACACGTAAGAAGTGAAACTTCTTTATGACCTTATTTTTCAAAAAATAATATTTTACTATCTACACTAATATTATAAAGAGGAAAACTTTGTTTGTTTGTTGGAATGAATAGGCTCATAAACTACTGGACCGATTTTAAAAATTCTTTCACCATTCGAAAGCTACATTATCCACGAGTAATATAGGCTATATATTATCACGCTAAGACCAACAGGAGCATAGCCACGCGGGTGAAACCGCGCGGCACAGCTTGTGGGTCGATCAACTTTTAATGGTCCGACGGTACACGCATCATGTCCCTGAACGATAATTAATAAACATGAAATCATAAAGAGTTAAATTGGTTTTAATTATATCCTCTTAATATTTTCTAACATTATTGTGAACAATATTTTACTTGCTTTATTAATTTGTGCGTAGTTTCATGGTTGTCCAGAGACTAAATGCAATTTTCCAGTACTATCACATTTGTCCCCAAGCTACAATGCATTAACAAACTTCGCATCACGAACACATACTATCACGACCATAAATACCAAATACACTTCTTGTTTCAGTTCATGATTATTGACATAAAAACATACAAATATTTTTTTTTATTGGATATAATACGATTTTCAGGCATTTTACTTTTGTCCCCATAAATCATCTACATGGCACAGGTCTCACAGACAACCGTAATTTAGTTATGGAAACAAAACACAAATGGCGCGGTAGATTCCTAAACAACAAGCTAAACACAATAATTAACTATCGGGCTCAAACGCCATTTTGATTTGTATAAAATCACGGCAACAGTTGGCCGAGCGACGTTGGTGAGTGTGGGGTGGCTTTATTGTCAGTCCGTCAGACAACTGTGATTAAAACATAAGTACTTGATGCATTGTTATCAATTATAACTACACGAGATGCGCTTTCGTCTATAATTTAGTGTGAGCTGAGATTAATATATAAAATTACAATAGTATTTGCTTGGCGGCTCAAAATTTTAAAAATGTCCCGCGGACAACCAGTCACTTGAACAACCAAAGTGGTTGTACCGTGGACAATTTGGTTTTCCCTAGGACTATAATTATATAAAACTTATACTTTAACAGTTAAATAGTTCATGTTTTGTTTATTACTCGGCTGTTTCGGGAACACATTTTTATTACGCGATTTTATGTCTAGTTTAATTGTAATTTTAACATTTCAAAAAGCAAGACGCTACTACTACAACTAAGATGTCCCCATATGAAAATCACATTATACTTCATTCATTCAGTTATATCGAGAATCAGTTCATTTTAATTAAGTAAAATCAATAATACGATACGTAACAACCTCACCTTAATAGTTTTTTTGTAAAAAATATATCACTATTTCCGCTTTACTGAAACTTTTTTATATATGAAACATTATTTGGTTGTTCAAAAGACATCATTCGTTTCAATTTTAATAAAAATATTTCGTATTTTGGGTGTAAATAGAACAAATATCAAAATATTCTTTATTATTTAATATTAGAAGAATTTGTTTTAATTCTTAAGGGAATTTAACATTTAAAAAAGTACTATTGTGTAAGTTGTCCAAAGGACATTATTTCCCGTGAATAGATCGGTTCGTGAAGGTAAATCCACAAATGTATTTAATCAACATCACTGCTGCTTATATAATCATAATCTACGAAGAATTATCTTCTAAATGAAATAGTAAAATGCTGAAAATTAAGTAAAAAAAAAATACGAGAAAATTATGATCGGGACCTTTAAAAATTGATTGACCCTTGTATACAATATTACAGAAATACGTTAGTCTAACACGCTCGTCGCTTCGCTCCTCGCTACCTATTTAAATATTTACACCAGCCGCTGCTGCAACTCGCTCGCTTCGCTCGCTCGGCTCGTGCGGTAGTTCAAAAATCAAAAGTTAACCTAAGATGCTCGTCGCTTCGCTCCTCGCTACCTATTTGAATATTTACGCCGGCCACTGCCGCGACTCGCTCGCTTCGCTCGCTCAGCTCGTGCGGTAGTTCAAAAGACCAAGGGAGACGCCAAAAAATTCGAGTTATATAGAGTTTTCAACTTATAAAGGATTTCGACTTAGGCGGATTTTGATTGGACATAAAGAGTTTGAGGTTTATTCTTATAAATATTGAATTCACAAAATCATAATTGAACACCAATCAAGCAAACACGTGTTAACGTGAGTCATAGATTTATTATCGTATACTCCTAAAATGTTTTCTAAGAAACAATACTGTACTTACATGTCGGCAAGTTCTTAAAGGCGGTAACTTATTTTTGTTCGAACAATAGAGGTAATAAATATAAATTCCTAATGTCGAAATCTCGAAACAGTCAGAAATTAATGACGCACATAGTATATACATATTATGACAGAGGTTAAGCTTAAATAACTTGAAAAATAAATAACATGATCTCGCCCACGTGTTGGTGTTTTAAAAAATTCAATCAAAAACTGACGTTAACTTTAAATACAATTTTAGAAAATAAATACCACAATCAACATTCAAGTATTAGAAAAAATTGATACCACTTGTAAAAAATCAATAAAATAAAACAATTGAGTAAAGATCTATAGGCATATTATGTATGTATTTATACAAGATATGTATATATTTATACAGGGAACTTCTCAACGTGTTATCTATGAAATTATACTTTTACTCAATTGTTTAATTTTATTTACACACTGTTTTATTTTCCACCAAATCTCGAAACAGTCAGAAATTAATGACGCACATAGTACACAATATATACATATTAAGACAGAGGTTAAGCTTAAATAACTTGAAAAATAAATAACATGATCACGCCCACGTGTTGGTGTTTTAAAAAATTCAATCAAAAACTGAGAATAACTTTAAATATTTTAGAATTAGAAAAATAAATATGTACCACAATCAACATTCAAGTATTAGAAAAAATTTATACCATAATTTCACCCACGTGTTAGTGTATCTATAAATACCATAATTACACCTAAATATTAGAAAAAGAGATGTAATTAGTTACTTTTTTTAGAAATTCACTGGAATTAGAATTAAAATAAACACTTAGATTTTGCTGATCACTTAATATAATATTACCACGTCACTATAGAGCGTTGGAACTTGGAAATAAATACGAGTGCAATAGAAAAACGGTCAAGTAAAGTGATTGGACGTACGTTAAAACGATACGCTATCCCTACTCCGCTGGAGAAAGTATACGTCGAATCACGCGTGGTAGGGATACGGCGTAACGCAAAAATGTCACGCGCGCGGCGTAACGTAACGCAAAAATGTTACACAAAATTTTCACTTCAATAAAAAAAAAGACGGGTTGCACTCCGGGAGTGCCGGCAGAAGTGAAAACTTGATTATTAACGTTGAGCATGTTTGATATTTTGGAATGGTATCCGTCTTACGCTTTTTCGATCAGATCACGTGTCCTGACGCGAGTTTAAGATTTTATACCCATTACAGAAAAAGTGCTCAACGCCGCTAAAGAAGTTTTCACTTCAATAACATTAAAATACAAAAGAAAGGCATAGTTTGTACAAGAGGCGGCCTTATTGCTAAGCAGTAATCTCTACCAGGCAACCTGATGGGAAAGGAAATGTATGAAGTTAATGGGATAGTACAAAAAGAAAAAAAATAATAATAATAATTATACCTAATAAATAAATAATATTATTTAAGTATAGTGATATAATGAAGATTGAGAGGATCGTGCGGCGCCTGCGAGGGGGACTCGGTTAGTGAATGTGGATGGATGGTTAGTGAATTAACACACCATTCTATTAGCGCGATATATTTAATATTAGTCAGTTCTTTAAAGAAACGAATCTTCAATGGCGGCGCTTATCATTCCCTCTCGCTCACACACGGCCGTACGGTATGCAAAAAAAATAGGGTAAAGTAAAATGTATTTAATTTTCCCTGTTATAATTTTTGGAAGAAGTGTACAAATACAACCCTCGAATTTAAGGTTTTTGTAGGGGGGGGGGAGGGGGGAGTGGTGGGAATCCCTCCTCCAAAGGGGGGGGGGTGAGGAGTCACTTAGTTTCTGAGATATTGGAGTTTAAAGTTTTGAGAATTGCCTTGAAATTGCAAAAAAAAAATATGGACAAGAAATAATATGAACTTTTCTTCCTTCCATTCCCACTTGTATAGTCCCAGCAGTGGGTACTTATATGGGCTGATGATGATGATGAATCTCAAACAAAGAAATAAAGAAATATTTATAGTAGAGCCATTTTAATAGGCAACATTTGACAGTTCAACAAAATTCAACAACGTAACCTAGTAACGACAACATAGAATAACATGATATTTCTTTCTGTTAGATCTGCACATTTGCTTAACTTTTTTCAATAACGATTACATATTTATAATAATAATGACCGATACAAGTAATTTTAAGATTTCATTTTACTGATGAACCATTCTAAACATAATAAACAATTTCTGAATTGAAGAACTGACGTCGCTACAATTTTGTGTCAATAAACCTTTTTTCTTTTTAAATACCAGAGATGTTACTCTAAAAATCGAGATCTGACATCTAGAATCGAATGCATTGATTACTTGTGAACAAAAATCATCATAAATTAATAAATTCGATTTACAAATGTTTCAAATCCGTATCGATTAATTCACTTTAATCGATGTTTTTAAGCAGGTTACCTCTCTTGGAAGATAAAATTGATAGACGTCAAATGTTGCCTATTAAATTGGCTCGAATATAAAGAAATGTATTGCTCAAAATTATAATTTTCAAATTTGACTACCTGAATTTGACTACCTGTCGACCCCTATGCGAAACCCGATCATAAATTTAGAATGACAATTATGTATTTGCTATAGTAAATAATATTTTCTTTAATAATATATTCTTTGGGGAAAGTTGTTCAGTTTATGGGCTAATTACGAGACTACGAGTATTAATGGGGATTTTGTTGCGTTCTGTATATGTCATTTGATAGTTCATATAAATACACAAATATCATAACAAAACAGTTTGTCAACAAACAAATTAAAATAATTAACAAAATAATAAATAAAATAATTATCAATTTACGTTATTTTTATTTTCTTTTTTGCTGATCCTACCATCTGTCAAAGTCAGCTTTGGCCGCCATTGAAGATTCGTTTCTTTATTGAACTAGCTAATACCAGAGGTTATTCTATTATCAAATATGTCGGTACGACAATGTACACATAAAATCGTGCGCAACTAACAAGTCTGATTATTATAGTCGGGCTACGATAATGGCAAATTATTTCTCATTTAATTTGAAACAATTAGATGACAGTGATCTATTAATGTTAATAAATGACTTATAAAGCAATGTCAGTAAATATTATAATTATTATTTGAATAATTATCGCTTTGAATGGACAAGTGTATGCACAAAGTGTCCCATGAAGGATGACACATGTCCTTCCGCAATTACATTCATAACACTGTTGCGACTGTTCCGTACTCTATGAAAGATAGGTCTGTTTTTAATAAATAGTGTCTTGTGTATAATGACCTGCAGAACGACTGAAGCGATAAATGCGTGATATTTGTTAATAAGGTGACTCATCTACACATGTATACCAGTTTCAGCGATACTTATAATCACTACATAGTATAAAACAAAGTCGCATTCTCTGTCCCTATTTCCCTATGTCCCTATGTCCCTATGTCCCTTTGTACGCTTAAATCTTTGAAACTACGCAACGGATTTTGATGCGGTTTTTTTTAATAGATAGAGTGATTCAAGAGGAAGGTTTATATGTATAATAACATCCATTAAATAGTGGAGAAGTACTGTTATTTTTGAGGTTTCTAATGTGATGTCGAAAATAATTACATTTTATCCGCTTACATTGCAAACGCAGGCTGAACCCTACGAGTTTTATCAAAATAATGTACTAAGTATTGTACACATTGAAAAGGTCTACAGAAAAGTCCGCGATGGCATATGTCTATCTCTTATGGATAACCCACAATAACTTTTTTTTGTCATTTACTTTTTACGACAAATAATGGCTAATTTTCGAAGCGATTTTAACCAATACAGCATTAATCCTTAACCAATTAAATACCTTGAATACATTGTTCATTTAATATAGATCTATATGGCCCTTTACACCGTATGATTTAAGTGAATATTTTCGAAGATATTACAGATTTAAAAATTGCGGGGCGTACCGTTTGCAGCGGTACCGGCCGGCCGGGCCGCTATATTTTTATATACAACGTTAAAAGTTTTTCTGTAGTGTATTTAGTATCAGCATTGCACCCGTGCGAAGCCGGGGCGGGTCGCTAGTTAGTTTATAATCATAAAAAATGTAATCGTCAGTACGACAACCAAGGATAGCAGTCAATAACTAGTAACTGCCTACTGAGCCGACGGTCCCGGGTTCGATCCCCGGTCAGGGCAAATATTTGTGTGATGAACTCAATTATTTGTTCTTGGGTCTGGGTGTTATTATCTATATATGTATTTATTAAATATTATATTTATCGTCGCCTAGTACCCACAACACAAGCCTTAATTGAGCTTACTGTGGGACTAGGTCGATTTGTGTAATAATGTCCTATAATAAAAAAAATGTTATGTGGTTTTATGAAACCACGGTAAAAGTGAAACTTAGGCACAAAATTATCGTATTTGTACGATAACTATTATCGTACGGTTCCGATCACTGCTTTATACCTACTCGGCAGCCGACCGTCACGCGACATGCGCTACACAGACCAAAAAGTTTGAGACGATGTAATAAAAGTTTCACTTTAAAAAAAAAATAATAACTCTACTCTACTCACAGCGAAGTATGCGTAGTATAGAAGCCGGGCACGTTATGCGGTCGCTCCCTCTCCCTCTCTCTCTCCCTTTCCCGCTCTTGCTCATCCCGCGCCACGCTGAGCGCGCGGTTGCTGATCGCCCCCAGTGAGCCCGTTAAACGCACCGCACTCGGGAAACCCACCACTGGAAATTGTGAAAAACAACCGTTATTAAGAAAAAAAAATAATTATTTATGTTGCCAAAGGCCAAAAGCATACAAAAATGTAAAGAGAATATGTAATAAAAAAAAAGACGGGTTGCACTCCGGGAGTGCCGGCAGAAGTGAAAACTTGATTATTAACGTTGAGCATGTTTGATATTACGTCTTACGCTTTTTCGATCAGGTCACGTGTCCTGACGCGAGTTTAAGATTTTATACCCATTACAGAAAAAGTGCTCAACGCCGCTAAAGAAGTTTTCACTTCAAAAAAATTTAAATTAACAAATGTGTGGGCATTAAATGCAGAAACTAAAAAAAGGGCGTTTGTGTCGAGCGCATGTGTCAGAAGTGAAACTTCTTTGGCAAGTGTATTACCATTGGGCGGCAACGGATGATGCGGTATGATATTCGTCTCTCGCGGCTCTGGGACGTGCACCGACTGCAGTAGGGGTGCGTTGAAGCAGTTCTGCGTGTTGGCAATCTGAAATATACATGATAAATTAAATTTTATGTATATGATAAGATGTGTTTGAGTTCGGTAATTAACCTAACTAGTGTGTTAGGTAACTTGAACAACAATTTTCTATTTTAACACAGGTAACGACGCATTATTTAGTTATTTAATATAATTATAATATTAATACTTAAAAAAAAGTGATAATTATTTTAATACTTTTCATCACACTTTATTTCATAATATAGAACAAAACATTTTCCAAATAAGATTACATTTTCATTCAAATAGCGTGTTTTCACTATAGAGCCCTAGTGACCCTACTTAATACAGACAATAACGTGAACCAACGCACACGCATAAAATTGAATTGATAACAAACTCGCGTACTTTGCTTCTGATTAGTCATTCAAGACGAGCGTAAAACAAATGTATTGCATCACTAACAATTCCATATAACAGTCATTGAACCAATTAAGTAAGGCGAATGCTTAAATGTATTTTTGTTTTATGTCGCTGTTAAATTGTAGAAACTGTAACATCAGACTGTATCTGTAACTTGCGCGGTTGCTAGCTAGATAAATTGAGATCTTGAAATTCAACGTACATATTATTTTTCGTTAGACTGTTTACAATTTTCCAGTGACATATAGGTAGGAAAACTTTAATCGTGTATCGTATATATGTATAACAATAATTATTACAGTCACGTATGAGTGCAATTAAAATTAATTATTCGATTATGGATTTTTTGCTAGTCTTCTACGTCATGCTAAACTGTGACTCATGCAGATTTTATATCGATACTACGTTTTTAATTTTTAACCCATTGACCACCGTAAGGCCCGATCGGGGCGCGACACAATAGATTTTCTATTGTGTCTGTGATTCCGAGGACTGATGGATTAAATCATGACTCACTAGTAGTCGTGCTAAAGGATTTTCAAAATCGAAAATGGAAATTAATAATTTTATCGCTTTTTGAGTGATGTTGTAAAGAATATAGTAGGTCACTTAGTGATACCATTAAAATGTGATTAAAATATAATAATTATTATATTTGATGCGGTGGCGCTAAGATTCACAATACAAATAAAACACTTACCTACTTGAGGAATGTTACCTGGGTGACGTCTTAATTATAAATGTGGCAATGCAATGTCGTCTAAAAATTCCGCCTATTTATGTCTTAAGTTACATATTTGTAAGTTACATGTTTGCATATACGAGAATGAGATGAAAGAATCAGAAAGTATTTTTATAAGAGAAAAAAAAACAATTGTTTACAATCTATTTATGTGTCTCCTATCCATACTTATCCAAACTAACTACGGAAAAAATGCGAAACTAACTTTGTCTATTGCTATTGAATATTCATGCTAAAACCTTATCATACTTAATTATGTTGATTAATAAATAGTAAATAAACTATGTAAATTGATGAAACCGGAAAAATCCTCGAACATCATAGACTTTTTCCGTCGCGATATTGTTACTTAATTATGGTTTTATTTTTTGTGCGTTAATCGAGTTGGAATCTTGGATACAGTCTTATCAAAAACAATTAAGCTGTTTATAAGAATTGCTATTGATTGGCTATTGATATTTTATATCAATAGCCATAAATATAAATCAGTTGCATTTAAAGTTAAATATTCTTCTCAATCAATGAAGATCAATTCACTTTTGACAGCGAAATCGGCGAAAATTCAAAAAAATATTAACAAATTAGATCATATCACTGCTCCGTTAGTCGTTTCAAAACAAGAATTAAAAAAAAAAGACGGGTTGCACTCCGGGAGTGCCGGCAGAAGTGAAAACTTGATTATTAACGTTCAGCATGTTTGATATTTTGGAATGGTATCCGTCTTACGCATGGAATATAAGGGCTAAAAAAAAAATCCGTCTTACGCTTTTTCGATCAGGCCACGTGTCCTGACGCGAGTTTAAAATTTTATACCCAACGCCGCTAAAGAAGTTTTCACTTCAAAAAAACAACTTACTTGAGTAACAGGCCGCGGAAGGTTCACATATCCGTGTCCAACACATTGCATCGCGTCTTCGGGCCTTGTAATGGACTCCACAGTCGATGGGTATGTTCGATGGAACGCTGTTTCGTTCGTTAATCTGCATACATAAGAAATATTAAGAACAATGTATTGTATTTTCGACCTTATATTATACTAGCGGTCCGCCCCGGCTTCGCCCGTGGTACATATTTCGCAATAAAAGGTAGCCTATGTCCTTTCTCGGGTATCAAAATATCTCCATACCAAATTTCATGCAAATTGGTTCAGTAGTTTAGGCGTGATTGAGTAACAGACAGACAGACAGAGTTACTTTCGCATTTATAATATTAAGTATGGATTACCGTAGTGAATCAGGTCGGCATTGTGCAATAACTTCGTCGTATGGAGGAGGAGCTTCGCCCCTCGGTAGGTACTGAGCTGAGGGCTTCCACGCGCCAGACGCTGTTTCACAGCCACTGCCCATGTACCCCATACTTCCACTTATATACCTAGAAAAATTACTAGAAATGAATGTCCTTGCCACAGAATACATAATAGTAGCTAAACGCTACAGAACGGACACTCTCCGCCTCCCGCCAAAATTAAACACTTACCTCACCCCGCGCGATCGTGATTAAAATGGGCCACATTTTTCTGCAAGGACGATACGCAACGAAGATTGACAACATTAATCAAATTGACTTAAAGTAATTTTATTATTTTGGATTTGTGATTATCGTTTTTCGTAGAAAATGGTTAGATATTGTGCTGTTTACGGAGGTATTTCATCAGAAAAACGCGAATTTTTTTTTTTACGCTAGTCACAAATGTGCCAACCATAAAGCGTTAACACACACATTTGCAGTCTCTACAGTGTGACTGTCAAAACTATAATTTTGTATGGAGTGTCCGGGGTGTGTCCTTACCTAAGATAAACATTCTACTTTTCACAACCATTATCACTTATATTATTAGGTTGTTGTGCTGTGTTTAATAGCTGGACTTATGATTCCTATTTTCACACGATTAAGCTAACAATAACCATCAGAAAACAATGATATTAAGACGTATGAAAAATTACAAAGTACAATACAACATGTTTGTTTTATTTTTTACTCTATTGTTATTATTAATCTGTTGTATTTGTTTATACATAAAAAAATTCTTTATTGCTATTATAAGGTATGTCGTATTATTTTAAACAATACCCTGAAAACTGTAAAATAACTAGCCAAAATAACTATCTAAACATACCCAATGCTAGTCAAACTGCGTTGATCGTCCGCATGTGTAGGTCGTCCGCGTCGTTTCTGTTTCTTAACTCTATGCACAACAAGTGCTATAGTGAGCAGTACAATCGCAGCGGCGCCCCCGGCTGCGACCCGAAGGTTCGCTTCTACACCCTCTGCTGGTTTCACTACATCGTCCAAACAGATGAATTCACAGCAAGTGGTGCCGACACGAAACGATCGGCAATCCTTTTGAGAGAAATTGAGACTTAGAATTTGTTTTCATAAGTAGTATATATTAAACTAGCCGCTCCGCGCGGTTTCACCCCCGTGGCTCCTCTCCCGTAGGTCGTAGCGTGATGGTATATAGCCTATAGCCTTCCTCGATAAATGAGCTATCTAACACCGAAAGAATTTTTCAAATCGGACCAGTAGTTCCCGAGATTAGCGCGTTCAAACAAACAAACAAACAAACAAACTGTTCAGCTTTATAATATTAGTACTTATAGATATCTATATAATTTTTAACGCCGTGTCCCGACCGGAACAACGCCGTGTACCGTCCAGACCACAGTCAGGCATGAATCACTTCATACAAAAAGTATACAATAATGTTTGATCGAGCTCAGTCATGACATGGTGTAATATGAATCATTGTTTATGTTCATCTTTCATTCAGTTAAAAAAATGTAGGTAAATGTTTAAGAATGGTGTTACCGTTATTATAAAATGTACCACAATTTTTGTCAGGATTATTTTTAATAATTAAAAAAATATACATTTTCTGGCTACAATATTGTATGCTTACTTTCCTCTAGGAAAAGTAGATCAATTGAAAAGGTATAGAGTAGTTTGAGAAAGTAAGGAAAATTTATATTTATATATTTTGCCTGTGCCTGACCTTGTTTTCAAAGCGGAAAAATAAGTACTTATAAAACAATGCATGTAGAAAGCAAATGTAATCTTTTAAACCATCATTTCCTTAAACAATGGACATTCTAGAATAATTTTTTATGCATTTCTAACCTAAATAGACCGTAAAATAAGTGCAATTATCATATAAAAACAATATCATCATAAATTAATTGATACATAATTAATATAAAACATATAAGATATAATATTCTTTTTTTTCTTATTGGAATGATAACTACAGCACTATTATCACTACATACTATAAAACAAAGTCGCTTTCTCTGTCCCTATGTCCCTTTGTATGCTTAAATCTTTAAAACTACGCAACGGATTTTGATGCGGTTTTTTTTAATAGATAGAGTGATTCAAGAGGAAGGTTTTAGTATATAATTTATTAGGTTTTAAATAAAGCGGGTGAAGCCGCGGGCGGTAAGCTAGTATTTAATAAATGCATAATTCAGTTCATTCTGCCAGTACTTATAAATAAATATCTTTGAAATTGCCAATATAATAAGCAAGAATGTAATAATGTATAGATTAAAATTAAACATAACAAATTAAAATTAAAAAAGTTAAGGGTTGGTTATTTTTAAAAAGCAATAATATTTGAATTTCAAGAAGCATAAATTCATACTTACTCTATTCAAAAAATGTTAAAAGTTTATAGATTTTTTGTAATTAATCTAAGCTCAAAATATTAAATTACAGCATGATACATAGAATTTATGTTTTGAATATTTTTAAAGTAAAAAGTATATAGATAGTATTGTGGCCGTGATTATAGCAGCAGTATATTAATAATTTAATTAATGGATAATGTTAGAAATAGTTACAATAACATTGTTTTAGAATGCATTACTACAATGTTAATGAGTGCATAATTAAAATTTATGACATGTCTAAACAAAGCATAATTAAAATACCTATTATTCACACTAACTGCATTTCCAATCAGAATAAATCTTTTTTTTTGTTATAAATAAAAGATACCTGCGGAGGTGAACACAAAACCGCTTTGCACACTCTGGGTAAGCCATTGTCACATATGCAGAGCGTGCATGTATCTGGGCCAGGGATATAGTGTAATCCATTGGTTACAGTTCTACCGTGTAAATCGGTACACTCGCCTTGTGCTGCTACACCTGTACATACATATCCATTAACCGTACCCACTCGTTATAATTTTCCACCAGGAATTTATAAAACACTTACTATAAAAGTGTATAGTCGTTAAACACAACACAGCTTTACTCCACATTTTAATGGTATTTCACGTCCACATTGTTTTGGGCATAGGAATTTTTGTCCTATTTATTTAAATCAATATTTGCTCGCTAGTGGAGCGATTTCCATAAAAGCGATAGGGACAGAGAAAATTGATCATGCGTCTTGAGTTTGTATTTTGCCCGTGCTGCGCCTGTCAGAAACGGAAATGTCAAGGCCGTTGTGTATAGATTATGTCAATGTCATAGTGAAAAAATTCAATATATTCATTCAACTGTCTATTTGAAGCGTTACGTTCACCTTCGTTCACTTTTGTACATCTATAGCATCTAATTATATTCGGAAATTAAACTGATTAAATAAATTGGAGTAATTAGTAGTTACAGCGAATACAAGAACGTCTCTAATTTATTTTTTAATCGATTGCAGTTGAATATAAAAGCAGTTTTAACTCGTATTATCATGAATGAATCAAATAAATTGATATGACAGATTGACAGCGCAATGTCACAAATGACATTGGCATTTCAGTTTTCAGCTCTTTGGTTTTTATTGAGCTCTGATTTTTGTACCTTATTTCCTGTAAAGCTACATCTGCAATAAAAATTTAATAGAAATCATAACTATTTCATTTTCCAAAGCTATTGCATAACAGGCAAAAACTTATATAGAAATATACGTTAGAAAATGTTTTTGTAACTTATCCACTACCTATCAGCTATCTGCTTGATCAGATTCAATGGCTGGTTTTGGGGATTACAGTAATTATAACAGACCGTACGGTTTGGATCCCAATAGAGAAACGAATGATCTCTATGATACTCGTTACCAGCAGATATATGGATATCACACTCCTTTAAATGAGGAGTATCAAGGACCGCCTTTAGTAATGGATGATGTTTCAGAAGAAGGTATGTAATAATACATGTATATACAAATATATCAATTTATTCACGTAAATATAACAAAAAAATGTTTCAGAAAATAATGCATATGTGACAACAGCAATAAGTGTAGCCAGCTTAGTAACTGAGAATTTATTGAGTCATCCATTTATAGTGTTGAGAAGGCAATGTCAGGTAATTTTATTGAATGTAGATTGTAGACTTTGTTATAAACATAACATCAAAATATATACAGACTTGATTATTTATTTATTTCTTAAGGTCCACAATACTCTGAGGAATTACCACATTGTTCCCTACACATTATTGCCTGTGGTAGCAAGGCTGCATAGGCGGCAGGATGTGACCACTCTATGGAAAGGCATTGGTTCCACATGTATAGTTAAGGGCCTCAATTTAGCTGTTGAAGATGTTCTATCAAAGGGAACTGGTTGGCCAAAGTGAGTATATTAAAATATATGTTGGTAAATCAATTTGATAATGAAAGTTATTGCCTGTAATATTGATTTTGATTTGTGTTTATATGTAATTCCAGAGAGATAAGTAAATGCAATTCTGTTCTCCAGTTTCTTCAGCACATGACATTAAAATGGTGAGATGATTGTATCATACAATATTTTTTTATATTTTGATTTGAGACTTGGATTGTGATTGTAACTAGAATGAATTAAATATTAATGTCATGATTCTTATAAGTTAATATTGTGTAAAAAAACTAAGTTATATTATAGTCAATATGCTTCTCTATTAAATTTAATACTGTTATGTTATTATTTCATGTTTACAGTGTAAGTTTGGCTGTGATAACACCATTTTACTCTGCAAGTTTAGTGGAGACAGTGCAGAGTGATATAGCAAGTGATAAGCCAGCTATATTTGATGTCTTTAGAGAGGGTTTCATGCGTATATTGGAATGGGGCACACCAAGTAGGGGCAGGATGCTGCCTATATGGGCAATAGTGTTGCCTACAGCAGCCTTTGGGCTTACAAAATATTTTGCTCAGTAAGAATAAAAATAAATACATAATTTTATGCATTTATTAACCCATTGGAGCAAAAAAGCATAATTTTTTTATTTTTTCTTGCAGCATAACTTTAAAAAGCATAACTGTGAGAATATTACGCTTCCAACAAAGGCATAAGCATGAATTGAGTGCTTCATATGACATGAATCATCCCAAAAGTCTCCCCAATCCCTTAATAGAGGATTTGAAATTAAAGGCTAACATATTCTCTTTTATTGCAATGGAAATAATATTTTATCCTGTTGAGACAATAATACACAGGCTTCATATACAGGTATGGTACTCAAATTTAAATCCAATTACAATACATAATATTTGCTTTTTGAAATAATTGTTGACTGAAGTATTATTTCATAGCTGTGTGTATTACATTATATAAGTGAGAATGACATATTTTATATTTACAGGGTACAAGAACAATTATTGACAATTTGGACACAGGTACATCAGTTACACCAATTTTAACTGGATATGAAGGTTTTATGGATTGTTACAATACAACAATAGCAAAAGAGGGAATAGGGGGACTGTACAAAGGCTTTGGAGCCCTTGTGTTACAGCTGGCTGCACATCTGGCTATAATTAAGTTCACCACATTTGTAGTTACAGAAATGTCAAATCTATTAAAACCCGCTAACACTCCTACCAGTTCTGATGAATCCGTTCATTCTCAACAAAAATACTTATTCAATTAGAAATTTTAAATCAACATTTGTTAAATTGTTTTATTTAGCAGTCTCTCTTGGAGGACTTATTGTTATTTTTATAAATTATATATTTATTTAGATTCTTTCTTATGTGAAATATTGTATTCAGTGCAAGTGTTTACATAAATTATATTAGGTAATTGCTGGGATTTGCTTTTTTCATCTAGTTATCAGACCTGTAGAATATATTCCTTATTATTTATAAAAATATGGTATTTATTTTTCATTTTATTTAATTTAATGATTCATGATACCTTTTTATGCAGTGAAATTATCTAATAAAACCTAAAAGTGCTCAATTTGAGGCTGTTGATAATAGTACAAACAATAAGACATAAGTGGCAATGTTTAGTATTGAGGTTGTTTGAACAGTAGTCATATTTGAGATCAGTATGAAACTGCTAATTGTCTTGAAAATGATTGCATGTGTAATCATTTTTATCTTTAACTAGCGGTCCGCCCCGGCTTCGCCCGTGGTACATAATTACGTTTTCTCTATATAAGAACCATCCTCGTACTTCAGTCTTCAAGGAATATAATAAAAAAAGAATTATCGAAATCGGTTCAGCCGTACTCGAGTTATGCGCTTACCAACACATTTTGCAATTCATTTTTATATATAAGATATTTTTTTGTACACATTTAGACATGTAAGAGGAACGAAAATAATAATTGAACATAAATAAAATAATTAAATCATTGTATTTCTTTTTATTTGACTATATTACATACATTACTTTTAAGATTTTAGTTACTAGGTTACTAATGAGTTAATACAAATCGACCTTTCAAGATTCTTCGCATAATTACTCTACGACCAGTTGGAGTAGATAATCTGTGTTCCCATCCATGGCGCCGCACTCGCCTTACTTCATTTGGCCTAGGGAAATAGCATCGTACTTTCGTTCTTATAGAAGTTAACAAACATGACTCCGGTTTTACCAATGTAGTGTTTGATACTGGAGCAATAGTTTGTAGACCCAACCTGCAATAAGAGGTAGCAATTCATGTGATCAAAAGTCAAATGATTATGGTCCTAATAATATTGGAGGTTATTCATTACTTCAAAGGTTGTATTACTGCCGCCAACAACCGAGACATTATTATGTTATAAACAGTTTTTTGTTTGTCACTTCTATTCTTTGCTGGGTTGGAAAATAGATAAATTTATAGCACTAAATACTAATTTGTTTTTTGGTAATCTGAATTATTCTGAGTGAGAACAGCTGAGAATTGGTATTATAATTTATCGTAGAGGGAGAATGGTTCATTCTCACTCTACGTAATTTATAGATTATTTTGACATTGACTTTGACATACGTATAATCACAGATTATCATACAACCTTATTATGTTCGTTTATACGCAATAATTAATAATCTTAATTAAAGTAAAAAAAACTAAAAACCTTCTATCATGATAGAATGTGTGATAGAATCAATTACTATCTTATAAATAAGTCGAATCACGCGTGGTAGGGATAAGAAAAAGATAGCGCGTAACGGAAAAATGTCACGCGTAAGTCGTAACGAAAAAATGTAAAATTTGTTTCCAACCCCGATAAAGAAGTTTCACTTCAAAAAATACTAAATGTGAATAGCTCTGGTGGATAGTGAGTTGATCAGTAAGTTATTTTAATTATTATGAATTATTTTACATTAAAAACTTCTCTCTTACTTCTCCATTACACCTCCATTATTATAAAAAGACAAAGTCTAGTATATCTTCTTCTTATATATAAAAATGAATCGCAAAATGTGTTGGTAAGCGCATAACTCGAGAACGGCTGAACCGATTTCGATAATTCTTTTTTTATTATATTCCTTGAAGTACGAGGATGGTTCTTATGTAGAGAAAACGTAAACATGTACCACGGGCGAAGCCGGGGCGGACCGCTATTCAGTAATAAATATACTGCGTTAAAAGGAAAAACGAATTAATACTAATAATATTGCCATAGAAAAATTCAATCAATGATTTATATACCTAATCTGTGACCTAATCAGATATAATATTATGAACTATAAATTTTCGTATAAATAAATGTTTATTAATTTAAAATGTTAACTTTTTGTTTTATTTTTAAAACTAGAAATATTAGTTATACATTTAATATCCTCACAAGTATCATTTTTTTTATCTGTCTGTTGATGTCGAATTGTCGAACTAGAATAATACGAAAATTGAATATGGCGGACAAAAATAACAAGGGCGCTAAAAGATTATTTTCGTCAATACCTACGTAGATTTATAAAAGTGTGAATGATTGAAAAACTATTGTTTATTTGTCATAATACATATTTGTTCATGTATTTACTAAGTTATAGTAAGTAGTATCATTATTGCCTTATATTTATACTTATTTTTATTTTTCAACGCTATAGGTATTACATTACAGTTAAGCAGAGATATAAATAAATATGGCATTATTTACATACATATTGGTTTAATTGCAGGGTAACAATGTCGTCGATTAAAGTTAATTTTGAAATAGGGCATGAGGCTTCAATGAAGTCAAAGAAAACTCCAGAGGGTTTCACTCATGATTGGGAAGTATTTGTACGCGGTCAGGAGGGAGCTGATATCAGTCACTTTGTTGACAAAGTTGTTTTTCACCTACACGAAACTTTTCCAAAGCCAAGAAGAGGTAAATGATGTGTTGTATTTAAATCAAATATATTTCAATATTGTGATTTTTATTTACAGATTTTATGTTTGTAAATTTGTAAACATTGTCTTCGTTTCGTTAAATAATTTATACTTTAAAGTAAATCACAAACTTACTATTATACAAATGAAAAATAAAAATTGAAATCATTTATTTTTTTTAATTAAAAGACATTAAAATATAATTATGTATTGTTTACAGTTGTGAAGGATCCCCCTTTTTCTATAAAAGAGTCTGGATATGCTGGATTTATATTTCCCATTGAAATCTATTTGAAAAATAAAGATGAACCTAAGAAAATTAAATTCACATATGATTTGACCTTACAACAAAGTGGCTTTCTCAAAGATCGTTATGTCTTTCAAAATCCCAATGATGAGTTTAGAAGGAAACTTTTAAAGGGTGGAGGAATACCTGTAAGCAATAATGCATTTTATACTAATCCTGATCAGGAAAGTAGAAGTAGAGATTCATTTACTGATGAAAAATCACAACTTGTTAGTAAACCGAAGCTTTCCTCGGAGAATGTTAAAAAACATAAGATTAAGGAATACAAAGAAGAAGTTCCACTTAAAACCAGTAGTTTTGAAACACTTTTTGGACCTCCTATACAAAAGCCACCAAAAGTTTCACCAGATCCAAAGAAAATGGAAAAAAATACTCCAGTAGTTAAGTCAGAGAAGAAAGAAAAAGAAAGATCAAGTTCTGATAAAAAATCTAAGCATGAGCACAAAGAAGCTAAACCTGATAAAATTAAGATAAAGGAAGAGAGAGATAAACAAAAAATTGAAAAAATAAAAAATCACAGTAGAGAACAGGAAAGATCTAAAGAAAAGGCAAGTAAAAGAATGAATGAGAAACCACCATCTCCTGAACCACCCAAGAAAAAGTGTCTCAGTCCAAATCGAAAAGTTCCTAGCCCTGCACCACGTTCTAGTAGTGCTTCAAGTATTAAAGATGAATATAAATCACAAAAACATAATTCTGAGAACTTTGAGCAGAAAAAGCCTAAATCCGATGAAAGGATTGAAGTCAAACCTGAGAAAGAATCAAAGGAAAAAAAGAAGAAAGAGAAAAAGAGCCATGATAAAGACAAAGAGAGAAAAGAGAAAAAAGAACACAGGAAAGAAAGTCATAAGAATAAAGAATCACCTCCTGAACCACAAAAAGAGGTTGTAAAAGAAATACCAAAAGCAAGAGAAATCTTTAAAGAAAAGGAATCAAAAGAATCACCTGTAAAAGAAAGGCCACCAAAACCAGAAAAACCAATTAATAAATTTTCTATTGAAAACTTAAGAAAAACTCCACCACCAGATGTTGAAGAGCGGTCTGAAACACACAAAACAAAAGAAAAAGGTGAGTCTGAAAGAAAACACAAACATAAGAAAAAGGATAAAAAACGAGATGAGTCAAAAGAAAAGCACAAAGAAACTAAGGAGAAAAAACACAAACATGAGAAATCACGCGAAACACCACAAGAACACAAAGTAGAAATAATAGAGCAAAGAGAGACACCAATTCCTAAAGAACGTCACATACCTGAACTAGCATCACCCATATCAATAGATACTGCATCACAATGTAGCTCTAAGAGTGGATTGGCGAAAGCTGTCCATATTGGAGCAGAAGACGTAAACAGTAGTCATTCAGATTCTGAAGGGTCTATTATACATGATGATGAAGATATCAAAGTGAAAACAGAACATGCATCACCGGAACCAGTCGTAAAGCGTGAACCATCACCAGAGCCAGAGCCAGAACCTGATCCTGAACCTGAAATCATACCTGAACCAGTAGTTGATACTCCTCCTGTACAGCAAAAACCTAAGAAACACAAAGATAAATCCTCTAAAAAAGAAGAGAAAAGACGCAAAAGAAAAGCGGCAGAAGCAGAAGAAATAGAAAATCGTAAAGTAGCAAAGCCTGCAGATTCTGGCCCTTTAAACAATGAGACAGACTGTGGTGAAAGTAGTGCATCAACATCCATGGAAACTAAAGTACAAGACAATGGGGTCTCAAGTAGTTTAGGGGAAGATGCAGAACCAGGAGATTTATCTCCAGACTATATGGTTCAATTAAGAGGCCTGCAACAACGCATAATGATGATTAAAAATAATGAAGATCTCGAAAGGGTTGTGAATTTAATTGCAGAAACAGGCAGATATGAAGTGACTACTCAAACTTTTGATTTTGATCTGTGTTTGTTAGATAGGTCAACTGTCCAACAGCTCATTCAACTTGTTGGCTGTTAGCACATTTTTGGACACTAATCAATGCTTAATTTAAATGATTATATTAAGCACTGATATAATGAAATTGTACAGATATTTATAAGAATCATTCAGGCAGGTTTAGAATGTATTATCAAACTATTGCTGCTGTCTGGAAAGCTAAGTTATAGAATAATATAATATATTTAAGTTAAGAATAATCTCAATCATCATATATACTTAATGAAAATAACCCATTTGAGGAGTTTTTAAGTGCAATACTGTATAGGCATGTAAAGATATAAGACTGTTGAAAGATTGTTAAAGAACTTATTGTATATTTTGTACATTAATGTATTGATTTAATATATAAGTTGAAACTCAAGTTAATCCTCCGTGGTCACAGAGATCATATGAGGCTATGTAAATGTTGTTGCATGGATAAGTGAGATATGATTAGTTTTCAAATATGGCATACATAGACATGCTTAGCTGCAAACTATAATATTCGTTCACAACTTTTACCATGTTTTTATTGTTTTACTAATTAATATATTTCACAGAAATCTTAATTATTGGCACTTTTATTTTACACAACAATCATAATAATAATTATAAGAAATGTGATAAATCTGAGACAGTGCTTACAGATTTCTTTTTTAATTTAGATACTGCTTTTGGTTCTGAGTTTGTTATATAATTTATTTTATTTATCATTTAGTAAGGTATATTTAAAAAATAAATAGAGTGTATAACATTTTTTTTTCTTTTGTTTAATTTCTGAATTCTACATTATTCCTAGGGAAACTATTTTATCAGAAACTTATGTATGAATTTTGAAGGATACAAGAACTATGGGAGGTAAATAAAAAAGTAATAAACAAAAATGTCGTTTATTTAATGAATGATGATAAATTTGCGAAAATAATGAAAATAACAAGATACACCAATCGACTATGACTATACCCCAGTTATGATAATTAAAAAGATGAAGAAACATAAAAAGATGTCCAAAAGATTTGATTACTTTAAAGAAATATGAAAATGTATTAAAATTAACAATTTCGAATCAAAATGAATAAAAACCGACTCATCAGCCAAATTTCATGTTAACATTATTAACACTCTTTTTGCGCAGGCATGTTCATACCATCTGTGTGATTTATTTCACTTGGTGAGAGGGATGTATTACTCCCTCTATTGAAGTCGAGGTCCAAAGATGTCATCGCAATGTTCACCTCTTTTTACCATTTTTGTGGCCAGTTTGGCGCCACTTAGCGTAAAAGTCGCCAATGAATTCAACAGAGATGCCTGCCGCTTGTGCTGTGCCCATCAAACTGATCTCTTTATATGTATCTTCATTTTTCCCTTGTTCTGTTCCAACTAAAAGAACAAGGAGCGGCGCGGACTTCCCTTGGACCGTGTTATCTGGATCCCCATTTCCACCTTGCAATTGTTTTTCATCTGACGTGAAATGGTTGCAAAACTCCAATATCTGCATGAAATTATGGACATGTGGTGGAGCTTTTCGAGGATATTTGAGCAAAGTTAATGGTTTCGTTTGCCCAGGACGTTGGGTCCTTAGATATCTAGATCCGCTTTTTAGTTGAATTTCGAGCCAGCGTATAGCGTCGCGAGCCGCGGAGCATTCCCGTTTCAGCTCATCCAGTTCTTGCAAAACTGCAATCAAACATATTTTTATGAATCAATTGTGAGTTATAGTTTGTTTACAAATATTTACGATAGCTAGAGATAAACGTTTGTTTCAATAACGCACAAAATAAACATTAAAATAAACAGACAGAGAAATAAAACATATAGAAAAAAAACAAATAAATTATTTAAATAGTTAAGACAGACAGATCAAAGGTGCGGGCACGAAGACTATTTTCCATTTGAATGGGAATTTGGCCTGCCGGGCGTAAAAGAAACCAAATTTTATACGTATTCATGCTGTCATGCTCACGATGCCAATGAGGCTACAAATACTTTGACAAGTAGTTCGTGCTTGTGCCTCAGGGCATAAAAAAAAGACGGGTTGCACTCCGGGAGTGCCGGCAGAAGTGAAAACTTGATTATTAACGTTCAGCATGTTGGATATTTTGGAATGGTATCCGTCTTACGCATGGAATATAAGGGCTAAAAAAAAAATCCGTCTTACGCTTTTGATCAGGCCACGTGTCCTGACGCGAGTTTAAGATTTTATACCCAACGCCGCTAAAGAAGTTTTCACTTCAAAAACACACATCAAACTAAAGTTTATGTATCCGAGAACAAATAAAAGAATCAATTAAATTAAATCAAATCAAATTAGAATATTTTTGTATCGGGATCGTGAAAGGACAAATAATATTATGTATTAAATATGATGCTTACCAACATTTGGCACAAGAAATATGAAATTTCGTGCCTTGACTAGCTGTTTTACTCTACGAAGATGTTTATACAATGCAGCAGTGTCAACAGCAAGCAGTGAAGGAATTTCTGTTTGTCCAGTACATTCCAATTCGCGTACTCTAGACGCTAACCAAAGATGACCCAAACGGCGCAAAAGACCACTTTCTTTCTTGTCAACCTGAAATTTGTATTTCGAAAAATGTAATAAGCATTTAATTATACTTTTTATAAGGATTTATATCATAAGCTGACCGGTAAACATTGTTTTGCCCGTCTGCACTGTAGGGAATAAAAAATTTTCTACCTTACTGTCAGACCTACTGAATAAATTACATTGGTTTGGTAAGCACAATATTTTTGTATACTTAAGTTATACATAAGTATAAGTTATAAGTTTATTATTACATATATTGATATAATAAATATAACAATATAAATATAACAATTATTAATTGAACTAATTAACAATATTTTTTAAATTACAATTCTATGGAGCTACTTACTTGATTCTTTGAATTATGCCATTCCCTACTTCTTTTGTGGTGTAACTTTGTGCTTACTTTGGTTGGGAATACTTTTTTCAAATAGAAAATCTTCATTGTTCTATTAAATCGTATTCTTGGAACTATTTTAGCTATTTGATTCCCAAAGTCGATAAAATTCAATATTCTGATAATGTTTTCTTCATATACAGTTAATTTCATTTTCTCCATGACTTGCCATTCAGCGGCATCTTTATCGAATTTTCCGATATTTGTCCCACGCAAGTTTATATCTTCAGGCAATGGGATAGATTTATATTCAAGTTTAAATTTTTTCGCAACATTCTTTGCTTGCATCAAAATATTGCAGTTGTTATTAATGAGACCATCATTATTCTTCTGATTAAAATAATGTTGGAATATATTCAACAAATTAACAACACATTGAAACAATGATTCACCACTCTCACCACAAGACAATATTAGTTCCTTCTCAGTGAGAACCCAATCTTGTAATATTTTAAGACTAGGCAAAAAATTATCACCAAGTAAGAAGTTTTTAATGCCTTCTATGTCTAAATCTTTTTTGATAGGTTTCCCTTCAGTTGTAGATTTATCTATTTCAACACACTCATCATCCACATTATTTTCATCTTTATTTTGTGAATCAGATTTTTCATCACAAGTTCCATTAATTACTTCTTCTTCCTCATCAGTGTCATTATGGAGTGATATATCATCACTTTGTTCATCTTCAGACTGAAAACTTGATTCGGACAGATCATCATTATCACAAGAATCTGTTTCATTGCTTTCATCTTCACTATTTTCTGTGTTATCACTTATATCAGAACTTCCTGAAGACGCAGTTCTACGCCTGCGTCGTCTCCTTGCCAATGTTTTTTTGTTTTTTATATCACCATTGAAAACAACTTTAGAGTCTCCATCTGAACCAATATCTTTTATTTCTTCCTCATTGTCATTCTCATTATTACCATTTGGTAAAACAATATTGGCATCATCAATTTCCTCATTTTGTGGTTCACCTGTTCCATTCAATTCATTGGATGACACATTTATAGAAGTTTTATATTTAGATGAATATTTATTTGCAGGATTATAAAGCCCGAGGTCTTCCAATTGTGCATGCAGTTTTTGCAATATTTGAGACAAAAAAGCTAAAGTGAATGCTTTACATGCAAAAGCTTTTGCTTCATTATTTTCTTTCAGTTTTGCAATAGTAAAAAGACAGATTTTAACAATATTGTGAATCATAGTTGGGTTCAAATATGCTGGATTGTTATTTTCCTCTTCTAAAGCTTGAACAAATTCATTATAATTTTTATTTATATCTGGTAGTACAACTTTATCAAAGTCCATTGAAATTTTGAGTTGTTGTATAACTGTACTGCACATTTTGGGAATATTGGTATCATCTTTGCTAAAATACCACTTTTCAATTAAACATAAAAAATTTGCTACTGTCATTTGAATGTGTTCTGATTGGGTGCATGATTCAGACTCATTAAGCATACTACAAAATTGGTTGTTTTTCTCAAAAATTTTAGTCAGGTTTCCCATTGCACCTTCAAATGGTGTTAAGCAACTGAGACAGTGTATATAGGAACTGACTGAATCTAAATTGTAGTTTTTCTCTAAATATAAATTACCTATTTGATTAAAAGGCATGCCCGATGTTAGGTCTATTTGACCAGCCTGAAGGTAATAACGTGTGGCAATAGAAGATTCAGCACTATTGAAAATTTCCACCTGATATCTACTTAAGTCACCGAGATATATTAAGCAAGAGTACAAAACGGATCTGCAAAGTTGGTACTCATCTTCTGGTGGCTTATAATTAATATCATCCTGATTTTCTTCATCATGATATAGGGGGACATAATCCAGTTCTTTTATATGAATTTTCATTTCTGACTGGACTCTGGACATAAAGTGATGAAAGTGACCTATGCCACAGACAATATGTGTTTGTAAATAGTTATCATATTCATTATCAGATTCGCGGAGCTTCTTAGCAGTTGATATTGTATCATAATACACTTTACGCCAAAGCAATTCAAGGGACTTCTTGCCGTAGTTCAAAGGATCCAGGAAAAAAAGTTTTTCACAGTTGTCTCTCAATTTTTGCCGTTGAACTTCTATATGAATGGTAAATAAATCGGCGATCACTTTGCTCCCACTTGTTGCCTCCCCGAGACGTCTAGCGATATCGCTCACATATCTGGAATTACACATTTCTTATTAGATTTCAAAGACAAACAATGTTTTTATAATTTGACGTAACATTCGGTTGAGACCCTTGAAAACGAATTGAAAACGAATAAAAATTATTTCTTACCGATAAACTTTCTTCGCTTGCTCGTTGCGCTCGATAATTTTTATATCCAAGTTTTCATTGCATCCGTTCTTCATTTTCAAGTCATTTCAATTTTATCAACATGTCAAGATGTTTTTATTAATACAGATGACGTTTTAGAAAAGTCAAAATTTACGGACTTCTGAATCATTGCTTCGTGATCATACTAAATCAGTAACAGATTGGTATTTTCTGCGTTTTGTATTTTAATAACCAAATTTACCAAAATATCTCACACGAGATCAGACGTCATAATAAAAATATGATGAAATATGAAATTGAAATATGACGTCCAAATTTTAATGTTGCCAACTTCATATTTTCATAAAAAATATTTTTAATACTTTTAATATATTATCTGTTCGCTCAAACGCTCGAAAAGACTGATAAGTGTACCGTATTGAGCGAAAAAATAGCTCACAACCTTGCTCACAACGCATTAGAAAGGTCTACATAGTCGTATTTTTACTATTCTGTGTTTCTGTGCCTTTCTATTTTGACATCTCAAATCGGCATACGTTGGTAACACTTGTTGGCGGGTTAATTACATAGTTAATTAGATCGAAATGACATTTTGAAAATATACAATATTTTGATTTTTGAGTTCAAAACTTTAAGGAGTAAAAAGTTAAAAACATTGTTGTGTATTTGTTTAATATTATATGAATGGTTATACTGCGTTTTTAGTTATTTTAACACCCGTGTTTTTGCGTCGGAGGCTAAAATTAAATCATTAAAATGAAATTAATGTGTAAAGTTGAGGTTGTAAACAGAATTCATAGTAACTTGAACATTCGATCTAGTGGAAAATACATAAAATCTACTTTAGCTATAGGCAAAGAACCCAAAAATGACGCAGAATTCTTTATTCTCCATTTCTCATCAGTTAATAAAACTGGAACTAAGTATAAAGTGAAATTTATAAAGCAAGTTTTTGTTAAATGTTTAAATGAAGGCAAAGCCACAATAAGATTTGATGAACCACCTCATGACTTGTGTGTGAAAAGTGAAGTTGTACAGTTAAAGAGTTTTCTTAATTTATTAAAATCATGTTTAACTGGAGATACTAAAAGTTTCAAAGTTTCAAACTTGTCATCAATTGGTGTTACTGTTAAAGATAATGCTCCCACGAAATTAACAGTAGCGAGTCGCGCTGATATTCCTACAAAAGGTTTTCCAAGAACACTTGAAGCTCTTCACATGGTCGGGATTAAGTTGCATAATTTTCGCCGTGACATTCTTTTATTGAACCGATTGACAGTGCTTGATTTAAGCAATAATGAAATAGAAAAAATTCCTCATGAATTTGGTAAATATACCTACATTTTCTTTATAAAACATCAACATCATATTATTTAACTATATGCAAAATAAAATATCTTAATATTTTTTACAGCAAGAATGCCTGCCTTACGTGAGCTCTACTTGGCCAACAATGCACTTGGGGAACCAGCAGATATTGATTGGAGATGGTTGTTAGGACCACAGGTAATGCTTTTTTATCACTAAAGTATAATAAGTAAGCAAATTTGAATTAATTTAATGTCTATGAATCTAAGATATTTAAATATACATTATTGCTGGCAACATGACTTAACCAGGTTCGAGTCCCGCTTCGTGATCAAATTTTTTCTATTCTTTATAAATTTATATGACCTATCCAATTAAAAATAATTGAATGTGTACAAAAAGTTATAATTAGTACCTAACTTTTAAAATGGGTAGAGTTTAGAGACCCATTTTAAAGGAGTAAAGGTTACTCATACTTTTTCTGAACTTAGATTGCTTTTTATAAAATTAAATACATAATAATATTAATTGGATGGATGGAATAAAAAAAATATTAAACATCAATCTTTATTTCTTACAGATTACAAAGACATTGAGACTTCTAGATCTAAGTGGTAATAGATTAAAAGATCTTCCTAAAGATATATGGAAATTGGTTAATTTAGTAACATTTAAATTGGACAAAAATATGCTTGAGAAGATTCCAGCTTCTTTAGGACGAATTAGAAATCTAAGGTAATATAGACACCAAGTTATTATATTACTTTTATCCTTAAATACTACCATTTACCACATAAAAATAGTAAAAATCATATAAAATATAACAAAAATATATAGTTAACAAATTATTTTTACAACTTTTTTTAACTTATATGTAATTAAGAAAAACACATTTGAGATGTAAATTAAACAAATAGTTTTTGAAACATTTGAGTAATACATACATCAATTTAATTCTAAAGTTACATTTAAAATGCTCACCACATCTACAAAATGGATTAACCCATTGACCACCGAGCGCCCCGATCGGGGCGCGACACAATAGATTTTCTATTGTGTCTGTGATTCCGGGGACTGATGGATTAATGTGATTACACTTAAGATTATTATATCTCTAATGTTATATGTTATATATTTCTAAATTAAAGACTAGAAACACTCATACTTTATTCCATTTATGAATCCACATTTTCAATGATTTAAAGTCTTTAATTTAAAAATTCTGTGTCTTATTACATAAAAATGATATTAACTTTGTATTATAACTTGATTGTGGTGGATATTTAAGTTCAGGAAACAATTTATCTTGTATATGGTCACATTAATACATAAATGGCTTTTTCCTAGTCTCATGTTTGTTCTCTATGTTTTTATAAATATCAAAGGCCAGGAAAATAGTAGAAAAGGCCAATAGTCTCAATTCACATTGATAAATAATTATTGAGGCCACTTGGAACTTGAAAAGTTACAATACAATGTTTTAGGAACATAATCACATAAGATTACTTACTATACTTATACATAATATACTTATTTCTCTTACAGATTCCTCACACTTAGTCAGAATAATTTGAAATCTCTGCCTTGCAGCCTCATGCAATGTCGGTTTGAACAATTGGATTTAAGTTTGAATAAATTTGAAAATAAGGATATGAAGTTTAAACAAGATAATCTATCGCAATGGGATTTCTGTGTAGGCAGTTTAGTGCATATATCCGCAAAAATAGTGTTAAGAAATAATATATTTTATGCACCACATATTATACCTAGGACATTAGTTGAAACACTAGATAATGCAAATGTGTGTATTTGTGGAAGACCAGTATTAAATAATGTATATCTTATTAAACAATTTGACTTCAAAGACTGTTTTAAACTGGTTACTTTATTGAATAATAATGTTAATAGTGCAATCGATTTTGAATGTTATTTCTGTTCACCAAAATGTCTCTTGAAATATATGTGATCGATTTTATTTATTTGAAGTATTATGAATTAAATGACTGATTTTAAAGTGTGATCATTTTCATTCTTTCTACCATTCAAATTGTACTTCTGTAAAACTAACTTTTCCCATTTAAATATTTTAAAAAGGAACTAAAATATTTTATATACATAGAGCCATATCTTTCAGTAAAAAAATATTAATTTAATACAAAACAAAAACTATTTTAGAAGATAATATGCATAAGTGTCCCGAATGTCTTTAAATCTATTTTAAATTCCTATTTCATGTAATGTTCGAGCAGATAATATAAAATCACAACATGAAAAACAATATTTAAAAATAAAATAACTTTCAACATAATTTATATTACCCCAGAAAAAAGTAACAACAACTATACAATTAAAATACTACACATATAAATTTACGTGCCTACAATACAATTATTGTATTTTCGATGCTATTCTGAATACATAAAGACAGTAAAAGCTAATTATGTATAATGATAGACTACATTTAATCCAAATCGAGTTTCCAACGCACATCTTGTATTACAGGAGCAATTCTCACGTGTGGTTCTGAAAACAATAGATAGGTAAGTCTGAATAATAAGTAGAGAGGAAAAAATAAACGGCGTTGTTTCTCCGAGCCGTTTAAAAATAAGATCTCTGAATGTTTGCGTCATTAGTAATTATCATCATCAAAGAAAATCTCTTGTTGTATCTTGGTTCCAATATATTTTTGCGTAAGTCCAGTCAAACTTGCCTTTGCCCCCGGGGTGCAAATTTTTGTATTCTGTTTTTCAAATTTTTTATACAAACATGACAATAACGAAGCCATAAAAGGACTTTTTAACAAATCTGGTGTAGTTGAGTTGAGTTGTAGATAAGCATGATAAACGAACGTTCACGCAAATTTTAACACAAATTTTAAACATAGTAATTGACTAATAAAATCGTTACTTTTAAGTTATAAATTATAAATCTTTCATCTTTATTTTTATTAAAAAAAATTATCTAGTGACGTTCCTGAAATTTGACTTAAAAGTAAAAAAAAAACTTACCCAAAGTAGCAATTCCCTGTTTAATAATACTGCCACCTTCTGGAACACTCAGTTCAGCTGCAATAACCGCAGTTGTGGCTTCTATTACGAGATTATTTGTCCAAATCTGGTTGAAGCTTTCCTTCATCTCTTGCATCACTGCCTCCAAAAGATACTACAGGAACACATGTTTTTGTTAATTTTCAGCTTATAATAATCAATCATTTAAAAATTATCATAGAAATACTTTTAAGTGTATTAGAATAGAAAATTGTAATATTTTTCTTAGATATTGTCAAATTTTTTATGATTTTTACATTTTTGACCGTTTCGCGTAATAGTTTACGTAAAATTGTACCGACTTGTACTAAATTTTGTTTAAAAAATATCCTATTTATGTGATTAATAATAATATAGAGTATAGACCATATTATTTGCCTACCTGAAGTATCCTAGCCTCTTCATCCTTATACACGCCACAAAGGGCCAAATTGATTTCCCGTACATGGGATCGTAGTTCAAATGTAGAAGACACCAAAGTGTGCAGAGCCATGACAAGAGCCGTGTCTTCAAACTGAGATCCTTCCTTTAGAGATGCCACTTTACGTTCATGTTTCCTGCGATTCTTGCTTGAGCGGTAGGAACGGCTGAAATGGAAATATTCTTAAATGCGTCTTAAAATGAAAAAGATATGTTTCGAAAATTTAAAGTTTCTTAAAGTTATTTGTAGCATTCAAATAAATTATCTGATAGAACAGACGTCCAATTTATTTGAATTCAATCCTACTAATATTATAAATGCGAAAGTTTGTGAGGATGTGTATGTGTGTGTTTGTTACTCTTTCACGCAAATACTACTGAACCGATTACAAAATAAATTAAGCACACATATTAGAGGGTAACTTGGATTAACACATAGGATAGGTTTTATCCCGGAAATCCCACGGGAACGGGAACAATGCGGGTTTTTCTTTGAAAACGCGGGCGGAAAGCTAGTGTAGAATAAATTGAAATGAGGAAGTAAAATATAACTTCGTCATTTTATAAAATACCTTGTTACCAAGTTACCTTGATCCGGTTGAGGAGCCAATGGTGCTTCCAAAATCTGAATATAGGTCATAATCTCTGCTGTAATATGGGATATTAATTTCATTCCGTGCGGGCATATTTTTCTTACTAACTCGCACTACTTCCAAACGGTCTCTGTAGGATTTATAGTTTGCCAAATTCGTCTCCAATAAATCTTTGAGATTGTTGTATTCTTCTACGATAGCTGGTGTAACTTCCGTTTCTACGAATAAAATTTAATATCTATGATTACGAATTGTACAAAATCGGATTAAAATAAGGATTTTGATCAACGACATTTAAATTGTATCATATATACGTATTTTGCGTATCGTAAATTGTCATAGTTTTCATATGAAGTCAGAATTTCATTTATTTGATTTTAAGTTACTTACCTAGCATTTCATGCATGTCGTACGTATAACACATTCTTATAGCAGACTTAAACTCCCCATTTTCTGTTGCATACATTATCATTTCCATTTCATTATCACCGGCCATTTCCAAGATCCTCAATGCTTCCTTGTGACGTTTTTCTTGTTTCAAAGCACCAACGAAATCACTAAAAACATAATTATTATAATGTCAATACCCATGTAACTATATCCTATTATTTTAATAGTTTCATTAATAACTTACCAACATATTTCTTTAAATTCATCTCTTGGTAAATGTTGTATCAATTTTAAAGCCAATTCCCATTCCAAAGATTCTTTGTAACATTCTACAGCTTTTTCAATATTGTCAGCCCTCTCGAACATAATACCGGCTTCTAAGAATTGCTTCTTCAATTTCAAAAATAAGCCAAAATCGTCACATATCTGCTTGTAAATGTAGTCCCTGGGAGTTAACATTTTTAGCGCATCTCTGTAAAGGCTGTGGTATTTTACGAATGTTTTCAGTTCATCATGTTTGCTGGGTCCACATTTTATGAGACATTCCACAGCTTTTAGATATCGCTTTAAATTTTTGTTTATCGTGAATCGTTTGTAATTCTCATCCATACCATTCAAGTCGTTTAACATCGGCATGTATTCTTTCGGATCTTTCTGTGACTTATTGGCAACTAGCAGCACAAGATCAAAGTCATACATCCCCAAGGCAACATCAAATAGCTTGTTCACATCCACAATGTAAAGTAAATATTTCAAAGCTTCATCCGAAGATACGGGCAGCCTTATTCCGTTTAACTCCTCGTTTCTAAGCTCTTTTATTATGAGCAATGCTTTCTCTAAATCTTGAATTGTATTTTGTTTAACATATGTTGTCAATAACGGCAATACTCTAGAAGATCTATCGGGTGCTGTGTTTAAACGGTCCCTAATCATATTACAAATGAAGTTTATCTTCTTATCACAGTCCTTGTTACCCTCCATATTTATATAACTAGTCGCATACATTGTTTTGGTCGTATCCTTATTTTCCAAGTCTGTCAGGAAAAGACTAAGCCATGAATTATTTTTGATTGCATCCAAGAATTTATCAAGGTTTTCAATGAAGAGTTGTGGATTATGATCATACATTAGATTCAGGTTGATTCTCTGTTTTCGCATTAAATCAAATGCTTCATAATACTTAAGTGAATTTATGTGTTCACCAACTATTTTAAGTGACAGTGGTCTTGGTTCAATGACTTCTAGATTTCCGCGTGGCATTTGCAACACTGTTCTGGTATCATTTGGTACTACAACGATTATTCTTGAGCCTCTCTCTACTCTCCTTTTGTAAACATCAGGTGATTCAGTATCATCATAATCAATAACAGCTTCTAATCCCTCCTGAGTAAGTTTAGTACAAAGCAAAAAGTTCTTCATTGATGTAATGAGGAAATAGTCAGTATGTATAAAAACGGAAGCGACATTATTCATAATGACTTTATCTTGAAGATATAAAAGACCCCTGTGAGTTAGACCAATAAAATATCCCAGATCCCCAATAGGTAGTACACAAAATTTGGGACAAGCCGCAGGAAATGATTCAGCGAGTTCTTCCAACAATCCATCTGAATTGTATGCTATTATTTTTCCTGTCTCCAAGTGCATATAGACCTTTGGTATTAATGGGTGAGAATGGATCCTGACAACAGCTGCAAGCAAAGCTTTTGTTCTTACAATTTTCAGTGAATCTTCCAATATTTCATATTCAATCATTTTATAATTACTTTCGACGTCTAATGCGATAACAATAACAGTATTTTTTTTCCACCAATACCAGTTGTAATATTGAAATGGAAAATCGAATTTATTCAGAACAATAGTTTTTGTAATTTTATATTCGAGTGGTTTCTTTTGTACTTGATCATAAAATGTCAACGTATTTGATGAGCAAACGAAAAATTTATTGTACTCATCATCTTCCTTAGGTATTAATAGGAAAACAATAGAGTCTATGTTATTGTCTGTTTCGATTTCTAAATTTGCCATTGGGGGTGGTACAATGGAATGTCTGAAGGATGACAATAGCATTTTCTTTCCATCAATAACACCAACCACAGCATCATCCTTCTCACACCGGCCATTGCTATGATCCACATCCCAAACCCATGTATAAGTGTAATATTTACCACTCTTAAATAGAACATGTAACTTTTTATTATTGGACACATCAAAATCATTGTCCCATAAAACTTTGCTGATTGTTTGATGTGGATTATAAGTCAAAGTTTGTTTGAGATACCAATGATAATTACTGCTTGTGAACAACAAGATCTTCTGATTACCCAGTGGCGACTCCTTGCAAACAAGAGTCAATATTTCAGAATCTTGACTCCAAAGAATGTTTTCTACCTGTATGTCTGTAACAGGTATTTCAAAATCACGATGTTTTAGGCCGTTTTTTTCAAAGAAACTGACGACGTATCGGTCTGGGAGTTTTTGAGTTGTTGCAACAAAATTGCCGCTAGGGCGCCACGCTATAATAGGTTCGACACCCGGTTGCTTCTCACTTGTATATAGAAGTTTTCCTCCCTTATCAAAAACTTTAAATCTTCTTGCACCCTGCATACGGAAGCCAACAGCAAATAAATTACCATGATACTTCCAAGATATTAATATTTTATCACTCACAGTGTCTTCATTATCTGAAATCGGATAATTATTATGTATATGTAAGTCCAAGTAGGCATTGATTGATTGAAATTGATTCATTGATTTTATTGAATTTAAATTACAATGAATAAAAAACTTCCATCCCAATAAAAAACAATCAACTTTTTATGGTTGGGAAGTCTATGAGATGAGTAAAAACTATAATTATATAGAATGTTAAACGTAAACAAGGGATCACGATAAAATAAACCTATTGACATGAACATATTACCAACAGTTACGTCATTTTGCGCCTTAGCAGCTTCTTTGCCTTCTGAACCATGGAACTGCGTTTCTTTTTTACCCCAACCAACGGTGATAAATTCCTTTGCACCAAATTCATCAGAAATAAGATTCACTTGATTTACTGTGTCATATGTGCAGGACATGACCATAACTTTGTAGTCTTTTGTAACTAGAGCTAACGTTTCCTGATCGTGGCTCCATTCCTTTGCCTAAAATAATAATCGATACTAAATGGTCAATTTAAGAAAATTATCTTATGTATTTTACGTATAGCATGAAAAGGTAATGTTACTACTACATATTTACCTATAACGAATAAAATAACGATATAATTCTTAATTAAGCTCCAACTCAAGCCTTTATTTATTCAATTAGATTTCCATTATAAGCTTTTAAATTGTCAAAATACATAATTTAAGCGAATTCATTCGTATGGAAAGCATTTTCTAAAGAGAAGAGCCAGCAAGAAATCCAGTAGTTTCTCTTTTATCATTATCATGTCAATTTTACATTTGGATTTTTCTTAAAATGATGCCAAAGAACTGTCTTGAGATATAAGCGAAAAACTTCCAAAGATTTTTATCCATAGTAATATTATAAAAACGAAAGTAACTCTGTCTGTCTGTCTGTTACTCAATCACGCCTTAACTACTGAACCAATTTGCATGAAATTTGGTATAGAGATATTTTTATACCCGAGAAAGGACATAGGCTTCTTTTTACCCCGGGAAATAGGTTAGGTTTTATCCCGGAAATCCCACGGGAACGGGCACTATGCGGGTTTTTCTTTGACTGCGCGGGCGAAGCTGCGGGTGGAAAGCTAGTATTCCATATGTTCACAAATGCTATATGTATACGGCTAACTGAACTAATAAATTTTAAATCTAGAAGTACTTAATTCTTTAATATTATTAAGAAGAGTTCTGTTGTAAGAGCGTATACCCGTGAATGGTTTTTTTTTACTTTAAAAGCCAGAACACAACAGGCATTTATGATTTAGATAATTGAAATACCTAGGTTACCAAAAGACCTAAGGCAAATAACTAAATAGGGCCTATCAACGAACAACGAAAAAATAATGCCATGACTAGCTATAACGACCCAACCTATCAATATTTATTTATAAAATTATATAATCTTTGGAAAATTCAGCTCGACAGACATTTTCTGCTAGGACTCGACTTTCGTCTACAAATCCTAACATACACGCAAATTTTTATCGAGTATGATCAATATCGGCAATGCTTTCTCTCTTTCGCGAGATATGTCGAGGTGCGCATGCTAGGTCGGCAGCTATTATTGACGCGCGTAATTATCAATAATTGAAGCAGGACACCTGCCCTGCACCGGAGGTGACCCAACGATGTTAAGCAGCCAACGCCATCCATAACATTAAGAACAATGCACTGGTGGTGTTACAGGTGCTTTACCGACTTAATCACAAATATGCTCTTTTATTGAAGCCCTCAATGTCGTAGTTGTTTGGATAAATAATATTCTTATAACAATACAAAGAGACGATTCAAACGTTGACAAAGTAAACGAAAACAATGTATTCAATACGTAAAATTCTCATAACAATTTATTATTACATACAAAAAATACTAATTGCGTTGAAATAATTAAATCTGATACGTGTTGAAATACAGAATAGGGTTATTAACTTATATTAGCAAAACAAATCATCCAGGCGTGCGGCTACCATAAGAACCCAAGTTATTACTAGGAATATACATTAAAGCCTTTTCAATTACCTAAGTTATCAAAAGTAAATTCTAATTCTTGAACGATAACGACGCGAACGATGTTGTTTCGCTATCGGATTGTTTGGGTCAATTACCTTATAATAATTGTATTAGGTTTATATTATAAAGGGGAATAAAAAAAACTGAGCCACTGATGATAAGTTATATTGTTTCCATAACTAGAGCGGTATGAATTTGAGCAAGCGACAAATAAACCAAACAAGCGACGAATATTTGTTGACGAATAGCGAAAGACGCGGGTTCGAAACTCAACCCGTGATCGATTTTTTCTTTTCTTTGAAATTTTTTTATTTATAAAGCATTTGAATGCTTTGATACTAAAATATCAAATTCAACAAGTAGGCTGCGTTCCATCATTACAATATGTATTGAAATAAATAATAATTCATATTCATTGAGATGGTTATTTAATCATTCGTGATTTTTATGATTTTTCTATCCAAAACATATTGTATAAGATAAAAGTATCTATAAATAAATTATAATATGCCAAATATTATGAAGCTGCTCATTTTGAATTTTAAGCTCTTTTGATTTTTCATCGCTCACAGTCCAGTAGTAAATTCTTTACCCTCAAATAATTATTTTTGTCACCAAAAACTGGTATTTTCAGTCACTTGTTTAGATGCAGGTAGTATTTTAGGTAGTATGTATTATAAATAACTTCCCTATAGAATTAATGAGATATATAGAAGCAGAAAATATAATATTGTATGCAACTTCTTGCAACAGGGCAGTTCTTGGGCATAATTTTTTTTTAAATATCCTACTAATATTATAAATGCGAAAGTTTGTGAGGATAGATGTATGTGTATGTGTAGGTGTGTATGTTTGTTATTCTTTCACGCAAATACTACTGAACCGATTACAATTAAATTTAGCACACATCTTAGACAGGTTGTGGATTATTCTTTGAAAACGCGGGCAGAAAGCTACTCCATATACATATAATTCAAGATCTAAACAAGAATCGATTATACATATTTTATTGAATGAGATCTAGAGGCATTCTTACTGCTACTAATTTAGGTATAATTTGAGATACAAGAACAAAAATTTATATTGAACTGTAGGTTTTCAAATTTTCGCTTTAATAATAATATTATGGGAATTCGCATTGCGGTTAAAAAAAATGTACCATACCTACAGTGAATTAAAAATTCAAATTCTGAGAAATGGTATAGAAATAAAAAAACCAAACATGGAGCCATCATTGGAATTCTTGGGTTAAAAATGCAAATCTAATAAGATTTGAATAAGCTGATGATGCTTTAAGATATAAAATAAAAATCATCTGTACAATACTATTTAAGATAAACATGTATTATATAATAAAAAATTTGCTTTATGCGTAAATAATTTATAGACATTTTCACAATTCAAGAGCGCTGCTAAAATAAATCCAGTTAAATAAATTTATATTTAGTTCTGTACATAGGTATTATACTTACTCTTTGTTTGAAATGAAAATTAGAATGTTGAGTGATTGCAGAGGAATTTAAGCTTAACAAGATGTAAGTTGATGTGCGCTGTATGTTATGACAACACAACAACTTACACACACAACATTTTATACTTAAGTACATATATGTAATTTTAAATAATAATAAAGTCTATAATTAAACTGTAATGAGTGCTTTTTTTATTAAATTCAATTTTTTAGCAATACAAAACTTACCAAAAGGCCGTCTTCACAAATACCCTTTAATTCCAAATCAGCACCAGTCTCAGTCATTCCAAATAACTCCCCATTTGCGAGCCCAACACTCAATGTATTTACCAAACTAAGATAAGTCATGCTAATAGGCATATTTCGGATTGATGAAATTTCTGATAGATCCTTAGACCATTTGAGCCTTCCTTGGTTACTAAAACACCGAACTATAAGGTTATGTGTGCACAAAAACAATTCTCCTGGTGGACAGCCCCCATGGTGACCATAACATACGCAAGCTATTTCTTCACATAAATAATCAAGTTTTTGTGCCGAACTACGCCACAGCTGTAGATTACGCATGTTTGTATTTTAATATTTTACACGTTTTTTAAAAACATTCAGCAACAAGTTATACAGCAGCCGGGACCGTGAAAATTTGATAAATCAATATTCAAATTAAATGTCAAAGACTCAAAGTACTAAGTTTTTAATGAATGCTTTGAAGGCTCATGATACGAGGTATTTTGTTATAGTTAGTATTTATAATTAATTATTCTAATTAAAATACGAATAACGACGATGTTTGTTTCTTAATATTTGAGGTCGAACACATTTTAAAATACTGATATGTTATAATTTTGAACCCTCCGTGATAGCGGTATTTCTAACAACAACACACCCGTAAGTCGGTCCTTCGTTGTTGCGTGATTGATATGAAAAACTGTTAAATATCATATTTATTTAACGTAATATTTGTATTCTCTTTGTTTATTTAGCACTATCATATTATGAAGCTACTCATTTTGTATTTTAACTAACTCAAATTAATTAAATTACAGTTAAATTCGTTTATATATCCATAAAATAATCAATGAATTTCCTAAAAAATTAAATTGAGGTACCAATACTATAAGTACATAATCAGATTAATTACTTTTGTGTCTGCGCAGATTTAGAAAAAAAAACTTGCCACTTTAGCAAATCAACAAAAAAGTATTATAGATTTGGGTGAGTTTTCAAAAAGAAGGAATCTTTCTTTTTTGAAGTTGGTTAAAAAGGTTTTTATCTACGATTTTTAGTGTAAATTTGGTGTAAATAATAAACAATTTTTTATCTATATTATCATTTATTTAAAATATCTACACTAGAAAACACTATTATTTTACACCTTAGGATAGTATGTTGTTTCGAACTTCTTCCTAGCCTTAGGATATGGCCTCAATACTTTTGGAATATATGGGGGTAGATGCTCATCTAGACGCCTCTTATATGGATTTATTCCGAATTCAAATGGTCTTCTTTTTGCCTCAAAGAAACGAGTTTGATGCTGAATTTTGTATATCTTCTCCCAGTGATAAATTTCTGGTAATAAATTGTGCCTAGGCCTGTTAGACATTAAATGTTTATATCTTGATTCTAGCCAACATCGTCTATTATCATCTTCAATATCAGAAATCAATTGCTCCTCTTTTCCTAGATATGGCTTCATTTCATGATCTCTTTCCTCTGGGGCATTTAAGTAGAATTGAACCAACATTTTCAGAGTATCCTCATTAAGGCCTTGCACTTTACCGTCTTCAATTTTTTCATATAGCTTCATGGGTTGTGTTCCGAAACAAATATTGTGTTTTGGATTATCATCAACTTTATCAATGTTCATGGCAATTGTGTTTAATTGGTATGCATATAGCGATATAAGATGACCGTTGGTAATAACCGTTTGAGTTGTTAATGGATAAGTTATGTCGTTATAACTTGTGAATCCTTGGTAATTCGCCTGACTAAGAAGCCAACCAAAGCTAGCTTTCATAGCTTGACAATGCAATGCTTCTAAATTGTCTTGTGCTCCAAAAGATTCCTTTCTGCATAAAATGTGTCCTCTGTTGTGGTATGAAAGCAAGCCAAATTCATCAAGATCACCCGGCCAATATCCTGTAAATAAATGAATACTTGTATAAACATGGATTTTATTTATGAAAAATTTTAATAACAAGAAATTTGATGCATAAATGCCACAATACACAATAACAAATAAAAGATATATCCTCATTTTTTAAAGGGTACACAAGTATTTGATGGTATGATGAGAGTCTATTGTGTGAACTTTGACGCAATTAGCAGATAAAGTACGGGAGAACATGAAAAATAGTTATGCAAGACCTGGTTCAAAGGTAAGCCTGTAACTATCATTGTAGTGGTAAAAACTATATACAATAAGAATACAAGCAGCATCACCATCCATACTAATATTATAAATGCGAAAGTAACTCTGTCTGTCTGTCTGTTACTCAATCACGCCTAAACTACTGAACCAATTTGCATGTAATTTGGTATGGAGATATTTTGATACCCGAGAAAGGACATAGGCTACCTTTTATTGCGAAATATGTACCACGGGAAAAAGCCGGGGCGGACCTCTAGTTTTAATATAGGTATTTGTTTAGTTTAATAATATTTACCTGGAATATTTGTACCATGCCGAAACTCTACAAAGTATCCTACACTTTCAGGGACGTAAGTGTATTTCTCAACTTTGAAATCTGGGTTCTCTGCTTCACTATATGGGACTAAAGGCTTCAATGGTAAATGATTTCGGACTGTTAAAATTGGTGATCCTGTAATATGATTGATTTATATACATACACAAGGTAATTAATTAATATGTGCACATTATAACATTTTGTATATTCATCACAATACCTGTTAAATTAATAAAAATTTAATGAATAATGTGTCTAATTCTTTTCTCTCATTAGTTACTAAAATCTATATAATTATATTATTGTTAAAAGAATATCAAATGTAAACATTCAAAAACAGGATAATAATATCTATAAATGGAATACCTATATATTGAATTGGTCTGTCAATAGGTTCATCTTTATTTTTGACCCAAGGAAACTTGGACCTATAATTATAAACTTTTTTTGGCACATCAGTACCTCCCATGAACCAGAATGCTTCCACCCTTGGGTCATAATCAACCTGAAACAATATACTTAAATACATAGTGTGAATTAAATTAATAATTAATAATTAAACATACATATTAAAACCAAAGAATATAAATAAAAGTTAAATAACTTTATATTTCTTTTGCTTATTTATCTTAGAACTAGTAAAGATTGTCATATATGTACAAAAAAAATGGATAATAATTGTACCTGTGACGATATTATATGAGGCACTTTATCTGTGATGTTATTAGTAACAATTCTATTGATTTGCCGTACTAAATTTTTGGCTAAGGCATCTTCTTTTTGTTGTGCTTCAGATTTTGCTGTTGACAAGTCAATATTTCGCCTGAAAAGTTATGAAAAAAATATAATATAATTTATTAATAGTTCAGTATACTGATGACGAAGGAATTAAATATACTTACTGAACACCTTCATTTTCAATTAAAATGCAATCTTCAATATGGGATTTTATTTCCTTGACTACAGAATCTGCCAAGTCTGAAGTCTCATTGTAAATATCAGGCAGTTTGTCGATGAGCTTGAAATGAGTCCTGGTATAATACTGAACAAGGGGCATTGCATTGTATGGTATAATATTTTCATTCAACATAACACAGGGCCAACCATAATATTTAGGTATGTTTAACCCGATTTGTTTCTCCTCAACAGTGTTGATATTTTTTATTTTTTCATAAATTTCTTCCCTTCCACGTAACTTTCTTGCTTGTAGCGACATATCCTGGATTGGAGGATAATTCGGTGTGTCTGTATATTCATTTTCTTCAGATAACGCCACTTGGGCATATCTACGTATTGCTATATGTTTTATTTTAGAAAATGCTCGATGTCTACTGACGGCGAGCATTTTAAAGTTTTATATAACAACCATTCATAAAATAAAATTATAAAATTTAGGTTAACGTATCGTCTCACAACTCGTTGAGGTTTGACAGAATACCTGAATCTGTCAAGGGCTGTCAAGGGAGTAAGAGCTTGACAGTTGACATTTAACTAGTTTCCTGTGTTGCATGTTTTTATAATAATATTTAGTAGTCTGTGTGATTGCACGTAATTTAAGGCTAATTTATGTGTATCTGTGAGGCTGATGCAACATTTTGTCACTTCTCCAAACCACCTGCCAAACGAATCTAACCAAATTTTATTTTGAACTATTTGGGTGAGATATTATAATAATCTAAATCATGGATGATGATATGATTTTCGATCCTTCTTTAAAGAAGAAAAAGAAGAAGAAGACAGGATTTGACATGGAAGCAGCGTTAGCAGGCGAACAAGGCGAAACCACGAGTACGGAGGCGCCTGCTGAGACAGGTGACGTAGACGTACCCGAGGACGACAACCTGGATTTAGACAATTTCGGTAAAAAGAAGAAAAAGAAAAAGAAGACTTTCTTTAATTTAGATGAATTAGAGAATGCATTACCAGAAACAAAGGAAGAAAAGCCTCCTGCGGAAGAACCAGAGCAGCAAGATGATGAGCTTATTGATGACTTGGATCTAGACATTGATTTCGCAAAGACTAAGAAAAAGAAAAAGAAGAGGAATTTAGACGAGATTGTTGCAGAAGAGGATGTTAAGGGAGATGATCAAGAGAGAGACGACGACCAAAATGGAGAATGGGTTGGAAGTGATCGCGATTATACGTATGATGAACTTCTTGAGCGAGTTTTTGACATTATGCGTGAAAAGAATCCTAGTATGGTTTCTGGAAAGAAACAAAAATTCATAATGAGACCACCACAAGTTGTTAGAATTGGAACAAAGAAAACATCATTTGCCAATTTCACAGAAATATGCAAAACATTGCATAGACAGCCTAAACATTTATTAGATTTCTTGTTGGCTGAGTTGGGTACGAGTGGATCAGTGGATGGTAACAGCCAACTCATTATTAAAGGCCGTTTTCAACAGAAGCAAATTGAGAATGTATTGCGTCGGTATATCAAGGAATATGTTACATGTCATACATGTCGTTCTCCTGATACTATTCTGCAAAAGGATACTCGATTGTTCTTCCTTCAGTGTGAAACCTGTGGCTCCCGTTGTTCTGTGGCTAGCATCAAATCTGGTTTCCAGGCTGTCACTGGCAAGAGAGCAGCCATGCGTGCAAAGACTGCATAGAATAGTGCTTAGTGATAATCAATTCAAAACCTGGTTTTGGGGTACATACAGTGAACTTTTCCTGCTTTCATTTCATTTCTTGTGTTTAAAATATATCCCTTGTTGTATGTCTGTTAATTTCTCAGTTGGGTGCTTTATGTGTTCGAAAAAGTTATGCAGATAACATTTTATAAAAATATATATACTGTGTGAATTAGGATATTTATGTATAACTAAGTAAAATAGGCAATTCATAATTTATTGAATGGATATAATATACTTTTTCTGTTTAATTATGTTGATTTGTTTTAAATGTTAGTTAAATATATACAGTGTTTGTCATTTGAATAAAAACTCATTGACTTTATTTCTGATAATAATTTTATAGTTATTAATGTCACAAAAATTGTTATGCTCTTAAGTATTTGCACCGAGTTATATTTGTAAACTTTAGAATCAGGTGTCCCATAGTATATAAATATAATTCTTATATGAGCAATGCTTGAACTTTCTAAAATAATTGTATTTGTATGATATTTATAAATGAAAGTCTGAATGTACCCCACTGTAACCTACATATTTATATATAGCTCACTTCTGTAATATTCACATTGGTACACAATGTTTTTAAACAGTTGTTTTATTTTCACACCTCATAAATAAAACTTCATTTGATATATTGTATAATTTGTGTAATAAAAATAAAATTCTAAAACATACAATAGTATTACAACTTAAGTTACCCCAAAATCATGATTATAAAGTGATTAATAACATAAATAAATTGTGCAATATTATGTAAAAAAATATTAAAATATCTTATAATTATATAACAAAAATAAAGACAAATTTGATCTGTCTATTGTAGTAAGAAGAATAATTATTAACATCCTTAATTGTCTCTAACAAGTTGAGGTCCTTGCTCTCCTTTCACATATTTGTTTAAGCTGTTCGCATACAGATCAAGCCGCCGAGTCATTGTAAAACCCCATTTATCCTTGATCTGTCTACACATATTCAAATCAATTTGGGCAATCAGCAAACCATCTTTGGTTCTTGACAGACTTGGTGTCCTGGTACCGTCGGGAGCTGTGACATAACTGGACCCATAGAAATGGCCAAAATCACGGTGTGCTGGTTTCCCATCTCCTGATGTGAACTCATTAGGAAACACTTCTGTTCCAACCCTATTTATTGCACATGTAAAATAGCTGTTCGCTATAGCAGCATTTCTTGCTTCAACAGCCCATAGGTGTTCACTCAGGCCAGCTACAGTCGCCGATGGATTGAAAACTATTTCAGCACCATTAATCCCAAACATCAACCAGTTCAAAGGGTGATGACGTCCATAACAAATGTTAATTGCTATTTTGCCAAACTTAGTTTCAAAAACAGGGTGACCTGTGTTGCCTTCAAAATAATATGTAGATTCATTAAAATCTCCCACTCTTGGTATGTGATTCTTTCTGTGACTACCAATGACAACACCCTTTTCGTTTATTACAACTGCTGTGTTCCAAATAAGATCGCCATGTAGTTCATCTCGTTCTAAAATTGGTGAAATAATCACCATACCATACTTAGCAGCATACTTTTTGAGGAACAGGGTACTAGGCCCATCTGTAACGCTTTCTGCAAATTCACACCATGGAGTTTTCTCCCTGGTGCAGAATGCAAAAGGCATACTCCAAGCTTCTTGTAAACACAAAACATTTACATTTTCAGCACCAGCTGTATCGATTAGTTTGGAAATTTTATTGAATATGGCTTGTCTCTGTTCATTTAAAGGTTGACTTGTAGAAATTGCAATTGAATGCTGTATTACACCTACTCTAACTATACGGGGAGTTCTTGTTTCTTCTTTACGCGCGGGAAAATCATATGCTGCAACTTCGAAATTATTTTCTTCTGAATTTTCATTACTTCCCTTTTTAAGTTCCAGGCTATGATTATCTACTCGTCCATAATGAATTCTATTAAATTCTTTTAAATCTTCGCCTGAGAGAGATCTATTTATTAGCTCATCAATACTCTTGAGTTCTGTCTGAGTAGATGCCATGATTTATGTTTTGATTTCCAAACTTCAAGATAATTGAAACAGTTTGTACTTTGAAGCTACTTACACTATATAATGTATATTTGATATATATATATATATATTAAATAAAACAATAACGAAAGCTTACTTGCACCTATTTCTTTAAAATATATTAAATACACGGCAGTCGAGTTATTTCTAGGTGATGAGTTGATAGTGAGGATACAAATATTATATCTGTCGAAAGACTGTTAAAGCTGTTATCACTTATCATAAAATAAACAATTGCTTAATTATGCTGTAGGTGATAACGAAAATAGTAAATACCCTCGAAAATACCAGATAACATGAATAGAAATAAAATATAGAATAATAATAAGATTCATACATTATAAAATATTTTGACATTTGAAAGGATTTGTGTTATCTATTTCTATTCTTTATGTAGAATATTTTGTCCTATTTCTGCATCTGTGACCTGTGTTCTCCATCAGATTTATGTTAGGTGTCAAAGTCATTTTCTGTGGTCATTTGTAATTTAAAAACGATGGATATGTGCGATTTCTCATGAAAATCTACTTGAATTCTTAAAATTTTTCATATAATACATAATTGTATTGGTTTTAAATAAAATGTAACTTGCCTTGTTTAAAAAATAATTGTAAATGTAAATATTTGTTTGTTAGTAATCAGACTCATACACATAGTATTGTTTGTCATTAAATCGTAACCATGAATGTGCTACCTGCCCAACCGATTGGTATTCAAAGTACTGCTGGTGCTGTTCCTGTTCGAAATGAAAAAGGTAACAAAATATATTTTTATGTTGTAATTAATGCAATTATGTACTTACCAAAATCTGTATGGTTCTATAACTACTTACTTTTGTGTACTCCTTATATAAATTCTATGTATATTTTAATCAAACTTTCAGGTGAAATATCTATGCAAAAGGTGAAAGTACAAAGATATATATCAGGAAAAAAGCCAGACTATGCTCAAGGAGTATCGTCGTCTGAAGAATCAGACGCTGAAGACTTTATAGAACAACAAAGACCAGAGAGAAGGCATGTTATTGCACCTGTTATTGGAAAAGATGACCACAGTGATTCAGAGCAAGAAGTAAGTTATACAAACAGAACAAGTCACTGCAGACTGTATCAGTATAATTACTTTTCAATCTTGCTATCAAAGAGCTTTTTGCACATCTTAATCTTAATAGTATTATAAAGGCGAAAGTTTGTATGGATGTATGGATGTTTGTTACTCTTTCACGTAAAAACTACTGAACCGATTACAATGAAATTTAGCACACATATAGAGGGTAACTTGGATTAACACATAGGATAGGTTTTATCCCGGAAATCCCATGGGAACGGGAACTATGCGGGTTTTTTTGCAAACGCGGGCGATGCCGCGGGCGGAAATCTAGTATATTATAAAAAGAAAATCGATCAGTGAAACAGATGATCTGCCTTCTGCCTTCTGCCTTACCCCAATAGGGGACACGGGACTTCACATAAATAATACATATTTCCTAACCATATAATTTTACAATTACAGGTTGATGATCCTCGGTTACGCCGTCTGCGTATGGCGGTGCAGTCGCCGCCGCGCCGCTCGGAGCACAAACCGGAGATCATTGACGCGGAACCTGATGAGCCTGAACCAGAATCTAGTGAAGATGAGGCGCGACACAGTTCAGAAAGTGAGGACGAACTGGACGATGAAGAGATTGAGCGACGAAGACAGGCTGTTAAAGCTAAATTGGCTGCAAGGTATGTGTAATTGATTTTATAAAATTATACTTTACTAGCTTTCTACCTGAGGCTTTGCCTGTTTTTTCAAAGAAAAAAACCGCATGGTTTGCATTCCCGTGGGATTTCCGGGATAAAACCTATCATATGTGTTAATCCAAGTTACCCTCTATATTAGTAGTTATATTTAGTAGGATTATATGCTCATATAACAGTTTTCCCTGATTGCACCGTCATTAACCAAACTGTAACTTGAAGTCATCATCATCATCTTTATTAAGAAATCGTGTTTAATTTTTTCTACCAGTATTACAAAATGTTGATTATAAAGAGAACATATAAACGTTGTAAATTTACAAATTTAATTGAAAAAAAAATCAACCAATATAAATTAAGATTAAGAGAATATGTACAACAAATAGTAAACAAAAAATGAAAATCCTAATCGATTGTTGTGGTATTAACGCATGGGGCCCGAACGGCCACATCCGACCGCGACACAATAGATTTTCTATTGTGTCTGTGATTCCGGGGCCTGATGGATTAATGTATATCAGAAGAATGTATAAGCATACATTTATTCTAGGGAGGCAGAAAAAGAGGTTTTAGGGCGGGATGACGAGGAAGAAATGCTGGATGGTGATAAGGAAGAGAGTGGTTCATCTGACACAGATTACACTGACAGTGAAGAGGAAACAGGTGAGATTTTTTCATATTGGCTATAGTTTATGTGGATTTATTGATAAAAATAATATTGGGGGTACCTTTTTAAAGTGTAACGAAATCTAATTTTATTTTAATATTTGGTACAGCTCCCGAAAAACATGCCTTTTAAATATCACTCTTAAAAACAACATGGGTGAGAGTTGTAGAAATGTCTCAATTTTAGAAAAAATAACCATACATTTTGCAATGAAATTAAATCAATGTAAAAGTCCATATAAGAAGATTCGTAATTTAGTATTATAAAAGTGAAGTCCCGTGTCCCCGTAGTGGGGTAAGGGGCAGATGCATTATTCATACATCTGTTTCACTGATCGATTTTCTTTAGGGACAAGTAGGTGATCAGCCTTCTGTGTCCTGCCAGACCGAGACATTTTTTTTTTTCGCCTCCACCGGGAATCGAACCCAGGACCTCTCGGTTCTACGCTCACGCGTCAACCACTGTACCAATGAGGCGGTCAATTATAAATATTACGAAAGAATTATAAATATTACGAAATTATTTTAATCTCAGGTCCAAGAGTGAAGCCAGTATTTGTGCGGGCATCTGAACGGATGACAGTAGCAGAACGGGAAAGGAAAGTGAAACAACAGAAGAAGGAGGAAGTGGAAGCTAGAAGGGAGAAGGAGGAGAGGAGACGGGAAGCGTTGAAACTTGTTGAGGAAACTATACGAGCGGAACAGAGGAATACTCAGGTACATTTAATGATTATTTAACATGTTCAACCACCAGCTTATTCTCTAATATGGCAGATTGCAGGTTTAGAGGAGGTTGAAAAAAAATCATTATTTGAAATATTTAATGAAGAAACGTCTCAGTAAACAAATCTTAAATTTGTTTATTTCGAACCTATCCATTGCACGCATACATAGCATGCATTCATACCACGCATCCATAGCACGCATCCGTAGCACGCATCCGTAGCACGCATCCGTATCACGCATCCGTAGCACGCATCCGTAGCACGCATCCGTATCACGTATCCGTAGCACGCATCCGTAGCACGCATCCGTATCACGCATCCGTAGCACGCATCAGTAGCACGCATCCGAATCACGCATCCGTAGCACGCATCCGTATCACGCATCCGTAGCACGCATCCGTAGCACGCATCCGTATCACGCATCCATAGCACGCATCCGTAGCACGCATCCGTAGCACGCATCCGTAGCACGAATCCGTAGCACGCATCCGTAGCACGAATCCGTAGCACGCATCCGTAGCACGCATTTGTAGCACGCATCCGTAGCACGAATCCGTAGCACGCATCCGTAGCACACATTTGTAGCACGCATCCGTAGCACGCATCCGTAGCACGGATCCATATAACGCATCCGTAGCACGCATCCGTAGCACGCATCCGTAGCACGCATCCGTAGCACGCATCCGTAGCACGCATCCGTAGCACGCATCCGTAGCACGCATCCATAGCTCACATCCATAACACTCCTCCTTCTACATAAAAAACGTATCTTAGTTCGTTTCCACCAACCAGTACATCCTTCATTATGTGCATCAGTGAATATGATTGGTGGAAAAGCACCCATTATTTTTCGTTCAATGAGCTTTTCGCTTACTATTAGTAACTCAAGCATATTATTCTCTACTAGCTTTCCGTCCGCGGCTTCGCCCGCGTTTTCAAAGATAAACCCGCATAGTTCCCGTTCCCGTGGGATTTCCGGGATAAAACCTATCCTATGTGTTAATCCAAGTTACCCTCTATATGTGTGCTAAAATTCATTGTAATCGGTTCAGATCGGATCAGTAGTTTTTGCGTGAAAGAGTAACAAACATCCATACAAACTTTCGCCTTTATAATTATTCTCTATTAAATAATGAATTCCTTGTATATGTCTAAAGGCGGAACAAAAAGAAGCAAACATAAACGACGTGTGCACGGACGACGAGAACGACGAGCTCGAGTACGAGGCGTGGAAGCTGCGCGAGATGAAGAGGATCAAACGGGACAAGGAGGAGCGCGAGGCGTGAGTTGTGATTTTATTTTTTACTAGCTGCTCCGCGCGGTTTCACCCCTGTTGGTCGTAGCGTGATGATATATAGCCTATAACCTTCCTCGATAAATGGGCTATCTAACACCGAAAGAATTTTTCAAATCGGACCAGTAGTTCCCGAGATTAGCGCGTTCAAACAAACAAACAAACAAACTCTTCAGCTTTATGATATTAGTATAGATCTATTGGCTTCACTATTTTGCAAGAACAGGGATGACAGATATTTCTAACTGTGATATTTAATTGTACCTTATTCTATATTCCATTTCTTCCAGCTTTAACGATTTAGCGAATTTATTATTTTTATCTATGTACATACTTCAAACAAAATAGTCGAGAGAAGACTTATTTTTTACCACAATTAGACTAGTAGTCTAATTTAATTGTCTTGTATTTTGAATGTTCGTTGAATTCTCTCCGTATCGTCTTTTGTCTCTATTTTCCCTCCGTTATGTTACTCTCTCTCCCTGTACTAAATGTGTATACAGGCTGTTCCTTTTTTACAACTCTTCTTTTCTTATTTTAATAATAATATAGATATATTTAATCTTAATATACGTAATATTTATATTATAAAGGCGAAAGTTTGTAAGGATGTATGGATGTATGGATGTATGGATGTTTGTTACTCTTTCACGTAAAAACTACTGAACCGATTACAATGAAATTTAGCACACATATAGAGGGTAACTTGGATTAACACATAGGATAGGTTTTATCCCGGAAATCCCACGGGAACGGAAACTATGCGGGTTTTTCTTTGAAAACGCGGGCGAGATCTAGTAATATATAAATATAAATATTTAATAATACATTTAATTGCAGCGTAGAGAAGGAGTGGCTCCAAACGGAGCGTCTCCGCAACATGACGGACGACGAGCGGCGCGTGGAGCAGCGGCTCAACCCGAAGCTGGTCACCAACAAGCCGGTCAAGGGCAAGTACAAGTTCCTGCAGAAGTACTACCACAGGTCAGTTTGTTGGCCATAGTATAAAGCCTCTACACGTCAACAGATGCGTCCGCGGACTCTGGCAGATGCGTCCGCAGATGAATTTCCACGAGCTGTCCACACGTCTGTAGGTCGATCAGTCTATGTTCATTCTTGGCAGACGCAACTCGCACTCGCACATTAACATTAAAAAAATGGATATTTTTGTGATATTTATTTTTGGGATTCCATAAACAGTTTTCAGCTTGATATAGCTCAATAAACCTAAAAGTTTCCTCTGTGCTTATATTGTTCGTCATTTCGAGCGTTTTTACGAATGATGCGATACAAAACGCACGCGTGCACTCGCAATCGCAACTCCGTTCAAACTGATGCGTCGGCAGACGTGTGAAACCCTTTGATGCGGGACACAATACCGACAACAAACGGATTCGAGGCGGATGCATCTGCTGACGTTAAATACCTACCACAGACGCACAAATCACCCCCTCTACACGTCGGCGGACGCATCCGCAGATGACGTCTGCAGATACATCCGTTGACATGTAGAGGAGGCTTTAAATTTTTCAATAGCCGTATGTGCATCTCTTAAAAATAAATAAATATTTCAGGACAATTTTCACAGACGGCACGATCTGTTCCCATACGCTTTCGCTTGTGTTATGGAAACCAGATGGCTGATATAATTTTAAATAAATACTTATTAATAAAGCCCGAAAATAGTACTAAAGGCATTAATTATTACACTCAATAGAAGCAACAATACTGTTTTATCTTTTAATTACCTGTATATGTATGTAGTAGCATCTGGATATATTCAACTAAGATAATATCTGTCAGTTTAAATGTGGAATTAAGGCATAATGAAACGGTAATACCAATATACCGAAATCGGTTTATACTACCCACGGCGGTAGCCTAATGTGTAATAATATATTATGTATCAAAATTCGTCAAATAAACTTTCAATAATGGTGAAACCGGCCCTAAATGCCAATAATCAATATTGGCATTTAGGGCCGGTTTATATAGTCCATTGAAATGTTACATTTTTTAGGCCTGACCTTGCGTTAGCGATAGCTTCACACTGACCCCCCCCTACACATCAAAAAAATAAAATTGCGTCCTCTAAAAAACGCAACCCCAAATGTAACTTTTCAATGGACTAATAATATTTTTAGTAAGTTATTAATATTTTTTTTAATATTTCAGAGGTGCATTTTATTTGGACAAAGAGGAAGACGTATTCAAACAAGATTTCTCTGGAGCGACGTTGGACGATCACTTTGATAAGACTGTTTTGCCAAAGGTAAGACTATAAAATAATATATTCTAAGACTTATCATCATGTTTGACTTATGTATGTTAAACGTTGTTTCCTATTTTACGTAAAATCCTATAAAGCATGTGTTTAATTAATAATCCATACTATTAATAATATTATAAATGCGAGAGTAACTCTGTCTGTCTGTCTGTTACTCAATCACGCCTTAACTACTGAACCAATTTGCATGAAATTTGGTATAGAGATATTTTGATACCCGAGACTACTTTTACCCCGGGAAATAGGATAGGTTTTATCCCGGAAATCCCATGGGAACGGGAACTGTGCGGGTTTTTCTTTGACTGCGTAAGCGAAGCTGCGGGTGGAAAGCTAGTTAAAATAAAAATTTATACTAAATCTATCACTGAGATTTATTATAAAACAATTTGTTAAAACAATAAATGATACCAATTTTCTTATTCAGGTGATGCAAGTAAAGAAATTCGGTCGTTCCGGTCGAACGAAATACACGCACTTAGTAGACCAAGATACAACGGAGTTCGATTCCGCGTGGAACAATGAAAGTTCAGCCGCGCGATTATCTAACTTTAGAGGGGGCATGAAACAGGTGTTCGAAAAACCATCCGCGAAAAGGAAACATGCTGTATAAGAAGAAAGTTATTATAATAAGAATAGTTGTGAAAAAGGAACATGCTGTATACACAATGAATTAAAGGTAAAGAGAGAGTAATGGAAAAAGAACACCCTGTATACAGACTGATAATATAGGGAAATTTGTAAGGAGGATAAAATAAAACGCAGAAGAATGTTAACAATGAAGTCGGCAAGGAAATAACAGTGAATGTGTAATTTTTGAACCTACATATTATTTTATGTGGTAATATGTGTTTTCTATAAATAAAAAAAATAAACATCTGCACAATTGTATCAAAACACTTAAAAGTATGCTATAGTGAAGTCCCATGTCCCCTAGTGGGGTAAGGGGCAGATGCATTATACATCTGTTTCACTGATCGATTTTCTTTAGGGACAAGTAGGTGATCAGCCTTCTGTGTCCTACCAGACAGAGACATTTTTTTTCTTTGTCTCCACCGGGAATCGAACCCAGGACCCCTGGGTGTTACCGAGGAGGCGGTCATAACGAGGAAGGCGGTCAAAAAGCATAGGAGTAAGAAAATGTTCAAAATTACAACTTAGTTTGGTATGTAAATGTTCTATAAAATGTGTTCACTTTAAAAATAAAATATTGAAGATTTATTTTTTGTTTTATTTCACTCCAATGAAGTTAAATAAGTGCTGTTGTTTGATTAATATTATCGCGCTATCAGTTTTATAGCTTTCTATTACATTTATTATTGTAAAATTTATTGGAGTCTGTGTAGTTAAAAATAAAACGACCACTCTCATAGCCAAACCAAAATTTGCTGATTCTCAATTCTCTGCATATTATGCATAGACAACAAAATATAAAATGCCGAGCGTTCGTAAGCTCACGACGCTGTTTGAAAAACGGCGAAATTTTAAGTATAATTTCTCATAAGCCTGCGATCTCTTAAGATTGATTAGTGATTTAAATCTTACAAAAATTAAAATAACTCGGGTCACAGTTAGCATTCTTCCTTAATTTTCTTAGCTATAAAATAAAAAGGATCAAAGAATGATTAACTTCTCTGAGGAATAAATGCAGTGAACATAAAAATGTAAATTAGTTGCTTTACCAGACGATCAAGTCGCGGTAAGCTGGATTGACTATAAAGTTTAAAGTGGCATTGAAGTACTTTATGATCGATATTTGAAGATTAGGAAGCCAACTTCTCTAGTATCCCGAACGCTCTAAAAACTGACCGATTTGGTGTGACTTTAGGTCAATCTAAATAAAATGAAATTACGTTAATTATTATTATTACGTTAATTATTGCATTAGTCAAATTTTTACTTTATTGCGATTATGTTTACACAATATAGAAATCGATTTCAAACATGCACAGCTAATTTCTGGTTTCGCACTTTCTCTAAAAAGTACATTTAAAATTAGCTGACATAAGTGGTTCAACGTAATGAGGAGGATCAGGGTGTGGTCCCGAACGACTGAAGGAATCGTCTTGGTAATAATAACAACGCCTATTTGAGTGAGAATAATCCAATAGACTTTCCTTTACTTTCCACCCACATGTGTTATTACTAGTTTCACAGAAATAATATCGCTCGTCTGGTGTTTTTCTTGCTCTTTGTTTAAGATATTGTAGACGACCTCCATCTGGTTGGGCTTCATACAGTATTTTAGTCACGTCGTTCTCAATTGGTTTCATAAACGAGTTCGGTATTTCTGTTTCAGCCATGAAGTGTACCCTTTCGCTCATCTTAGTTTTAGCTCTAGGGTTATACTTTAGGGATGTGTTTATGATACCGTCTCTGATAGGTTTTCGTCGACGATTGCTCATGCTGTTTATGTTATGAAGGGCCAAAGAAGACATGCACGGTTCAAGACCAGCTCTTGAAACATCTTCTGTTCGATGATTCTTACATTTGTCAGTGAAAACAGCCGCGTTGAGGATCCTCTCTTTATTTTTGTTAAACCACGCAATTCGGCGTTCATTTTCTTTATTGAAGTTCTCGATTAAAAATTTAAGTACATATGGATTTGTGTAATCTAGTGGCATTTGACTTGCAAATACTATTTTCTGATTTTATTAAAAAAAAAATTGTGTATAACAATAAAGAAAAAACAAAAAATAAAATTGTACGTAAAACTCTCAAAACATATTTTGATAAACGTCAACATAAATAGTGTCAGATTAAAATGTCACTGAAATATTTAGCCTCTTTTTTCGTTCATACATTAGGCTCTGCATACATTTTGATTACATAGTTACTTATTTTTTCACCTTACGGTCCTTTGCCTAAACTTTCTTAAACCTTTATTTGAAACCTAGGTATTCTCCGCTCTATGGAATATGCAAAATTTCATTAAAATCGGCCAAGCTATTTCCGAGTGGTATGGAAACATGGAAACTAACAATGCGATACGAGTATTTTATGTAATAAATTTTCCAATGTAAGATAATTTTATTTTACTTGCAGATATCACAGGACACAGTCCCAAAAAAGCTTTTCTCTAAGTTCAATTTATCACGACAAAAAATTACCTTTCATATCACTTTTTACTGTATCTATTTCTAGTGCTGTTATAACTACTTTTAAAAACCATTCCAAAATTCACATTACACAAACGAAATACAGCTTTATCTCACTTCCACTAGCGCAGCCCATATAAATGCAAGCCGTAACTAGATTTTAAATTAGCCACGTCAGCGATTTATATCTGCATAATTTTCTGTTATTTACATACCTGAGTTACGATCTCACGTGTGAAATTATGCTTTTAGAGCCAAAAATATTATTTCATGCTCTACTGTGCGAATATTTTTAGAACGTGGAAATAAAACTACACCCTGATTTATACTTTCTTTATTATCGTAAACTCATAATATTCTAACTGCAGATCACATTCATTAACTTTAGTGTAGATAATTAATAAAATGTATAGTTAATATTATTTCTTCCGTTTTAATTCTTACAATTTAAACTATCTTTTAGGTATCACAAGTAGAAGAATACAATATAACCATCAGACATAACAACAAATTGTTCCAATTAGTGTACCTAGTACAAGGTGATGGACAGGTGATTTATCTATATTCTTTCTTCTATATCATTCAACGGAAACATTCTAAAATGTATTAACATTATATAATTAAACTCTAACTTATTATGCTTAAAATAAATGAAATCAATAATCATCAAGTGGAAAATGTACGGGTGTGCCGTCGCCTAATCTCTTTGCTGTGCTATTAATCATTTCAGGTGTCGCTTCACGCAAATCATACGCCCACCCGATTTTATTAAAAAAGCGTATAAAATATGTCCCGAAATTGAAAAGATCGAAGTGTTCAGCTGCTTTGTAGTCGAACGGGAACACGTGATGGTAGTTGTGCCAGCCTTCACCCAGCGTTACAAGAGCCACGAATCGATTCTCTCTTGGTACAATGTTCCTAGAAATAAAAAGATATTAAAAGATTACCAAGAATAAGATACAGTGGGGCCTAGACTAAGATAAACAATCGGGATAGAATTCTGGAAATAGATTAGGTAGTGGATCTGTTTCTTAGACCGAACCTTTTGAGTTTTGATACCCTATTCGCTCATTTGTTAAAATATAAAGGTTAAAAATATATTTTTGCACGGACTAACTGCGCTCCGCGGTTTCACCCGCGTAGCTCCGCTCCTGTTCTATAGCCTTCCTCGATGAATGGGCTATCTAATACCGAGATAATTTTTCAAATCGGACCAGTAGTTCCTGAGATTTACGCGTTCAAACAAACAAACAAACTATTCAGCTTTATTATATCGGTATAGATTACAATTTAAAGGTACTTACTTGTTATATGGTTTGTAACCGTAGGCATGTGCTAAGCTATTGACGGTAAGCTCGCTATGAAACATGCCCAGGAATCTAATGAAACATTGCCACGCTACCGCACAACGCCAGTTTTCTCCCCATAAGTATATGGTCAGTGTTGTAGGTAAGATATAACAAAACAGGAGCTTGAAATAGATGAAGTATCTGAAACATTTACATGAATTAATTTTATAGGCTAATAGAATTTGAATATTTACAGACTTCGTGGTATTTGAAGTGCTTAATGATTGTTGAAGAGCAAGTCTGAATAGTTTTCCTTAGGCGTGTGTCTAACTCAATTTGTCGATTAGGATTAATTGTATTTTAGAACTAGTTAAATCTAGTTGATCCACCGTTTGAATATAGACACTTTTCCACTAAAGTAATATTTGTATACGTAGTATATTATTATTAGTCTGTGGTAATATTTAGGTTTCTGAGAAAATTAATGAATAAATAATTTATACATTATTAATGGATAAAATAAAATTATTTAGCAAAATTAAAGTAAGTAGATAGCTCTGTAAAGTGATTTAATTTACATTAATTATAGAAAGCATATCTACGTTTGTAAACAATTTTACTCACTTATTATAAAACCGGAGCAACGGGTCGCCAGTTATATCGGTCATATCAAGTTGTTTACCACGGATGAGCACTTGGTCATTTTTCTTCAGCATCAACCAACCAATGTGAGAAAAGAATAAGCCCCGATTAGCATTGTGAGGGTCTGCATCCGTGTCACTGTATTTGTGATGCACTCTGTGATCCCTAACCCATTGCTCTAAAGAATTCTAAAAAGAAAACAATCAGCTGATTAAAAATTTACTTACGATAAAGTTTCCTCAAAACATTTTGGTCGGTTTAACATTTTAGGCGTAAAAGCAAATTTAATAAAGGCTTCGGTTAGACCTTTGATGCGAATTTTGTATGTAATAACGTCACAGGGACAGATGCTCACAAAAATATCACGTTGATTTATTTCTTATTTAATTAAATTGTAAGCACAGCTGTTGCGCCGGCACCGACCAATTTCATAACGCTCATTAAATTTTGAATGCATAATTTGACCTTCTTTAAAATAAAATTGGAAAATTTAATCATATTGTATACTGAATATGTTGAAAATAAATTACTACAGGGGCGGGTAATAATTATTAATTATTTTTTAACAAGCCAATTAGGCTACTGAAGTTCTAAGAAGAAGTATTATAAACCTTCAAGTAAGATTTATAAAGCAGTAACGTCTAGAGAATAAAAAAATGTAATATAATTAATTTATTGGGTTTAGAAGCATCTTTTCATATATGGGTTTTTTAACAATCAAAATCTTTGATGAAATGAAATAAATATAGGTTTCTAATGTAGGTAATAGCATACCTGTCCAGCGCTGGCAAATGCCGCCAAAAAGAACAATTTCAAAGGCAGGGTGGCTTTAAATGCTCTGTGCGTCCACAACCGATGTGCTCCTCCTGTTATTCCAAAGCCGCTTATCGTGTACATTAAAACAGCTGTGAAACAAAATCTCATATTAATTCAGTTCTAGTACAGGTAATAATATGTTGGTATGCTGCTTACAAAAGTTTACATATCTATTTTTTAGTCTCGAAGCAATTTACGTACTTCTAAGTCTCAGATTACAGAAAAACATTATATTTTTTGTATAAGAACAAAGAAAAAATAAAATTTATGAAGGACTAGTTTCATAAATAGCAAATTTATACTGTTAAGTAGCATAGGATATGACATCAATTCGTTTCTCAGAATAAACGGCATAATATTTGGCAAGGCTAATGAATAAATAAATATCTGGTTGTCCGACATTTATACGAATTATTTCTGAGATAAAGTCCTTGTTTCGAATTATTTGCTCTCCAAGATATCAAAATCAGATCCCGGAACGGCTTTATTAAGGGCATTACATTGGTTGCTAAGTAGGTGCTTAACAACAAACATTTATTATTTATTATCGACACTCATTCTTATATTTCGTTTGTTTCGTTGAAAATTTAAATTCTTAGATAAACAGAAAAACGAAGAATACGGCTGTACAAGGGAAGATTGCACTATATAATTAAAAGAGCTTTTCTTAAAATTCACAACCCATTTGGAAACAAACCCGACAAACTAAAAATAACTTTTTTTTAGATTCAATAAACACCCGATTAAGAGCATCATTTATATGAAACTTAGCACGGTAATGTTTCAGCGAATACTAAAAGCCGCGATAAAATGTACGGAATATATGAATAATCCCTTCATATTGGGTATTCTGATAGCGGTTGAGGTCTATTGCCGCCAATAGCGCCTGTGATAATAAACAAACATTCAATATTACCGAAGCGTTAGGCGAAAATTGTTATTTCTATAAACATTTTAGGTATATAATTTACCGGGCCTAGAATATACTCATTTGTTATGCACTATAATTTTAGGCACTAGTTTATTTTAATATACCTTAATAAAAATATAAGCTTACAATCTTTTAAGGGGAATAACGTCGTAGAATTCTTAAAATATGGAATCTAGCAAGTTTTAAATCTCTCCTTTTTTTATTCAATTGAAATTATGAGTGCTTTTATTCTAAGTCATAGACAATGTGAAGTACGGTAGATTAACTTTCAGAGCTTTGGACTGAGCATGAGTTAGGTAAAGATCAGAACTCAAACATGTATTTATTCAGCTTTAATTTTAGAAGCGCTTTGAATCGTCGAAATACAGAAAAATAATTATTTACCACCTGATTCGCTGGGATAAGAAATTAAAGAAGAAAAGGTGGATAATTAATATTAAAAGGCGCAGAGTTAGGCCATAAATTGTAAGATTGCATATTTATTAACTGTCCCGACTCCCGCTAAAACAACACGGCTGACGTTTCCCAGAGCCCTCATGTTTTATTGATCGACTAAACACAACCTGAAAGCTTCAGTAATAATTCAGACTTTACCTATATGGCCTGAAATTTTAGATTTTAAACGGTTCATAAATTATTTTGCGTTTGTAAGAAAAATATGTTAAATGTAGAGCACACTAGGCAGAAATTCGACTGTACTAATAAATTTTTCAGTTTGATCTTCATATTATTAATGCTACAAAGCGACTTTTTATTATTAATGTTTACATTAAAATTATACGTATAATAATTTGTATTCCATACCAGAATTTTTAAACTGACATGCTTATAAATTTGTATAAGTACCTACCTAATAACAAAAATAAACTTTACCAAATATAATCGTCTGCCATTTCGCGGGAAACGCGTAATGATAACTCCAGTACACCGCAGCTACATGGTACAGAGTAATGGCTATAGCACTGATCCATTTTATATCGTTCTTAAACCCCAAACTTTTCTCAAAACCACGCAACGTTTCACTCAAAGAAAGCACTTGTCTTCTCTGTTCTTTCTCCGTCATTTTAATGATAATGCGACTATAGTTAAGTGACTAGATAATTTAAAGCATCGGGATGTTGTAATGTTAATTTAGATCAGTGATATGCATAGGCCCTAATTGCATAGAATAAGTAGTTTTAGGAATCGTTTGGAAACGTTTGATTTTGCTTATAGAGTTAAATTTAAAATTGGAAAGAGTCACTAAGAACTAAACAGACAAATGTCTAACTAACAAATATTCGAACAAATCTAATTCAAGAATATTAAGATGCAACATAATTTTAAAGATGCATGTGTCTTTAAAATTATGTTATGCATAAATGACGAAAAGCGGTCTCTTGGCAAAGTAGTAGAATATTAAGATAAATAATATGAATCCAAGGTTTGATGCAATTTTGTATGATAGAAAATGTAAGTATGTACTATCGGGAACCGTCGTAGGAAAATTTGTAATTAGTTAACACAAATTAACATTTTATTTATATGCATAGGTCAGTAATTGATTGTTATTCAGCTCCGGTAAATGAACTATTAATTAATACCTATATAAATACAATTTAAGTGTTACACAAAAACTTCTGTTCAATGAAACAAAAAACAATCTAGGTACCTGTGCATATTTCAGGACTTAGGTATGTTTCGCTATATTTTTATTTAGTCTGATGAAAAAAGTTTTCAAATGTAAACTTACTTAGTTAAAAAACGAGATAGAAGACAAATAGCCTTTACGAGGCAAAATAAATTATAATAATTTATTCTTAATAGTGAGCAGACGAAATTAAGTGTTTATGTAACGTCTGTGAGTACCGCAAATATATTTCGTAACGTTGACTTTATATTCTATCATAAAACACAGGTATGACTCTCCTTCTACCTTTGTACCAGGAGTCAACCCAAATACTTAAATTGATTAGTCATATTTCGGACAATTTATGACACCAAATAACTTAATGTTTTTATACGAATGATATAATCATTCAATCGGTGATTACAGATTATATTACCTGAAATTCAGACGGTCAAATTCCTTTTATTGCGTTTGAATAATTTATAGTTATTGATTTCATTGGAGACAATAGAGGTTTCAATTAGTCACGCTAATCGAATTTCGCTTCCAATTTCCTTTATAAATCGATATTGTCAGTTATAAATTTCACTTTATCTTAGGCTATAAATAATAATACGAAATCATTTTCGAATTGAATTTCTTAATTTATTAAGGTATTTATGGCTTTTGTCTTTATGGTAGTAACCATAAAGATAAACTAAACGGATTTTCATTTTAAATTTTTTTATCATAACTTAATATATTATTAGTATTAAAAGCCCATTTTAATTTGAATTAGCTTTTGTTCACTACAATGCTTCATTTCAGAGCGACAATTGAAATATAAGTCCATTGATTAACCTAGCTCAATTGTATGGGATTCGTAGGTAATGTATGCGCACATATGAGCGTTTGAATTAAATTTTAAGTACTTATGAACTTCTATTAAACTAGAATGCAATAATATTTTAAATTCTTGTATGCAGTCTAATTATTTATATATTAATATTTCGAAAACTGACTTAGATTTATTTGATAAAAGTTGATTGCTTTTAAAAGCATGAAATTTACCACTTATATTTGCGTTTTACCCAGTAAAATAAACTTTAAACCATATTATTCTCTTATTCATATACTTAATTATTTATTTATTTATTTATTTTACAGTACAATAGGGGAGCGCTTGGCCACGATCTCGCCTGATGGTAAGTTGAGATGTGGCCTAAGATGGAGCGCGCTGCCCTAGAATGTACCTGTTACTTAATTCATTAATTAATAATGTTACTTAATTCACCACACTCACTACATATAGTTTACTGACATATAAAAATAAATGTTGAAATTGGCCTATTTACATTATAAGCTTTTGTTGTTATTTAAATTATGTAAATGTATGTGTGCGCATTGATTTTTATCAAATACAACAAAAGTAACTCGGAAATCGGAATCTAAGTTACTTGTTGTTAAGTAATTAAGCATAGGGGAAAATATATCCCTGATTGATCTTACATCGTGTTTTTCTTCAAGTAGAAAATTAATGATGTATAATAAATGTAACTTTGTGACATGTTTATATTTTGTATTAAAATAATTACAAGATCTCAATACCACAAGGATACGTTCAAGCTATACACTGAGTGATACTGTAATGTGATAAAATATTACGACGCCAATAAATGAAGCTATAAATGCTTCTTACTGACACTTTGTATCTTGATTGAATTTGCTGTTACAGGATAAGGTTCAGTATAATTTGTTATTATTATTTTATTTTATTACACTTGAAAAAATGTATTATTTAGGTAGGTACATATATTTCATGTCTTAAAAATAGAAGAAATAAACTTGTATGAAGGAAATTTAAGTACCAAGCCACTGACGATAAAAATATAAGTTTAATAATTTAAGACAGGTACTAAAGGTTATTTTGTCGTAAACTAATGTTTGGAAAGCACATGAGCGGTTAAATATATTTATTTAGTCATGAATTCCCAATTCGCTAACAGAACGCCAAAGGGATATTTGCGCATGGAAAATAGCGGTGAAAAATTCCCAAAAATAGCCAATCTTGTATAAATAATCCGAAAGCTTTACTGTGGCTGTAATGTAAAATAAACGCGCGTGGTCAGGGTAGCGGCGAGATAAATAGTGGGATACGGCTGTATGCCGCATGCACTCTGTCAGGACTTGCAGATTACGGTAACATCTGTATTTCTTATTTGTTTATCTATTTGATGTAAGGGTATGTGATAACAGTACAAGTCGTTGAACATTTCCTTATAACAACGAAAGGTTCAGTTACTATCGGGAAGGCCATAGACAAAAATAAGAACATAGTTCAGTTGAAGGACAGAATTTTAAATGATTACTACCTAGGTTATACAAAATGATTTAATTTTTAAATTTTAAGTTAATTCGATAAACATTTTTCCAATAAATTTAGCATGAACAGCAACATCTCTATCATAAATGACTTTAATTTTAATTATTTATTCTCGTATTGTTTGCATATATTTATGATTTTAATGTTTATTTATGACTGAAATCGCATTATGACAAGTTTTATTTAAACAAAGGTAGTAAATTTTGTTTTAAAAGCTGTGCTAAGAGCGTTTTAATTTAACGACTCACGTATACTCTACATCTCTTCTAGATTGCGCTTTACACAGGAGACTTGCGGGAAGTAGCTTTTGTACTTATCCAATGTTCTTTACTTGATTAAGCCGAAAGAAGTTTTTGGCTGATAAATGTTCTAACGATAAATTATCTAGTCGCTCGAATATTATTTTGACGCACGTTAAAATGATCGTTGTTTTATATATATTTATAAAACGCAGTTAAAACACACCAAATATAATATCCAAACAATATCAAAAATATTTGAATTCGACAAAAAATTCGTTACAACTTTTGTTTGCAAATCCATTTTTCAAACACTAGCTTTGACAGTCGGGTAATAGATTAAAATTTCAGTTACACATTCAAATGTAAATTCGGGCACGGCTTTAAAATCTACGGAATCCTTTATTCATCAACAGACAACAGTCACAAAGGCAGTTGGATACGTTTGAAACATTTTCACCCAATAAATGGCACCAGAAGTTTGCATAAGGTCATGCATATGCAACAGTTTAGTACATAGAAGTGTGGAGGTATGTAAATGAACGAGACGAGGAAAATAATCCTGCAAATGGAGATAGGATAGTTTTTATTGCCATTATTAGAAGGGAAGGTAAGCGGGCAATTTGTGAGCACATTTAGGTCAAGCTCACTCCAGGGTAAACTATAGTAGACAAAGGATAAGAGTTGGAAACTAATTACTGTACGGTAATTTTATCGCAATGACCGAAATATCTTACTAAAAATGCCTTATGTAGTGAACAGGTACTAAAACTGTTCAGGTGAATCTATGAATCACCAAAATAAGCCTCGCTTCTAACTTTGTCGATGCCCAGTAACCCCATCAAAAGCGTGGCCAAGCAAAGTTAACACGATTTGTTTTACAAGTTGAACTAATTGTAAGGAACATTAGTGAGTCCCATTTTGTACGATTCGCTGCACTTAGAACGGGAAATTGCAAATGTACAAAGCTTTGTGAGATTTTTCAATTCAGCGAGATGTGGCACGCTATCAAAACCTTGGAAATGCACGCTTCGGGTATCGTAATCGGGTAAAGCCATGTTTTCGAACTCAAACGTGGCTCTGATCACCTTTAGTCCGCTGTGATTCGAATTAAGCCGTTCGCCGCTATTCCCCAATTTCATATTTCAGCCACCGTAAACCTTTGGTGTTTAAACGATTATTGGATTTATTGTGAAAGCGATATTTCGAGTAAAAAGTAGCCGGTCTATAAAATGTTTTGATAGACACGCTAGTGATTAAATTTTTACTGAACGAGGAAACGTTTGTTGGAAACAAGTAATGCCATTATTTATGAGTGCTAACATTTTAATTAATATAACTGAAACTTTTACTTTACTTCGTGCATAAAGTTTGAACAAAATACAACCCAATGATTAAAATTAAGGATCATTTCAATTTAAAGAGTTGCTATGATGGCATGGAATGAATGTTCGATACAATTTTCACCTCATTTTTCACCCATAACATCGTGGAAATGTTGAGGCGCTCTGCATTATTGGTCATTGCTCCCGTAATGGCTTTTATTGCGGTAATCACAGACACATCGATGTTCACATTCGCTTGTCGTTCCCCAAAACACTCAACCTTCCTTTTAGTCATGTAACGGTGACATTTATACCTAGTGTGTAGACTCGACTTTTGAGGAGTAAACTTTGCTTTTTATTTAATTTCCTTTTGAAGATGAAATTTTTCCGAACAGGAACCTTTTCCTGATTTCTGTATTAATTACACAATTGTTATTTTTAATGTTTATAGGTTTTCATATTCAAATACTAATGTTAGGATTTTTTTGCATAATATGGACTATTTATTGCGAACATAGATTGCAAAGAATAAAATTGTGCTTTCCTTGTACAATGTTAATAAAGTTTAATGATTCCAATTGTATCAATACAATATTATAGGAAAAATTAAAATTAAAGACCTAATATATTGAACTATAATTAATAAAACCGTTTTATCGTAACGTATTAAAATAAATATAATCCGTCTAGCCGATCCCTAGGTGTAATAAAATTAAAAGGAGTGGTGTAGCAAAATTTTCGCAAACACAGACTACCTCAGGGACTCAAAATATTACATGATAAGAGAGGAAATTTCCGCACGAACGACGTTTGGGCTCACTAGTTCAAAGAAAATTTTACCTGCAATTGACACAAAAACCACGGAGCAAAAACGGTATTCACGGATTAGTTAGGTTCGGGTTTGACAAAGGTATATCCTTGTTAATAAGGGGATTCGAATTAAAGCTATGTTTGCAAGAGTGAGGAAATTTTAAGCTATCTCTACTCTCTGGCAAGATAAGAGTATCAAATAATTTAAAGATATTAACGTTTCAAAGTATACATGTTTTGATGCGCTATTTTGGCTATACATTTTTTATTTATTTGCAATTTATTTATTTCATATAGATCGAAGAAGTAGAATGTAAATTATATTCTCGTCATACAAATTAACTTTGATACTAAAAAAATAGTTCTCGTATAGTAAAGCACACTATCTATTCCATACCTTAAGCACTGCTCCGCAAAATCAGCAGCTTAAGGTTCAGTTCTAACGCTGAACAGAGAAACCTTATCAGGCTTTACGCAGTTCTGTTTCTTATACGACATTTGGTACAACAAAAATATTATATTATTTTAGAATTTGTTTATTTATAACGTCAAAATGTAGTTCTGAAAAAATAGCTTTGCCGAAGGGAATATTTATTTGTGTCAGAAGACAGCATTTATAGGCTCATCTCCTTTTTAAAAAAGTTTCGTAAAAAATCAACTTCAAGAAACAGATGATGTTCCATTTTAATGATTTTATTTTCATGTACAACACGCACTTATTTATTAGTTTTTCAGGATAATCCAATTTAGATGATTACTTTACCTTGTACAATTCCCTCTATTTTTCTAAATAAATATAATATTTTTTCTATAAAAATTCTTTGCGAAATATATTTTAGGAAGCTATTTAATAAATTTATAATTTAATCAACTCCCGTTCCCAATTTTACCTAAGTGGGACTTTGTGTCGTCGATTTTAAAGTTTGTACCTAGCTTACAGGTTAGTAAATTATAATTTGATATGATTATAATGTAATTAATTAATTTTTTTTAGCTAGATTCAATTAGAACAATGATCAAAATAAATTGGGAAATATAATTTTGACATAGTAGTTACAATACAGAGAATCAATAATGAGTTGTTCTCATGAGTTAAGCCAACTACAAACCCTTTACGTATAATAACAAAGCCTATTGAATAAACAACAGACTATATGATTATAATGAATAAATAAAGAGACAGATAAACGCATTTCCATTCCTTTGTTTAAGCGTAGTTAGAAATTTCTGAGACGCGTTGATGGATTAAACAAACTTCGAGTCTGTCAAAGGGAATCGGCTAATTTGATTTCGATGTTAGATCACCACAAGGGACTTACGAGCGATCAACCTGACGAGTGACGTCATAATCTTACTACTGGGGGCCGGCTTACATCGTATGATGTTTGGCTGCTTGAGTAATAGTGACCTATATATGTAGTAACTGCAATTGCATTACATATATTGAATATGTATTGATTAAAATTTCTTGATTATACTCGGCTCGGCGAATGATGATTCCTATGACACTGACAGTTATTCTCAAGAGACAAACTTGTAATGGCGTCACCATTAAATTAGAAACGTCTTGGAGGCGTCTAAAAATGGCATTTATTAATTTTTACGTAGCTTTATGCCATTACAATGATATCCCCCTTTTATTTTTATTTTTGCCTTTGTATAAATTTTCTTTTTATTTTTACCTTTATCAAGACCACAATGTATTAAGGGAAGGGACTGGCTTTCTTAACACAGGCTATGCCTAGCAAGAGAGCCAGAGCCTCATAACCAATATTGTATATCCAAAAGGTGAAATAAAGATTTATTTTATTACTAGCGGTCCGCCCCGGCTTCGCCCGTGGTACATATTTACGTTTTCTATACATAAAAACCATCCTCGTACTTCAAGGAATATAATAAAAAAAGAATTATCGAAATCGGTTCAGCCGTTCTCGAGTTATGCGCTTACCAACACATTTTGCGATTCATTTTTATATATAAGAAGATTATTCCGTTGGAATTATAACAATTCTTCTTCTTCTTCACATAATAAAACATTTTATAAACATTTACGAGAAATTATTTCAATCTGACTTTACGTTTACGTCCTGCAAAACTTACATCGTTGGATTATAATTGTTGACTATCACATGATTTAAACAGACTCATTGAATATGTAACCTCACGCAATTAGTGAAGCTTCTAAAACAAGCAAAATTAAGGTGGCATTAACTGAAAATGCCTAATTTTTTTTTATATATCTTACACGAGTCTTTGGACATTCAGGATGCTTCAAAACGAAATTAAACTGGAAAATAAATAAGCTAACAAATTAGTAAAGTTTATAATAATTTATAACGTCTAATCTTATAATTCCGTTTCATAATCCCCAAATGCTTTTAGTCATAATGAGATGATTAAAAATTCTGGCTTCACTAATTGTTTAAGCGGTTAGGCGAGATTTTATTCAGAAGAGTAACCGCTTTTAATAAATTCCGCTGTTAATAAAGGAAGTGTTTTACTTCATTATTATAGTAAATAACCTACTTTATACTGGAATGAATTCATGTTTTAGTATGAATCGGTTTTTAATCTGTGATCGCGTTCGAATAATCCGGAATGCATTCAAACTCAAACTCAAACATTAATTATTTATTCAATAAGACTACTTCTAGAAGCACTTTTGAAACGTCATAACATCATGTCAGTTTTACAATTTAATTTTACAAAATATAGACCGGGAGATACTGACACAAAATTTCGAGTCATTTGTAACAAGGATGGCGGTTCTACAGGGGTCTTAGTACGCAATGGCAAAAAGAAAAATGATGGTGTGAACGCTGGTACCGGTGGCTTAGTCGCGTGGGCGTTTGTCGAACTCGTCGGAAAAATAGCGAAAGTCAAACGATTTGTAACACAAAAATTTTAGAATTTACCGATAGCCCATAAAAAAATAGTAGGCGGTAGTGTCATGCCATACTTTTCCGGTGTGACTTACAGCCCGCCATACCGAAGCGAATGTGTTGATTTAAATAAAACAATCATTCAACCATTTGTACCAGGCTAACTTTTGCACAGGTAACTATCGTCGTGCAGCCATTTACGAAAATCGCCATGCCATACTTTTCGGACGATTCCAAATGGTCGCCATACCGCCGAAAATCTGCAAAAAATTTTTATTTCGCCAAACCTTTTGTACCAGTATTGCATTTGGATTTTTGGTGAGTATTTGATAAAATGTGACCATTATTATATTTGCCATACTTCTAGTAGGGGGAAAAAGTGCTGTCATACTTGAAAACTTAATTTATTATTAATTTATATAAGTGAAGATTTCCAACACATAGATCTTTGAAATTTTGTATTTATATTTGTTGATCCTCAAACTTACAGGAAAAATAAGTGCCATACTGTTACAAATCGTTTGACTTTCGCTATTTTCCGACGAGTTCGACTAACGCCCACGCGACTAAGCCGCCGGTACCAGCGTTCACGCCATCGTTTTTCTTTTTGTCATTGCGTACTAAGACCCCTGTAGAACCGCCATCCTGTTACAAATGACTCGAAATTTTGTGTCAGTATCTCCCGGTCTAATACATATGAAACATCATATATTATCGTAATATGCCAAAGAACTGTCCTATGGTTTTTACGCGACAACACTTCATGGGTTTTATCGTCCATATATCTATGTATTCCTTAATACTGTTATAGGCTCTTTTTTTTTTTTTATATGAGAGCAGGTAACTGAGCAGGTGGATCACCTGATGAGGTGACACCACCGCCCATGAGCACTCACAAAGTTACCTTTGTGAGGCTGTTACCGGCTGTCGAAGATGGATGTAGGCTCTCTTTTTAAAGGTGTTTAAGTCATACACGTGCGGGAAGTAGACTGTTCCACAAGGTAGTGCGGGGTAAAAAGTGTCGCGAGAAGCGTACGGTACTCGTTCGCCAGCGGTCCAAATGGTGTGGATGGAAGTTTGCTTTATGGCGGGCGGAGCGGTGGTGAACTATTACATTTTTTATATAAGTTTTTTTAGAACTACTAAACTCTTATGTGATAAATTGTTTCTTCATATAATAAACATAATATTGCGTTTCAAAAGACTAACATTTTATAAATGAAAATTAATTAATTAATGTGATATTATCAAATTCTCCTGTATGCACATTATACCGTAAATTGATATCAAATATTAATAAATGATGTTTATCAATAACCTTTTAGATAAATCAAATGGTAAATAAATTATCTGGCCGTGTGTGTTTCGGAATAACTATTTTCAATTATCACTGCATAATTGTTTGCCCAATTAATTAAAAGCATGTCGAATGCATATTATTAAGCATTAATATTTTACAATAGATTCATTGTATATTAATTATTCATATTCTATAGAGTTCATATTGTTTAACAGACATTAATTGACTGCATTAAAACGTTTGCGGAATATATTATGGGAATTGTTTAATTTAAATGACTATTTAAAGATGAAAGCTACCAGCCGCAAAAAAAAAATCTAAGAATTTTATTAAATGTTTTAACACGATTTAGTTAAATAAAAATTTTGCTTATTCATATATTTACATACCTGATATATTAATTACACACGTATTTTTCTTTTTACACGTATTTCTTAATATACGGAATATTTTTCTAATCATACTTAATTATAATATGTTACTACAAAACGCTGTTCTTTTCAAATGTCACTTTATCAAGTAGAATTTTATTAAAAGCGTTATTAGCGATTGATTAGACGAAATGAATCCAAGTATGTATATTATACGAGTTTTTAAATCCTGGAATCTGTATGTACAATAGTTTCAGGTTAAAACAGTTACAAGATTCATGTTATTTAAAAAAAGCTAATATAAGAGCAGTGCGGAGCAGCGGATCGTTTGTCTGCTGTTGGATTCAAGTAATTTTAATAAACGATGTGCTGGAACTTTTTCGCTGCATTTTTATTCTTCAGCTTTTTACCCTGAGGCAATTTTCCTTCATCAATAGCGTTTCATATTTCTGTCTCGATATTAATATTTTACCTACTTTAAGGAATTTGAAGAAATTTTACCTCATAATCTGTTGAATAACGAAGCGAAGTAATACTTATTTAGATTTTGTTAAATTAACAAGAAGCGTAGCAAGAAGAAGAAAATAATGTTCATATCATATGCACGTAGTCTCTGGAAGCAGTGGAGCATTTTCCAAATAAAATTAATAAAATAATAATGAATGTAAACATATTTTAAATAAAATATCTAGTTCAAGCTAGTTCTTACAGTGGATGGTTAATTAAGCAAAGTATTTAAAGGAAATCTTAAGATAAATTATACAGAATCCTGAACCTCAACTAAAAAGTTGAAGTAATATATCTTGTTAAGCTTTCTAAGATTTCGCGTAAAAGAATTCTGCGGTAATGTTGATTAAAAGCGTCTTAAATATTTCAAGAAAAACTCCGCATAAGAAGAGATTATTATCTTCATATTTTGATTACGACATTCATTTACGAGCTCTCACCTTTTATAATATTTTTTAACATTTATTTTGCGATAGATATAAGCGAAAATCTGGTTTTACTTATTTATGTAGGTATTATTGTATGTTGGAATTTCATCGAAACCAAATTTGTGTTTTAAAGAAGCTTTAAATTGTATTTTTGCAATCCAATTGCAGAACGTTGATTAATGAATAATTAAATAATGAAATGCATTTCCAAAGTAATGAGTAATTATTTATTTTGCAAGAAGATTTTAAAGGATTTTGCAGATTAACGTGCATGAATATTGGTCGAAATATTTATTTTAAATAATGTGGGAAATACAGTGAAATTTCGCAGCTCTATCATCAAATTTCGTTGTTTTCTCTATGTCTACTTATAGAGGCTTTTTTAATAAAAATTCTACACCTTTTCTGATGGAAATGCTTTTATATATATATTTTAATAGTTATAATATAATTTGATTCCTGTGCTATATTTTGTTACCTAGGTAATAAAGCAAAAAGTAGGTATGCTCTAAAAATACGGAAAGATGGATCGTATCGTATATACCGTTTGCATTATACAAGGAAGGAATTTTATCGCACGTCTATGCAGAATTGCCATCACATTCTTCGCCATTTGAGTGGAAATATATTAGGAAGGCAACACCAATTTAATGCTTTTACGAAATAATCGTAATAATATTATAAATGCGAAAGTTTGTGGAGATGGATGGATGGAACCAGGATGGATGAAAGAAAGAAAGAATGAAAGAATAATTTATTTTGTCAAAGGCCATAAAACACGTGCTATAGATGGATGTTTGTTATTCTTTCACGCAAATGCTACTAAACCGATTACAATGAAATTTGATATGTATCTGAATAACCAGAATAGGCTACTGTTTATCCCGGTCCTACAGGAACGGGAACTATGCGGGTTTTCCTTTGAAAACGTGGGCGTAAGCCCTGGGCGAAAATCTAGTCATATTATATTATACATCATAATATTAAGAATTGTAAATGCTAAAAACCATCATAGTGTCTATAATTTTCATATTGAACATAATTTAATAAGAAAAACATTTGCATTATACCGTTAACAACTTCGAGCATGGTTAAATGCTCTAAGGTTAACAATGATCAGAAATAATATTAATTTGTTACAAAAACAAAAGATTCAAGCTAAGCTCAGACAGTCGCACAGTCATGAAATATTCAAACAACTCGAGTATCCTCTCAATTGACTCACAGTATTTATTCAACAGTGACATTATTTTATCAATATTGAATTAGAGATTTCTAGACAGAGACGTGACTGGAAATACAAATCGGGTTTTCTTTAATAAATTGTCGTATGAGATTCCTTCACGTCATTATGAGAGCCCTTTAACAAAATTGTTCGCACAGAAATAGGTATTCACAACATTTTGTATTTGTTTCTTGTGATGTGAGATGTCTTGGATTGTGTATTTTATTATGTAATTGGTTGCTTAATTTTTTGTTCCCAAATGTCACTATAAATAAATAAAAACTATTATTTATGTAGGTACCTATGTACACCTACTAAATATCGATAAACTGTTTGTCTTTTAGATGGTTGATAAAATTTTATGTGAATAGAAGAAAAGATGAAAACGTCGTTCTCTACGCCTGGTTTCAATCTAAAATGGAAAGTTTAAAATTGATTTGTAAAAATAACTTCATAATATTCATAAAGTATACCTATCTACCTACAACATAGAGTCATAGGAGAGTAGGTACCTAAATAATATTTTGTTATTTCAGGCTATAGTCATATTAAACAATTCTTTTATAACCTATAACATAACATAACCTATACTAATGTGTAATCACACACAACAATCCCGGAATATTGATTAATTTTTTAGTTCGCAATACATCAATCTGAACTAATAAACAAAAACTTGTAAATATTGGTGAGTTACACACGAGTTTGAGCAATACATCACGCTGTTATTTGTTTAGTTGCTTGACGTTGATGAATGAACCGAAGGGGTTCAGAAACCTGGCTTAAGGTTCCCTATGTGTATCCAAGAGTCCACGATGAAGATTAATTATGCGTTTAATTAAGTCCGCAATCTTATTGGAAGTACGTTTTGCAGATCAAATTGAGCGTTGCTTTTTATTTTTTTACTTTTTATTGAGCGTCCTTAACATTATTATTTTTGTGTATCGTTATAAGTTACCTTTACTTTCCAGTTTTCCAATCAATATAATGTTAGTTGGAAACATAAAAATATAATTTAAAATAATGTCAAACTTGTATTAGGATGACATAGAAAGGTATATATGTATATGTGAGGTAAAACTCCATAAATTCACATAGATAGAAAGATAAAGTTTTCGCTCAAACAATTCGGAGCGAAGTGAACATAATTTATCATAACACATCTTGTTCCACAATTCTACGAGTATGAACAAATTCAATATGACTCGTAGTTGACTTAATATAAGGTAACGCAATTACTACTTCCAAGGCTTCCAATATATGAACTATTTGGCAAATAAGGATGATGTAAACAGAAATATCGAGAAAGAAAAAGTTTAGGGGATAAAAATAAAATCATTTGGTTCCTTTTCCTCGCATTTTATGCGAATTTTATTTTAAATTGAACCTAACCGACAATTATTGTTGTAAAATTAAGTGAGTAAACTTTAAGCACAAACGTTAGTATATATATATGATTCCATATTCTTACCATCAAAGTATTTCAAGCTTTCAATTATAAGGTCGCTCACCTTCTTCGTCTTTCTATTTCAATAAACAATACGAATTTAAACCTTTTATTTCTCTAATAATAAAAACGTTGGAAGATAAATTAAAATGTTGATTAAAAGCATCGTTTGTAGCTTTTTCGTTATTGATAAATTAAAAACAGACTGTTTAGATTCCAATTCCCCATTTCAAAGAATTCCTTTTGGACACGTCGCAGCTTATTATTTATTCGTCAAAATTAAGTATTGTTTTATTCTAAGATTGCAATAAAAGGTCTTATAAAATTAATTAATTAAAATCAAAAAGTATTTTCTAGAAATCACAATTAAAGAAAATTTAATGTTATTTTAAATTAAGACAAATAATTATTATTATTTGATACATCAAAAGTTAAAGCAATGAGATGATGAATAATTATCTTTTTGCGTTTTTAAATAATATGAAACATTTGCATACGCATGTGTACTGCAATTGGTTGGAAATATCAATCGAGGACATTTGTACTGTACCGAAGAAAATCTAAAACTACACTATTTTCAAACAAACATAAAACACCGATCCGATTAAATACAAACATCAATCCTTAATCATTTAAATCAAGCTATAAATATTTCCACAACACAGGCACTGCTTTCGCCAGTACCTCGAAGTCAGTTTATTGTAACGGTTTTTACCCATAAACAACATACACGTCAGCTGCAGACCCGTTAAGCTGAATTGATGGTTCACTCCATCGACAATGAAATGGTCCTTCAAAACAAACGACCTTTGGTCACTAAGTTGGCTTCACGATTCATTAACCAAAAGGAGGCATTTTACTGAAAATTCCCGAACGAAACGTGTAACGAAAACTAAAAGCACAAAATCGTCGAGCGGGATCCCTTTGACGTTGACTTGCTGGAGTTTATTTAGACTAAACGCTCACTGATATCTTTTAGTACCCAGATAATTTAAAACGGCAAAAAATGTTCCTAATTCAAGGGATGAGGTCTTCGTAATGAATCATCAAGGCATCAACGAATATATTACGTGTGCTGTGTGTGTTCATACTCAGGGATTTTTAAAAACCGATTTCTAAATTGAGAATTGATTTAATTAAGGCTTGGGAAAGCTTCTGTCACATACAAGGAAATATTTAATTAGCAATTAAGCATGGTTCGAGACGGTATTAAATTCAAATATTCAATTCAGAACCCGACCGTAAGTCTGTGCATAAACATACTTTTTCTACCTAGATAATGACGACTAAAATTGGAATGTTATTCGAAAGGATTCTCGTCAACAATCCAGTCGTATAAATTTTGTTCCATTTTATCTACATCTATAGCAATAATCCACATACTCCAAAAATAAAACTCATATTCAGTGGAAGCGATCAGCCATAACATGGTGACACAAATACAGCCGCCTATAACTGTGTATTAAAGGAGCTTAACCCAGAATTGTGAGCTGCGAATAATAGCTAAAGAATGGCGGGAAGGACAATATCTTTAAAATACTCTGAAAGAGTCATAACTTCAGCCATTCGACGCAGTTATGTGAGATACGTGCGACGGAAAACTTAATTTAAAAAACATTTCATCGCGTATAAACCAGAAAGCGATTTGTAATAAGTGAAATTTTTGCAATACGTGCCTTATTCCAGATGTGGAATATTTTTAAGCGATATTTGAAAGGGTGGTTTCAAAACATAGCGTATTTATTAAATTTTGTACATTTTATATCACTAGTTTAAACGATTAAATCAGAATGTACTGGTTAAAATAGGTATTTAGGTCCAGTTAAGATATGTAATGTGTATTGGAACTTTTAAAGTTACTATTGAGAAGTTTGCTGCAGCTATCTGACTACTCTCGTAAAAATCATACTTGGACCATAACATGCTGAACTTGAAATTCACTTAAGAGGGATGTTGACCCCTAGATAAAGGTTTTTTTTCAATTCTGACAAAATTTTGATATATTTCCTTACTTTACTGGTTACTATAACGAAGAAAGGCAATATTGTATTTTAAAATATGTAATGATTAAAGAAAATAAAGCCGAAAAATCCGTAACAATATTTCGTCCATTCATTTTTATTTCCTATTTATCTTCATGGAATCTCGTTGCTAAGTTTTAAATTCCCCTTCGAAGTATGAAGGAGATAAACAACGAGATTAAGCTAGAAAAATGTATCCCGTCGTTCTGTTCAGTAATATTGCCTTTGAGAGTAATAACCTTGGCAGTTTTACCGAAAATTGGCACAAAAATATTGTTCCCGGCACTAATATTATCATAATATTATGAAGTTTATCGTTCGTACAGACGATTGCGATATTATTTTGTTTGACGGCTTTTTTTTCAACTTGCCAAAATTGTAATATTTTCTTATGGAATTAACAATTTACTTTCTAACATTTTGTGCATTGTGAAATAATTTAAAACATATTTAAACGTGTGTGCAGGTACTTTCGCATCTCTCTTCTTCTTCTTTAAATAATATTCATCCATCAGTTATTAAAAATTGTGTTTGAATCTTGTTTCTTTTGGTAGATATAACAAAATGGTACCGCATCATGTAACTATTAAACGCGCATTTATCTATCGTTTCTATTAAATAAATAACTGCAGCACTGATTCACAACTTCCTCAATATTGTTTCATACATTTATATGTGTTTGGCTTTCATACAATCTAGTAAATTCCGAGATAGTCGGGAACAATGAATTTGTATTCTACGTAGGTTTATTTGGCTTCCTCTAATGGTTGCTGTAACATTCCATTTGTGAACCAGCTATGTTTACTATTCCTGCCATTGCGATATAAATAGCAATATTAGCTAGAACATTAGCAGTTTGACATCACCACTAGTTTCAAAGCTTTGATGCAACTACAATTTAATTATAAAACTGTTTAATTATGTATCATAAAGGAATTTAAACATTCACAGTTCGTGTGTGTAATCTGTGAGAGCTACTGATATAAAAGTTCATAACTAAAATACAATCTGAATTCTAAATAAATGAAGTAAAACGTAAGGATATATCTTCCAATTTATTTGTGATATGTTCAGATTTCTAGAATAGACGATCGTTAACGAGTATTCAAAGATGATAATGGGCGGCAGCACAAATTGTATTAAAATTTAGTGGATACAATTCGATTGCATATATCAAAGTCAAAATAAGAACATCATGAAGGCGTTCGAAAACATTTAATATTACATATATGCTAATCAGAACACGATCATTAAGATCTTATAATAATATTTTATCATCAGCTTGTAGTCTTGCAATGACATTAAACTCTGCGTATTTCATCAGATGTAAGTAAATCGACACCCAGCAAATTGCTGCAAACTACGAACAATGTCCATAAATTAATGATGAACTGGGGTCGGAAATTGGCGCCATTTGGAGATAGTTGGAGTGTTTAAGCATGCGTAGAACGAACTAGCAACTCTCTTTGAAACTAAATATTGTCTTGTAATTGCTATTAGATACGCCACAACTATTTCTTAGGCTCCGCTGGTCGTAGTGTCTTTAATAAAGTATTTAAGGTATGAATAGTAATTAATACTAACACATGAATACATAGCAGAATATATTTAACAGTAACTGGCTACACATGTTAACGTACAGCTCCTTACTATTGTATAAATGAAGGAATTTTAATTGTTTTATTGCATGGCTGTTCTTGCGCTCTTAAAACAATTTTCAATTCAAAGAAATGGCAAGTTCACAAATAAAACGTAATGCATACAAAGTAATGCTATGTGCCTGTGTATGTGCCTATATATTTGTGCTTAATATAAAACTATTTTTCTTGTCTATTATTATTTCATGTTACATATTTATTTATTAAGTACCTACGTTCATATTGTTTGTTCGGAATTTTATTTTGATAAACCTTGCAATGGAATATAAATCAATCGATTTGTATAAAAGGGAAAGGAAAGGTTCTCGTCAATAATCAATAGGCAGTAGAAAAAAATGAAAAGGGTAAAGTTTTTTAAGTAATTATTCTCAGCGGAGGCAATCTCCAACTCGTAGGGGATTTTTACGATTATCCAAACTTTTTTCATTAAAATTCCGTTGAACTTAATTTTTTGTCTTTCTATCGCTCTAAAAAAAGCGTTATTAATTCCTTTAATGTAAAGGTTCAACGGTTAGAAAGGTAATTTTTTCATGGCCTTCAGGTTAATGACGAAGTTTATAAAAACTTTTCCTTTGACGAATTCCAATACCTATACCATTAAAGTTACCATGTCAATAATCAATACCTATTGCTTGATGTGAGGTTACCTTCTTCAAAGCTAAAAGGCATAATGTTCTAATTGTTCTAATGTATATCTGACGTTTGTTATGATTAAACTACGAGCATGTTTTTAACAATTTATATTGCACGAGAGCATGAGTTTCGGCAGTTAATTAAAGAAAAATTAAAAAATGCAAATTGAAAAAAATAAACACAAAGAAACGTACCTATAGGATCAGTAATAACAAAGCACGAAGAATAACATTTAAAAATAAATGTATTAAGCAAAGTTACAAGAAAATAGCTCACCACCATGCACCATTGAATTCTCAGTAAATTCAACGTAAAAACCACGAAGTTGAACTGAGATCATTTCCTCGGCTTATTTCCGGAGAAAAGGTAATAAAACCTGACCCTCACAATTCAAATGTAAATTCTTGCTTCTCAGACAAACATTTATTTACGATTGCTAAGATCTTAGTTTTTCAATTGATAAGTTTAATTCTTGGTAAAACATAGTTGAGATTTATATTTGTATTCGATTTAGAACGTTCTAGCGTTTTCGAGTTTTCTACATACCTACATGTTGGCATTATTATGTTACGTGGTTAGTTATATTATATGAAGATTTTCAGGATTTTGAGGTTTAGATTAAATCGTCATTACTTATAATTAAATAATTGATGAGACAATCGTAATTCGGACTTTGCCTATGAAAATTATCCATTTAAGCAGATCTTAAAATCATAAATTGTTACCATTGATTAATAATACCTATTGTAGATTTTCTAGTTAATATAATACCCTTTATTCCATAATGTGTGGGTTTCTATTTTTGATTCGGTCTCCATTTTATCATAAATAGACGAAGTTTTACTATTGGGTAGAGTTTTCAAAGAAAAGTATCGCGTAGGCGACAGGGCCAAATCGAAGAAAATTATAAAAGGAATATGTTTATTGTGATCTTATTTTTATATAAAATTCCAAACGTCGTTAATTTCTTTGGAGCTCATTAGATAGGATTACTTAGGTAGGTATATTTAAACACGTCATTAAAGAAGTAATGGAAATTTTGTGTCTTTTTTTCTTAAAAAAGTACAGATGTTGTTAAAACATTTTCATCTAATTAAAATGCATTAGAATATAAAAGTTTCTTATAAATGAATAATTGTTTAAAAATTTCCTTCCCTTTTGAAATAATAAGTTTCGACATTGGTTTCACCAACCCACTTGATGGAGAACCGATGTTCTTGCGCCATAAAAGTTTTACTGCGCGGAATGAGAGGCTCACGATATAAATATTCATTAAATAAAATAGAATACTTGAGTTCCGTAATTTTATTCAGATTTTTAAGCTTAGCTAACAATAAAGTGAACACGAAGACTATTTCAGTTTTAGGCGGCAATAAATTTAATTTAAAGATTTCCTTAGAGGCGGAATAAAAATAATTTAAGGTAAAGTCTTTACACGAAAAATGTCTGAGTAATTGTTTGCTGAAAAATAATGAAATCAGCTTATAAATCTTATAACACTAAAAATACAATTTGTTCTATTATCTAATATTACATCTTAAATACAAAAGCGTCTAAGTATAAGCTTTTCTTTGTCAGGTAAATATAAATACACAAAAAACTCTTGATATTTATTGACCCGGACGTATCCTAGCGATATCTTTATAGCTTAGAAGCTACTTTCAAAGCAAAAGATCCCGTTTCCACCATCATAAATTCCCAACTAATTTCGCAGTAACTGAATAAGTAATCGAGGCTCATGAGAACAAGCTTACAGTATAATCTTCGCGTGGCAAATTAAATTTAACATCAGGCAAGCCGAGCTGCGTAATCTTTAATCAGAGGCGATCGTTAAGTCTCAGGCATGCCTCGACATGTTCATAGCTTATTCAAGAGAACCATTCTTATAATGAAATGTGCCCTGTAATAGCGCATGAAACTGAGAAGGTTAGAGCACAGATAATATAATAATATAGTAGGTTAGAGTAAGAAAATCTTCGTTAATGGTGCGTAACCACGTAGTTTCAGTTTGGCGGCACGCATGTATGGTACGATGTTGAAGCACGTTATATGGATTGTATTCTATCCGTCTGGAATAGATTATGGAACTATAATTGATGTCGTTTTAGTTTTAAATATGGTAAAGTTAAAAATAAAATGTGGAAGATTGTGACTTCATCCGTCTCAAATACCTATTGGCGAAGGCCCCTTATTCATATTCAAAAACAAAATTTGAGATATAAGAATAAAATTAAAAAAAAAATATTCATATCAAGAGAGGAGCGATACAAGATCCGGTTAAATTTACATTGATTTATTAGGATATATTGTTGATACTGTTTGTTTGTGATTCTGGAATGATATCCCCTTACAGGCAAATTTCGCGTGAAACTTAAAATCGACTTACGTTGAGGAATAGAAACAGGGTGCAGAAAAATAAATTGTATATTTTATATTTGGTTTAAGTAGCCCAGAAACATTGAAATATGCACTTTCTAACTTTAAAATTAAATAAAAGTAGTTAATACTGAGTTTAAAAAGCTCAACAATAATATTTATTGTTGATCTTACGTAATACTATGTACAATTAATTTTTTCATTTGAATATCAAACATCATGTTTTGTCCAGACATGTAACAACGACAGCAATGCAATATTAACTATTATACTGTGATTACATAAAACATTCCTACTGTATTCCAAACTGGAAACCGTCATGAACTTTAGCTGGCCGAAGTTGCAATGTAACTTTTTAATTAGTCATTACTTTTATGAGGGTTGTTGAGAAACATACACTGCACAATTTCTAGATTTATTGATACTCTATATATTTATTGTCAAAGGTTTCTAATTCGTTTATGATGATCAAAATAATTGAACTAATAAGGTTGCAAGTTATTAGGCAACCTAACATGGTCTTTGTTGGCTAGCTAATCAATTATAAACTACTGCACGCGGCGCACATAAATATAATTTATATTAATTAACAACGCTAATATTATTCAGATTCATCACGACAATAGATTTCGAATCGCAATTTGAATGGTGTGACATTAATTGCTACATTTGACCGTTGCATTGTCGTTAATAAATCAGCGCCCTAATTACTGCATAGGTGATAGACATTAATTATACATATTTCAATTACATTTGCTTGACATGTTCATATAAATGATTATAATGTTATTGAGGGTATGTGCAGCATCCATGATTTTACGTTACCAGGAAACTATTAATGTATTCATTATTTAATAAAAAAACAATACTCTTATAATTTTTCATACGTATAAATTGTAACACTGTAATCACTGGTTACATCCCATGTATCAAAATCTTGTCTAATTACCTGGCTACTTTAAATTTCAGAATAAATAAATTTAAAAAATGCTTGTTAACGATCACTGATATCTCTATATACCTATTTAACACCGATTTTAGAATATTTACACATATTAAAACGATGATAGATAGGTATAAATTTTCAGAAAATCGGCGGACCACTCCAGGTAAGTGAATTTCAGGAAAACGGTCGACAAGTCACGACCCTAGAGCACGTGATAAATTGTTATCCTTAATAGCGCTAATGAAAAGACCCAAACCGAGTTCACGTATTTTTTTAATTGGTCACGTCATTCGGGATTATTTCATTATCTTCTTTACGGCCTCTTGAGATTAATCTTAGCATAAGAAGTAAGGATGTAAAGGTCGCGTGTAATGAGCTGATGTTTTAAGTGTTGAGAAAAATGTAGAACAAAATATATTTTTACATTGCATTATGAAAAAATTGAACGTGACGAAAATAAATATGGTTTAAGAATAATAATTAATTTAAATGAAACAGGGAATTTCCAAGCAATAAGTTTTTCAAAGCAAAATTTGAGAGACTAATCTATACTTTTCTATACTAATATTATAAAGCTGAAGAGTTTGTTTGTTTGTTTGAACGCGCTAATCTCGGAAACTACTGGTCCGATTTGAAAGATTCCTTCGGTGTTAGATAGCCTATTTATCGAGGAAGGCTATAGGCTATATATAATCACGCTAAGACTGATAGGAGCGGAGCCACGCGGGTGAAACCGCGCGGCACAGCTAGTATAATATAGTAGGTATTGTTTCAAAACAAGAAAAGTTATGAACAGTCTTTGTTATGAACCGGATTTAAAGTTTTAAATTATCTCTTACATCTCTTAACGCATTTACTGTCAAAAGGAAAAGTTAAAAGTTAATAATATTATTTACGAATTAAAAACATTCAGAGGTCCATCAAGAGTTTTCTTCAAAAGGTTTCCATATTTAATATTTATACTTTAAAAGTTACAGGATTTGTTTACGTATCTCGTGAAAAATAAGGAAATATTATCAGACATTAATGCGTTCTGCAATGTTTTCAAGTTCTTTAATTTATCGAATTGTGACGAAGTTATTAAAAAGTTATAATAATAAAAACTTTGTCCTCGAGATTAGGAAGTAGAAAGACTTACTAAATATTGGTTTTAAATTTAATGCTTTTACTACGTTATTAAAAAAGATATACCTACACGTATTATACACATTCATGTGTTATATCATAACAAGAACTGGATTTCTTGTATAGTCCTAGAGACCTTGTAACTCTTATAAATTAAATAGAATAAAAAGAGCACAAATAACTTGAGTAGGTACGATGAGCACCGTTTGTAACATATAGTTCTAAATAGAATCTATGACAAAACTTTCCATAAATGTTTCTCAAGTTCTTAAACTTATGACATGGATTACATGACTTCCAACCCGGCTAGAAGGACATGCCATTTATCTAAAAAAATCTCAAGAGCCAGATAAAATATCCGGATTGAGGCAGCCCTCAGAGGGCGAGGTAAATAATTGTCTAGTTAGGTAATACCCGAAAGTTTCCTGACAGAGAAAAGTAGGCTGGATATATCTAGAATAACTTTCTGCCTCTAAGGGTTCGGAATCATAATGTTAATCTTAAATGGCCCTTTGTGAACTGAAGAGAGAATGTCGTCCAATTGTCTGACACAAATTCATTTAAGGTTGGCAACCCTAGATTTAGTGTCATTGTATTATTTAATATGATGATCGGTTCTATAGCTTCTAACTGTAGGTTACGCGGTCGAAGAGAATTTAAACTTTCAATTTCGATCATTTAGGGCCGATTTTTCAATACTTGGTTAAAACTTATCCGTCCAATAAAGTATTACACGATAATATTAAAATGTCACGTAAACTGTCAAATACGGACAATTAGAAAACGTTTTTAAATTAATGGTAGTTTTATACATTATTCGACGAATAAGTTTTAACCAAGGATTGAAAAATCAGCCCTTAGTGACATAAACCTAAACAAAAGTACTAGTTATCACAATTTGTCTATATGTAAATGTTTTTAAATATAGCATTTAATATTAAGGCCGAGTGGTATCTGTTAAAGTATTGTTAGAAATAGTCACACGTTTTAGAGAAAATAAGAAAAATCCCTCTATTTTGTACCACTATAAGAAGTGGAAATATTTTCTTTAAACAAAGAAAACTTACACCACAGTATAAATAATAGCACTGCGCTAATACATCATAAGGATAATGGTGTATGTACAGATGTGGTCGACTGCTAGATATACTTATTGGTCGGACGTGAGGCGATTCCTTTATATTTCCGATCTCAGCTGTTTTCTTTCCCTATCTATTGGGTGTATAAATATTAAATTCAATATCATGTGCCATCAATTTATTCGAAATATAAGGGTTGTTGAATAATATTAACACATATTACGGAAAAGGAACGACAAATATGAAAACAAAAGGGACATCTAAAAATATGAAATAGAAACTTTTTGTTTAGCATCAGATTTAAACTAGTGCGGTGGTAGAGTATGTCAAACAAAATTAAATGAAGTTCTGTATTTATCGGCTACTTCGAACTTTGATAACTAAAGTTGGAAAGTAGAAAAGCTTTTCCTGATATCGAGTCTTATCTTAGTCATTGAAGTGAACAATTTTTGCGACATTCTTCGACATACGATTTTCTGGTATACCTGAAAGCATATTGAAGTTTTAGATTTTTATTTAAAGTTCGTAAACAAATAACTACTTAATTAAAGTATGTATGAACAACATATTATGTAGTTCCAATTAATAAATTACTTGAGGCATGAAATAAAGTTTTATTTGGTTACGATAATTAAGAAACATATTTGAACATTTTCCGGTAATAGTTGCTCTACTGGACCAAAACATATTATTTTAATTATCTAGTGATATACTACATAAAATTAATATTAAAATAAAAATAAATAAAGCAAACAATATGAGAGAATAGCTGTAGTTCCTGTAGTTGAGATAAAAGCTCATACCAGCAGTTTATGACGAAGTGTGGCTAAGCTGGCGTGATAAAGGTAAATTCAGTGGATTTTACTTACACTTTATGGTTCCTTATATTATTTTGCACTGTATTGAACGTGTCTGTATTCAATATCACTATCTATAACATTAATAAACATGTAATTATTATTTTGCTAAGTTTACAAGTGCCTTAATAGAAGAAGTATAATTTTTGAAGGACAAGACTAGTATAATCTAAAAATTGCATTGCTATTTATATAATAGAAATTTTAACCTACAATTTTTCGCGTATTTGTGTTCCTGATCATATCCAGTTGTGTAACTTTCTCTTTTGAAATAGGTACATTGAAAAAAGAAATACTGTTTTATAATCGTTCTACACATTCTACAAAAGCGTTGACAATCCGTGATAAAGACCCTATTCAATTGAAAGCATAGTTCATCGCAGAATGAGAATTGATAAAGCCAATGATCCCTACATATTGTAATTGCATTTTCCCACAGAAACGGTATGGAAAGGAAAGGCTTGTCACTGATATCCGTCCGATAAGAAATAAAAGGATTCTCTTATCCAAAAGAGGACGCCAATACCTTGACAAATTGAATGTCGTCCTTTGGTTCGTATCGGATATACATTCAAGAGGAATATTTTATTTTGTATCTGTTGACGTGTTATTAGATAAAGTAGCCCACATTCTTGTTGTTTAACTTTGATTTTAAGAGCGTTAAAATGTATTAGCGTGCAAAATATTAATTTAATTACTGTAAAAATAATTATGTGGATATCTATTGTATCGGTATTTAAATATTACCTAGTGTTTATTTAAATCATAAATAACAATAAAATCATCAACCATTCACACTTTTTAACGGCATTTTACCGGTGGTAACTCATTTTATTTTGGTATTTTAACTGCAAGTGTTTCTTCTCTCTTAAATTAATGTGTGAGATTGACTTTTTCCGATACAAAGCTATATGGAAGCTTTGGAGTCATAAGCTTATGTCAATTTATATCGATAGCGGATTCTATTCCTTAGCTTTTATGCAATTTGTCTGGGCCCCCCGGTCAAGTTCACGAGTTTCGAAAATTCTCAGTGAATTGATAAAACAATTAATAAGATTTCAGCCTTTGTCCATTGGCAATGTCCAAACAAATTGAAAACAGAAAAGCTCTCTCGAATATGCATGCATTTCTTCACATAATTGACTTTCGTTTGTTTTTTGTGTTTCGTATGTGCTATTGCGGTTTTTCAAATGTTATATACTCTGTATAGAATGTTAAGTTTTTGAAATCTTATATGTGGTACAATAAATAATTTTTCAATCAATCTCAATCTGTATAGAAAGCACTAACTATGTCCCTTTTACTTATAGAATGTAGATATTATTATAAATAGGCACCAATGTAAAAAGCTAGAATTTATAAAAAAGACCGAAATTTACATTTCTGTTAAAATAAAATGAATATTTAGTGTGTGAATTTTCAAGTTTAAATTGTTTAACCCGACGTAACAAGTAACTTTATATAGTATTGTGCTTGCAGCTGTGTAAAACGGTTCAATAGTTGTAGTAGTTTGTGTAGTAAATAAAACACAGAATAAACGGCGTCGTAAAGGATTTGCTTCGAAACAAGAGATTAAATTGTCTATACTGTACCTCGAGTAACAAACAGAATTTGAATTTCTAGGCCATAGAGAGGTATGTATTGAAAGAGCTTTAAATAATCAACACGCTTGTAGTTGAAATTAAATCCTACTCGTACTATAATAATATTATAAATGCGTATAAGGTTGTGAGGATGGATTGATGTTCGTTACTCTTTCACGCAAATACTACTGAACCGATTATAATGAAATTTGGTAGGTAGGTAGCTGAAGGCCCAGAATAAGAACTAAGCTATTTTTTATCCCGGAAATCCCACAGGAACGGGAATTATGCGGGTTTTTCTTTGAAAACGCAGGCGTGACTTCGCCTGAAAAATTTTCGCCTGGAAATCTCTGCACTACTAACCTAAAATCTATTTATTGAAGTAAACTATTGATTTAATCTAGAACCTTCCGCTTAAACGTTAACTACCCAGATTCAGTTAAATGGGTTAAAGAAAACTTTTTATTTAGAAACAAACGATGCTCTACGTAATTTATATAAGTCAGAACGGTTTTCTCACAAAATATTGTAGCACTGCTTTATCTAATAATATTTGTTATGAAGTTGTCCAACAAGTTTATTCTAAAGATAATATTTATCTTTTCATTAAACATAATTATATAAATAAGCTATCGTAATTTCAATTGTGTTGAATATAATGAATGAAGCTTAGTACGAAAAAAAATTATTATGAAAATTAAAATTTTATTACGTAGAGTTTTATGATAGAAAATGTTTTTAAGTTGGTTTTTAAGTCCTTAATGGATTTTCTTAAATAGTAAATCTCGAAAGTTTTAATAACCTTAGTCCATTTTACGACAAAGTTTAAAACATTTAATATACCTAGAATTTTTATGAAAATTTCTAACTCCGAAAATAAAAAATAAATACAACTACGGCTGTAACTTTTTGTTGTTTAAATATTATAATGATGGTTAGATTTTCTCGTTCAGTGGTTATTTTTATCGTAAGAGGTATGGACTAAAACACAAAAAAGTTTGTTGTTTCCGAAAAAAAAGATACTGATTTAAAACATTTTATAGCATGAATTAAATAAAATAAGTTAAAAATTAATCGTTTTGTATTTATTTCAATAAAATACTTATTTTCCATACCTATTCACATTTTCCTTTTCTCATTTTATGCCTACCTTCTATATAATAATATAATCCCAGTTTCTACTTTTATTTGACTTATTATATACTAGCGGTCCGCCCCGGCTTCGCCCGTGGTACATATTTCGCAATAAAAAGTGGCCTATGTCCTTTCTCGGGTATCAAAATATCTCTATACCAAATTTCATGCAAATTGGTTCAGTAGTTAAGGCGTGATTGAGTAACAGACAGACAGACAGAGTTACTTTCGCATTTATAATATTAGTATGGATTTCTATGATAGAAAAGATAGAAATTCTATCTTTTATGCGCGTACTTCTAAAGAATAATAGCTGTTAATGAAAGTTAAAATTGTTTATTAGGTCTCGTATAAAAAGTAGCAATATGTATTAAATAAAAATATAATATATAAAACGCATGAAAAGATTATGTTTTTCCATGTAATGATTCAGAATTTCTCTGACCCTTTTTCAAAATTTTCGGTATACACATATAGTATTATATTAACAAGTTAAGCAAGTTCGTCGTATAGGTGTACGACAAAATGCTTAAACACAAAATACAAACAAAATGAAAAATAAATTTTATCACTATTATTTTCTAAAATTTCAAATAGTTATTCAAATTTGAATTTATATAACTGATCACTATTGTAAAATTCTTATCGGAATACCGCTGGGAATTTCTCATCTTCAAATTGAGGAGATATTTCTTCTATATTTCATATCACGTATGAAGCTCTCAGATAACGATCTTCGTGCTTCGATCGTTGGTATCTTTTAAGTCACGTGTCTATAGGTAGTCGAGGCTTCTATTGGATACAAATTAAGTTGTGTTTTGTGAACAAATAATCTTTACTCGGTATATGTATCTAGAATGTTTGTTTTAGGTAAGTAGGTTCAAAATGCTACAATGACAAAAGTCTATGATCTGAAATCTTTATTTAATAATGCAGTAAAGTTATTAACACACTGAATAAAATTTGATTACTTATATTAATTTGCATATTTAATACAACGTAATTTATTTTGTTAACAATTCTTCACCTCAAATTTAGCATTAAAACTTCTCTCAAATATCGATACTTTATCGAACAAAATGTCATTTATTTAATTTTCAAAGAATCTATTTGAAAGTACGAAATGACTTCGTTGGCAGTCTAAACTTGATTAGTCGCCCGTAACTGATTTTCAATGAAAAACTGTCTTTGAAAACTTCCAACGAAACGGGACAAAGTAATTTTAGTTTGCTTTGACTGAAAAATATCGAGTCACTGATTCGTTTTTGATTAGCTTTCAATTTGTGAACCCTACAAGTGTATCTGTTAAACTTTTTATTAAATTGAATTTGAATCTTGGACCAGAAACTAGAAGTAAATTGGATCTTGATTATAGTCTATCTTATACTTCTTTTACGTCAGTTATATTATATTTTGAACTTTTTATTAGGAAAGTGAATAAAGAGAAACAATAAACCTACTAACATATGTATAAAAATGCATTTAATATATTTTCTACACAACATCGCACATCACAATATTTTCACTACATATGCTCAGATACGAGGCATTAAAATACGTTCTGCAATTTTCTAATAGAGAAACATTGTACGCAGCATACGCTAACATAAATCTTATTCACGGGATTTTGCATTTTCTCATGAAAATTCACACCCTTGTTCAAACACGACAAATGAATCGTGACGAGGGTCAGTGGTTCTGAGGAAATAAATAAACAGACCGGTTAAACTCTTGTCCGGCAATCAGACGTTTGGGTAATTCATGTTTGTAGAAGGACTGTTCCTTCTACAAAACGTTACAGCGGCAACTAACATGTCACTTTAAAATTAGTGTTTAGTTTTTCTATTTTAAAATACCTACGGATTTTTGTACTTTTTTAAAGTAAATATAAAATAATACTTAGCTCTAAAAGACTGCAGTCCATTTGGGGTATGGGGCACGTCTATGTATATCTATTATCTGTGCCGCGCGGCTTCACCCCTGGACGAATCCGCAGAAAAAAGGAAGTATTTTTGATTAAAAATCACTCAGGATTTTTTTAAAGATACAATAGATGAATTTTATAAACTCTCTCATCGCAAACAACTCATTTTTTTCACCACTTGAAAAGGAATTTAGGACTGAAGTATCGAAGAATTTTATCAGTATGAATTATATATTTTTCAAGAATAAAATTAATTGTTTTTTGTTAACTCTATGGTGGAAAAGTACTACGTTCAACAAAAGTCTCTATTTACAACGTCGTTTTTTGTTAATGGATAGCAAATACATTTGAGCGGATTTTTAAAAATGTAGCCGTGTTGGGGAAAATGTGAACAGTATGTGACACGAAGATAATAGATTGTTCCGTGTCACGTAACTAAATTGTTATTTTTTGGCTACATTCGGACAAACGTGCTGTAAACATTTGCGTGCAGTTTTACAAAACTATAACGTTTCCATTTTAGACGCATAGAATTTAAAATCGTTTTTAAACTTTTTACCGTTAACATTTGTGGAGTAAAGGGCATATATAAAAAGGGTAAATTCCAATACATTTCGAATTCACACAGAAAGAAATTCAAGACATAGGTGTCACGTTGCACTGTAAACGAAAATGTGCAGAAAATTCGGATTTAAAAGCAGGTCACCGTCCCGAATGGCACTTTCCCATAGGAAATAAAGTCAGCATAACTTGATTTGGAATCGTTTGCGTTTGGTTCAGCTGAAACGTCACATTGAAAAGCTCACACTTTCCTTTGATTATGAAATATATTTCATCGCTTTTAATCATTATTGAGTAAGCTTTTCGAATATATGGAGAAGACTATTCAAATAACTTTCTAAGTTTATTTATCTAGCGGAAAGTGAAAATAAAAATTGATAGCATAATGTTAGTATTTATATTAGAAATGGTTATATGCAGCGATAAATATTGGTTAGTAATGGTTTATAATAAAGATTTATATAAGCGTGTAATATTTTAATTATACTACCAAGATAAGTAGGTATACTTAGCACCTCATTAGCACTAGCGTAGACTAAGTTTTCATAGAAATAATTTTAAACAATAGACTGTACTAAGTAGAAAATGTTAGCATCTTGCTACAAAAGATACTGTATTTTCATTTTCCCCCGTACTTTGTTGTTTTTGTCTTGATAAAGAGACTAAAATAACTTTAGTGAATTGTACCTGGAGACTAACAACTCGCATTCAAATGTCTTTATATTGTGTACTTTGTTTGACCTGCGGGTTACTTGCACCAGAAAATATTTCGCTTATTAATTTACTTTTGTTGATTTCACAGATCATTGTTTTGAATAAATTACACTCTGGATTCAATTCGTATTGTAATAAAAAATAAGCCATTTCGTATGTTTAGATGTGTACAATTTACATGTATCCCGAAAATAATAATAAGTAGTGGGATAGAATAACATTCGTACGTTACGTACGTACGTAGTGTTTGATTTTTAAAGCGTGATATTTAATTTATCCTCTCTCTGCACTATAACATCTACAACTAATTATGGAACAGGATATTTCCCTTTCAATGACACAAAGCAAAATATCAAATTGTTCAGTGTTGGTGTTGCTTCATATTTTTTATACGTTGACATGTCTGTTCGTTGCATAAAATTACAATTCTGTTATATCTTTGGTACTTTACACAGTAAAAAAAACATTATAGAAACTATCGAACATAGCCGCTGGTTTAATCCTGTACAAAGAATTACAGTCTTACATTTAAAAAGCAAAAGAGATAGTTTTTCGCAATGTGAGATAACGCGTGTTTCCCCGCCATAAATCTTGTACGGAACCTTGTCTCCTGATTTATTTCGTCGATAATCCGAACTCGTCTCCAACTTGTCTTCTAAAGTTTTCTACGTGAACGGAATTAAATCATTCGTTAAGTGATATTTGGGTGAGCAGTTCACATTATAACGTAGAGATGTGGATTCATGGAATCAGTACAATTGAAGGATTTCTAATATTAGGTAGGCATATTTTTTAAATATCGGTAACTTTTGTAGTAGTTGTTTCATAAAAGAAGTTTGATATCGACAATATTTTTGCCCTTGAAGTTAATATCAGAAATCACAATCTGAGTTTTAATGTATCAGGTGTTCGATTGATTTATTATGAAATTTATCCAAGGTGTATTGAAAGGGAAGAAGAAAAAGAAATTAAATTATTATCTAGTTTTTTTTAATGAAGTGAAATTATATTTTTCTTTAAAATTATACAAGGCAGATATTTTATTAATAAATCATCATATTTGGTCGTAAACGTTTTTAATTTAACTAAAAAATTAATATGATTACTTTTAAATAATTTTATCATGGGAAAATCTCAGTCCGCTTCGTTGAATACTGGTCAAAAGTTAGAATCCGTCGCATTAACAAATCCATTCTTCGGAAAGCTATTCTTAAAATATATTATTTACCACATAGATTGCTCTCGACTAATAGATTTCTGACAGTTGGTATTAATATTTTCTTATAATTGGTAAAATCTCAAGGATTATAGAGTAAACGATTTATTAACACCTACGCTTGTACGCCCACTAACTTCGTATATAATAATTACAACGTTATTCAGAATACGGATAAAGTGTGTTCGGTTCAATGGTTGTTTTGGAAATATCTCGTATAAATCGTAATTTTAGGAAGGTTTAAGAATTGTTATGATTATTTTTCCGACCCAAATATCGACCAATAGAATTGCACCATTCGACGTCACGTGGTACAACCTACATGGTATTATACTGATAATTTTTTGAAAATTTTCTCTGGTCGTTGACGTCAAACTGACAGGTTCAATTCAATTGTGAAATTATTGGCCTACATTTGGGACGAAAAAATAATCTCCCGAATACCACACGAGCTTCAAAATTATCTGGCATTTCCCTCAAGGTTCCCTGCAAACAAATAAAGTCGTCAAGTTTTTCAGGAAAAATCACTCGCGCTTCGCGCTCGTGATTTTTTAACCTTGACTAAAAACTTGACTCCTTCATTTGTTTGCAACGAACCTATCGGAAAATACCCGATAATTTTGAAGCTCTTGTGGTATTATAAGTGAAAATTCTCTTCAAGTTCGATATGAATAACGCATAATTTTAGAAACATATATATTTCCTTTCCTCTTCTAAAAAGTCAAGCAAGTTTCTATAAGAATTTGGAAATTAGTTTTTTTGAGTTGAACTTGAGTGTGTGGTATAAGGAGTTTCAGTGTGTATGTACATATCAATTAATATAATATACTATAGTTTTAACGCACAAAAATGTAAAGTTAAAATTATTTATTTATGCTTCATACATTTTATATAAACCATTCAAATTTTAGTTTCAATTTTTTCACCGGAAATATTTGCTCAGCTCGTTCAAATAATTGTTTTAGTTTCCAAAACGTGACATTTTGTTTGATAGTATAAATTAAGTGTTGCGAAAACAATTAATGTTTGTAAAGCGTTATGTTGCTGGAGAAACTATTTATTTATGTAAAAACCAGCGAGTGTATTTTGTATATGCAATTTCAAAACGATTTTTCATAGAATTGCTTTAAATTGAATATAATATATTATGCATGTTTTTTGGTATAATAACGTATTTTACAAAAATACAGTTCAAAAACATCTAAGCTCTATAAAGCTAAATTTGTAACGCGAAACACATTTTGTTCAACACTGAAGAACATTCGAGGCTGTCATGACGTAAATTGGTTTCATAAAAATATGTTGACTACAGTGTCAACACTCAACATTATATTGTTTTGTCTGGATGAGAAAAAATGGCGGGAAGTGAAGGCTTTCCCATGGGTTACTATGCGTAAAGAATAAAGATTCAGTGTTAACATTTTCTACTCGCATAATTTACATTTACGGTAACATAGGAGAAAATTGCCTCATACATTGTTTAGCCCATCTGACACTACAGTTTACAAGATTTGTTTATTGAGAGTCAACAGAAATTTCGTTTAGCGTTATATTATCTTAGTACCTACACTTCTTATACTCTAACTTCGTATCGTATTTTTCACGAAACATAAATTTTAATTCGTACGATTTTTATGGAAAAGAATGGTAGCAATAAAAATTTTAAAGGAACGAATGTACGTTGGATTACTATCTCCATAAAAATACTATAATGATATTTTTATCTTATGCGCTAGTTACTAGTAATTATTCTGTGCTTATGCTATAAATAATCACAATAATCTGTGGTGTAATGCTTCAATCTTATAATTATTATGTGTTTCTGGAAATTTTCAACTGTGAATACTTAAGTAAATATAACTCATCTATGAATATAATGAACCCTTTTTATTCCATAACGGAAAGTTTTGTGATTACATATAAACATGTTATTTCACAAATTAAATTTAAATGTTATTTTGAGCACACTGATGTTCTTACACAAGGTTATATTTACTTAAAATTAAAACATACATGAGAATGTTTAATAAATCAAAGTTTCCTATTATGTTTGGTTTGCTTTATTACCCAGACAAATTTGCATTTCCTACCCAACTTTTTAGCGTTTTTTTGGTGACATAGACTATGTTAATATGACGATTCAAAAGTGCTTCTTGTAGATATATATTTCAAACAGTAAATATTTAAGTTTGAGTTCTAAACCTGTGCCCCTCATCTATTAAGCAGTAGTCTAGAATAAAGTACGCTATAAACAGTTTCACACAGATGTAGAGTTTTATTTTTATTTTTAAGCTATTGACCTGACTGACCAAATGTAAAAATTCCGTAACGAAAAAACCTAACACCCCCCACTCCAAACGGCACAGCGATGCGATGCTATGCAATAGCTTTACCGCGGCAGTCCTCGAGTGCCACACGTATTTTTATTCATTATTTATTTAGAGATGTGGAGCTACTTTTGCATTAGTCTAAAGACATATAAAACAACGCTAACGCTGTGTTATAAAGATCGCAGTAGCCTCATTTTCGTGTAACTCAAATAAATTATAAAAATATACAATTTCCATGCTTTAATATGTTGCTATTCTGATTCAGATTTAAAAATGGATTTTATGTAGCCGCTCAGTCGTAGGTATATGACCTGTTCAATGTTCATAGTATTAAATTAACACAAACAATAGTTAACCAACGTCCTTTCAGTTGGTTCAATTTTAAATAATATTCGATAAGTGAACATTACAGAGAAAATATTAAAATCATATTGAAATTTTCCGCTGCCGAATTGAAAGAAGTATTGCTGTTATACGAAACTAGATCACCATATTGCATACTTCACAACTCCAATACGGAACGCAAATGAATGCAAGAATATTGTTTTTGTTTCGAGAATAGCGATACTCAAATATGTAGTTAGTATGATGTAATATCGAGGTAGTAAGACGTTCAAACTTGTAAAATAATGTGTGGAATATTACGAAGAAACAACTTATTGATGTTGTGCTCATGTATAAATAAGATCAATTTATGCAATGCGTAAAATTTTATTTGGAAAATATTATATTATACAAATTTTTATCTCACATAAACAAATGGTAGAATGATTTTCAAAATGCTGCAATTATTGTGATGTTTATCCACCAATAAATCAAATTTCTTGCTAACCTCAATTTTTATAAAACCACAATCCTACATTCCTGCCTGCTTGACAAAACGTGAACTCATGCGTTATTTGTTAATTCCATTCGCTTATTTCTTCCAAAGACATTTGCGACCCTAAAACGAAGCCTAACGACCCATTCGCTCATTGCTTCACGTTTGTTTTGAAGAACAATCGCTCCTTACACAAAGAATCTCGAGACTGTTTGACTTTTCAACTAGAAATTTTGCTTTATACCTTAAATGATCGCACTTGTTTAAAAAGTCGCGCACTTTACATGTTTTTAGTTTACTATTTGACGTGCTAAATATGCTTTATTTGTGTTCTTTGATGAAATACACCATATATTCGGCTTTAGGAAAATAATTAGTTCTAAAGTAAACAGCGCTACATAAAAGTGTATAAATCATCCCATTATCAGGGAATACATCATAATATTGTGTACGAGTGTGCACGGGAAGCCCACTCAATCAATTGTTCATTGGAGCTTACTTGTATATTATGTTTTCAACCCTTTCTCGCCCGATACATTAAGCCTTCTAAAATGTTGCTTTTAACGAAATGTTATTGGTGTTGTGCTAACGATTTATGTTACAGGATATTTTTATCACGATATAGGCACTTCTCTATAGAATAGAGTGCTACAACGAAAATGGAGACGCTTCTTGGAGTTGGAAAGGATTATCTTTTTCGAAACTCTACCAACTTATTTAAAATATCATACGTCACATTGATTATAATTAACTAGCTGCGCCCCGCGGTTTCACCCGCGTGGCTCCGCTCCTGTTGGTCTTAGCGTGATGATAATGTTATATATAAGCCTTGCGCAATAAATGAGCTATCTAACACCGAAAGAATTTTTCAAATCGGACCTGAGATTAGCGCGTTCAAACAAACAAACAAACTCTTCAGCTTTATAATATTAAGTATAGATTAGTATAGATAATATATCCTACACTTGTATTATTATAACTTTCATTTCTACTTTAACACAACTCATCCAAACTCAGTAACTAAAAAATAAACCTATATTTATCTCTGAATAAATATATTTTACGAACTCCAATATTAATTCATAACGCTGTACATCAAATTTACGACATTAAATAAAACTAGAAGCGTAGTTAAGATGAGGTTATTCTTTAATTTATAACAACAGTTAACTGTTATTTAGATAGATCGGATAGTTAGTACGGAATAACAATGAGAAAATTCATTGGACGTGGTCCAATGGTACTTGGATAACGTCCAAGGGAAACCGCGAAAGTCAAACGAATCAACTACATTGTTAGTTTTAAGGATTCAATTAATTATATGGAAACCAAACACTATGATATATTGCGAATATAGAGAGAGAATACAGTTTTCATTAATGAATTAACTACATTATTTTAATTGACAGAACATTTTTGGTCGATAAAGTACCTCAAATATATCCATTTCTGGTCGTTTCAGTAAGAATGTGGTGATCAATCTATCCGGTAATAAGAAGAAAATCGCCTATAATCACTCATAGCAAACAAACTCCTATATACAGTAAATATTTTTATCTTCAAAGCTTCTTGAATACATTTCCCAGACTATATATTTATAGCAGTTAAGTAGATTAAATCCAAGTCCTCGATTTTGGCAAGTTCAGAACGTGTGCTACATTTAGTTCTAATGAAGTTTACGATGGCTTATCGAACGGTATCTCGCTCAAATTGTTATCACTTGGGATATCACTTCTCTACTCCGCTATCAAGGCGATATGACGTCCTGATTATCGTTCAAAGTGTGAAATAAGTCACTTTAGAACGATGTTATATGTAAGTTGAAAGCTGTGTGTAAAAGCTTATATTATGTAGACGATTAGACAGTTATTTGTTATTAAAAAAAATATTTATGTGTGTCTGGATAAATGAGGCAATTAATATGTATTGCCTAGCCCTAGCATAACATTCATTTGATCATAGAACTTAAAATTAAATATTTCTAGTTCTTATTTGATATTAAATCTAGATCAATTCTGAGAAATAATACGAAGAAATTAGTTTAATGCAAGTCAAGAAAAGGTCACGTCAAAACGTCACCGTCTTTAATGTCGGGAATTGAGATGAATTGAAGTGATTCGAGGATTAATTTTCTATTGGAAAATTGATTGCATAATTTATTTTATTATGGGATCTTAAACGTCAATTTATAGATAAATTGCTTTGAAGAGAATTCACGATAATGATGCAAATAAGAGAAATAGACTTGTGTTACGTACTGAAGTTCAATATCAAAGAAATTTGAAATACATTTCTGTACTGATTTTCTTTCTCGCTTAATGTAGTTTGAATGTATCGTCTAGAAATGATAGCAGTTTCCTTGTGAAATATATTGGTTGAAATTTTACACAGATGTACGTGTACCGATTGTATATGTATATTACTTTTTGATACTAGAATAATTATACCAGAATATTTTATATATATTTTCTTTAAAGACATTTTATACAGTCACAGTGAGATTGATGGTTAGTATGATAATCATATTATTATGTTAAAGTTGTTGCCCAACAACAATTTATTATTTATTTATTTCACCTATCTTCATCTTTCTTTCATATTAAAAAATCGGAATTAATTATTACAATACATCCTAGTGAGGTCAAATTAAGAATTGTCTTAAATTCCTTTTTCCCTTTAGGAATAATACTTTCAGCCACACAACGTACGCTGGTACAAGATAATATGAAAAGGAATGGTAATGTAATTTTCAAGGATATGAAATCTACAGTATTTCTGGACAGTGCACAGAAAATTCCCTCTGGATCTTTAAAAGGGTTAATGTAAAAGTTTGAAACTAAACATGGTTTCTAAAATGTTTTGAGTACTTTACATATTATAAGAATAATAAAATACCCAAGTTTGAATTTCTTAGATCTATATTAATATAGTTAAATTATTGTTTCTGGTTTCAAGCGAGGCTTTTGATTAGCGATATAAATATTTATATTAGGTGAGTGTGTGTGATAAAAAATTATGAATCTAACAGTTTCATGAAAAGATCCACATAATGTTCGATAGTGTTCGTAAAATTTATTAGGCGTGTCTAAACAGAGCGAGCAGCTTCGCAATTTTCCATACGCATACGGTTAACGCAATATTGTATAATAAATACCTGGATGCTTGACCAACTTCCGCCCCGGAATGGCGCGATAGGATGCGGGTTCGAGTCCCGCCTCGTGATCGAATTTTTTCTTTTCTTTATAAATTTATATTTATAAAGCATTTGAATGCCATAAAACCAAAAATATCAATTTTTATAAATATTTTGTGAAATTTTCAAAGGATAGATAAAATTCAATCACGAGCCGGGATTCGAACCCACGTCTTTTTGCCATTCCATTTTGCCTAGCCTCTCGGTTAGTAAACATTTTAATTAAAATACCCGAGTCAATACATCTTTAATAGGTACTTCAGAGACCATTATATACCTAGTATATTCTTTATAATAAAACCATCTTCAATATCCACTTTACTTATTCAATACATTATAACATCACAATAAGCCACTGTTTATCGCCATCGTATAATAATATTGTTACTAGTGACACTGTATTGCCCATAAAACATTGGATCGCAAAGAAAGTGCCTTGAAATATTCAAAGCCACATTTTTATGGTTTTACTATTTATGCTCTGGTTATAATACTTTATGGCAATTTTTGTGTTCTTTACGAATAGTTCTTCTATATTTACTTATTTCGTTTTCTTTGACTCATGTCGTTAATTGACTGGAGTAAATTTAATAAAAATGTGCAATAAAAGTACATAAGAAACTCTCGTTAAAAACAATTTAAATAAAACTATTGACAAGTTCGTTTTTAATAACTCTTGTAAAATTAAAAGTTATTTTGCAACTTTGTTTGAAAAATCAAAGTTGTATTCTATATTCAGCTTTTTCTTTAGAAAAAGAAACAATGAAAGTTATATTCTATCCATCTTTTTCTTGAGAAAAACCGAGTGCAATCAATTAGTTTTCCCTTTAGTAGGTCACTCCTGTATCTTAGATGGTAAAGTGCCCCAATCAATGGAGATTGGCAGCTCAGAAGCACTCTAATGCCACAGATAATCTACACCTACGCCCGACAGCTAAGCCAAGGAATTAGATTTATGTTCTGTTATATTGTCTTTGAAATAATAATACCGAAACTGATAGCGTTGTACTGTAGTGTGGTTGATAGATTACCTACGTTACGTTTAATAATTTATGTAACAAATAATTTATGTTGCAACATCTTAATTTTATAGGTTTGGTTGGAATCATGCGCTAGAATAATTGAATAAGTTATTCTTTAATTATATTTCTTTATTTATACTTATATTTCAATTAAATACGAGTCCTATGGAAGGGGATATGGGTACTTTTATTCAGTAGTAAAGTTATTTATGACATTTATTATTCTCGGTTCCAGGTATAATAAGAATAAAACATACACATAGGTACGTAGATAAATAAACCTTGATTTTAATTAATGAAACAGCAATACTGAAACAGAATAAATGTGTTAAATTCTTGCTTTAAAAATTTCTTAACACAAAATTTTAAAATATATATCCGGTCCTTGGCAGCTCGTTAGCCTTTAAGAGGAAATAGGTCACCCAAAACGACTTAATTATTGTGCCCGTGAAAATTGAACTTTTGCTCGTAATTTTATTAACCAGGTGTTTCTCTTTACGTTTTAAAATTACTCATTAATACTTCAAATCTATTTAGGGAATATATCAAGAGCTTGTCAGTGCAAGGTGACGTTAATTAAATGAGAAGTGATAATTTATCAGGTTTGATTTAATTAATTTGTTATTAATTGAACGCATGTGGCGACGAAGAAGTTTAGGGATTGCTTCGTTAATTTAAGTAATTAATACATTTCAATATGAGAAGGGATCATGTTTAACAGTTAATGAATGAAGCAATTATTAATATCATATTTACCTTTGGCACCTGTATAATTTAATATGTAATAATATATACACTGTAGGAAACACTTCATATCTGCATTATAATTGCATGAGACCTTCCATAGGAAATTTGGAAGATAATTTACCTTAAAGAAGCGCAAAAACATTAATGTCTGGTTCTATAAATTTAATTTGCAACATTAACACATTCTTTTAAAATTACACCATCCATCAATATTTATATCTTATTAATCTTTATCTGAAATCAGTTAATTAAAAACATATTTATCAAAGCTGACATCAATGGAGTAATGCTATCGTTCAATTACAGTCACCGTGGGCAGCATCAATAACGAAAAATAAGAAACGCTGGAGGTGGCAATGTGTCTATTAAAAGCACATTTATCATAACTGACACAATCAATGGACTAACGCAATCGCTCGACTCCAGTCGGCGGTTTAACAGCGGAATGTCTAAAAACTACTTAGAAGTGTATGGCGGAGTTGGTAAGATAAGTTAGCAGTCTGGCGTGTCGCCAGTGTTTGTAAGAAGTTCTGAACTTCGAGATACCTCCTCCAAGTTCCGTTAAATTGCACTCCTTATATTACTCAACCGCTGCATGCATTCCAGGCGAGATCAGTGCCGACTTCGGGCAACAAACCTGGGAAATCATACGTCATCAAGAATATTAGTCAGAAGAATTAGAATTAATCAAATAATGTTAACGTATTTATGTATCTTTTTGTTATATAGTTCATTCAAAGGATTTCTTATAATGAGGGATGAATTGGATAGACTTTTCCTCTTCACAGATCCTCTACTGACAAAACATTGATCTATTCACTCATAGTTACGAAGGACAGCAAACAGAGAAATATCATGTTCGCAGACTAAAAATAATCAGAATATTAATTATTATTGGAAGAAAGCGAAAAGAAATAGTTGTTATTAACCAGAACAAAACGGTCATATAATACGAAGTGTTCTTGGATACAGTTAATGTTTGTTTCCAAGTTGCTATATATTGTCACTGGTTGTCAACCGGAAAAAGGAATCTAATGAAAATTTATTTCATTTCTTGCTCCATTCAACTTTTGTACCGTTTGCGGTCGCTGCATGCTTCAACATTCGCATCTCGCATTTAATTTTTAAAATATTGTGCCATTTTATCTGGCGCACGTTTTATAATATAAACTTTTGATTTATTTAACGTATGTGCATTTGTAAGGATGCATTGCGTCCTCAAAGAGTATCATAAACTTTAATAAATTTATTTTATAGGAAAGTTTAAACCACTTAAAAGTGTGCGTTAAAATATAAGTAGTTGAGAAAATGTTCTTTTACTTTTAATGCAATTTTATTTGTACAAAAACTTTGAAATTGTTAATATGAAGATTCTTCATACGAAATGCATGTAAAAGATTTTTTAGATTACTCTCGCATCTCACTTCATTAGTTGCAGATGCGCTGCCAACTTTTAAACTTATTTTCTATGCAATTTTTTACAATTCTACGGTATTTGGAAAGAATTATCAGATGTTAACTATTATCAGATGTAAATTATCAGATGTTATGATAAAATACAGTTACATATTTTTTAAAATTAAATTGTAATACTGATATGATTTAAAAGAGCAACTATGGAGTTTCTTGCCGATTCTTCTCCATAGATACTGCTTTCTGAATCGGTGGTAAATGTAAAAAATATGTATTGACGTTTCAAAAGTGCTTCTCCAAGAAGTCTAATTGAATAAATAAATGTTTGAGTTTGAGTTTGAGTTTAACATAATCAAGACGCTTTGTTACTATGTATTGCGAATCAATATGTATTTAGTTGATTTATACACTGGAAAAATACAGAAGTCTGTCAAGAATCGGCTTAGAAAATATTCCGCCCAATAAACAACACTCGCTTCTTTATAGGGTCGCCTGATATTAATCCGAAACTTTGAGTTGGATACATTTTCCGGCGTACAAGTTATTATGGACATTTTCATTAATGAAAGGAACGTTCTGGAATGTTTCGTACAAATATTCGGTTAGATTTTGTGTACTAGTTGTGTTTTATTTACTGGTAACATTTTCCTATTGAAATAGTGTTATTATTTGTTTTTAGTCAATTTTACAGTTATAATGGAATCCTGAATACATAGTAGAATCTACTTATCGTAAAAAATAGACGATTTATTTAATATTCTTCAAATAAATATTAAATTATTTAAACTGAGGACGGCAGCCTATGGTTCGTTAGCAACAAAAAGGGATCATAAATTTGTTACTTGAGAAACACTAGTGGCAATGTACCTTTCCCTTCGTCAATGTTCTGTAATTCTCTTTAAAATTTCCTAAACAACAAAATATTCAAAGTGAAGCCGTAATTTTATCTTGAATATTATATTCTTTATTTCTATTATTCCATTCTATTTATTTTGGGTCTTCTATTTTTTGAAGTTAGTTAATAGACATAATATTAATAAAGTTGTTTATTGCACACCTTTTGAAACTTTTTTATGAGTTAAAGTTAAGTAATCTACATAAATAGACGCTTTGAAGGACAAGTTAAAGGCCACATTCGCATTAATAATATATATCCCGGAGAAGGGACCAAATTTAGAAGATAAAAAGTTTTTACCCAAAAGTTAGGTATATTTAAAATTCCAAAGATGTATAAGGCACTGAGAGATATCAAAGTGAATGTTGAAAAGGTATCTAAGGATATTGCATTATATATTATAGTTTCCATTTGGTTATTTGCGTTATAGGTATTTGTAAATTTTAATTAATTACTTGGTAAAGTGGGTAGCGCACATGTGTACTAGTTATCAGTCTCTATGTAGACTAACATTAATCTTTTGGTTGTTGTGAATATGCAAAAATCTGCCCACTATTGAAAATATAGATCTTTGAGATTATTGGATTCTCATATATTTAACTTATATATTTATTTAAGGAACTAGCGGTCCGGCCTGGCTTCGCCCGTGGTACATGTTTACGTTTTCTCTATATAAGAACCATCCTCGTACTTCCAGGAATATAATAAAAAAAGAATTATCGAAATTGGTTCAGCCGTTCTCGAGTTATGCGCTTACCAACACATTTTGCGATTCATTTTTATTTATAAGAAGATTAATGACAATTAATGACAATAACATAATTGAGTAGATTTTTCAAAATCGTGTATAAATAAAACGAAAATACTGCCTATATAAACTAGTTACGCTAGTTACATATTAGAAATTAGCATGACTACACAAAACAGTGTCTCATACCACAAATGCAATTTAACTTCCAAACTCTTAACGGAGTATAGCAACATTTAACATAATATGCATAAATGCTGGAGACAAGGGGAATGCAACTGACGCGGAATGCTTCAACTATGCAAATTGATTGCGCTCCATGCACGATATTACACCAATGAGCGTTAAGTTTGTTCCCAAGTGTTGTATGTAATTCAAATTCGAATTTCCAAGAACTGTATAGGCGTATAATGTACATTGGATAAACGCATAGACATTGTGGTGACGGAAGTAACGGTTTTGATTTAGAAGTTTATTATGATTGATGTATGAGTAGAGATTCATGTGTGGGTAAGTCTACGTTTTATAATTGTTGTAACGTTTAGATATTTAGTATTTTATTATATTTGAGGAGATTTAATAGGAGATAGTATAAACTTTCGTCGACCCTTATCTTTCATTTATCTAAAAGTTAAATGCTGAAATTATAAAGTTTGAAGCAATTTCTAATAAGCTATATAAGATGGAATAAAATTAAGATAATTAAATTTATCAAAGAATTCTTTACAAAACCAACAAATCTTAAAAATTTGACTGTAAACGGAAAGCCATAAAAGTTTGTTTCAAGTTAATCCGGATAATGGATATCCGGGAAATTGTTAGTCATCCCTTTTATCCGACCGCCTCATGGAGACGATAACTCGCAATGGGAACATTTATTTTTATTTCTATAAGCTGCTTGACCGAGCTATGCTCAGGATCGTGCTGTTATGGTATTAATTGTTAGCCACTTTGTTTTATTCATATGTTGTACTGGCTGTGCCCCGCGGTTATACCAGCATTGCTCCGCTCTTGTTGTTCTTGGCGTGTGTATTATATAAGCCAGCATATCTGAATAAATGGTCTATCTATCACTGATAAAAACAAATCAGACTCATAGTTCCTGAGATTAGCGCGTTCGACCAAACAAACAACGAAAAAGAAACATACGAAGAAACTCGTCCGCTTTATAATAGTATAGTATAGATTTGTGAGTGATATGCTTGTTCCTTACTTACCCAAAAATACTTAATTAATAGATTCGGTATTAGATTCGATATTATATTATACTAGCGGTCCGCCCCGGCTTCGCCCGTGGTACATGTTAACGTTTTCTCTACATAAGAACCATCCTCGTACTTCAAGGAATATAATAAAAAAAGAATTATCGAAATCGGTTCAGCCGTTCTCGAGTTATGCGCTTACCAACACATTTTGCGATTCATTTTTATATATAAGAATAGAAATATTTTATTAAGAGAAATATTATAAAGATGAAAATCATACATAAATTCAGGAATTTCAAACTCATTTACAGCTGAACGTGTAAAAATAAAGCCCACGGATAGTATACATATAAACCGAGATAATAGATATTTTATAAGCCGATATCAAATGAATAGAATATGTTTGTATAAAGACAATCTTCATCTATTATGGTTAGTCTAGACAGGCTTTATAAACACGGTCTAGTGTCGAGTGCACTATAATCTTGCTTTACACTTAATCAATGGGCTTCATCTTAATTATTATTATTAGCTATGGATGGGAGATAGATTCAATATCGCTAGTAAGTTAATACGCATCATACAAACATGTGTCATTCAATATTCTTTTTACAAACAATGTACGATTGCGCAGCCTAAAAAGTCATTTCAAAAACCAAATATACATGTTATAAAAACACGCACCTTCTTAAAATAAAACGTAATGAAATTTTCCCAATTTTCAGCTAAAGTGAAGAGCAATATTCCAAACAAGTCACATAGCAAACAAAATACTTCATCCGTTAATAAAATATTAATGTCCGATGGGAATTAAACTCACGGTCTGAATACAAAGTTGGAACTTTCCTGTTCTTTTTGTTGTGAGACTGTCCGAATATATTAAATACCCCGGGGGTCTACATAAACAGTTTCTTCTACCGTTTAGTCAATAATTGTCTAACAATAGGCTGGTCTCTATAGAGCGAGCTGCCTCGCGAAGTAGCTTCGTCAGTGTGGACGTGGCTGAGTCTAGGAAAATGACGACACACGCGCTTTCCTCGGTCGAGCCACGTAGGGGACGGGGGTGCTTTTTCTCCAATAATGTGTGAGAATGTGAAGCGAGGAATGTGTTTGTCAATAACCAATAGTATCGCTTCAAACGCTAAACGCTTCAAACTTCAAACTAAATGAAGCGATATGATTGGTTATGTACAAACACATTCCCCGCCACACATCCTCGCACATTAATGGTGGACTAAACTGACCGAGCTAATTTTCGCAACAATTGCTTCGCGAGGCTGGGGGGTAACCGGCATCTCTTATAGCAAGCTTATTATAACATTACTATGTCTTTTCGTACCGTGACACCCTTAACGCAAGCTTGTTGCAGCGTTAAACTGATTTTGTTTTTGTAGCAATTTTGATGTCGTCACACACAATAGTTCACTCAATTATTGGGACCGGTGCGAGCTGCGATCTATTTGACAATTTGACAGTTATCAGATAATAATAGAACTTTACATCGGCTTGTTCGAAGAAAAGGCTTCAAACCTTTTGATTTAAGAAGAATCGTGTACCTAAATAGTAAATAAGTGCGTAATCATCACGAGTCCCTATGAGATATGGGGGCATCATATGAACAATTTGAAAATACAATATAACCTACAGATTTATCTGTGTAAGTACCATATAATGTAAGTACCATACCCAATGCAAATCTATTTAAAAATACGTCTGTATAAGTACACATTCTCCACTTGTTATTTCTCTGTATAATAAAATGCAACTCTACTTATTCCCTAAACATAAATTTTATCTAATACTTAATGTAAATCTATAAAAGATTGTTTATTATTTCTTCATGATTCAATATATTTTATCATGTTATTATTTACCTATATAGAATATAAGACTATAAAAGTAAATCTACACTCAAATACACTACCCATATTATATTTATGTAATCTGTTGTTAAGGATCTCATTTAATTTTGAGAAATAAAACCATTATTTATTTCCAGATTCTACAATCAATTCCGAGCACTAGGAATAAGATTACCCAGAGTAACCACATGGAAGCATTGATAGTATTCAAGAAGCCATAGTGCCAGCGCAACATGAATATATTTTTTTCAATAGGAAGCAATATCATACTTTAAATGTTTAAGTGCAATAAAAAACATTTATAAATCCAAAATCTTTATTTAGTCCTTTTTATTTATTTATTGACAAATCATTTGCTGACAATCTTTATATAAAAAAAAGTGATAAAACATGGAAGTATTCGAAATTAGATTCAATTCTATTTAGCTTAAATATTTATTAAAAACAATTAGGTAGATATATTATATAACTCAAATCCAAATTTGTAAGTAAATAGCATATTAAAAACACCCTTGATTAAAAAAAATTAAGTTTTATTTATAGTACTTACCAGCCTTTAAAACTTAAAATGCAATAAACAAAAACTTTATATTTACATCACAATGAATAATTCCTACACTAATAGATTAATGGTATTTATATTTTTATTTTAAATTTAAATCAATTATTGTATTTGCATAATAAAGAGAAGATAAATAATTTAAAAACTTGCAGTACTTATGTGTACTTTTAATTTCATTTTTATTAAACTTAAAATGAAAACAATGTAGGTACTATATTAAGGTACATTTAAATTTTTACATTTTCAGATGTATGATACAAATATGAATATTTTAAGTGTAGACATGGTGGCGCCTCCCCCAACTTGAAGTTCTCACTACCACATGATCATCTCCCAAGCCGGTACTTCCTTGTTCAATGTTTGGGCAAGCCGGCAATCAACACAACTGTGAAAGATAAATTGGACTTAAACTGATTCTTTGTTGCTTTAAAATTTAATAAGTACATTTTATATGTTTACTTTTATTATTAAAGGGCTTGTCATGGTGTATGTAAACGTCTAAAAAGAAGTTTTTTAAACAATGTTGGTATGGTTTGTTAAATACCTTATTTGTTAATAATTTTTCAAGTATTTCAACGTTTTAGTTGTTTATCTTGCAATTCTTAATATTGTATTAAAAAAAACTTAAATGTGTAGGTAGGTACAATGCCTTAGAAAACTTTTAATATAAGTAGCTTCTAACCAAACATAGATAGGTTTGCTTATAAATTAATATAAATATTTACTTTTGACCAGCTGCTCTAGTTTTTGTGAACTCCCAAATCATTTGCACTTATACTTTCAGAGAATTCTATCAACTTCGTCTCAGCATAACTTTTAACTCGTTGGGAGTTATTTATGTACCCTTGTCTTTGTAACTTCAGGGTCAAGGAGCTTCGCGCACTCTGCACAATGTTCTGCTGCAAGTTAAATAAAAATTACTTCAATTAACAATAATCAAAACAGACGAAATCATGCAAAAACCAATACTTTATTCGTAAAAATATATCTGTGTTATCATAAATCGTCCAATGTTTTAGATACCTATATTTATTACTCGTATATTATCTTACCTTGCTATTTCAATTGCTCTTTCATGCCTCTTTCATGCATTCTTTAATGCATATTACTTATCTTTCGCAATTTTTCAATTTGATTTATCCAAATTTTAGATAAAAATACGAGGACAGTGATTATGACATTTGGGTTTTTGACGTTTAATTTTCAATCACCGCCATTTTTATAATAACAACCTTGTTTTGTTGAGTTCACAAAATAATCTTACTTTATTTTGGTACCGGGAGCCTTTTCAACATGATTACTATACGATTGCCTACAATGTCCAAAGAGCGAATGAATTCCGAAGTTTTGTCTATTTTTTTAAGATTAATGGCTTGGCTACGAGGCTTTTAGGCCAAGTCGTAATGATTTGTATCGAACATTAAACGTCAAAAATCAAAATGTCATGTCACTGACCTCATTTAGATAATAAAATCGATCGTTTTTTTTTATTATCTAAAATTTCAGATAAACTTAAACTTAAATATGTGAATCTCATCTTTGGATAAATGGGAAAGTGCGAAAAAGCAATATTGAAATAGCAAGGTAAGTTAAAGTACGAGTAAGGACGATTTATGATAACAGACTACAGAGATATATTTTTACGAATAAAGTTTTGGTTTTTGCATGATTTCGTCTGTTTTGATTATTGTTACTTAATTGAAGTAATTTTTATTTAACTTACAGCAGAACATTGTGCAGAGTGCGCGAAGCTCCCTGACCCCGAAATTACTAAGACAAAGATAGGTACATGAATAACTCCCAACGAGGTAAAAGTTATGATGAGACGAAGTTGATAGAATTCTCTGCTGAAAGTTTAAGTGCAAATGATTTGGGAGTTCACAAAAACTAGAGCAGCTGGTCAAAAGTAAATATTTATATTAATTTATAAGGAAACCTATCTATGTTTGGTTAGAAGCTACTTATATTAACAGTTTTGTAAGGAATTACACACCTACACTGTACACATTTAACTTTTTTTTTAATACGATATTAAGAATTGCAAGATAAACAACTAAAATGTTAAAATACTTGAAAAATGATTAACAAATAAAGTATTTATTATTTAACAAACTATACCGACATTGTTTAAAAAAACATCTTAAATTATATACACCATGACAAGCCCTTTAATAATAAAAGTAAACATATAAAATGTACTTATTAAATTTTAAAGCAACAAAGAATCAGTTTAAATCCAATTTATCTTTCACAGTTGTGTTGATTGCCGGCTTCCCCAAACATTGAACAAGGAAGTACCGGCTTGGGAGATGATCATGTGGTAGTGAGAACTTCAAGTTGGGGGAGGCGCCACCATGTCTACACTTAAAATATTCAAAGAAAATGTAAAAATTTAATTGTACCTTAATATAGTACCTACATTGTTTTCATTTTAAGTAAAAATGAAATTAAAAGTATACATAAGTACTGCAAGTTTTTGAATTATTTATCTACTCTATATTATGCAAATACAATAATTGATTTAAATTTAAAATAAAAATATAAATACCATTAAACTATTAGTGCAGGAATTATTCATTGTGATGTAAATATAAAGTTTTTGTTTATTGCATTTTAAGTTTTAAAGGCTAGTATTATAAATAAGACTTTATTTTTTTAATCAAGGGTCTTTTTAATATGCTATTTACTTACAAATTTGGATTTGAGTAATATACCTAATTGTTTTTAATTAATATTTAATCAAAATAGAATTGAATCTATTTTCAAATAATTCCATGTTTATATATATATATATATATATATATATATAAATGTTATCAAGAGAAGTAAAGGAGCAAATGTTTTGTCAATGAATAAATAAAAAGGACTAAATAAAGATTTTGGATTTATAAAATATGTTTTTAATTGCACTAATACATTTAAAGCATGATATTGCTTCCTATTGAAAAAAAATTTATTCATGTTGCGCTGGCACTTTATAGTTTCTTGAATACTATCAATGCTTCCATGTGGTTACTCTGGGTAATCTTATCCCTAGTGCTCGGAATTGATTGTAGAACCTGGAAATAAATAATGGTATTACTTCTCAAAATTAAATGAGATCCCTAACATAAGTATAATATGGGTTGTGCATTTGAGTGTAGATTTACTTTTAAGTGTTTTATTATATAAATAATATAACATGATAAAATATATTGAATCAAGAAGAAATAATAAACAATCTTTTATAGATTTACATTAAGTAGGTATTAGATAAAATTTATGTTAAGAGAATAAGTAGGGTTGCATTTCATTATATAGAGAAATAACAAGTGGAGAATGTGTACATAAACAAACGTATTTTTAAATATACTCTTAAGATTTGCATTGGGTATGGTACTTACATTACTTTTATCTTACACAGATAAATCTGTAGGTTATAATTGTATTTTAAGATTGTTCATATGCTGCCCCCATATCTCATAGAGACTCGTGATGATTGCGCACTTCGCAATAATAAATTATTTACACGATTCTTCTTAAATCAAAAGGTTTGAAGCCTTTTCTTGGAACAACCCGATGTAGTTATGTTAATTTTGCATTTTTAATATAATAAATGTATTATCTTCTTTAAAAGCTTCATTTATTAAATAGATTTCCAACTACATACGTTTCACTTAAATTTGATGTGTATTCTTTTAATAATATTCAAAATAATGTTATAAAAGTTCCATATTTACAACTTCACTAAAATTGCTTAAAACTGTCATTATTGACATTATAACAAGAATGCTAAATGTCAAAGAGAGCGTGCCGGTTCCAATTTTTCGATTGACGTCTCGAAACCGCTCGAAACAGTCTTGTTGCAATTGGTTTTCATATGTTTTAGAAGGTCCCGGTGCCAAAAAAGTAAGATTATTTTGTGAACGCAACAAAACGTACCCATAATAAGACTGTTATTCTAAAGGTGCCGGTTACCCCCCTGTTCGCTCTATGGGACCCGCCTAATAACAATTGACGGCCTCTTTCCTGTAGGGATTTAACTGTTGTCGTATGATTGATATTTTTGATGTAGAGACTAAAAGGTATTATACGTTATAAATAGACACTTATTCCGAGAATTCAGCTGAAAATTTTCCTCTACGCATGAATGAATGTAATGGAACTTTTTGTCGAATAACAACACAAATAAGAATAACAGAATTTTGAATAAAATCGATTTTCAAAAACGTTATAATATTAGATAGGATGCAGGATAACCCGTTCTTTATTTTGCTATATGAGAAAATCACGTAAAGCTTGAAACAGATAGAGGTTAGTATATTTACTTTCTTACTTACACACTCACTCGACACTGACTCACTCAAGTTTCCAGAATTACAAGCTTACTTATGCACGTAAAGCTTGGTGAACAATGTTTATTAGATCTAAAGGAATATAAAAAAATAAACTGATTTTTAAAATTTTATACACAAATAATTCTACAATATTATGTTGGTAGGAGTATACTTAATAGGTTGCTTTGATACTTGATATTCCTTTCACATAATAAGAATTTTTCTTTCAAATACAGACGTCTCCATTTCAATGAAAACAATTTGTTTTTATGTGACACCTTCAGACGGTTTTCTTTATTACTTACGTTCGTTGACCCGAGATGTCGATAATATGACATGGCTTAAATTATTATTTGAAAAATCTATTTACTTATTTACTTTAATATTATAAAGCTGAAGAGTTTGTTTGTTTGTTTGTTTGAACGCACTAATCTCAGGAACTACAGGTCTGATTTAAAAAATTGTTTCGGTGTTAGAGATTTACCGAGAAACGCTTATAGGCTATAATTATATCATCACGCTAAGACCAACAGGAGCGGACAACTGTTGGTAAAACCGCGGAGCACAGCTAGTTACGTATAAAATGAACGTAAATGCGAAAGAATACGCACATTAAGTTTGTAGAATTATTTTATTCAAATGTGCGTCGTATTAACGTATGTTTGAAGATTATCTTTAATATTAAGAAAAGTTATGTTGAAATATTCTTCGCATTAATTTTATCTGAGCAAAAAATTACTGCAAATTATGTTCGGTGTCACGAAAACTAGACACCTAATTAAAATACTTCATAACAATACTTTGCTCTCGTTACTCGGAGAGGCTGAAAACTAATTAAAATCACGTCACTGGTTTTCCTTGTATTTTATATTTTCTTGTTTATTTTTTGAAATGATATAGCGCTTTATAATAACGAACAAAAAATAAAACATCAAGATAGAAAGAAAAAATATTCAAGTCAATTTTTTTTCAATAATATCGTTGTGAATAAAGCCTGTTGTACTTCTGAATCTTACTGCCATAAATATAATTACAAACGAAAACCAAAACAACCGGCTAACCAATAAAATTTTAAATATTCTTAGAACTTCTTGGAATTCATGATTCACAAAAATGTAAGTTTCCGTATTATAGAAATGACTATGGCATTGAGAATAAACTGATTTTCGAAGATAATAGTCTACTACGACTTCAAAGGTCTGAACCTATACAAGATTTGTACTAATATTTGACAAAGTAGATAAAGATAAAGTACATAAAATAAAGATAAAGAGTATATAACAAACTTTGCAATTCGTAATCCTTTTAATATTTTATGAAATTAACATGGATACTAATAAGATCGAAAATTTTGTTCATAACAGCTCTAATTACACGAAATTGCGTATATATCAGAAATTCTATATTATTCACTAACCTACATTGGTCAAGCATGGTAGATTAAACATTACACTCGAGTAAGCATGTGCACATTAATAGCCTTATCGTAATATACGTTATATTGAAAAAGTATTGGTTTTGTAAGTTTTCATTAAATTAGACTTTTACGCAAAACAGCGGTATTATTATTTATTTCAATGCATCGTGTGAGCCTTGGAGTTTTTGCTAGATTTAATTCTAAGGTCTTGAACACAGACCTTGCCTTAATCCAAGAATAGTTCCTATTCATTAAAAAGGTTATTTATATTGTTATATAAATAAGAGCCAAGATATAGGATATAGCTTGTAATAATATTACAATGGTCAAGATTCTTAGCGCTGTTAAACAATCGGTTATTTAATTTTCTTTGCTTTTTTATTACTCGGTAGCAGGAATTCGGCCATATAAAAGTTCTTAATAGTAAATAATGTATCTATATGCAAGGGTATGAAATAAATAAAAAAAACATATGCAAATTCATTCGAAAGATTCCAAATAGCTAAAGCTAAGCGTAACTTATTCAAAATTGTTTAATCATAACTCACGAATTCAATTCCACTAGTAAGAAGCTTAGACTAAAATCAGATAATACCCATATATCTTTTTTATTAAGAAAGAAAGTATAGCGATGGTAGAATTGAAGTCGTTAATCCGAAACTGCTACCGATTTAAGCTGAGCTTTTGCCTTTAAAGATATTTGTTTCCGAATTTGTTCACGTTTGGCTGATAACAGTATGACAAGCGAAATATGTACTAACTAAATCTACACCCTCATTTTCAAACTAAAATGTTTACGTTGAACAATAATTTATTTACTTACATTTAGATATGTTATTATATGAATGAAATATTAGGATTAGTTCATAAATCTATACTAATATTCTTTATCAAAACAAAAAATCATATATATTTTAATAATATTTCGTTTACCTGTATTATACAAAAAAAAAAAACAAATCAAAATATATTTTATAATATCCAACTCCTAAAAAAAATCAAGTACCTAATTCTCAAAACAAAGAACAATTTAAAACATTTACGAAGAACTCTCACCTTTTAATCTCAAGTTTCGGAACTGAAAACTATCTTTACTTTTGACGACAGTTTCCGTCTATAATTGAAATAACTACGATGAAACTTGTGTCGGTTGTTAGTGACTATTGTCTGTAAACAATGATTGTGTATTGTGGACGAAGACGACTCAAACGAATTTCGATAGACCCGGATTATACGAAAGGGCTCCTAACCCTAGGTAATATAAATTGAACTGGCGATATATTTTCTATCGTTGCCTTATAATTGTAATATTGTTTGAATAACTTTTTATTTTATCAATATCGGCCACGTGTGAAGATGCAAGTATATTGAACAGTAGTTATTTATTAAATAAGAAATCACCTGGTTAGGATGACAAAGTCCTTCAGTTGTACAAAGTTCAAGAAAGGTATTGATTCTTCAGACTTCAAAGGATGAAGCCTGAATACTGAATTACAAGTTACTATTGTAGTATACATAAGGCAGGTACCTCTATAATAAAGACCTTTATGAAACGCGATTCACAAACATACCTTTAAAATTAACTTCTCATTATATAAACCTTCACGAATTAAACAAGTACGGAACGGTAGAAACGGTTACCTATCTTAATCTCGAATTTTAATATTCCGAATATCATAATCCCGAAAACGTTTGGACATTTTTTCATAACCCCGAATTTTAAAATATCGAAGTTTTGTTTGCCATATAATCGCAACTCCGAATTTCATTTGCCCATTTTTTCATTTGTACGACGTTTTAAAATCCAGACGAATGAGTTCCAGACACACGAAATCTAAATGCACGAAATCCAGATGATCGTAAACCATATGCACGAAAGCCAGATTTTTAAAACACAATTTTTTTAAATACAGTTGATTGATATCCAGACAAACAATATCCAGATTTTAAAAATTCATTTTTAATTCAAACAACTGAACGATATCCAGAAAAACTAAATCCTTTTTTTTGAAATCAAAATAGTTGAATCAAAGATGAACGAAAACCCATTTTTTATAGCAGCGTCATGCCTTATCGTACTATGGTACTAGAATCAAAAAACTAGAATCTTGTAATATATAACATATCGATTATGTATACGTACCTAACTATATTATTAATGTCGAACTAAGACGATATTATGTGGCACTGTTAACAATACGGGTTACTAACTTCTGTATATATGCTAACAAGAAGATTATTATGTTAAAAAACATTGCTACAACTATTATGAAATGTTTGTAATTTATTCGGTATTTTAGTCGTCTGGCAATATAAATCAGATAGGAGATCTAAAAATAGGAGGTAGCTATATTTCATACCCATGTAACTACCTACATTTTCCGTAATAATTAATTAATGACACGGTGTCATGATGATTGTGCATTATAACTAAAACTGTTCGTGTCGTATACCTCATCTATAATACATAGCAATTATTTAAATTCATTTTAAATACAAAAATGACAGATAAATTGGGAGATTTATTTAAATCCAACATAGGTGGATTAAAATATTATTCCTTACGTTACGAAAAAAATAAGCTATTTAATAATAGGTATTACTGGAATTGTGAGTTAAGGAAGCATGAAGTTTATAAATGTAAAGCTTCTGCAGTAAGTACAGAAAACGAAGTGAATAATCAAGTGCACAATGTAATACACATAAAATATGAACACAATCATGAACCCGACCCACTACGCAAGGAAATTTCTGACTTTAAGAATAAATTAAAACAGGATGCTAAAACTGGTCTAAAAGTGTGTCAAATATTGCAGAATAATCAATCTAGTTGCAGTAAAACTGTGTTGGACAATTTGCCATCAAAGGCAGCTCTCAAGCAAATTATCTATAGAGCGAAATCCAAAGTACCGGCAAAGTTTGAACCAAAGGACATTTTTTTTTGAGATAGATGAAAATGGAGCCACGCTAAATAACGAATATTCAATTATAAAAGATAAAACTTACGACACAAATAAAAGAATAATGTTGCTGTCAAATAATAATCTGATGAAGTTGTTAGAAGCCGCTATACTGGTCTAAAAGTATGTCAAATATTGCAGAATAATCAATCTAGTTGCAGTGAAACTGTGTTGGACAATTTGCCATCAAAGGCAGCTCTCAAGCAAATTATCTATAGAGCGAAATCCAAAGTACCGGCAAAGTTTGAACCAAAGGACATTTTTTTTGAGATAGATGAAAATGGAGCCACGCTAAATAACGAATATTCAATTATAAAAGATAAAACTTGCGACACAAATAAAAGAATAATGTTGCTGTCAAATAATAATCTGATGAAGTTATTAGAAGCCGCTATACTGGTCTATAAGTATGTCAAATATTGCAGAATAATCAATCTAGTTGCAGTAAAACTGTGTTGGACAATTTACCATAAAAGGCAGCTCTCAAGCAAATTATCTATAGAGCGAAATCCAAAGTACCGGCAAAGTTTGAACCAAAGGACATTTTTTTTGAGACAGATGAAAATGAAGTCACGCTAAATAACGAATATTCAATTATAAAAGATAAAACTTATGACACAAATAAAAGAATAATGTTGCTGTCAAATAATAATCTGATGAAGTTATTAGAAGCCGCTATACTGGTCTAAAAGTATGTCAAATATTGCAGAATAATCAATCTAGTTGCAGTGAAACTGTGTTGGACAATTTGCCATAAAAGGCAGCTCTCAAGCAAATTATCTATAGAGCGAAATTCAAAGTACCGGCAAAGATTGAACCAAAGGACATTTTTTTTTTAGATAGATGAAAATGAAGCCACGCTAAATAACGAATATTTAATTATAAAAGATAAAACTTATGACACAAATAAAAGAATAATATTGTTGTCAAATAATAATCTGATAAAGTTATTAGAAGCCGCTGACTACTGGATACTTGATGGTACTTTTAAGATAGTTCCAACTATTTTCCAACAACTGTATACCATACACGGTAATATTGCAATGACAGGAAATAAAATGAGAACATTTCCTCTTTTGTTTTGTTTGTGTACAAACAAAAACAGAAAGTCATATGATTTTATGTTCGAATTACTTAACGAGCATGGAACTGTGACATTAATCCCAAAATATGTATTTTGGACTTCGAAAAGGCATCAATCAATTCAGAATTTGAAAAATATTTATAAAAATGTCATATTAAACGGTTGTCATTTTCACCTGGGACAAATTTTGTATCGCCAAATACAAACTCGAGGATTGACACAAAGATACGCAACAGACTTTACTTTCAGAGAAGAAGTTAAATGTCTTTTAGCACTTAGTTTCTTATCAGCTAATGAAATTCCATATTATTTCCATAAACTATTGGAAATATTACAAGGTACCTACGTAACTTTAACCTTTCTGTAATGGACAAGTAAAACAATAGCGAGTCGGTTCTGGCAATCGCCGGCCGCTGCAGCGGCACACTCGCTTCGCTCGCTAGGCTCGTGCGGGGGGTCACAGTTCAAACCTAACCTAACCTACTGAATCGAATTTGATAGTTAAACCTTGCTGTAATGGACAAGTAAAACAATAGCGAGTCGGTACTGGCACTCGCCGGCCGCTGCCGCGGCACGCTCGCTTCCCCGAACACAATAGTTAGAGAACGCTATAATTATTATACGAGAATCTGGTATAACTATATCTGGATTATGAGAATATGGGAAACAAAAAAATATTAAAAATAAATTTGGTTTTAGAGCATCTGGAAATTAATTCATCTGGGAAATTAAAACAGGAATTTTAAAAATTTGTCATTCATTACATCTGTCTTTTAAAAGTTCTACCAACCGTTTTCGGGTTTTTATGATTCGGGTAAAACAAATTCGAGTTTTCAATAGGTTACCGTTAGAATAACGCATGGATATTATTACGAATACACCTCAGATTCTGATAAACTAATTCGTATTCCATATTTTCTACATTTTAAAGCCTCAGGTGCATTTGACGCAAGGTTATAGAATGCGACACCGAAGCTCTGTCAGATAAAATCTTGTGACGTATAGTGTGATTTCGTGTAGTTACGAAAGAGAATTGGTTTTACCAGGGTATGGTCGTTTATAGGAGGTATATTTTATTTCAAATTGATGAATGTGATATTACTATTGTTTACTTGCCGTGGCTAGTGAAAAAATGAAGACAAGATAGACAAGATTAAAATCCGTAGGTAATAAATTAGTATTATTTATAACTCAACGACCAATTTTTTACACGTATAAATATACTCATATTTAAATTTTATTTTCTCTTTTTATCACTGTGTTAAAATAAAACAGGATGTGTTAAAATTAACTTATGATACATATGCATTCTTTTCCGCAGCGCAAAGTTTACAATTTTGCACCATAAATAAGCTGCTATAAAGAGAAATGCTTCAATTTTGTTTGCATATAACGATATAAGTTCGCCCGTAAATTTTATATGAAAATAAATTGATGTAGTGTACGAAGCAGTTTGCGCGAGGTTCGTCAGTTTAGCGGGCTTTAAATCGCTTAGTTTTATAGCGATGATAAATACATTTTAAAATTTTATTTTAAACATTGGCATGTTTTATTTAAAATGAAAAATGATCTCCAGCTATTTTGGTATATTTTTAATTAAAATGTTTAGGAAATATATGAAACATTTTTAGATAACACACATTTATAATAAAATCGCAAATATATTTTTATGAGATAGAAGAAAGTGAGCATTACAAAAACGTAATGAATTAGGTACTAATACAAACACGGTTGGTACTTTTTAATAAATATCTTCAAAATAAAGTCAACGAACCTACATTATGTAAATATATATTATTTTTAAATATTTATGTATGATAGAAAATATATTAAATTACAGTCGATTATAATAAAATCGCAAATATTTTTCATAAGATAAAAATAACAAATATTATATTGAATTACTAATACAGACGAGGTATTGAATAATATCTACAACACGAAGTCAACGAACCTACATTATGAAATTTTATATCATACTAACTGTGCCCCGCGGTTTTACCCGCAGTGCTCCTGTTAGTCTTAACGTGATTATAATATATTCTCATAAAGCCTTCTTCAATAAATGGGCTATCCAACACCGAAAGAATTTTTCAAATCGGGCCAGTAGTTGCTGAGATTAGCGCGTTCAAACAAACAAACAAACAAACTCTTTAGCTTTATAATCTATGTCAACAGTAATCAAATTCTCATACATTGAAATAAAATGTTTATTTTACTATACGACTTATAGGTACGTCACACACGTGAACTTAACATAATTAAGGCAATTGCAACACTGGTGCACAAAGAAACGAATCCACGAAAACAAAATATAAACATTGGTATCGTTAAATTTAAAAGGATTTTTCGCGCTGTTTATATTATGTACGTGAAATATTGGTGCTTCAAAATGGACGCTTCACTAGATTGTTCGCTCTGTACCATCAAACAATACCAAGCCATACAATACGTTTATTTGAATTTCCTTCAGAAAATCTTTATTCTCACTTTTTCATATATTCATAAAGGGTTTTTTGTTGATATTGATTTACGGAAACCTCTTTGGTAAATATATAATCGTGGAACTAATGATTACACCTAAAAAGTGGAAAAGTAAAGCTAAAGATAAATAAAAAATATATTTGAGAATTCTATCTGTTCAGACTAAGCTCTAGCTGAACCTTATAAGATGATGTTTGCAGTATTTTTATCAAGACGAGAAGCGAAGAAACTCATCCTTTTTTTAGTACTCTTAACTATATTAAATATGTATTGATCATGGTTGGCTTGTTTTAGCTTATCTGAACTTAAGGAGGTACTTTTGAAGATATCCCTAATTTGTTTGTCGTTTTCAATCACGACAAAGGACAATAAAGTAAGAAGAAAAGACAACAAATCCAATAATTTATACGTATTATTATTATCTGTTTTCAGTTTTATTCTGTCACCTCTAAATATAGTTTCCCTATAGACAATTTCGATAAGTGCTAACTGCGAAATATTTACCCCAATTTCAATTAGATACATATGATATGATTTATCCATTCACTGAACTTGCAGAAAAAACAATTAAAGTGAGATATCAGTTTGAAAACAAGATTTGAATTGAAAAATGTACAGAAACTCTTAACGAATTTTCTCTCGCGTGAAAAAACATCGTAAATAGGATACATTACAAGTTAACACGAAACAAACTAATCAAATTAAAACTTGTTTGGAGTAAACTCATTTGCTATCATTATTAAATCCTGCCCTTGGGGTAATATGGCTTATTTATGCGTTCTGTACGGCGTTTTTTCTTGTAAGCCAAACAATTTTGATGTGAAAATATAGTGATTTAAAAATTATGAAAAACTCATAACTTAAACTAAACAATCCAAAAACTCCAATCCTGCATACTTATTTAATTACGAAAAAATATATTAAAGAAGGAGGCATTATTTTATAAAACAAACTCCTTCATATCTTATAATAAAATGGAGTTATGTATTCTCAAAGCTCTAAGAGACTCAACCATCTTACGGAAAATTTGAGCGGATTTCTGTGAGAAATTTTAATTCCGGATAATAAACATATCTAATATAACAAGTTACTCTTACTTTTTATGATGACTTATTAATTTTTTTTTAATATCACGTATATCACCTGTATATATTCCTTTAAGGTCAGTAAAATTCTAGATAGACTATTCTGCCCTTGTATAAGGAAGAACTCAGACTTCAAATAAAACGTGATCTCTGTCGAGCCGTATTTACATAATTTCTTTCCGCCACACCGGGCTTCTGAAGTTCCTTTAATGTTCAGTTTAAATATCTCTAAGTTTTTCTTCAGTCAAAAATGCTGAATTTTGAAATAATTTTACGGAGGAATTGATATTACAGTAATATATTGTTATATTACAGTATATATGTATAATTTAAATAATTATATGGACAAGCTACTTACGGCCATGAGAAACGTCCATACAGAAAAAATACAAATGTATTTTAAAAATCAGTTTAAAAGTAATTAATTTTTAAACATTCTACGAGTTCAACGAGCATTATAGGTATTTTATAAGTCGCCATGACTGTTTTAAACATTCCAACGACGTAAAAAGCTTTTTTAATAAGACATTAATAGGCTCATTGTTATGCAAAAAAAGGTATTTGTACAAGACAACGTAAGGACACAAATAAAAACGGCCCATAAACTTAATAGGAATCTTTATTTGAACAATACTTGTCGCTTTTCAGCTTTGATCTTTTGTTGAATTTGCCAACAAATATTTGAAGGTTTTGAGGTAGACTTTCTATTATTGTAATTGTATCAGTTAAATTTTTTCTTAAAAATAATCTGTACTTGGTGGTGTGTCAAAAATGTTCTCTAATAAGGCAATTAAAATCCCCAATTAATTTAAAGAAATGAACATTTGTTTGTTGAACTCATTCATGCACGTTTTTATTATTATGTGATATATTAAAAATAGGCCCATTAGATCTGCTATTGAGCCTAGGAACTTTGGGTTTCAATGCTATAAAAACTTAGCGGTTAAACCGTTATCAATATTAATAAGTAATTGGCATTATGTCGTTAGACTTAATGTCATCCTATTGAAAAGAAAGCACTAGTTTTCGTCACTGCACTTTTCAGAACATTAAAGAGCCAAGTATCATTTTCTTTAGCAACATTCGCAATATCATGATACTGTGTGTGAACAGCTTTAGTTCAACGTCTACTTTTCAAAGTGCCACAAATTTAATGTTCCGTTGGGGTCCATTCCAGAATATCTCTTCCTCTTATAACGCAATAAATCAAATATTATTACTCTCAGGCTTAAAGCAGCGTATTTATCTGTTTGGCCATAATGACTTTAGATATAGTGATGTTCAATTAGATTTTAGTGGCTCCATATCGCGATGATTCATGCGTATTACATTGCAGATTTGTCGAATGTATGCTGCTTTGTGATCCTTGCAGTGGAACGCAGGGGAATTTAATAAATTAAGAAAAAAATATCCAAATAAGACTACTGAGTGATCTAAGTATGAACAAAATGTATAAATGGTATCTATTTGATACCTAGTAGATTTGATATGACTAGTATTTATGGAAAAACTTATCATATTCATGAAGGTTTCCACTGATTATTCTTACGGTTCACTAAAACTATGTTTAAAGATTAAATATTGTGTATTTCTGTAATTGTTATGTATTACATTCAAGATATCAAATTCCGATAATACTGTAATTGGCACGTTTCCTTGGTTATGTAGGTTAACCAATACTTCCTCTGATCGGGAATATAGCTTATGACATCCGATTCCTCTGTCAATTTATTAATAGTAGTTGATATATTATGTTACTACATACATATCTCCAATAAAATGTCGCGTATTTAGTTGTCATAACATCAGCTAATGAAATAATTAAATTTATATGTTTATAATTAATCACTCGCCATAATGATGGGCTTTCACACGTTGTTAATAGGTACAACAATTCCTTGCTAGTTGTCACAATATTTATTCGAATCTGAGCTTGTATTTTTGTATCACAATAATATATCGAATTAGATTTTGTATTTCAAATAGAAGTTCTGAAATATACACAAGAAGTAAACAGCTGCGAAGGGGAACAAAGTTATAATACTCACGTTTCCTAATAATTTCGCAAATATTTGCTTATATTATTGTTTGAAAAACCAAGTTTCGGGAACTTTCCTTTATTGCACCATTCACTAAACGAAAAGTAGGCTATTTGCATTCATTGCCCGAATGTTTCTGCCATTCTCACTATTTCGTAATAATAACGGTTCATTCAGACGACGTGTAGCAATTATATTACCGCTATCAAATAAAACCATCTTCGTATTTAGTTATAAATGTTTCAGGATTCTTAGCTTGCGGTATATTTGGAGAAATGTAACATAGAGAATCAGTATTTTTGGTTTAAAGGATTTTTTATGATGGGTAAAAAGGTAAGATTTATTTCCTAGTAGTTTCAAACGAATGTGGATTTCAACAGAATTCATTACAATACATATGAATATGCATTCATATAATCATTCAATCAATTAATTTATTATAGAGCAATGTGTCGATATTTTTTTTAAACTGGCCACTGTTTACTAGTTCATCGTTTTACAGTTTAAAGTTCTTTAAGTCAATGATTCCTAGAAGAACTAGTTTATTACTAAACGATAGTTGCAAGACAAGTAAGGGATACTCTATCAACAAGCCACTTTAGAGCTTCTAAAGAGTTATGCAGGGAATATTACCCTCCTTACTTTGCTTTATTAGTTTCCGAGCGATTTAACTTGCATTTTACGCATTATTGGCTCCTTTGTGACTTTAAACTATTTATATATACAACGCTAAACAAAAAATGTGATCTGAAAAAAAGACTATAAAATAAAAAAGAATATTTTCATAGTTTTTTGCGTGCTTTGTTTCAAAGTGCCCTCAAACTTTAGCACTATAACCATGATAATATTGTGATAATAATATCGTACCATTCCGTACCAGCCGATTTTTATGACTTTCTTAACCATCTTAATAATTTTTTTATAATTCCCTTAAGTTTTTGTATACATTCGTACCATATTTTAGTTTTAAGAACATAAATAAAAGTAATTGAAGAGATGTTTCTTTAATCATGTTGCTTCTCACATAATAGTTCACTATAGTTCATTTAAGACACAGTTTCTTGTATGTGACATTTTAATTAACAGTGTGACAAGAACACTTAAGTCCTCATTCAAAAATTCAAGCGAGGATTTCCACATAGAATAGTTAGTATTTGTTTGAATAACGTATAAGCTAGAGCTAAACATATTCATCAAAATCCACTGTTTGCAGAGACAAGGCAGCGGTTTTGAGAAGCCATCCTAAATCCACAAGATTTATTTATGCGATGCAAATTTGAGCGACTCAGTCTTAATAAAAACTTACTTGAAAGAGGTTTTATTATTTATTATTAACACGCTTTTTATTGTAGTAAGTAGCAACTGAGAACTAAAGTTTAAAACCCACTTTTAATCCACATCTTATTTCATAAAAAAATCTCTTGTCACAGTAATAGTTGCTATATTTCTCTGAAATGACTATTTCTGTATTTTTTTACGTTATTCAGCAGATCGGGGCTTCATCGGTTCCACATAAACGAATATTCACCAAAAATGGTGGTCTTTGTTTGTCATAGTCCTTTGTACTTTATACGTAGTTGTATTGTAGCTTTTATGTGTGAATCTCTACAAATGCTTATTTTGTTCCATACATAAAAAAATAATATACATATGTGAATTTGATATATTATATTTCATGCTTATTTCATGTTCAAAACACAAATCCTTATCAAAATAAATATTTTTGACATCAAGTTTTTTTTGTAAAATAACAATAACGGGTTAGCTGGTAATGAAATAAATATCTACAAATCAATCTTCGCTCTGTCTACAAAACTGTATATTTTTCTCCTGTAAGAATTTGTTTATAGAATTCATGTTTATATAATGTCTTCGTAACTAACCTACAAAGAGGATAGATACGTCTGATCAATTTCCACATTCAAATCCTTGGAACTTCTTGATCTTTATATTCCATTCTAAACGCTATAAATATTATTTGATCGATCGTTTACCACGTACGACTCACGTACACGATTTCCGATACATTCCTGTAATGTAATCACACAAGAATATACACGTTACTCGTGTGAAACCTGTGAACTCCTTCGTGTAGAGATCAGGAAATCGGGAAAACATCACGTAAATTCCTTTAGTTATTCCCATAATTCTCGCATACTACTTTATAAGCTGTTTATTGCTGACTGATGCATGTTTATCCAAATAAGGGCTGATTTTTCAATGCTTGATTAAAACTTATTCGTAGAATAATGTATAAAACTACCATTGTAAAAACGTATTCTAATTGCTCGTATTTGACGGTTTACGTGACATTTTAATATTCTCGTGTAATAACTTTATTGGAAGGATAAGTTTTAACCAAGCATTGAAAAATCGGCCCTAAGTGAATTGAAATGTGAAGCAAAGTATGGTCCTATGAAAAAAACGACGTCAAAAAGAAATCTAATGCTGAAATACCTGGGTAGGTATAAGGTTTTAATTCTTCAAGACTGCTTTATATGGCATTATATGAATTTCTTTTTCTTTTTCCACCACAATATATAGCTGTGTTTTCTCTTATATTATAAATGTACCGTCGTCATTATTTTGTTGCGAGAGAAAAATAATAATGTGACTAACAACGCACTCTAAAAATAAAACTTCGACCATAATGTGGGTCATATTTCTCGTTTCCTTTCATTTCTAGTAGTTATTTATAATAGTTGTTAAATTTTAATGAAAGCTCTTTAATAATGTTTATCCGTTTTATGACTGATTAGACTTCTGACTTAATTCAGTAACTAAAAGATAAACTTAAAATAATCTTATGTATTGAGAAAAGCTCTAGTTATTCTACAAAACTTATGAGTATTTTGTGTTAAGACGATACACAAAAAAAAATCCACTGCTTGGCGGGCGGAGTCTAATAGCTCGCTATCGCGAACGCGGGTGTGCGCGAAGTCATTCTTGCAAACTCGCCGCGCTGCCGCTGGCCGACTCGGGACAAACATGTATGGAGTCGTCATACAGTTATAATATTGTTATACATTTATTTAATTGTTGATTTATTGGTTTTATTTTCTTGCTTATAAACAAACTAGCTGTTGCCCGCGACTTCGTCCGCGATTACGTCGTTTTTCGTCATTCGTCGTTTAAAAAATACGTGACACTGTATTTTTGAATGTTCTTAATTGTCTCTTATAAAAATTAACTACATTAAAATTGAATACTCTGATAAGAAAATCTTAAAATCGGAGGACATCGAAAATCTGAGGAAAACATGAGTGAATTTGATTTAAATTCTACATTACTTAGTAATTCAAATAATAATCTAAATTAAATGTAGATTAACAGTTTGAGCGCATCATTATATAATATGTACCTCAGTATTAAATTACGTTATAGTTTACATAGTAATTTTACTAAAAACACGATGACTTTCTTTCGCGCTCGGTACAACAAACTAAGCATGTTTGTGGTACGTGGCCCGCGTCACTCGACCCCCCGTGAGTTCCCCTCCGTTACTATGCGAAAATACATTCGTCGCCCTACTGTAGGAAAAATTGTAATATTTTAAATTCGAGAAATATTGATTTCTTGTATTCGACTATTCGTTGTAGTCGAATACAAAATATATTTGAAGAAACTTAGGTTGGACTTCAGGCAAAAGGGATCCTATCAAATGATAAACTTGACCTTGTATCTTAAAAGTAAGCATGAAAGGATCCTCTGATAATTGTTGAGCACCAAAGGATCATTTAAAACGCACTACTATAAGAGCGAATATTGTCTAAGAACTGTTTAGATTGCACATGTTCCTCTAAAAGTAGTGATTTCAAAGGTTCTGGTATATCTTCAAACGAAAGCCGACTCCTTACTCTTCTTTAAAGCATTACAAAAAGAACATACTACGTTAATATCGCCTATACAGAAGATGATCTGTAATCAATTGTGAGGTTCCTTATAAGCAAACCCACTTTTATATTTGTCGGACCACACCACCGAACTCGTAGATTGATCTTCTATGTTTACCTCTAAGTCATTAAGACTGTCGAAATCTATCTACAGTAAGACGGGCCTCTCGCTATTCGTCCGTTTCAAGAGACCAAATAGTTTCAATTCTTAATCTTTCATTAAACAAACTTATTAATCGTACTTGTCTCAAATAATGGTAATATTCGCGTCCCTACTCTAGTCATTGCTTATGCTCATATTCATCTTCAAGAGATCGAATAATATTATGGTGCACCCTATTATTTGTCAAACGGTCTTCATATTGAGTAAAAGTTTCAGATTATCGAGATAAAATATGCCATTTGCGATCAGCTGTGAAACGTTATACCCTCTCAGTGAAGGTTTCGGTCTCACAGGCAATTCTCGTTGTGAAGCGGTTTCAGGTTCTCGGCATAACACATGTTGTTTTCGGTCAATAGTAAGCCTCTTACCTCTAACGATCCTTGAGAACTCTTATTTCTCATTTTCTTAGCTTTGCTCGAATTTCGATATAAAGATTTTTTAGGTGGCACTGATGCGAGTGAATAAAAATTAAGTTAAAACTGACTGAGAGTGTTATAATCATCAATCATCATCATCATCAATACATATAATAAAATTGTGGAAAAGCGATGTCTGTACAATGAAAATATGTAGAAAAAAATTAGCAGGTGTTATTATTAAATCGATCTTGAACCCAAAACTGTAGTTAAAATTTTTTTTGTCTGTTTGTCTGTATGTTTGTGCACGCTAATCTCAGAAACGGCTTATCCGATTTAGATGCGGTTTTCACTAATGTATTGTGGTAATTTTCATTTAACATTTAGTGTTTATTTCATATCAATCGGTTCATAAATAAAAAAGTTATGACAATTTATAAGTAATCACGGCGAACATTTGCTAAGGCATTCTATTGTACACTGTACAGTGTACGATAAAACGTAATTTATCTGTTATATGTACGCTACAGTTATTCCTTTACATGTCCAGGTGATCATATCAAAATTCCCCAAGGGTTTGGGGGTAAGCTGAGGTAGTAGGGGGGGGCGGGGTCAAATTAACATTATGGTTACTTCTAATAGGTAAATTTTCCACATAAAATGTCCTTTAAATTATGTCGTATTATATTTTTAACCCCCGACGAAAAAAGACGGGTGTTATGTGTTTGACTGCTATGTATTTCTGTGTGTGTGTGTGTGTCTGTCTATGGCACCGTAGCTGGCTAACGGGTAAACCGAATTAGATGCGGCTTTTTTTTTGTTAGGCAGCATATTTTCCGACGCTGGTTCTTAGATAAATTGTATCAATATCGGTTCATCCACTTATTATACCTACATAGGGGTAAAAGTGGGAATGAAAATGATATAATAATTTATTTTTAAAGATCGTCGGGAAGTTTATGAAATTATTTATTCCTTTTTCTATACACTTTTCTTCGTCTAAACGGTTTAGTTACGTGCTCCCTCTCTCTCTCTTCAGCCTTTAGTTACGTGCATGAGACAGGAAACATCTAATTTGGATTTGTTCCTGGATTTGATAAAAATTAAGTATCGATTAAGCTGATCAGTGGCTACACCATACATTATTAAAAACATCCATTTAAGAAAGGAAGGAAATAGAATTTGCTACTCTCCCCCCCTGGTTCCAAAAAAATAATATGACATAATTTAAAAGAAATTTGACGTAGAATTAGTTAGGCATTTCTTTTTTGATTTTCCATATTGTATACTAATCATAATTTTTAATTACAATATTATGTAGTAACTATTTGGTATAGGTTAGGCATTTCATTTCTTGATTTTCTTTAATAAGTTGGTACGTAAGTTTTTTAGCTCAGTTTAGTAAGAAATTTTAATAAGTAACAATTCTTTTAATTATATTTTATGGTAGTACGTATTTACTCAATAATTGTATGTTAAGTAGTAATTCAGCATGGGCGTAGCCACGGTGGGGCTGGGTGGGGCGCTTACCCTGGCTTTGATCTGGTAGGTACCAATTGTGAAGGGGAGTGGGCGTGGGCGTTGGCGTGGGCCTGGGAGTGAACGTGGGAGTGGAAGCATGAAAATAAAAACAATTATTGTTGCCCCACCCTGAGCCCATGGTCATAGGTCCCATAGTCACTATTCCACGCGGACGAAGTCGCGGGCACAGCTAGTAGACAAATATAATCAGAAAGCTTTGAACTCCTAAGCTCAACCATAAAAGATAGACATTTATGATGTCGGGAGATATTTTTTATATAATATGGAGAACAGAGTTACTGCTCTGCTCACGAATATGAAAAATAATTGTACCAAGTTTCGTTTAAATCCGTCGAGTAGTTTTTATTTCTATAACGGTTATACAGACAGACAGACGGACAAAAATTTTTGGCGTCAGTGTCGATCCCTAATCACCTCGTGATAGTTATTTAGGAAATATATTTCATGTACAGAATTGACCTCTACAGATTTAATATAAGTATATAAGTATACATATAATTAGATTCCAATTTCCATGTAACGTTAAATTCGACTATACAATAACTAACAGACAACGCAGGTTACTCTCGTTTCCGTAAGTTGAAGCGGCTACATATTCGGTCCTCATAACTTCACTTTTTGTGAACGAAACGACAGCGCGGTTTAATTCGATGCCAACATCATCAAAAAAAAGGAAATATTTTTAATTGTGAAAAAATATTATGATTTACACTATTAATACTATTTTAACATTAACACAAAATATAAGACTGTGCGTGTGTAAAAATAAATCCAGCTAGTTTCACATCAAACTTATGTTTTTAATTAGGTATACGACATGAAAATATATTAATTACCAAGCAATAATCATACAGGTAAATACTGAACAAAAGTATTAACAGTCAAAGTATATTTTTACTTACAACATGTAAATGATGAAGGAATAATAATTATCAACGAACTAACCTTTTTGTATTATTGTTTATAAATATAAATTCATAAACAATAAATTTATAAAGAATAGAAAAAATTCGACCACTAAAGAATGCTGGTTCGAGTCCCGCCTCGTTATCCAATTTTTAAAACACGAAGATTTTTAAAAATGTAACCAATGAACACAATCAATATTAGATTAATTGTAATGGTGTCTAGTTTGACTTAAAATAATAAACATCTACCCTCACTTTTAAAAATGTAGTATATTCACACGAATTATAAGCGCACCTTATAGGGAAGGGAAGATATTATGGGTTAAAGAGTTAAATAAATAAATAACATAATTATATTTAAATTATTAATTTTTAACATTGTATTCAGTAGTGTTAACATGTAAATTGATTTGATTTTTACGAAATCTCATAGATGGTGCTGTTTCAAATTTGTATACTAATAAATTCATTAAACTGATTCTCTGCCCAAATTACGTAAATGGCATAGTTTTTATTGTGTAAAGCTAGATAATAGCATGGCTTACCCGAAACCAACATTTAAACATGAATCTTTAGATTGTACGCTGTCGTAATACACGGAATACGTAAGAAAAAAAAAGGTTCACAGCTCCTCCCCCGGAGGTGATAGCATGATAATATGTTTAAAAAAGCCTCACCCGACCTGTTAGTAATATTCATGCAAAATTTGAAGTCAATCTATGCAGTACTTTTCGAGATTAGCCTGGACAAACATACAGACAAACAGACAAACAGACAAACAGACAAACAGACAAAAATTCTAAAAACTATGTTTTTGGCTTCTATATCGATTATAGATCATGGATTATGTATTCTTTTAAAAAAATATTCAATGTACAGTTTTGACTTTCCTACGATTTTATTATATGTATAGATAATCTTCTTTTTAACAACTACTTAGACATTATTAATAATTATTATTACATATTTCGTAATGTTTACTTTATTACAAAATAGTACAGGTTATAAATAATCTTTAAAATAACAAAAAATATTGTTACTCTGAAAAAATGAAATGGTACTCAATAACGCGGACTACTGAATTGATTTAGATAGAATTTGATGCTGACGTAGATATAACATCATGCCCAGAAATGAAAGGTCCTATTTCTGAAAGAAGTTATAAACCCTAATTCTTCTCAGTCAAAGTCAAGAGTGGAAGATATCACTAATACAGTAAAACTGATGCGAAACTTTGGATGTTAATTTGTATATTTTTTTGTTAGTTGTTACTTAATCACGTCAAGACTACATTATCAATTTTGATAAAATATAGCTAATTGCCTGGATTTACACATAGGATACTTTTTATCCGAACTGAACACTTCTGTGGGATAAAACAGGATTCACGATATAACCTAATTCCACGCGGGCAAAGCCGCGGTCGGAATGATATTTTTTTAAATAAAAAAATTGTTAAAAAAAAACACAAAATATATTGACGCATGTATTTATTTTTTGCACTCTATTATAATTGTAATTATTCATTACAAATAATCAAAATAAAATAGCCAGAACAAAGTTACGCCCTGGTAGGGTAGGTAGGCAGGTACAGCAATGTGAGACGAACACTGGCTTATTTATACCAATAATAATGTATTATAAACATTAAATTAAGTTTACAACAAAAATACATAATATTAGCTAATGTGAAAACGAATCAACCAATCATCACACAACAATGAAATGTGCACACAAATATTCATCCAAATCGGTTCATGTGATTAGGAGGAGTGACTGCAGTGCCATCTTCCGGGCCCAATTGTGTTTCCAGATCACCCAGGAACTCAATTTAATATACTTACACAAAATTTTTCGAAATGAAAACTCACATTACTATGTAAATATGAATATAAACCTGTTTTAGTACTAAGCAATTTCCCGCACAGGTGTAGTAAGTATAAATGAAATAAATATCAACATCAAATTCTTTATACAACATACTTATCTACCACCTACTAAGAAATGTAATTCTTGAAATTTTTTCGTATTTTTTTTAAATATAATACTACTCCAATGAGCTCCTGTTCCATATTATGTCCACCATACTTCCACTAAGTTCACCATGATTTTTTATTTCTTTGCACTTTGTTGCTTTTTGCTAAAAATGGAATCATGCGATAAAACCAGTAGAGCGTTGATAACATACATTTTTGACTGAATAAAGGTACTAACGAAGGAGTGGGTTCACATTGTGAACAATCAGTGGGTTTATTTTCCTTCTGGATTCCGGATTTCTGAAAAGATTATCTATGCTATAAATGAAAAAACCTTACACATTCGTTATGTACTTAAAACAGGGGTACATATCAAACATCGTCTATAATACAATTATCATCAAATTTAAAATAAAACCAACTTACTTCATTAATTTGTTCCAATTGTAAGCATACTTTTTCCTCCAACCTTTATGTTTCTTCTTCTTATTTTCTTTATTGTCCCCATTTGTCTCATTTTGTCTTATCGCGTTGTCACCCTTTTTTACGATTGCGCGAGCGACACAAGTTCCCCGTGTGACGGCCGTAGCGGGAATGACTCGTGCAGCGATCGGGGTAGGAAGGTACAGGGCGGCTCTCGCTATATTGGCTGGTCGCGCGCTAATTTCAAGTATTTCTTGTTTATTTCAAAACCATCGCATATTTCAAAATTCTAAATCGGTAGACGTATAGGTTGTATATTTTATAGTTAATATCCAAAAAGTCGTAACTTTACGTTTGTTATTTTGAAGATGCCAGAGATTAAAAAAAAATAATAATGAGAACTTTGTATTTTTTTTCTATCGAGCAAATATCATGGAATCATGTTTCTAAAACGGTAGACGTATTGTGTTACTATTGAACTTTCTTGTCAAGAATTTTCATCACGACAACTTTAATAATATAAAAATTACGAAGGTTTAAAAAGGGCCGTAAATGTTAGAAAAATTAATTCATCACCTTAATGATTTATTTTATTTTTAATTATTTAATCAGGTTTTTTTTTGTTACAATAATCTTATACAGATTAGATAAAGTTTGTTTGTGGTACTTATATATCGATGTTTTGGGGGCTGATGGGTCTTCATACAATGAAGTGATCAACTTTTCATGTAATTCAAGATCGATATAGTCTATTTTTATCAAGCTGCTTTGATTGAATCGAGGTCTCTAATAATAAAATATAAAAATATTGTTGAAATAAGTAGGTCACACGTGTATGACTACTGACTGTTACATTATACAAAACATTAGTTTGAGCTCAACATGTAAAAATATAAAATAGTTACATATGGGGAAAAACCTCAAGCTGACATTTTAAATAGAAACAAGAAATATTTTACAATAAAACGTTACATTTTTTCTACAACTGGACGATGTACTTTATGCTTGCTTTAAAACAATACAGAAAATACAGTACATACAGCATATTGTGTATGGTTAGGGAGCCAGGTGCAAATTGGGTTCATTATTTCCTCTCAAGAGATAATTCGTCAGAAGCATCAGAGTATAGTATTATAAAGCCTCGTGAACGTCAGCTGGCGCTCAGTTGGGGCCTGGGGGGGTGAGCGGTTGTAGCCTTCCACGCACGTAGGAAAAAAAATACATTCATTCATTTCCTCTCAGCTAAAAATTTGTCAAATTGTAGCTAACCCAATATCTCAACGAAAAAAAATAATCAGCTGGTTACAACATGGTGTATTAAACGTCAGCTGGTGTCTCGAACATGAAAAAAAAAATATATTTTCCGTGATTTCCTCTCAAACAAAAATTTACCTGATGATAGCTTATATGTAACTGTGGATAAATATATAAGTCAGCTGGCTATATCTTGGTGGAAAAACCGTCAGCTGATACTTTGAAAGTTATTACATAGGAGTTAGACAAAAGCATCTATTGCCAATTTATAAGCATCAGCTGACTAGGTTTTCCTCAACTTATTGCTAGCTGATTTTTTTTTATTTATCGCTTCAGTATATTAACAATCAGCTCACATATTTTCACCTGAGAGGAAATGACGTATCTTTAATTATTCGACATTGCGCTTCAATATAAGAGTTGAGTTGAAATAAACATTCAGTACCTATCAATATTTTTGAAACGAATAAGTATGTAATCAAATAATTTTATATATTTAAATAATTAAATAATCAATAAGAAATAAATGAACTAGTTACTCGATAAATAATATCTATACATATAATAAAATCGTAGGAAAGTCAAAACTGTACATTGAATATTTTTTTAAAAGAATACATAATCCATGATCTATAATCGATATAGAAGCCAAAAACATAGTTTTTAGAATTTTTGTCTGTTTGTCTGTTTGTCTGTTTGTCTGTTTGTCTGTATGTTTGTCCAGGCTAATCTCGAAAAGTACTGCATAGATTGACTTCAAATTTTGCATGAATATTACTAACAGGTCGGGTGAGGCTTTTTTAAACATATTATCATGCTATCACCTCCGGGGGAGGAGCTGTGAACCTTTTTTTTTCTTACGTATTCCGTGTATTACGACAGCGTACAATCTAAAGATTCATGTTTAAATGTTGGTTTCGGGTAAGCCATGCTATTATCTAGCTTTACACAATAAAAACTATGCCATTTACGTAATTTGGGCAGAGAATCAGTTTAATGAATTTATTAGTATACAAATTTGAAACAGCACCATCTATGAGATTTCGTAAAAATCAAATCAATTTACATGTTAACACTACTGAATACAATGTTAAAAATTAATAATTTAAATATAATTATGTTATTTATTTATTTAACTCTTTAACCCATAATATCTTCCCTTCCCTATAAGGTGCGCTTATAATTCGTGTGAATATACTACATTTTTAAAAGTGAGGGTAGATGTTTATTATTTTAAGTCAAACTAGACACCATTACAATTAATCTAATATTGATTGTGTTCATTGGTTACATTTTTAAAAATCTTCGTGTTTTAAAAATTGGATAACGAGGCGGGACTCGAACCAGCATTCTTTAGTGGTCGAATTTTTTCTATTCTTTATAAATTTATTGTTTATGAATTTATATTTATAAACAATAATACAAAAAGGTTAGTTCGTTGATAATTATTATTCCTTCATCATTTACATGTTGTAAGTAAAAATATACTTTGACTGTTAATACTTTTGTTCAGTATTTACCTGTATGATTATTGCTTGGTAATTAATATATTTTCATGTCGTATACCTAATTAAAAACATAAGTTTGATGTGAAACTAGCTGGATTTATTTTTACACACTCACAGTCTTATATTTTGTGTTAATGTTAAAATAGTATTAATAGTGTAAATCATAATATTTTTTCACAATTAAAAATATTTCCTTTTTTTTGATGATGTTGGCATCGAATTAAACCGCGCTGTCGTTTCGTTCACAAAAAGTGAAGTTATGAGGACCGAATATGTAGCCGCTTCAACTTACGGAAACGAGAGTAACCTGCGTTGTCTGTTAGTTATTGTATAGTCGAATTTAACGTTACATGGAAATTGGAATCTAATTATATGTATACTTATATACTTATATTAAATCTGTAGAGGTCAATTCTGTACATGAAATATATTTCCTAAATAACTATCACGAGGTGATTAGGGATCGACACTGACGCCAAAAATTTTTGTCCGTCTGTCTGTCTGTATAACCGTTATAGAAACAAAAACTACTCGACGGATTTAAACGAAACTTGGTACAATTATTTTTCATATTCGTGAGCAGAGCAGTAACTCTGTTCTCCATATTATATAAAAAATATCTCCCGACATCATAAATGTCTATCTTTTATGGTTGAGCTTAGGAGTTCAAAGCTTTCTGATTATATTTGTCTACTAGCTGTGCCCGCGACTTCGTCCGCGTGGAATAGTGACTATGGGACCTATGACCATGGGCTCAGGGTGGGGCAACAATAATTGTTTTTATTTTCATGCTTCCACTCCCACGTTCACTCCCAGGCCCACGCCAACGCCCACGCCCACTCCCCTTCACAATTGGTACCTACCAGATCAAAGCCAGGGTAAGCGCCCCACCCAGCCCCACCGTGGCTACGCCCATGCTGAATTACTACTTAACATACAATTATTGAGTAAATACGTACTACCATAAAATATAATTAAAAGAATTGTTACTTATTAAAATTTCTTACTAAACTGAGCTAAAAAACTTACGTACCAACTTATTAAAGAAAATCAAGAAATGAAATGCCTAACCTATACCAAATAGTTACTACATAATATTGTAATTAAAAATTATGATTAGTATACAATATGGAAAATCAAAAAAGAAATGCCTAACTAATTCTACGTCAAATTTCTTTTAAATTATGTCATATTATTTTTTTGGAACCAGGGGGGGAGAGTAGCAAATTCTATTTCCTTCCTTTCTTAAATGGATGTTTTTAATAATGTATGGTGTAGCCACTGATCAGCTTAATCGATACTTAATTTTTATCAAATCCAGGAACAAATCCAAATTAGATGTTTCCTGTCTCATGCACGTAACTAAAGGCTGAAGAGAGAGAGAGGGAGCACGTAACTAAACCGTTTAGACGAAGAAAAGTGTATAGAAAAAGGAATAAATAATTTCATAAACTTCCCGACGATCTTTAAAAATAAATTATTATATCATTTTCATTCCCACTTTTACCCCTATGTAGGTATAATAAGTGGATGAACCGATATTGATACAATTTATCTAAGAACCAGCGTCGGAAAATATGCTGCCTAACAAAAAAAAAGCCGCATCTAATTCGGTTTACCCGTTAGCCAGCTACGGTGCCATAGACAGACACACACACACACACAGAAATACATAGCAGTCAAACACATAACACCCGTCTTTTTTCGTCGGGGGTTAAAAATATAATACGACATAATTTAAAGGACATTTTATGTGGAAAATTTACCTATTAGAAGTAACCATAATGTTAATTTGACCCCGCCCCCCCCTACTACCTCAGCTTACCCCCAAACCCTTGGGGAATTTTGATATGATCACCTGGACATGTAAAGGAATAACTGTAGCGTACATATAACAGATAAATTACGTTTTATCGTACACTGTACAGTGTACAATAGAATGCCTTAGCAAATGTTCGCCGTGATTACTTATAAATTGTCATAACTTTTTTATTTATGAACCGATTGATATGAAATAAACACTAAATGTTAAATGAAAATTACCACAATACATTAGTGAAAACCGCATCTAAATCGGATAAGCCGTTTCTGAGATTAGCGTGCACAAACATACAGACAAACAGACAAAAAAAATTTTAACTACAGTTTTGGGTTCAAGATCGATTTAATAATAACACCTGCTAATTTTTTTCTACATATTTTCATTGTACAGACATCGCTTTTCCACAATTTTATTATATGTATTGATGATGATGATGATTGATGATTATAACACTCTCAGTCAGTTTTAACTTAATTTTTATTCACTCGCATCAGTGCCACCTAAAAAATCTTTATATCGAAATTCGAGCAAAGCTAAGAAAATGAGAAATAAGAGTTCTCAAGGATCGTTAGAGGTAAGAGGCTTACTATTGACCGAAAACAACATGTGTTATGCCGAGAACCTGAAACCGCTTCACAACGAGAATTGCCTGTGAGACCGAAACCTTCACTGAGAGGGTATAACGTTTCACAGCTGATCGCAAATGGCATATTTTATCTCGATAATCTGAAACTTTTACTCAATATGAAGACCGTTTGACAAATAATAGGGTGCACCATAATATTATTCGATCTCTTGAAGATGAATATGAGCATAAGCAATGACTAGAGTAGGGACGCGAATATTACCATTATTTGAGACAAGTACGATTAATAAGTTTGTTTAATGAAAGATTAAGAATTGAAACTATTTGGTCTCTTGAAACGGACGAATAGCGAGAGGCCCGTCTTACTGTAGACAGATTTCGACAGTCTTAATGACTTAGAGGTAAACATAGAAGATCAATCTACGAGTTCGGTGGTGTGGTCCGACAAATATAAAAGTGGGTTTGCTTATAAGGAACCTCACAATTGATTACAGATCATCTTCTGTATAGGCGATATTAACGTAGTATGTTCTTTTTGTAATGCTTTAAAGAAGAGTAAGGAGTCGGCTTTCGTTTGAAGATATACCAGAACCTTTGAAATCACTACTTTTAGAGGAACATGTGCAATCTAAACAGTTCTTAGACAATATTCGCTCTTATAGTAGTGCGTTTTAAATGATCCTTTGGTGCTCAACAATTATCAGAGGATCCTTTCATGCTTACTTTTAAGATACAAGGTCAAGTTTATCATTTGATAGGATCCCTTTTGCCTGAAGTCCAACCTAAGTTTCTTCAAATATATTTTGTATTCGACTACAACGAATAGTCGAATACAAGAAATCAATATTTCTCGAATTTAAAATATTACAATTTTTCCTACAGTAGGGCGACGAATGTATTTTCGCATAGTAACGGAGGGGAACTCACGGGGGGTCGAGTGACGCGGGCCACGTACCACAAACATGCTTAGTTTGTTGTACCGAGCGCGAAAGAAAGTCATCGTGTTTTTAGTAAAATTACTATGTAAACTATAACGTAATTTAATACTGAGGTACATATTATATAATGATGCGCTCAAACTGTTAATCTACATTTAATTTAGATTATTATTTGAATTACTAAGTAATGTAGAATTTAAATCAAATTCACTCATGTTTTCCTCAGATTTTCGATGTCCTCCGATTTTAAGATTTTCTTATCAGAGTATTCAATTTTAATGTAGTTAATTTTTATAAGAGACAATTAAGAACATTCAAAAATACAGTGTCACGTATTTTTTAAACGACGAATGACGAAAAACGACGTAATCGCGGACGAAGTCGCGGGCAACAGCTAGTTTATTAATATATTATAAACTTGATAAACAATGATAATGAGAATTCAGAATAGCAATATGATTTATTCGTTTTCGCTCTGGCTTGGTTCACTTTCCTCTCTTTCCGATTCATTATCAGAGTCGATAAATACCAACGATGTAAGTTTTGCAGGACGTCAACGTAAAGTCAGATTGAAATAATTTCTCGAAAATGTTAAGAATTGTTATAATTCCAACGGAATATCATTTTAATGGCATAAAGCTTTAAGCTACGTAAAAATTAATAAATGACATTTTTAGACGCCTCCAATACGTTTATATACGTTAATGGTTTTCTGGAAGTCAGTTACCAACATCGATTGATGAAATCACTATTCAGCCGGGAAAAGGTAAATTTTTTTTATCATTTTGATTATATAATGCTTTAATACGAATTCTAATATTTTTTTTAATTTTTGTACAGATGATGACGATGAAAACATAACAGCAAACAGCTCTGACAGCGACTATGATAATGAATCGGAAAGAGAGGAAAGTGACTCAAGCCATAGCGAAAACGAATAAATCATATTGTTATTCTCATTATCATTTTTTATTAAGTTTATATAATAAATATTATTTATCGAGTAACTAGTTCATTTATTTCTTATTGATTATTTAATTATTTAAATATATAAAATTATTTGATTACATACTTATTCGTTTCAAAAATATTGATAGGTACTGAATGTTTATTGCAACTCAACTCTTAGGCGATTATCACACTGCCACGCACCACGCTGCATGTTGCGTGACTGCGTGTTTAACATTACTTGTAAGTATCTCCGTTTGTATAGAAAACACGTACAGTCCAACACACTGAACATACAACCACGCGCGTACATGCGGATCACGCGCATACACGCGGAGAAACATGCATCCCCGCGCGTAGGTGCGGGGCGAGACGCAAGGTATGGCACACCGAACCCGCAGTGCCGCGCGTCCGTCGTGATGCTCAGTATTGCACGACCACCACAGAGAACGGCGAATAAATGAGAGCCGCCGTGCGTGAATCTACAAACGCACCTACTGGTTAGGGAGCCAGGTGCAAATTTGGTTAACTATTTCCTCTCAAGAGATAATTCGTCAGACGCATGAGAGTATAGTATTATAAAGCCTCGTGAACGTCAGCTGGCGCTCGGTTGGGGGGGTGCCTCCCACGCACATAGGAAAAAAAATACATTCATTCATTCATTTCCTCTCAGCTAAAAATTTGTCAAATTGTAGCTAACCCAATATCTCAACGAAAAAAAATAGTCAGCTGGTTACAACATGGTGTATTATACGTCAGCTGGTGTCTCGAACATGAAAGTTAAATTTAAAGAAAAATTTATTTTCCGTTATTTCCTCTCAAACAAAAATTTACCTGATGATACCTTATATGTAACTGTGGATAAATATATATGTCAGCTGGCTGTATCTTGGTGGAAAAACCGTCAGCTGATACGGGAGTCTACAACCGCTCTTCCCCCCAACCGAGCTCCAGCTGACGTTCACGAGGCTTCATAATACTATACTTTGATGCATTTTACTAATTACCGCTTGAGAGGAACTTGGTCATAAAATCTGCTGCTGGCTCCCGGACCATACGCGCGTGAGTGCGCAAAAAACCCGCACGATGATGCAGATCTGCACTCCCGCAGGAACGCGCGTAGGTGCTTCGACATGCAACATGCAGCGTGATGCGGGGCAGTGTGAGGATCGCCTTATATTGAAGCGCAATGTCGAATAATTAAAGATACGTCATTTCCTCTCAGATGAAAATTTGTGAGCTGATTGTTAATATACTGATGCGATAAATAAAAAAAAATCAGCTAGCAATAAGTTGAGGAAAACCTAGTCAGCTGATGCATATAAATTGGAAATAGATGCTTTTGTCTAACTCCTATGTAATAACTTTCAAAGTATCAGCTGACGGTTTTTCCACCAAGATACAGCCAGCTGACTTATATATTTATCCACAGTTACATATAAGCTATCATCAGGTAAATTTTTGTTTGAGAGGAAATCACGGAAAATATTTTTTTTTTCATGTTCGAGACACCAGCTGACGTTTAATACACCATGTTGTAACCAGCTGATTATTTTTTTTCGTTGAGATATTGGGTTAGCTACAATTTGACAAATTTTTAGCTGAGAGGAAATGAATGAATGTATTTTTTTTCCTACGTGCGTGGGAGGCTACAACCGCTCTTCCCCCCAACCGAGCTCCAGCTGACGTTCACGAGGCTTCATAATACTATACTTTGATGCATTTTACTAATTACCGCTTGAGAGGAACTTGGTCATAAAATCGGCTGCTGGCTCCCAGACCACAAATCTATGTTAATTACCAATGTTTTTCTTTATAAGGATTATTGTGAATTCAATTATAAAATGTATAGCTAAAGAAAACTAAAAGAAAAAAAAAATAACGAAAAACTCATGAAATAATTGTATTGTCATCGATGCTACAAAGTTTGTATTAAATCTGTCCGTTAAAAGTGGGTTAAAATGTTACATACAAACATACAGGCGAAGCTGATAAAAGCCTGTTAAACAATACTATTTACATAGATGTGTTAATCCTAATTAAAGTAAAATCTTTCATTTTCTAATTCTTTCGTTTAGGTTTCGAATTATTTCATTTTCTATACTCGTAATCGTAAACAACATGCGAGGCAGATGCGAGATTCCTTTTACGATCAACAAACTCCTGAATCCTATGCAAATTAGTTATGCGCTCGCGATTTCTCGAACTACTAAAACTTAAAGTTTGAAAACTTCGCATGTGTCGCTAAACAATGCATTCTAATTCGTTTATTCGCGGTTATGACTTGCACGCTTCAACAACTATAACCCATTGTACTAACTTTGCGCCTCAGAGTTCTATGAAATAATATTGAACATCATTTGAGTTTGAACAATGTGTGCTGAAGAAATGTTTGCTGGTGCATACATAATAGGTGTTTCATTTAAGTATTGCTGGTATACATCTTCGTAATATGTAACAATGTATTGTGGTTTATTACTGAACTGTATAATAAAGCAGGGTTATAGGTGGGGTTTTAGCTTTACATAATTGTTTGAATTATTTAGCGATACGCGAATGAAAGCAGTAAGGGATATAATAGACATGTTTTAAATCACTTCTCTTTACTTTTAATATATTTACACAAATAAATATTATATTATGTCGAATTATATTTTAGTGACTTTTATTAATTTTTATATTAGGAATTTCATACGAATTTACAAATTACAAAATTAATTTACAATTTCAAAACATTATTATAAGCTTGCCATAAAAATAAATTCGAGTACGAGTGGGAGTGGGAGCGGAAGTGGGAGTGGGAGTTGGAGAATGTTCACTAATTTTAATTATTAGCACTCCATATTCTCTGTCAAAAATAAAAAATACTAGTAAAAAAATTACTTCGATACGTCAATTAGTTTCCGATTGAAGTAAAACAAGTTGTAAACGCCCGGTGATGGTGTGACGTCACACCACAACACGCTCAATCTGGCTCCTCAGTCCGCTAGCGATCGCGCGCCCGTGCCGTCGAAATTATAATTAAATACTTTTAAAAATGTCCAATCCAAATACCAGAAAATCATGTGTTGTTCCTAAATGTAAAAATACAACTACCAATTCGCCGGATAAGTTGTTTTTTATAGTTGCAAAGGACGTAAACAAAAAATGGTCAGGTGCAAAACCTTTGGTGTCAGTACTACATATTATAATACTAGAGATCCGCCCCGGCTTCGCCCGTGGTACATATTTCGCAATAAAAGGTAGCCTATGTCCTTTCTCGGGTATCAAAATATCTCCATTCCAAATTTCATGCAAATTGGTTCAGTAGTTTAGGCGTGATTGAGTAACAGACAGACAGACAGAGTTACTTTCGCATTTATAATATTAGTATGGATTTTGAGAACATTGCAGCTGTTTTGCGTTATCCTTTGTTTTCTATACAAGTTTTAATCTATACTAGACTGTGCTTCTGCTCTGCTCGTATGGGCTAAGTATAGGTAGATGGCTAGTAAGATTTTTTCTTGTTTTAAGTTGAGAATGTTATGGAGAACTATACTAAAATATAAGTTGGTCGGGGGAAGAGTTAAACAAAAACAGGGTATAGTTCCACACAAATTCAAATGTCAACAGGAAAATGAAGATAAACCTCAGAGATCAGCAGTGCAAAAACGCAATCGTATAGAATATTTTGAGAAACTATTAAATAAAGATGAAACTTTGGCATGACTGTTATTTTATTAAACGAATAATAATTACTATTATTGGACTATTAACGTAATTCGCGGACGAAAACCCATCAAAATACTGCGCAAGACACCTACTACAGCGCTGCCGACTTGATACAAAGCGCGGAGGTGCGGCCGCGCGGCCCGTTGTGACGTGACGTCACAAGCGGTCACGTGACTATTAGCGGGACTCGATATTTTTCGAAACTTTGAATACGTATAAAATCAAAACTACTTGGTATTTTTGACTACGACAAAAACTAGTGTATTTGTATACATGCAGGCTTTACTGAGACACAATTTCAAGGGATTTGGCATACCTAGTAACATTCTTCATTACTGGCCGTTCTTATCTGTATAGGACACAATATCATATACAGAGAAACTTTCAACTTTTATAAAATAACGAAGGTCTGGCTGTCGTGGGCTCTTGGGTTAATATTTTATAATATACTAGTATGTAAGTTTACCCGCTAAAATTTGCTTCAAAGTTTCTGAAAGTGCAAAATAAAAACCGCAACATTATTTCTTTTTCAAATGGGAACATTCAACATAAAATAGCTATTTAATTTATTATCAGTACATAAAAATTTATAAATGTAAAAATACACGCCTACAAAACCTAAATTATTTAGCTTTCCCTCATCATTTGACGAACCTAAGCTTACTACTCCCAAACGAAGTCCCGTTCACCAATATGCGAATACAGAATGTTTGGACAAATTAATATTTTAAGCGTATAAACGAGGTCGAGTGTGAACTGGTTACATTTAATAATAAACAAGGAATAATTGGACGAGCGGCAACTTCATCAAAGGGATTCGGCTAATTGAATTGACGACGGCCACAAGTACCATATCAATTTGACGGTTCACTGTTGTTTGCAAAACAAACGAACTGATCACTATATCCTTGGATGCTAATTAATGCTAATATTTACGTAATTATATTTGTCTTACGCGGCCTCGAACTTGGATAAACTATTCGTGTAATAACACTAAATATGTATAGTTATAGCCCATCGTTTATTGTCTTGGTACATGGAAATTTAAGGGATACGGAAAACTTTTACTTACTATAGTAACTATTAAAATATATTACTTGTAAATGTATATAATTTAAGTTTCATTATTAAACTTTAATACAGCTGGACACTGTAAAATTAACGAAAGCAGATCACATAACGTCCTTTTCATATTACAAACATTTTGTGTATGTTTTTAAGTAGAGAAATAAAAATTTAGTTTAACCAAAACACAAGAAAGTAACGTAATAAAATCGCATTGAAATTGTCGAAGTGATCAAAGTTTAAACACAAGTTCGACTGTGTCTATCTTGGTACTCATTTTTATCAATTTCCCGAACAATATTGCAGAGGCGGAACATTCCCACGAGAATGAACAACTGTAATGGCAAACTTCACACAGAACAGAAAACTTTGTTTAAAATTTTACAGGACTGCCTTAGATATTTTAAACAGGAAACGTTGGAGATTAAAGATGTATTTTATTATAGTTCTTTGTAATTTAATTTTCTTCTTGCGCGTTATTTGCGAAGGTTCAGAGGAACTTCATGGTTTTTCTTTGTTGATCGAGCTTCGGTTACATTTGTTGATTGTTGTTCGGAACTAAAAAGTTTTTTGTTAACGGTTTCGTATTCGTAATTAGTAATTCCTTCGTTCCGTATTAGTAATTAGTATACCTTTAAGTTAGATACGGCAAGCATTTTTTAACAACTTACATATCTCTGTATTTTTTCAAAATATTCTAAAAATGTCAGAAAACAAGTTTTTAAGTTACTTATCAAACAATCAAACTGTTCATTACACCTATTGAAAATCAACTTTTCATCAACAAAGGTTATAAAAACATTACTCAACATAAATCATTCTCGTAGAAGATTATGTGAAACAACCAGATTGTTTCGTACCAAACAGAAAACCTAAAGTCATAATTCAAAAACGAGGTGTCACAGCGACCACAAAGGTACAATTTAATATTAATACACAATTTCAGAACGGCAAAGTTTAAATCGTTGCATAGTTGAGTGTTACAGTTCGGTAAAAGGCAAACTATTTAATTACCATTTAAACTTCCCCGACAGATTCCACGGCCCACTTGATTGTATCCATTAATTAATTATGTATTTGCTTTGCAAAGCTCTCGATTTCTATTTTAATTACTATTATATGTTCGGTTGTTAAGCTACCGCATTGTTTACGTACCTTTGTTTTAAATCAGATTTTTTACAATTTCATTAAACACTAAATGAGCCTTTGATAACCATCAATGTTTATGTATAAAACTTTGCAATTAGCTAAATTTTTAAGAAATATTACATTAATAAATTACTGAAATTCAATTACTCACTGCCTTTGACTGAATAGAGCAAGTCTCTTGTTCCTTTATAGATATTTTTTTTAATTCTTGAAATTTTCATAATTTTTACATTACATATTTCTATTAATTGTATTATTAAAAATCTTATCTTATTCGTAGCAAAATATTTACCGTTTTCAATATTATGTATACAATATATTCATATTGTATCGGTGCTTAGTAGAACTTGCCTTTACATGGATTGCACAATAAATTGGAGCGTACAACCGTTACATAAATAAAAGTGGTGTAGAACAATTTAGTTGTACTAGAACTATAAAATTGGTAAACTAACTACAAACTATGGGTTCGTATACAGATCTATAACTATGAAACCATATCATGTGTTTAGCTTTTAGTTTCGAAGTTTAGTATTTGTCCTTGAATATGTACTTAACAACTAACAAGTTTAAAACAATTCCATAAACAAAATATGTATTATATTATAAAAGGAACTTTGAGGATGACGTGATTGAAACTTCAGTAAACTGTTACAAGGTTTTGATAAAATCTGGAATAAAATATCCTTTAAAAAGTATACAAGTATTGAATATAAAAGCGATTTTTTAAGAATGACGATAATTAATATTGTCAATAAGTTAGTCCAATTATAGCCCTCAATCTTTTCCTGCACTGATCTCTAATCACATTTTATGTCAGTAACTCAACTAATAATGACTTTTATTACTTACAGAATATGTCCCCCTGGTAATGAAAATGACGCGATCGTGTCGTTCACCCTACGATCATAACTTCGTCGACTTTCCACATAAAAAACTGGTGAAAAGTCATAATTCCATAAAGCAGCAAAAGTTAGTAATGCGAAAAACATGCAAATGTTAGAAAGCTCCTGAAGATGGACTCAACAGTATGCAAAGGACCTCGCAAAAAGCCTTACAGGAATTATTATAATTACAGGTCGTTTTAAATAAGCAATTATATTTTCTCGTTAGCGCTAATAACTATTCATAAATGCAAATCGCCAAATAACGGGCCAAGTAAAGCGTCTCAAGTGCACGCTTTGCATATTCATGTGTATTCCCTTACTTTATTGTGCGATGATTATAATATATTTTACCGGCGCCCAATTTGCTTTTCAGGATGATAGTAATTATGTGGGTTAATTGCTTTAATGTTTTCGTAAATATTCCTGAGAATCCACTGAATTTAAGACGAATTTTGCTGCGTATAAAGCATTGTTGGACCATTTGTTTGTTCAGGATATTAATTTATTTTACATGTAACTTATTAAGTTAATTTAATAGAAATTCTATCATTTCTATTTTATTCATTGCGAAAACATGATAAGTATATGTGTTTAACCATTCATTTAGTTATTACTCTCACATACAGTCTATAAAGTACATCTACAGTCACAATTAGACTCGGACAAAGCCGGCTACTCACCTACCTGCCGCAGGGGCAATATTATCTTCTATAATATAAAAATGAATCCCAAAATGTGTTGGTAAGCGCATAACTTGAGAACGGCTGAACCGATTTCGTTAATTCTTTTTTTATTATATTCCTTGAAGTACGAGGATGGTTTTTATGTAGAGAAAACGTAAATATGTACCACGGGCGAAGTCGGGGCGGATTGCTAGTATATCTATATAAATTAAAATATCCTTAATTGTTACGTGTATAGGCAAGCAGGGGCAATTTAGAGAACTGCTGAGATTGCTCCGACCGCCGCGCCGTGCAACCGAGATTGTCCCTGCGGCAGGTGTGTGAGTAGACCTCTTAAGAAAAATTCTATGTCTCATTCCATTTAAGAACAACATGCAGGTTTCAGTACATCAATTCTCTTTAAAATACCCGTTGAATTTATTTACAATCTTTTGCCATGATAACGTTTGCACTATTATGATTAAACAGAATAAATGAAGCAATCAAGCTACATTACTAATATTAACTAGTGCAGACTTAATCTCATTTTGCAAGTGTTATTTCAGATTGCATCGTTCCAGTCTCAACATCACAACCACTATTTACTTCATCGTTTAGTCTTCGCTAACAATTTTACTGTAAATGAAAAATACAAAGTACCTACGTGTTGAGACGTAATTGGATTCATTAGGGTATTTTTTAGGTATGAGCGTTGAGAGCTTTGTTAAATGATACTTTGTGAAGATTAATTTGATATTTTTGTCTTCATATAATATATTTTAACTGTGAGATGTCTCCAAAACATCCGAATTTATTATAACGATTTTCTTGTGTCGAGCATTGAATATAATTTAGGATAAAAAACTAAAGTCATGCATTTTGTTCTATAGTCAGCTGCATAAATAAATCGTGAACTCATCTTACTTTGAAGCTAAAAATAAACAATATAATCAATATTAATCGATACTTCAGTATGTATCGGTTAATAATAATTGCTATCCCAAAACTATGTGGGCTTGTGACCTTAACCCTTGCCTTTCAAAGTAAATAACGTTCCATGAGTCATGAGTACTTTGACTTTTCAATAGTAAGAAACAAAGCTAATCAAATCAAATACAATTTAGTAAGTACTATTGCCCGCAAACCACCCAATAAGTTTTATTGGAAAATAAAGCGAGGTTTTAATGAATAGAGCCTTAATATAAGAGAAATGTTAACTAATAGTGCTGAGGTTAGGCTTCTGTTGACTTTGAGGTGATTTTCTTATGAAGTTTGTATGTTATACACATAATATAATACCCTCCATTAGTTTATGAGTATTAGTCGAGGTATAAAAGCTTAGAAGTCTACTCTCTTTACTAAGTTCTACGCCGTGTAAGACCGAGAAAAGTAATTCATTAATTATTTCTTATATTATTTCATAATAGATTGACCGTGGCGTCTTTCCAAACTATACAAGGCCAGTACGCAACGGTGTGAAACTAATCACGTATAGTTTGGAAATAACTTTTTTACAAAGTTCTTCCAATCTATACAACAGCAGTACGCAAATACTCGCGTATACTTTGTAGTGAAGTAAGTAAGAATAGCGCTCCAAAATATACAGCGCCAGTACGCATGCGGACTAATCGTGTATGTTTCGGAGTAAGCGTCTTTCCATTGCTCGCGTTTTGAAATCTAGATATTATTAAAATGCATGTGAATTGTGTATATAATGTTGCGTATTGATCGTATATTTTTTGTATCGAGGATGCTTGTGTCTTCGTTCCCGACTATACTGCACGACTTACAATTGACAATAGTGCTAAAATGTAAGAATATCTAATAAGTCCAGAAGAAGACGGTTGCGAGGCAACGGAGCCCCGCTTCGCGGGGCTCCTATTTTTGTGTAGTTAAAAAAAAACACGAACCTAACCTAACCCATAGGTATATATTATCTGTTACCCATTTATTTTTCTAAGCTTACCTAATAATATTTTTGTTCCATATTTTACTGAATCAATCAAGAATAATAAAAGTAGATAGATATAGCTGTACAAGTCTTTGATTGCCTATATATTTATTATTTCGCTCAAGCGTAAGTGGTGTAGTAGCTAAATTTAGTTACACATATTTTGCGTACTGATCGTGTATAGTTTGGAACGAAGAAGCAAGCATCCGCGTTACAAAGTATACACGATCAGTACGCAAAATTCGTGTATATATTGTAATAACAAACTTAAAAACACCATTACAAAGTATACACGAGTAGATTCCTATGGTTGCGTTCTGGCTATGTATAGTTTGGAAATACGCTTGACCGTGTCCACTTCTATATTAATCACTAGAAAATTCTCTCTGATTTTATGAATGCTTTAAAGAGTACATTAAGGTGAATATTCTATACTAATATTATAAAGTTAAAGAGTTTGTTTGTTTGTTTGTTTGAACGCACTAATCTCAGAAACTACTGGTCCGATTTGAAAAATTCTTTCAGTGTTAGATAGCCCATTTATCGAGGAAGGCATAGTATATATACATGGCATAGGCTATATATCATCACGATAAGACCAACAGGAGCGGAGCAATGCAGGTAAAACCGCGGGGCATAGCTAGTATATTTATAAAAATAAATCAATGAATAGTTACAATCAAACTTATAATATTCTATACTTACATTTCTACATAATTGATTATAGAATTTCAGTCGTTTCGCTTCACAATATAAGTAAAACAATTTGAGTAAGTCTCCCATTTAATCCTCAATTTCGTCTCTGGCAACAGAATTTCAGTATACATATAAATAATGCTTGAATAAACACAAGAGACATTAATTTCTATCGCTTCTAACCTAAACGTTGAAAATCTTTGCTGAGCCACGATACCAGAAACTTTTTTAATTTTTCATCACTCATGTTTGAGTTTCACTTTCATGCTTCAAGATGAAATATTTTGCAGACTTACTCGTTTATAAAGTAAAATAGTATTAGTACTACAAATAAAACTGTGTATAAAATATATTTAAATTATAACATTTTCGGATGGAATTATAAACTGCCGACTTACTTCAGATTATAATTATTATTACATCTAATACTAGCGGCCCGCCCCGGCTTCGCCCGTGGTACATATGAAAAAAAATAGATGTTGGCCGATTCTCAGACTTACCCGATATGCACAGAAAATTTCATGAGAATAGGTCCACCCGTTTCGGAGGAGTATGCAGACTAACATTGTGACACGAGAATTTTATATATAAGATTTATTAGTTAATAGAATACATTTGCAATAATTGTGTTATTATGTTATACTCAGTGTATATTTTATTTGTATTCTTGATAGAGAATACGATGATCAGACAAATTTTGGCATTGGCTCCACAAATATTTGATACGAGCCAATTATGGGTGTAGACTTACAATAATATTTGACATATTAATTTCTACAGTTAGTATAGGAATTTGTATGGGTATTTGTTAAGAGCTTAAAATGGATTTCTCTTGGAATTTAATTTAATAAGAACGGAGGGGAGGATGTAGTTATGTTATTATGAAAGTACTTAGTGATTTTATGGAATTTTATTTCTTTGAAGAGCGGAAGATAGTTCATTTTGTAGTAAATAACTGTTGAACAAGGCATCGATACTGCGAGATGAAGTTTATTAGTTTATTTAGTACAAGTCGATTTACTGGTAATAAAATCTTGTATATCAAAAAGATTAAAAAAATTGGTTGTCTGTAAAGTCGGTTTACTGACGATAGTTGAACGTGACAACGTCCGATTGTGCTTCTTTGTCGCTCGTTCCGCGCTCTCGCTTGCACTTCAAGCCTTACATGGAACGCCTCAGAGCGAGGTAACGCCGCATGAGTCATGTTTTTTCGTGCGTGCAACCGGCTCTATCGAATTATAAGACGTTGTCACGTCAAAAGTTAATTCAAGAATTATTTATGAGAAAAGAATCGTCTGGAAAAACATGATATTCTTTAAATATACATATTGGATTAAAGAGAAAACGTATAATATATAATATATTGCTTTACGAATTAAAATCCGTCAGCGTGTTTTAAGAAAATCAAAATCACAAAGGGCATTGATTATGAAGATATTGCTTTATAATGTTTCTAAAATTATCCAAACAATTCTGAGTATCTCATGAAAGCTATGTTGTTTACAATTTGCAGATGTTTCTCCGTGATTTGTGAAGAGAGTGGAAAGTATATTATATTCATTTGTTCGAAGTTTTGCTCTTACTGTTTATAAAACATACCATTCAATTCAGTACGAAAAGCGACAGTACATAATATAGCAAAATCTTTCATTGACCAAATTCAATCTTAATAATGTTTGTTCTATATTTACTTTTAACTTCATTGTGTCAACTTTTAAGATAAAATAGCTCAAAGCGAAACCATTCTCTTTGAAAACTCAATTAATACGGCGCATAAAATTGATGAAACTTTATATAACCAGAGCTAAGCTCGAAGCCTTACCCTTTCAACGGATTAAGGAAATTATAAACTAACCAGGAATGTTTATGTCTAAACAAGAGAGCCAATAAACCAATCTATATATTTTAAAATATTTTCATATAATTTTTTGGCAAATTGAAGCTTACAATTTTTTGTTTATGTAAAGATTAGGATCGGAGTTCTATCAAATACGAAAATATTATTCATGAGGCTTAAATTTTAATTTCTTTTAGTGTGTCTTATGTACGATAATTTAAGATGTTTTAATATTATATCCCTTTAAAAAAACAAGAGTAAACCTGTCAATGTTTTATAGAATTAATTACAAGTGAGGTTGAATAAATAGAAAATAAAGAATAAAATAAGTAGAGAAGCATTTAAATAATCGAAAACAGGTAAAGTATATCTAACAAATAACGTTTCTATAGCAACGATTGAATGTACACCAATCAGTTCAGTAATCAAGATTGACTTTAATTTAAAAAGCACGCTGTTATCGTATCGCTGGTATCGCGTTAGATCAATTTATGAGACACCTGTCGTGTATCTAAAACGGAACGTGTAAATTGAAAAGAAAATATAAGTTGGATTGACGTAATTTGGGAATACGTTGCTATTGTTTTGAAAAATAACCAGCCAGCGGCAAAGCTAAATAAAGAAAAGGTGAAAATCCTTACAATTTTATAAATGTGAAACTGTGTTTGTTTTTTTTTTCACATCGCAACTGATCGATTTTATGATATAATTTTTATGTTAGGAGATATTCAAGAGACTAAAGAGTGACAAGGGCTATTTTTTACCGCAGTAAAACATCTCGTTTCGATAGGAATTTCTTTTGACTACGTGGGCGAAGCTACGCGTAAACACTTAATTAAATGTTTATATTATATGACACTTTGACGTTTATTTTTAGCCAAATGTGTGGTTCTAAATTATTCCAGTCCCGGATTATATCATAAGCTCTATATTCTACCAAATACGCTTTGTATTTGCGTGTAAATTTAAATTTTGTAAATATAATATGCCCAACCAAAATAAGGTGTGTTTACCCTGCCAGAGGTTCAAAGGATACATTTTTGTAAACAAAGCATTAGGATCCTTATTTGGTAAGTCTTATGGATGATAAAAAAACGCTATGTGCGCTGATATATAGATTTTTAATGTTCAACAATGCTAAAAGTCTTAGAGTAAAAGATCGATTCGTATTAGGTCACGTTAATCGCACTTACTATAAGAAACTTACTACAAAGGAACGGTCTTAGCATGCTTGTGTGTATGAAAAGGAGCCAGAGGCAAAATCAGGACATTGTGTCGTGTTTTCTCTTTCAAATAATATCTATAGTTATGTGCATAAAATAATGTATAATAACTGATATTAATGTTACATGCATGTATTATGTATGTATTCCTAGAAATATGTTGGTACAAACTTCATTATTAGTTGCATATTGAAGGGCTGAAGCATTATGAACAACTAAACACTTCGAGATTTCTCTAGAATGAATATTCTAGAGAAATCTCGAAGTTCGAAGTGTGTAGAATTACAAGCTTCCCGGTATCCCTGGAACTAATACCTACGATAGTTAGGCCACTAGGAGTAGATTGCGGCTTCTTTACCTGAGTGACTAGTCTGCTCATTTGCGTTCATCGAACATACTCAAAGGGATCAAACTTATAATAATAAGGTTGAGAAGGTTTAACTCTCAAAACTACCTACATACTAGTATGAAACTAAGTCGCTTCTCGCTGTCTATGACGTATATTTAAAACTACGCGAGGGATTTTGAGGTAATACTTCTTTAGGCTAGTAAAATATGTAGGTCACGTCATGGCAATACCGTCACGTCTTAAGGCGACGATTTTGGTATCTTTGAATCTTGCCAAAGAAGTTTCACGTCTGATACGTGTGGTCGGCACACACGCTCTTTTTTAATAGATAGAGTGTTTTAAAATAATATTATGGTATATTACTCGTTTAGAAAACGCAAGCAAAGTCATGGGCGGAAAGCTAAGTATAAACTAGATCATAAATATCTTTATTGTCTTCAAAATTCATGAACATTTTACATCTAGATGGTGTTGTAATGTTTATCTTTTAATAGCCCACTAAAATGACCGAGCTGCGTAGTTTTAATGGCGAAGTACAATGTTTCATAATGTAAATATACAGACATAAAACCCTGTACAATTTATTAAGGTTTTATGTAATGAATATAATTGTCTAAGTTAACTACTGGTTTGAAGAAATACTGTACTCTGCTTTTATTATTATTGTATTTAAAGACTAGCCGCTCATCCTGGCTGCGCCTGGTTTGACCCGGGATTAAATATAGCTTATGTCATACAATAATGTAACTTTCTGCCCGTGAAAGACTTTGAAATCGCCCTATAGTTTAGTGTGAAATCAATAAAAAACAAGAAAGTTTCCTCTTTATGATATTAGACATTTAGAATGTTATCAATATCAACAACACAACAAAGTAATATTTTGAATTCCACGTTGAAATGCATGTTAAATTAAACCATAACAACTTTGTGTACCTATTTCTTCGAATGATAGAGCATTGTCCTGTATGAGGTGTATTAAATAATAAGAATAAATCTCCTTTCCTATGTTCAGTTTTTGCTCTGTTTGCATTTCAATCTCTATATTTAATATTGAAAAAAATAAATTACGAAGTTTTATGAGGAATCTTTTATGGCCTCTATTTATTATGGACGAAGCATAAAAATTTGCAAACCAAATTAATTTAAACGAAACACCTAACAAATGGTAAAGTAATTATCTGTGTAAAGCCTTGCTAACGAGTTTCGCAAAATAAGTACCGCGTGAAAAACTTAACTAACGCCTAAATAACTGAGAACAAAGTTATCGGATTAAAACTTTCTGAAGGTAAGACAAATCTAATTTAATAGCTTTGAAATTATTATATGGAATCCTATAAAAATGAGGATGGTTGCATGTTTGTTTATGTTGACTTTTGTGTCTAAAAACGGCTGGACCGATTTTGTTGGTTTATCTTGTAAATGAAGTAGGTGTTGAAAAAAGATATTGACAAATATTTGTCACGGAAAGTAATCTTATAAGCTGAAATAGAGGGTTGATATATTATGTGTGGGCGCGTCGAGAGATAACAAGAAGAATTATTCATTTGGAATAAACATTTATTTCTTGTATTTACAAACATAAAAGAAATTAGAAAGAAAATACATTTATTTGCTTATGAAATAAACACTTACATCTACAAAATTACAATAGGTAAACTTAAAACTAAGGAGAAGAAATTTGCAGTGTGCTGTGGAAAAGGAGCAAACCACTCCGCATCAGCCATGCTCCAACTGAAAAAATTACATATTATTATAATCTTATTAGTTTCCAATCAAGCAAACGTTCATATTAAATTACTATCAGCATAAATGAGTAGCAGGCTCATCATTAAATCATACATTTAATACATTACTAGTCTTTACGTTAGCAAGCTAATTTGCGCAAATACATATTATTATTTCATCGCAATGTGTGGTTTGGCTAATGACGCAGCCAGCCTCAAAACAAACCACCTAATTATAGTTCATGAATTTACGACATTATTTCATAAACTGAACCTATCATTAATTCTTTTATATTTAATATCAACTATTTAATATGTTCCTAATATTACTAAGTAGGTAATATCCAACAATGGCAATATTTTATATTTATTAAACTACTAGCGGTCCACTTCAGCTTCGCCCGTGGTACATATTTACGTTTTCTCTCCATAAAAACCATCCTTGTACTTCAAGGAATATAATAAAAAAAGAATTATCGAAATCGGTCCACCCGTTTACGCGTGATGCCGTGACCAAGGAAAACGGGTTTCATTTTTATATATATAGATATTTTAAGAGGTTTTAATAACTGTAAAATATTGCCATTGAGAGTGGTTTAAAAGGAAGGTTTTCATCATCATCTTCGTCATATTTTGTATAATAAATAAACTAAATTTGTTAATTATCAAAACTTCTTTCTAACACAATACACCTTCTAACAGACCCAAAAACGTAATTCAAATCTACAATCCAGTATTATCCAACAAGGTCTAAGATCTTGGTTAAATCCGAGTCCCGAATATAATCTGTAACCTAATGTGAAACGGCCCTGTGATTGATCTGAGTGACGAGACGCCATGTCTGCGAATCATGGGCTTAACATAAGCCTCCATTGATTTGCATTAACCCAGAAAATACCTTCAGGCTAATATAAACACATATAAAAGAATGTTTTGCTAGATTAAAGCACATGTTCTGCTTGATTGGCTGACTAATTTAATTTGGTTCATGATGAGTTTGATAGTTTCATAATTAGTGGAGTGATATTCAAAGAGATCAAATAAGACGCTTATAATCTAGTGATCTAATTACGTAACCGATATGGTAAACGAAGTATGATTGATTTTTAGATATTTTAAGTATAAGTTAAAAATTATAAGTATCTATGAATAGTTTATTAAACAATATTAGTATCAATAATAGATCGCACTAGAGGCTATAACAGTTTATATTGTGTACAAGCTGCGCTTCGCGGTTTCACCCGCGTGGCTCCGCTCCTTTAGTCTTAGCGTAATGATATATAGCCTTCCTCGATAAACAGGCTATCTAACACCGAAAGAATTTTTCAAATCGGACCAGTAGTTTCTGAGATTAGCGCGTTTAAACAACCAAACAAACAAACTTTATAATATTAGTATAGATTAACCTTTTCTTAAGCACATTCATGATTGCAACTGGGTATCTTAAGGTAACATGCAAAACCGTAACGTCCTGGCTCAGAGAATAAAACCTCAGTTCTCCTGGTTATAACGCTATTACTTATTGCATACACGTGGATCGTTTAAATAAATATGATACTCAAAAAGAGAAGTTGTAAAATTTAAATTATAAATCTACGGAAGCAACACCAGGCAAAGTAATGCGCCTATTATAAATTGTGTTTCTTTTTATATCCTTTAAATTTTAATTAAAGTCGTATTTTGTTTGTATTTCGGCGAAATTTAATGTTGTCATTGGTTGTTTGGGCACGTCGTTAAAGGTCGAAAATAATTTCGTTTATAAACTTTTTCGTGTAAACACATCACGCTGAAAATACAAAATTTTATAATGAAAGTTAAAAATATGATACGATGCTAAAGTTAAACAAAATCTGCAATAAAGATAAGGGTAATTAATACTTTTATAAAATTCACTCTTACCAATCGCATGAAAATGTTAACTTCTTTAACTATAGTAAATAGTCCTTTGATACTTATTTTTCTACAGAACATGCCATTTAAAACTCTACAGTTTGTAGAGTACACCAACGTTTTCATGTAACCTAATGAATACTAAATCATTATCCTTTCGAAGCCTAGCGGATTGTAGTATGATATATCGTAATGGATAAATTTAAGCTTTATCTATCATCATGGATAATTTATTCCATATTTATTTAGCTCATTTATTCATGTACTAGCTTTCCGCCCGTGGCTTCACCCGCGTTTTTCAAAGAAAAACCCGCATAGTTCCCGTGGGATTTCGGGGATAAAAGCTATCCTATGTGTTAATCCAAGTTTTCTTCTATATGTTCGCTAAATTTCATTGTAATCGGTTCAGTAGTATTTGCGTGAGAGAGTAACAAACATACATACATACACACACATACATCCATCCACAAACTTTCGCATTTATAATATTAGTAGGATAGGATAGTAGGACTTAGTAAATATGTTAATTATTATTTGTTGATACTGCCCCCCTAGTCAAGTGGCTTTCTGTTAGTGTAGCGTTCAATAGAATAGACTAGTACGAATGTATGAGATTGACGTAAGCTGTAGATACGTTTATCTACAGCTTACGTCAAGCTCAGTCGTACGTTACGTAGTCTATTCTATTGAACGCTACGCTAACAGAAAGCCACTTGACTAGGGGGGCTGAGCTGTATCTATTCTAAACTAATGACTTGTAGACGTGAGTGCATTTCCAAAGCAAACCTACTTTAGATTAGGCATTGATGTAACACTAATTGCTTTAGTAAACTCAGTATCTGGATTATTTACTAATACGGTAACAAGTGGGTTCACAAATAGCAATTAATTAGGATTGACGAATACGTAATAATTAGTATAAATTTTAGATTTGTTAGTAATTCATTTTAGTTTTGCTTTTATAATTAAGTTATTTAGGAATTTTGTTTGATTTTTATGTCAATTCCATTCTGAATTTTAATACATATTCGTGCGTTGCAAGACGACGAAAATAATTATGTATTGAAACATTTTTTTTTAAATTATGACTAGCGACGATAAATTTTCTGGGTTGTTACAAATAAATTACTCTAACGTTTTAATAAATCAGTAATATAATTTCACCAAAGGAAGTAACAGAGAAGCTTTAAAAGTGTTTGTCAAAGCGACTGCAAGTCCAATTTAAGAAGTCAGCGAACTCAGGAGCAATTATCGGAAAACTAAGTGATGTAATTAATTGAACAAATTGAACGACTCTGATCGAATTTATCCTCAACATTTTGTTATTTATTACATACTGCATTCATACCGTGGCTTCACAAACACTAGAAAAAACCAATGTACTAATGTAGACTATAAACTATCCTTGTGATAAATTTCATACAGATCCGATGAGCTGTTTTTGCCTGAGTAATAAACTTCCATCTACAACTTTCGCATTTACTAGATTTTATATGTATAGTCGAATATTTTATGTACATGGGACAGCTGAATCGATCATCTATATACGTAGAACGTACGTAGTAAAATAATAAATGAATCGTTGAAATTGAGAGTGACTTTGTAGATTTCATTCATCTTTTTTTTAAGAATTCCTATACTTTGAAGGCCCTTCCTTAATGAAAAATTAAGAAAATTGTGCAGAAAATTGGAAATTTTCAGAAAAGTTCACGAGTTTTTTAAAATTCGCGCTTTTGAAAGTTCATGCGGAGATAGGATCATCCCTGACAGTCTGATAGCTACCTGTTATGCTTATGCTTCAAAGCTACAAATCTCTGAATCAAAACACTTCATTATAATCGATATTAATTAACAATTAACAGAATAAAATATGAGAATTAATATTATATGCCTGAAGTACTACTGTCAATATTTTATACAATTCCTTTTCAACTTTATTTCTTTCGTTGACAGTTTAATAAAAATCTAGTTTATCCTACTACACAAATATTATGTATCCTTTTGTTTCCGTCAAATTTACGAGCAACGTGCTTGGTTATAAAAAATGATTAGGTTGTTTAGGGTGCGAGCTCATTTGCGGCTTATCACGCGTCTGATAACACGAAAATTGTTAGCGGCACCGAATTGATGATCGTACATTTTTACGCACATACATCTGGAATTCTGGAGCTTACTCAAACAAATTTATGAGGCTTTCGTCATATACCGCGGAATAACGACGTCCCGAATTTATGGTGTGTTACGTTCCTCATTTTTGTTTTGTTTTACTATCTACTATATCTACTTCTTTATCTGTACACACATAATACGAATATAAATAAAATACGATAAAAATCTTTTTTTGCGTATACTATAAAACCTTATATAAAACATAGATAAATCGAATAATTCGAAATGAAATGAAACTTGTAAAAAATATTGACTTTCCCAATATTATAGTATGCTACTTTTATAAAATTATATTTTTACTAATTGATCAATCATATTTGCAAAATGATTGGCAATTTCCCATACCAATTTAGTTATTTGCTTTAATGATATACGTAATGATACAAGCTACATTTTGCCAAATAAAATTTACCGAAATAGCGTGCAGCATGAACGCATTATATTTATTGGATCTCAAATGCAATTTAAATTAGATATTCATTGATGTTACATTAAATGGTTGATCCAAATGAATAAATCTCTCATGTGACAAGGCTGTTGCCGACATTCGGTTAAATTGTTAGCTAAAATCCAGCTTATGGACCAGAGCAAGTCTATTGAATGCATGTAATTTTGCTTAGAGAAGCATTATGGCCACAGACATGTATATTTAAGTAGACAACGCAAGTACCGCGATCTGTATGAAAACCAAGCGTGTCATATTTTTTGTACTGACCTTGACGCGTTATGACGTCACGAGCGTTTTTTAGTGATGTTAATTTCATTTTACGCTAAATCGATTAGGACGCCACTCGCGCGGCGATTCTAGTATCGTCCTATCCCATCGAAGTAAATCGAAAGAAATCAGATCAAACTAGATCTATGTCTAAGAGGTAGTCAAATAAATGAATCGTAATCGATTACTAAATCGATTCAAGACAGAAAAATGATAATTACCATAGACAGAGGGATGATAAAATAAAGTTATAAACCTTTTAATATTCTAACAAGTAAACTAATGTGTTTTAGCTTTTTCTTACATATGCCCATTGAGTTACCATGTACTACGTACTAGAGAGGCCATCGAAAGAAAGTAATGAAACTGTCAATCAATCAATCTTTATGTCCCGTTGCATCGATCCATTTTCCTTTTATGTTCGGGTTACTTGGAAAACTAAAAAAACAAACATAGTCTAAGCAATAAGGAGTTTTCTTAAAAAACTCCCAAGATGACACTTTAACTAATGGCGTCCATGTCATAATATTTATTTTTAGTACCTTTGTATTAAAATACTTAAAAGTTCTAGGTCAAGTCGTATTAAATGACAAAAAAATCTATGCCTTTTTTTCTGAAAAATTGCTCCTACAAATTATCATTTTTCTGTTCGATTATAAAATCGATTAGAATCGAGAACTGTTGCATCAAATGAACATCACTAACCACAAAATTGGACAGAAAAATGAGAACAGAAAAATGAGAAGACGCTATTCATTGCTTGTTATCATACGACGCGATCTTTACCGTGCCAAGTAAAAGCCGCAATGTATTCCGAATCATTTCGTATGATTTGGTATCCGTGTTTGTCACGATCGTTTTCCACAGATATTCTTTATTTGATTTTAAAATAAATAGTGCATATTCTGATTAGAAAATTACTTACCGGTGGAAGGAAACATCTCTGCTAACTTGGCCACTCACAGCTGTGGAGTTTCTACAGTTTATAACGGCGCAATTCGGCATTTTACTTTATTCAGCTTCACGTCTTTCCTTGGCGAACTGCAAGCGCGGACTGAGTGTAGGCCAGCGTCAAGTAAGTTTCAATAACGTAGTTTGGACACGGGAAGTACATACACTCGCTTAGTCTATCTTGATACATGTCTGTGATTATGGCCTAAATATTTCCTATTTAGAACAAATTTGTGGTTACTATGATTGTTACGGCATTTTCTATGATTGTTTATATGTTTTAGTGTTATCGCAGTATTTTCAGATTCGTGTTGTGATTAAAAATTAAAAATTTTATTGGGCGTTTTCCTCAATTTTTTGGAGGAAACATCGTGTATGAAGTATGCGTTTATTTAGGTATAGTGGAGTTGTTTGTGAATCTGAAAATTAAGCTTTTTGATCGATTCCATTACTTTTTTTTTGATTTTTGATTTTATTTATAGAAGGTTTTACTTGGTTATATATTAATATCTATTCCAGAAGTTTAATTTATTAGCGATAAGTGTGTAAGTCATAACAATACGGCAATGGATTAAAAGCCCGATTTCTAAGAAAAAGTCATACAATATAACGATGTTTACAGTGTCTGTTTCTATATGGTTAGGGAGCCAGGTGCAAATTTGGTTAACTATTTCCTCTCAAGAGATAATTCGTCAGACGCATGAGAGTATAGTATTTTAAAGCCTCATGAACGTCAGCTGGCGCTCTGTTGGGGGGGTGAGCGGTTGTAGCCTCCCACGCACATAGGAAAAAAAATACATTCATTCATTCATTTCCTCTCAGCTAAAAATTTGTCAAATTGTAGCTAACCCAATATCTCAACAAAAAAAAAATAGTCAGCTGGTTACAACATGGTGTATTATACGTCAGCTGGTGTCTCGAACATGAAAGTTAAATTTAAAGAAAAATTTATTTTCCGTTATTTCCTCTCAAACAAAAATTTACCTGATGATAGCTTAAATATGTAACTGTGGATAAATATGTATGTCAGCTGGCTGTATCTTGGTGGAAAAACCGTCAGCTGATACGGGAGGCTACAACCGCTCTTCCCCCCAACCGAGCTCCAGCTGACGTTCACGAGGCTTCATAATACTATACTTTGATGCATTTTACTAATTACCGCTTGAGAGGAACTTGGTCATAAAATCTGCTGCTGGCTCCCGGACCAATAGGTTATTTTGTTTTATTTTTATAACATTTTTCTAGAAGCGATTATGAAGTAACAAAAACATAATATGGACATAAGTCACAAAATTTCTGAATTTGTTTTTTTACGGCCACACCATGCGAAATTATATTTTTGTTTCTTGAGGTTTATTACTATGGTTATTTTTTCAATGGATATTTTATTTTATATTTTTCAAAGCATTAACACTTTAAAGTTCAAGGTTGATAGATATTTCGAAGCATAAACGTTTGATTTTATAAAATACTAGCGGCCCGCCCCGGCTTCGCCCGTGGTACATATGAAAAATAGATGTTGGCCGATTCTCAGACTTACCCGATATGCACAGAAAATTTCATGAGAATCGGTCCACCCGTTTCGGAGGAGTATGCAGACTAACATTGTGACACGAGAATTTTATATATAAGAAGAAGAAGATATAAAAGTTGAATGTAACTTTGTAGGCCTCGATTGTGAAGGAAAATTCTCCAATTCCAGCTGTGATTCGTTGTTCTGCAGAATTTTCCCAACGGAAATGCTCGCAGATTTTGCACCAACAATTGTTTTTCGAAAACTGTTACGAATATTTTGCAGGGATATTCTAAACTGAATATATAATTTACAAATAAAACTAATCTAATCGTATCAGATGTTATATTTTTATGGACATTTTAGAACGGGTTACGAGTGATGAAAGTTTTAAAGGGCGTTCATATTTTTATCTCTTGAAATCCCCATAATAGGTTTAAATCAATTTGCCACATAAGAGAATTGTAGGTTTAATTAAATGAATGTTATTTAATTTGAACGTTTTTGAAGTTTAAGCACTATGCTTTGCATAAAAATATAACATGTTTCGAAATATAATCGATTTTATTCGCCAGTTTTGAAAATGCTATCATCTTTGACGGTGTAATGTTCTGTAAAAAGCACTGGAACGTGACAATAAATAGATGCGACAGTTCGAGCTTAAATCGTGTGACAATATAGAACAACCACTACGATTTACTTGTATATTTTTATAAACAAATGTTTCAGGAGAGTATGATATTGGTGTCGGCGTAATACTGACGTTAAACTTGACTTGCCTTGTGAAAAACTCCTTAACTCTAAGGATGGTTTTAATTTCCTTAAAGGTAACCTTGAAACTTAAATTTAACAGTAAAGAGTTATATTTTAATAGGACAATAGCATAGCATTTATAAACTCATAATGTCAGACTCTAATCGGGAGATGTTAATAATTTCTTGTAATAGATACCAAACAATATTCAACCGGATGGCGGATTCTACTTTATTAGGTATATTATAGTCACCGGAGTCACCGACATAGCTCGCCGGATTAGCACGTTGAAGTGGCAATGGGCGGGGCACATAGCCCGTAGAACCGATGGCCGTTGAGGCAAAAAGGTTCTGGAATGGAGGCCACGAACGGGAAGACGAAGCGTGGGACGACCTCCCACAAGATGGACAGACGACCTGGTCCGAGTGGCAGGGAGCCGCTGGATGCAGGCCGCCAGTGACCGGTCGTACTGGAAATCCTTGAGGGAGGCCTTTGTCCAGCAGTGGACGTCCCACGGCTGAAACGACGACGACGACGACGACGTATATTATTAAAATAATGTAAGTAATCAACAAACTACACACATGCAATTGAATTACAAAGTCACGCTCAGTCTTTTCTATTGCTCTTTACAGTGTGTCTTTTATAATAAACTTAATATTCAAATTGTTGAACTCCTAACTGCGTTAACATAAGTTATAACTTCACCGTAATCTTTGAATTGGCATACACTCAATTAGTAAGAAAATTAAAGTCCAAACTTGTTCGAGTTGCGGGTAAAATCGTTTGAATATTCAAATTGTAACTAATTTAGGTGAACGCTAAGTAATTGTGTTAATATGTGCACTGGTGATTGTGTACTGCGTTAAGTTTTAATGAAAATGAGTTCCGGGAGGAGTAAATGAAAATTTACCTAAATCCATGTCAAATATGGCACGCGGGTTTAATTTTGCGAGCTTAATCCTAAAGGCAATTTGGAAACGTATACAGGGTGTAATCGTTAAGTGTGCACAAGCGATTATTCCGTAACTATTGCAGATATCAAAAAACTTTAAACTGATATCGAAAGTACTTAACCTAATGAGTAAAATGGCCATAGTAAATTTTTAAAAATAAAACGAGAAATAACCAAAAATGTTACATTAAACGCTCCCATACAATTTATTTCCCATACATTTTGTATTCATAGTAGATTTTCGAAGTGACGTCCTTATTGTGCAATACAATGAGAAGGTCTATTTACAGTTTCTAAATGAACTTCCCTCCAAATTTGCGAAGTAATTAAAGCAGAAAACCAAAAAAACAAAAAAAAAAGCTAAAATCTTTCATATTAAATGTATAGGTTGATCCAAAAGTAATGATAATTGGGTATTTCCTGTGCATATAAAAATATAAAATAAATGTTTTATGCTTGCTCATGTAATCACTAAGTTATCACAAAAAAATTATATCTACAGGCCACGTTTCCAAGTATTAACATTAATTTTAATGTGAACAGTGCGAGCCAGAATGTTTCCCGACGAAAAGAAGAAACAACGATTCGACATTTAGAGGGTGAATTTCTAAATTTTGAGATCAGGATAATTTTTTGTCACGATTTGTGACCATGGGCGTTACCTGGGTTCACCATGTTTATGCTGAAACCAAGAAACAATCAATGGCCTGGATGCGAGCTTCCAAAGTGACGGTGAAGATTTTCAAAGTGAAAATTAGTGGGATAGATTAAAGCCGTAGTTTTTTGGGACGCAGAAGAAATGTGGAATATTTTAAGAAGGTAGCCACTACTACACAGGGCTCTTACTACACAGACCAAATTAAAAGATTGCGGGTAGGTTAGTAAGAAAAAGAGACATGGCAAACTTCGGTCTTGAATGTTGGTTCACCAAGACAACGCACCAGATCACAAAGCGTCAGTTGCGATGGCTGCCAATCAAAAATCGGCATTGAAAATGCTTGAACACCCACCCTGTTTGTAAGATCTAGCTCCTAGTTAATTCTATCTCTTACCTGGGCACAAGAAACACCGTCGATACAAGAAATTTTAAGACGACAGCGAAGTGATGGCCGATTTTGAGGGGTTTTTGTAGATGAAGTCAAAGTTTTTTTTTTCTAAGTTAAGGAAAAAAAATATCGAAGTATATTATCTAGTTAGAAGACTATCTAGAGAAATACATAATTATTTTAACTGTAATGACCTTGTTTAATATTGATTATCATTACTTTTGGATCAACCCATGTACATGGGATATTCATATCTCATACTAAATGTATGGGAGGGTTTAAAGTTAATTTTTTAGATATTTCTCGTATTATTTTTAAAAATTTATTATGGCCATTTTACTCATTAGGTTAAGTACTTTCGATATCAGTTTAAAGTTTTTTGATATCTGTAATAGTTACGGAATAATCGCCTGTGCACACTTAACGATTACACCCTGTATATATTGTTTTGAAATGAAACCGAGGGTTCCGTACAAACCTGCAATTTTTTTTTCACGGGTTAAAGGCAATTAGATCTAAGTATTTGATATGAATTTCAACTTGATAGCTCTACGCGTTCATGAGGAAAAAAGTAATAAGTTTATATTTATTAAAAAATAAATATATATTTTGTAATGTAACTAAAAATTTAAGGTTTTCGGAATTTTTCCTTTATGTGTGCTATAAAACGTTGCTTCATGCCAAATTTCAAGATTCTATGTCGACTGGAAGTACCCTTTAGGTTTTGATTCCCTTGCGAGTACTTGCGAGTTTCAAAATATGCAGATTAAATTGCTGTTTCTTTTGATTGCGTTGACATAGAAGTTTGATTTTGTTACAGCTTTAAGGTATAATAGACCTAAGTATTTGGTATGAATTTCAATTTAATACCTCTACGCGTTTATGAGGAAATGGGTAGTAAGTTTAAAATTATTAAAAAAAAATATATTATGTGATGTAACTAGAAATTTATGGTTTTCGTAATTTTTCTAATCTATGCTATAAGACGTTGCTTCGTATCAAATTTCAAGATTATGAGTTCACGGGAAGCACCCTGTAGGTTTTGATTCCCTTGCAAGTGTCGAAAATTTGCGGCATAAACGGCTGTATCTTTTGATTGCGTTGGCTTAGAAGTTTGATTTTTTCACAGCTTCAAGGGACAGTAGACCTGAGTAATTGATATAAATTTCAGCTTCATACCTCCACGCGTTCTTGAGAAAAAGGGTCTTGACAGACGGATGGATGGACAGACGGACAACAAAGTGATCCTATAAGGGTTCCGTTTTTTCCTTTTGAGGTACGGAACCCTAAAAATGTTATGTATTTACTGTATAACGTCCTGTAATATCCTTTACGTGTATTCATTTTTTTGCTCGATGGCTGTATTAAATCCAATTGTATACGAAGGTGCTTAAAGCTACAACCGTATGCAAATGTTATATTTGTAGAAAATCATGGGCTTTTTTGACACAACATCAACAGTAAAATCGAAGAGACAAACAGATATTTTTTTTTATCATCATAAATACTTTTCAAATACAATACAATTCAGACAGGTATAATATAACATACAGTAAAATAATTCAACCTTAAAAAGCGAAATTTAAGTCTAAAAATATAACGTCTCGAGCGATACAATACCGTCTCAAGTGGATTTTGCTTATTTGTCGATGGATGAACGATATTCTCACTGAAGCGAACACAAGAAGGTCGTCAGTAACACATTTGGCGACTCCTAGAACATTTTAGAACTATTTAAGAAGTTCTTTTAGTTATAAACTTTAACATGTCGCAACGTCGACGTTCCTGGGACGTGAAGGAGCCTTAACTTGATTTACGACTGTGAGTAAAAGGAATTTTTATGTCCTACATAAAGTGTATTAGGAAGCGAACTGAATATTTTATGTTGAAAAAATTTTGGACACTGATCATGTTTGCACATAAAGGGAAGGGATAAGTGACATTAAATAAACATATACTTTTGTTCTAAAATATTGTGATTCGTTTCAAAAGTATAGTATTATATTTTCTGTAATTTCACTGATAAATTTATTTTACTGAATTTACAGTAAATCTTAATAATTCCAAGATAATGTTTCCAAATTGTTACTTATGCGTGTATTATTTAATACATATTTATAACAAGATACCGCAAAACCCTCACTTATAATACGTCTTAACATTTACACTATATTGGGCATGTTCCTACGATCTTGGTGTCAAACTAAACTACAGTGATAAATTGTAAGTTGCAGTTGCACAGTATTTATTGTTCATAAAGAATGTTCAGTTCCGATCCCTATTTTAAAAATATATGATAGACACGTTCCCAGTACTTAGAGGATTGGAAGCATCGGGAGAAATCACGTAATCATACAAAATGCATGTACCATTCTTACTGTGGTTTCGATCTTATTTGCTGGAAAATGTAATCCTGTTTGTGAGTTTAAAATACGATTTATGACGAAGGAATATATTTTCTACGCTGAAGTTTTATTATGTGAAATAAAAATTTAACAGTGCGAAATGAAATGAAATCGATATTTTATATTTACCTTCACCGTTCTACGGTTAAAACGTAGAGGAAAAATGAAATGCATTTAAATACGAATCTACAATAAACTGACTGAACTTTATAAGTAAAGCCATACAAAGCATAAAGAACGTCCAAACAAGCGTTAAAGGAAGTCGGTATTTCACAATGTTCACAGCTTACTCTGCTGAAATGTTATCAGAACGTATTGCTAAGCCGGGCAAGTCCCCCGACGCAGATCTAGATTAAACTTCTATTGACATGCTATGGATCTTACAAGTTTTGTTCCCTCTAGAGCACTATTAAACACTAAAGTCCACACAATGTAAGCTAAAGTAGTATTTAGTTGGTAAGTAGCAAAGTTATTGATGGCAGATGTAAATAATGGGACCGTGTCTTGCTGTCGAAGTTGTTTGGATGGTTCTAATAAATTAGTACATAAAATAGTAGAATAGATTGGATTTGTATCGTATGATGTGTTAGTACAATTAAGATTATTATATATGTAAATAGTCGTTACAAAAAAGTCTTAAAAATTAATCTTACTAGCGTTAGAATCGTTATTCTGTTGAATATTGCGCAAAAACATGTGTACAAAACTCGTGAGTTTGTATTTGATTATACATGATTTCGGAAAACCATAACTTCGTTTTTCTTAGTCTCCAAAGGGCAAAAAATAAATAATATAAATATTTACATCAACTTAGTACTTTTATACCAATAAAATAAGTACTTTAAATATTCTTAAGTTTCTTTATATTATACAACCAGAAGCATATTAGACCATATTATACTTATAAATACTAGTACGATCAAACTGCAATAGAAGCAACATGAAGTTTATCAAAGGGATTGAGCTAATTTGATTTCGGTGTACCCTATGAGGGTGTGCCGTTCCCAGCACAAACAGTATTGCGTTTATCTTGATCATTGTTTGATTGAATAACGAGCTTCGATTGTGTTCGATTAGAATGGACTAGATTGTTCTAGAAGGAAATCTGGGAAACAGTAATTGAAAGAGTGTTATATTAATGCGATAGGCGAAAAATAATTGTATATTGTATACTGTATTTGCGTCTGTAATAATATTTCAAGGAGAACAGAGAGTTTTATTTGTTACAATTTAACTCAGAAATCATTAGAGAGATTTTTAAAAATGCCTTTACATTATTTTTTATTTGAACGATCAAGCGGATAAACTTACACACGCGCGGATAAACAATGGCAATTTTGAAAACGCAGAAAGTAACTTTATTCTATCGTGGGCTATATTATATTAATATATGGGGATATATATTTCTTTCTTTCAATTTCAGGTCAGCAGGGGCGGAGCTGGCTACAGCGGGAGAGGCCAGTTATGAAATAGCATTACTATTAAAATATACATATACAATGTATTTATTTATTTAACAATTTAATATAACACACCAAGTAAAATATGTACAATTATACAAAACGGATTAATACGGTAGTGTACATAAGGCCTTATCGCTTACTACCGATCTCTTCCAGACTGCCCAAGGTAAGAGATAAGGAAAAAAGTAAAAAAATGCGCGGGTGGCTGTGAAAACTGAAGATAGAATAAAATATATACATGAATAATACGAAAGGATATACATAATGTTGTCTTTATTTCTTTCATATTATCACAGTCCAACAGGGGCGGGGACGAATAGAGCGGGAGAGGCTAGTTAAGAACACTTGAACACAACTTTACACTCTATTAAATTAGTCCAGGAATTAATTTAATATGAGCACTGTATCTCGTCTCCTAGCGGTTCATGTAAATAGGTTCTGTTGTGAGGCCAAAGGGTTATTACGTAAATATTAAACACAATTCTTGAACTATCCCAATTGTAATTGGCCAAGTTGGTGAACAGGAATCTTGACTATCTGTTGTTTAGTTGGTGGACCCTTGAAAATATCATCAAATTACTTTATCATACCTTGCTCATTTCAGTAGTACGGCAAAGGAATAGAATAGCCATTAATTAATTTTAATATAAGAAAGCATACACATTTAAAAAATAAACTACCGAAGCAATAAATTTTCCTTAAACAACATCCATATAATTATATTTACTTGATACGAATTAAATTCGGTTTATGTTTTCTGAAGCAAATAATGATTTTTATGTAACTTATATTCAGCAGGGCGTCATTAATCTTCTAAGCGTCTTATCATTTTCTCATGAGATGTTTTTATTTAAAAAAGTAATAAGAATATTCTGTGAGCAAGATTAATTTTTACATGAATAACAGACTTTATTATCTTAATAAAGTTATGTCCAATAACTTTATTATTTAAACATGTGATTATTATATTTTGGCAATGACTTTCACGAATTTAAATTGTTAATTTGGCAATGACTTTCACGAATTTAAATTGCCGGATCCTCCATGTAAAACATTTTGATTGTTTCGTTTTAATTAAAAATCTCTTGTCTCCAAAATCGAGCATTTGTCACGCTTCTCTTGTAAGTAAGAGATTAATTATTGCCAATTTAATTTACGATATACAATTGCGTGAAATATTGCATTATTTTTGCGTCCTCCCCCGCATGTAACGTTTGTTTACAAACAAAATAACAATATGCAATCTATCGTTGGATTATTAATGCATATCATGTACTATTTATTACATACATTATAATGCTTTACACCAAAACAGAGGTATTAGTAGTATAAGTTTTAAGAGGTATAGGGAATCATAGTTTACTAAGAGATTGCCCTTCAAAAGTAAATAAACGGTAGTAATTAACCTACAGTTGTAATTACGCCTACAATTACGTGTTCACTAATTGCTAATTAGGGGTCTGATTGCCTCCTCATTGAATTCTGAGGTCAGATAATGTGTAGGTCGATTACATTGGTAAATACTTGAAACGATTGTAATTTGGTTAACGTAAGCAGGTATAAATGATACATACTTTGATACATGATCCTTGAAATTTATTTATATATAAAATTATGCAAACAATGTGCAGTATCAGTAGATTAAAATTGGAAGTTCAATTGAACCGTTGCGTCTGTGGCTGTTAGTAATAATCTCAAAAATTGAAATATAATAACTGATTTTCATTAAGTTTTCGTCAATGGTTAGTTAGTGGTTATTGTGGTTTTCGAGCAAGTTTTGACTATAAAAATTTGATTTCGATAACGCGGGAAAAACCGCGACCAAGAAGCTTATAAATAAAATCAATGCATTTTTGTTTAAAATCCATTAGATATTATCCAAACACAGAAATATTTTTCAATTGCCTAGGAAATTGATGCGTGAAAATAATACGCAATATCACAAACGAATGCTTTCATTCGCAGACAATAATTTTAAAACTAACTCTAGGGAACGGGAAAATTGAATGAACTAATAGAAATTGAAGAAATAGAAATAGAAATTTAAATTAAATATAAACAGTGAGAAGAAATAGAAATTAAATATAAACAGTGTTCAGAAAATACATATGGTTACAATTTTTATCTTTACTTGTACATAAAGGTTTTCTATACGTTTTAACATTTAAACGTAATGATAATGAATGAATAATTAGTTCTGAATAATAATAGTTAAAGTAATTTAAGCATTCACGAAATTAAAGAGTTGTCTAACAGCGAACAAGATGATATTATTTTTCAATAAAACGGCGAGCAAGTAATAAATGTTTGAAATCAGCTTTATTCCCCACGGATCTTCGCTTTTACAATAATTGATAGAGCGTGTTTCTCATGAAATACCTCGCAATATCTTTATCTTAACTTTGAACCTTTTTCAGACCCCCGGGATAGAAAGCCGAGGTAAAGACAAAATAAGAAATCGTGAAGCGCTGTGGATTTTTAAGATATCCTTGATATTTTAGCTCCAAGCAAACTTTATCGCAGTATTAGGCTCCAAGGTCAAATTAAAGTAGCTGATAGCATGTTGTTCATAATTTTGGCAACAAAATTCGTTTCGTCTTCATTCACTTTTATGAAACGAGTGTACGAAATTATTAGAGGCTGAGACATAAATTCTTGGATGGATCCCGCAAAGCAGTGCCAAGGAAACGGTGATTTCGATTCTATGGTTAATTCTTGCTCCGATAATTTTTCTTCTTCGTAGAAATTAGTTAATTATATTATCATGTAGGTATAATGCAACATAATATCATACTTTGGGGCAATTGCAAAAGGGGGCAAAAGAATAAAGGTGCTTAAAAATATTCTGAATATTTTTTTGTTATATTATGTTCCATTTTTTACCAATTTATTTTATAACCAAATTTTATACGAACAAAACCAGATACGGGAAATCATATAGACCAAAGTCTATTTTTTATCATATTCGTATTCAAATTCGGCTAGATACATATCTTTTAATATCTATTTCATGTAAGCTAGAATGAGTTTTGTAGATTTTCTTGAATAAAATGAAACGTGATGGATATTTTCGCTCCCCTGACTAACATTAGATGAACCCTTTTATTAGTTAGATTTACAATATTACATACAAAAGGAATTGGATTTATGTATTTCTGGCTTATTTTGGCTATTTATTATATTTAAAATAATAATTGTTAGAGAAGGGTTATATTGAAAAGGGTAAAAATAAGTAGAACGTTATAAACATGTTATAAACATGTTCTGTAAATCTACATAACTGTCTAATTGAGGTGGACAGCTGACAACAAATCACAACCAGTTAATAAGACTACCAAATGAGGATAGTAAGGTCGAATCACGAATGTGAAGACAATGTATGAGCACCAAGTCATTATAATTGCGTATAGGTATGTGCCGATGCTGCGTATATTGTGAAAAATACATTGAAAATCTTAATACATTGATAATCTTATATAGAATGCGTTTGTTTACAAATAAAAAGAGCGTGTGTGCTGAGCACACGTGTCAGAAGTGAAACTTCTTTGATTGAAGAAGATTCAAAAATATCAAAATCGTCGTCGTCCATGACGTGACGTGAAAGAAGTTTCACTTCAAAAATATGTATGTAGGTACATTCATTTCACTTAGAGTATTATTGGAACATAATGAGGACTCATTTGAAATTGAAAAATTTTCCGCATATTCCTACATCGGAAAAATCGAACGTAATTTGAATATCTGTCACTGAATTGTACAAAACAAACTTTTTAATTGGTTCTAGATCACTGGAGGGAATAATTTACTGAGTCCGTGTTACAGTAACATTTTTAGCATTTTCCCAAACGAACGCATGGTAACAAGATTAACGAGCTTTGAATACCACTAAGTATTTGCTGTTTGCTGAGTTTCGGAATCTGTTTTTGTTTGTTGTATGTACCTAACTAGTAGACTTTATAAAATATATTTTGTTAAGGATTTAGAACCTAATTAAGTTCAGATTTATCTCTAAAGTACACTAATTTTCTATGAAATATTATTGATTAAAAATATGTTATCTTTTAGAAGCTTTTAATGGCTTTTGTAACGGCTTTCCTATCCATAATTTTGAACCAACTCAGTAACATAAAATTAAAATGTTTCAATACAAAAATGTCTCAAACATACCATGTGACAAATTGATAACAAGGAGAGAGTATGGCGAAGATACTGAGAAATGTTCTTATACATATAAAGAAAATCTTACAAATTCCAATAGACGATGCTGTTTAGTAGTAATACGATACTATTTTTCTGTGAAGTACATTTTATATAAAGCAAAAGACATTGTCGTAAACATAAGCTCAAGGCATACATAGTATACGCACATATAAAAGAATTTGATTGATGTAAGGCGCATACGATTGCTCTCACGTAATATAATAAAAAGACAGCTTCTTGCCATATAAAGACTTTATTGCTTGTTGTCATCGGGTTATCATTTTCACGTTGCTAAGGCTTATGGAGGGAACGAATATTTATGAATTTTCTTTGAAAATAATCTTCGCTGTGGAAACCTCCATAAGAGGATCTCTCATCAAAGGTGCAAATTATGAAGCGTCAATCTTTGCGTTGGACTTTTTGTAAACGATATTGAAGTTAAAATATTCTATCAATGAAATTCTTATGTTTGTGGTTGTATAAACGCTATGGAATATTTATATTACATAACGTAAACAGAAAAATCACATGGGACCGCGTAATATGTTTCTGAAATAATGATAGTAATTTCCATCTAATGAACTCAACGGAAAGTTTAATAGTGAGAACATTTTTATCTTTCTCGCATACTCGGGGGAAATTACTGGTTTCCTTACGCACTTAGTCTGTACGTGTGTATGTTTACACCGACTTTACTAAGGAAACTTTCGTTCGAAAGATTTGTTACACGGCTATTTAGGTATTATTCCATGTCTATTTATGATTTCCGTAACGTTTATTTAACGTTTCGCCTTATACTGAAACTATTCGTATTAAAATCCGTGTTAAATGTTGAAAATATGTTATGACAATTCAAACGTGCTTCTAGAACATGTCTAATTGAATAAATAAATGTTTGAGTTTGGGTTAACATAATAAAATCTATCCTGGTTTATATAGTTTCGTATCTACTATTAAGTAGGTATTCTATGGTTTCGTAGCAATATGTTTTAATTGTGATATCGGTAATATTTATTCCGCAACTGTAGCATGTCAGTAAATATGGACGTTGATCAAAATCATATTTCGAAATGATAATAATTTTTCCTTTACTTCGAAAGTCCATTAAAGCTGTCCCATTTAAATTATGATATTTCAGACAGTCGCATTATTAAATAACGTTGGATATGAATGACGAATGTGATTTATAGTCCGTATATTATAGAGTACATAACTTTTGTAACGAAACAGAATTTATATCAGATAAAAAATTGTGAATATTTCATTTCTGTTAGCGCAACGATATATTTTATTAATTCATGATTTAAGAATTTTTCGAACTTTTAATCCATATCGGTGCAGCGGTGTAACAAATATACTTCATTAATACAAATACTTCATCGTTCTTTATTTATTTAATACTAGCTTATCGCCCATGACTTCATTCGCGTAGTCATTGAATGTTAAACGTTTCCATTTGATTTCTGGGATAAAACCTATCGTAAATCCTTTCTCAGGTCTCAAAATATCATATTGGTTCAGTGGTTGAGGCGTGAAGAAGAGACAGACAGAGATACATTCGCAATTATAATATTAGTATTTTCTAGTGTTTGATTTTACGCGAGTATTCATTTAGAAATTAAAGATGTTTTAACCTTTTTTTCAGTCTCCCCGTGACCACCCTCGCTGTAAAGTGTTCGAAACGTCGAAAATAATATAATGAATAAATTGCGTTAAAATCCGTTAAAACATCTCTAATTTCTAAATTATAATATTTCTAGTTAGAATACCTATTTAACTTATTTCCAGTAATAAATTTATACATTATTGTCAGTTTTTAGAACTATTTTTATTCTATTTATTATATAATACAAGTTTGAACCTCCAAGTTGTCTCAGCTCTCAGTTATATTCAAGTGGGGAACTCACACATTCTTGCTTCCTGTATCGCGTCGTTTGTTCCCTTGTAACTTTGTCTGTTCTAAGCGCTGAATACTGCCTTTATACTATTAGTTAGTATACGAGCTGAGGCTTAAATAACTTTCATTATATGCGACAACTTTCAATGACATTTTTAAGTCTGTTGATATGGTAAGGCATTCTCGTTGTTTTGAGTGGAGGAGTCATTGCTTTGTAATTTTATTATGAAATGAAAAATACACCAGTTTAAAGCATAGATTCATGTAAAATGAGCTTTTACTGAGAAGGTAGATCGAAATTCCACCTGCTAACATCGTTTTAGAACACTTAAGCCTAAAATATTCTTTTTAATTAATTTATTTCAATAAGAGTATTATCAAATAGTGAATATAATCAAACAAAAGCCCTGTGCATACAAAGTGCGTAAAGATTTGTCATAATCAAGATGATTTGTGCTGCCTGTTCGATGTCCGTTACGGAGGGGCAACTTCTATGTGTACGTTGCGAGGGTTCGTATCATCATATGTGCATAAATATGCCTACATCGTATTATAATAAAAATTTAAGGGAATTAAAACGCTCGTGGATTTGTCCGCCGTGCAAAACTAATACTACTCGTCGTAAAGGCGATGATACCCCAACACGAAAACAGTTCGAAACTGAAAGTTCATCAATCAATCTTAACATGTCGTGTGATGAAATACACACCCCTGCTCAAGCAAGTACAATCACTTTCGACCGTTTTGAACAGCTACTTGACTCCAGAATAACTGCTATGTACACCAAATTTACTCAAGACTTTCTCGGTGAGTTCAACTCGGCATTGGGCAAGTTTAAGCTTGAGTTTACAGAAACAACGGATTATTTACAATCACAAATCACAGATATTAAAAGTGAGATAAATATTAACGCTGAGAAAATCCGTATATTAGAACGCGAAAACTCACAACTACGTTCCGACCTTAACAAAACTAATAAACAATTATCTAACTTACAAAGTATTCCGGATTTGCAAGCTACTGTCACAGCCTTAAAAACTGAGTTGAATGATCGTCAACAAGCCAATCTTCTTAACCACATAGAAATATCTGGCATACCAGAACACAACAACGAATCACTGGGACACATTATCATCACCACTGCCTCTAAACTTGGGATTAGCCTGGATGAGCGCGACATAATTAGCACGCACCGTATCGGAATGAAGCGTGCGCCGGTAACTGAGGACACTTGCTTAGATAATCAACTTAATGAACGCTCCCCCCGCCCTCGTCTCATTGCCGTGCAGCTCGCGCGCCGTTCCATCCGGGATGAATTCTTGAAGCAAGCCCGCGTCAAACGGGGTCTTACTACGTCTGATATGGGCCTACCACCACACAACCCTATGCGTGTATTTATTAATGAGCGTCTTACCAAAGAAAATAGGCAGTTATATGGTAAAGTACGAGCGCTAGCTGCTACCTTTCGCTGGCGTTTCGTTTGGACGAAAAATGGGCGTGTTATGGCTAGGAAAAGCGAAAATGATAACATCTGTACATTTCGAACTGAAGACGATATATCACGCTTATTTCAAAATCCCGAATCAAGTAATATTTCTACTCTCTAATACCGATATTCTTATGTTTTTTCTTGTATCACATTTAATTCTCATCCTATCTTATTTAAAATTAAAATACTACACTGTAAAACTTAAAACGCCTGCTTTAATATTCGTGTCAACGTTTCCATTGTGTAGTAAATGTGAAGTGATTATTATTTGTAAATTTCATAAATATAATTTTTATTCACTAGATATAATAAGTTTCAATGATTCACTGATTTGCCTTTTCAATGATATTATATCATATATAAATGTATGGAATTGTCTTTTAACTTCCACTAAATCCGCTTGTTTACTGATTGTGATTATGTTTATTTATTATTTTGTGTTGCATGTTGTGTGTATGTGTTATGGCTGTTGTTATGTCAATTGTAATGTGGTGAATACTTACTATACTTCTTTGTCCTGTGTCTGTAAATTTTATCTAATTGTGAGTAAAATGACACTTAACGAATTAGCAGTTCTTCTTTATGATACTAAAAAACGATATTTAAGCTTGATATATTTACCTACTATTTTACTTTTTTACTGCTTTTACTATATCATATTATTAAATCGCACAATGTTATTATTACGTATTAACTTCTCACCTCAAATTCTTTTTATGTTCATAATGGCACACATTATAAATACATATAAAAATACATATTGCAACTATTCATGTGTTTATTTGTTACACTCACTTATATATGCCCACAAATATTTTTTAAATTTTATTGTTATCAATGATTAGGTGTAAGAATAACTTCTCTGTTGGTTTGTTCAATGCAGGTTCCTTAGGAACTAAGCATGACGAGTTACTTAGTGCCATACAACGTCATGCACCGGACATACTTGCTATTAATGAGACCTGGCTGCAGGAAGGCCAGGAAGCTCGTGCCCCTTGTGTGTCCGGATACACGTTTCGTCACAGACCGAGGCCTCCAGCCATTCGCGCCCGAGGCGGTGGAGTTGGTTTTTACATTAAACGTGGTATAACAGCTCGTATCTGCGTGAATCCACCTGCCAATTTAGTGGAGCAATACTGGGTTAAAGTCACCGTAAATTCTAGAAGTGTTATCATTGGCACAGCTTATAGACCCCCCTGGCTCAATGCTGATATTTTCTTTGATGCACTCACTGAATCTATCTCATCCTTTAGTGCCTATGATAACCTTATCTTGCTTGGAGACTTTAATATCAATTTACTGTGCCCTGTCGATAGAAATACTCTTCGTTTGCAAAATTTTTTGAGTTCGTTAAAACTACAAAATTGTATTGGTGAACCGACCCATTTTACTTCCCATGGTAGTGAGTCTCTTATAGATGTCATCTGTAGTGATGCAACTACCGATAGTGTAACCGTAGACTACATACCTGACCTCGGAGCCCATGCGTTCATTGTCTCTGAATTTAAATTTAAAAAAGATAAGCCACCTATCAAGAGGTTTTCCTTCAGACCATTAAAGGATATTAATGTGGATGAATTTAATAAGTCGCTAAATAACATTCACTGGAATGAAATAGTGCGAATGGCTGATGTGGAGGCGATGGTTAATTTGCTGAATCAGCATATAGTTACTTTGTATGATACCTACGCGCCCATTAAATCCGTTACGTTAAGAGATAGGTTTGCTCCGTGGTTTACCTCTAATCTTCGACATTTGATGTGGTTACGCGACAATGCCCACACTCGATACCGAAAAACTAAGGACAAAAACAGATTTGAGGATTACAAATCTTTAAAAAGGCTAGCAAATGTAACTTTATACTCAGAAAAAAAGGCTTATTTTGACAAAAATATTAACTCAAACCTTAAAAATTCTAAAGCTTTGTGGAAAAATTTAAAAAGAACGGTACTTCCGAATTTCAAATGCGGCTCGTATCTCCCTGATCATTTATGCGACGCTGATGGTATTAATGAGCATTTTCTAAATGTTCCGGGATCTAATCAAGTAGAGGAGAGAGACCTCAGGTTCTTTACTAGTAATCGCTTTGGCGAAAATAAGTTTAGTTTTGTCCCCGTCAGCGATTATTACGTTGGTAAAGTCATCCTGGATATTAAATCTAACGCTCAGGGAATAGATGGGATATCTAGAGATATGTTAATCCTTACGCTCCCATATTCACTTAGTGCCATAACAGCTATAATAAATAGATCGCTTACCTCTTCAGTTTTCCCCTCTCAGTGGAAAACAGCTCTAATTCGTCCTATTCCTAAAACGAATAATCCATCGGCGGTAAAAGATCTTCGTCCAATCAGCATCCTCCCATTTATGTCCAAAATTCTTGAAAAGGTTGTCCATGCTCAAGTGAGTAAGTACTGTGAATCTTATAACATCTTTCCTGCCTATCAATCTGGCTTTCGAAAGCGCCGTAGTACCAGCACCGCTCTTCTGGATGTCGTGGACAATCTTTTAAATGCTCGTGATTCTGGCCATGCCTCAATTATTGCCCTGCTCGATTTTTCCAGAGCATTCGACTCCATCAACTTTTCTCTTCTTCTATCTAAACTTGTTTTCTATGGATTTGATGAGAACTGTGTATCCTGGTTCAATTCTTATATTTATAACCGCCATCAACAAGTAGTTATCACTAAGTCCGATGGATCTCATGTTTCATCAGCGTTGTATCCTGTCACAAGAGGAGTTCCGCAGGGATCCATTTTAGGGCCTTTGCTATTCATCTTGTACTCAGCGGACATAGCAAACTGTTTAAAGAAGTGTAATTACCACCTATATGCCGATGACTTGCAATTATATCTCCCTATAGACCGTTCTTGTGTTCATAACTGCCTACAGAACATTAATGATGACCTTCAACGAATCTCGGAATGGTCTATGCGGAATTCTCTGTGCCTTAATCCATGCAAATCAAAATTTCTAATAACTGGTACCAAAAAACAGATCTCTTACGTATCTATGCACAGTCCTTCCCTCTCAATCGATTCGTGTCCACTTGAGCAGGTCGCTGTTGCACGTAATTTGGGAGTCGTTTTCGACGGAGGCCTTAACTTTGAGAGACATGTCACAGAAATAGTGAGTAATTGTTTTTTCCGGCTTAAGACGATTTACAAAATTCGCGAGTTCCTCAGTGTCGATCTGCGTGTTCGACTCTGTGAGGCTGTCATTTTATCGAAGCTGAATTATTGTGTCGCCGTATATGGTCCTTGCCTTTTGGAACGATCTCAGCGACTCATTCAAAGGTTGCAGAATGCCTGCACTCGTTTCTGCTTAAATATACCTCATCGTAGCCACGTAACTCCTTTCATCAATTCTCTTAACCACCTGAGAATTAAGAACCGTCAAAATCTTTTCTTGGCTTGTATGATGTTCGACATTGTAAAAACTAAAACGCCCGAATACCTTTATGCTAAATTGTTGTGGCGAAGTCAAACAAGCAGAAATGAGGTCAGGGGTGTAACCAAGGAGTTGTCAGTGCCGTCACACAAAACTGCAGCATTTCGTGGGAGTTTCAGATACGCTGCTACCAAATGCTGGAACAATATACCACCTCCTATTAAATGTCTGCAGACTAAATTTCGCTTCCGACGTGCATACAAAAAGTATCTCATGTCGCTTCAGCTTCTTTCCCCGTAAGCCGCACTGTATCTTTGTATCCCTCTTATTATTCATTCCATATTACACTTGTATAAACATTATTTTTTAATTACTCTTCTGTCCTGATCTTCTTGTGACTTTTGAAATGTATGTGTGTGTATGTATATACCAACTTTCTTTCATCCTTGCATTTAAATCTTTGTAAATAATACCATATTAATAAATATTATAATATTATAATATAATATTATTATATCTATTTATACTGCCTATTATATTATTTTTTATTTTATTTCTGGTTTAAGTTTTTTCTTTTTTTCCATTTTTTTGGTTCCATCTGCCTTCTGGGTTCTGGCAGAATTAACAGCGTCATGAGTCAGCCGACTCATGACATATGCTGAGCCAGGACCCTTTCACAGCCATAACACTTATTAGCAACCTATTTACTTATTTATTTATTATGTATTAAATTGTCATGTGTTGGTGTTTTTTATTTGTATTTTTTCTATGTTAAGTATTGTGATTGTCAGTTGTAATAATGTGTTATTTTTGTGAATAAATGTTTGTCTATTGTCTATTGTCTATTGTCTACTGTTATTATACTTTTAATGCATAGATATTGCATTAATATTTTCATGACTCCTTTCGCTGACCTTGTTTTTCTTGTATATTATTTTATGTGCATAAAAATCTAAACATTAAAGATAATTTTAGCTCTAATAAAGAGTACAATATTGCGAAGAAAATACGTTGTTACATTCTCAGAAATGAGATTGAATTCCAAGCTTATTACAAAACCTCGGCAAGTTGAGTGATGATAATATAAAAGCGCTTAATGTTTATTTTTTAAATTACGTATGTTATACTTATCCTGACTTCCATTACGTTACTGGTTTTATGTTATGTTTATTTGTTGCTCGTGGTTGATTACAATATGTGTTTTTTACATTGAGAATCCTATCATGATATTATGAGCCTGTTTTGTTATATTCGACAAACAGTAATCTTATAAATTTATATCCTCACGGCTTTTTTAAATTTTAAACTTGCATATTCTTAAGTAATCTGCTGTGCCCTGCGGTTTTACTCGTTCCGTTCCTATTGGACATAGCGTGATGATATAATTATACTCGTAGTTTATAGCCTTCCTCGATAAATGAAATATTTCACAGTGAAATAATTTCTCAAATCGACCCGTGGTTCCTGAGATTAGTGAAAAAAATCTTCAGCTTTATAATATTTGTAGAGATAAGTAGTAAAATATACATAAATTTTGTATGTAAAAAAACTTTTATTGAAAGCGCTTTATTCTTGAATGCCGCGGTCATACGTTCATGCATGCGGTTATCCGCATATGATTTTATGGTTTTCGATCACCTGTAATAAACCTGCGGGCTTGTGAATATTAATTATCATTTATATCAGATATTTGGCTTGTATGTTAATCGTAAACTGCACGCCACTTTAATATTTATTTAATCCCTGGCCCAACATTTTTTCGAGCACAAAATTTTTTTACCCTAATTGTATTGCAAATAAGGCCCAGTATATCTAAAAGGCTAGCAAATCCCTAATTCGGCCAACAAACTTGCTAAATAAATATAGCTTTCCGTCTGATTACATAACTTTCCACATGACTTCGCTTTAATTTAACGCAATATTGCTTCTTTTGTGTTCAGAGATATGGATAGATAATATCCTGTTTATTTTGCTAGCATAAAACTAGTTTCATAAAGAACGGGTAACGTTGAAACTAAACTATCTTGAGAATTTCCTACGTATTCGTTATACCGTCTTTTATTTCTCATTCTATACAGGGTGTACCAAAAAGTAGTGATGAACGGAAGCTGAGAGGTAGAGGACCTAGAGGGCTATCCGAATCACCCCCATGTATGTCATGCGATTTTTCGTATTTTCGGAGTTATGACGATTTTTTCAATTTTTCACCTATCGCCGAGTACGATGATATTTTCACTCATGCTGACGTCAATGATTGCGGAAGATGCTTGATTTTTTTTGTGTGCTAAGCTGAAAGATAGGCCAATTCAGTATGGTAACATTTACTATCGTTAGATCTTTGAATGGAATAAAAAAAAGAATGAAATGGCAAGAAAGATAAAATTACCCAGTATGTTCACCACTTCAAGGGCCCGTAAAAAAATAAAATCACATAAAAAAAGTTTTCCGTTTGACTTTTAAAAACTTGCTCTATCTATCAGATAGCTACCCTGAAAATTTCATTTTATTATTCAGAAGGCTTCAATCGAAAAATTTGAATCTAAATGTGGTAAGTGCAAAAATTGAATTAACATGATGATCATTAAAACCAATAAATAGGTGTTTAATTACCAGAAATTTTTAAAATAACCCCGCTGTTGCTCAATACAAGTGCGACATCACCGTAAAAAGTAGTCTTTTAAATGTCTGAATGCCCTTTTATCATTTTTAATGGTTTCTTCTGCTACTATGAATTTCCGGGTTATTTCGTCCAAATTGTGGCAGTCTCTCGTCTTTGTAGTATCCCCACGGAAAATAATCAATAGGGTTTATGTCCGGGGACCGTGCAGGCCAGGCTAAAGGGCCAAGATACCCTGAAAGATGGATTGGTCGTTGCAGCCTGCGCATGCGCCGGTGAAGCCTGCCTTAAAGCCTGGCCTCCACGGTCCCTCGACCTAAACCCCATTGATTTGTTTCAGTGGGAATATTAAAAAGACTTCGGCTACTTGAGAGAATGCCACAATTTAGACGAAATAACCCGGAAATTCATAGTAACAGAAGAAACCATTAAAAATGATAAAAGGGCATTCAGACATTTAAAAGACAACTTTTTACGGTGATATCGCACTTGCATTGAGCAACAGCGGGGTTATTTTAAAAATTTCTGGTAATTAAACACCTATTTATTGGTTTTAATGATCATCATGTTAATTCAATTTTTGCACTTACCACATTTAGATTTAAATTTTTCGATTGAAGCCTTCTGAATAATAAAATGAAATTTTCAGGGTAGCTATCTGATAGATAGAGCAAGTTTTTAAAAGTCAAACGGAAAACTTTTTTTATGTGATTTTATTTTTTTACGGGCCCTTGAAGTGGTGAACATACTGGGTAATTTTATCTTTCTTGCCATTTAATTCTTTTTTTTATTCCATTCAAAGATCTAACGATAGTAAATGTTACTATACTGAATTGGCCTATCTTTCAGCTTAGCACACAAAAAAAAATCAAGCATCTTCCGCAATCATTGACGTCAGCATGAGTGAAAATATCATCGTACTCGGCGATCGGTGAAAAATTGAAAAAATCGTCATAACTCCGAAAATACGAAAAATCGCATAACATACATGGGGGTGATTCGGATAGCCCTCTAGGTCCTCTACCTCTCAGCTTCCGTTCATCACTACTTTTTGGTACACCCTGTATAATTCATCTTCTATATTATCCGCTTAAACATTAACTTTAATGATACTAATGAACATTGTGATTGTATTCCTTATATTTGTCTCGGGGAATGGAAATTTCAGTGAATGTTTGAAAGGAAATTTTTAGAAAGATTTTCTCTATAGAAATTGTATAAGTCTATTTCTATTCATTTTATCCTCAATCAATCTTGGATTTTCTTATTTAGGTCAAATAACCTAATGAAAGGGTACTTAAGAAAGTATGACGTGTCGTTTGATTGATCTCAATTGTGAGAGGGCTATTAATAATCTTATTTAACGGAAAAATGACTATTTTCTAGAAGAATTCGAGCAAATTGGATGTTAAGTAAAATATCTGTAGTTAATTTGTATTATATATGAGTTTTGAAGTTGAGAAGAAGTTGAGATTATCACAGCGTGATCGTAACTTGTCCTAACCGTGGAAAAATACATTCCAGCTAAAACCTGCTTCAGGCGCTACTAGTATGTTTGCGGCTGTCAGACTAAGAAATTATTATCTTCATGTAATTATCTGTATTGGTTACAAACCAATACAGAATACAGAAATATTTTTACCACCACAGACGAAAACCAATACAGAAATATATTTTTTATTAAGTACGTTTAATCCTGTGTTTGCTACAATTTACAGAGCTATATTAAAAACAATCTTCGTGTAATTATGTTTATTGGTTTTTATGTGGTATATTTTTTTTTCTGCATGTTTTATCGTAGCTGTGTTTTCTATAAAGCTATAAATATTTTCTGATTCCTATTCGTATATTAATTAAATGTTAATATTGTCTACAGTTATAATATGTCATTACAGTAACCTTTCTCTGCCATTGTATTGAATAGCAACAGTAAAGGTAGTCGAGTTAAATCCCGACTAATTGGTTTACTCAGAATATCATACAAACAAACACCTTCGTGAAATTCAAATAGCAAGACATGTGTTTTTAATCTAAACAAATGTATGAATATTCTGAATGTTCGTTACTGTTTATTTAGGACAGAGATTGTTATTGTTCGCTTTGCGTTATGACTAAATATATCAGCCGTATCATTGCGTGCTTATTTTAGAACTTATATTACTTTGTGGTATAGTAGTTCACGTATGCATTTTAGTTCTAAGTTAAATTATTGCAATTTCAGGTTATACATTTTATGAATAAATAAATAAATTTATTAATATTTTACTATTTAGTACAATTATTGTTGATGAACATAAAGCAGATTCGGCGAATACATGAAATAAAACGATTATAAAAATTCAAAGAAACTCATGAAATACGCTTGCAGATTTCCGAGATACTACACTCTCTCCCTTTTAAATAACTTTATTTAATTAAATATTATAGACTTTTCTGAATACTGCGAAATATTCATTTTTTTGCAAGCGATTGAACTCGAAAGACCGTTAAATTAAACGCTACTTCAAAGGTTCGTAGTCATTTCCCTGGCTAATGGAAGATCGGAGGATCCATGCATTAATGAAATGCAATAACCATTTATAAGGCTTACCAGTTATTTGTATTTAGCATTAATGCTTAAAATAAAATGGTGCAATGCCTCTTAATATAAATATGTAAAGTTTTAAGTAAAACATATTTAGTTAATGAGTTATTTTCTTAGATTTTTGCTTGTTATTTTCACCACATTTATCAGTTTACTTTATTCATCTGCTAAAATATCCGTATTTAATGGCAGCATCTTTGAAACTCTATCAACAATAGAAAGTCTACCAGTGAGTAGTATTTGTTTCAAAATCATAATCGATTTTTTATGGCAGAGCAAATAAAGGGCACCACCATAATATATGAAATATGTTAAACTCCTTGCTAACATCGAAAGTTAAAAATAGCAATCGGTTTCAGAAAAGTCCCTGTTATAGTAACAAATGGTGCAAAATCCCTCAAGTTAACCGTGTGTGAATTGACCAGGGGACAGAGTTATAGAAGTGCACCATCAATTTGCCAGTTTTGGTCACGCTGTAGACGACATGTGAAATGTTTTATGACGGTCAAAAACATATTCCGCGGTTAAGGGTCCGCTAAGAAGTGTGATTACTAACCCTTTCTGGTATGATTTAGTTGCGAGTACGTGTAGTGAAGAGGTTTTAGCGACTAATCTAATCTAATATATATTATAAAGGCGAAAGTTTGTAAGGATGTATGGATGTATGGATGTTTGTTACTCTTTCACGTAAAAACCACTGAACCGATTACAATCAAATTTAGCACACATATAGAGGGTTACTTGGATTAACACATAGGATAGTTTTTATCCCGGAAATCCCACGGGAACGGGAACTATGCGGGTTTTCCTTTGCAAACGCGGGCGCAGCCGCGGGCGGAAATCTAGTTAGTTATAAAGGGACTTTTTAGCGTTTATTTCGATTCACTGATTTGACACGTCACATTTTTTTGACCCAAGGAATATGGGGATATGTAAAAACATTTTAAAGTACATTATTTCCTTTTAATTTATAAATGATCGATTCATCTTTAATTGTATAAATTTTCATCAATGTAAACATTAAACCAGTCTCACTTAACTTGATTTTAACTGTATTTGCCGATAAAATATAATAATATGTTATCCTCGCTTGTTTGTTGAGGCAAACATATTCAATTATTAAAAAAGTTCAGACGCTGTAGCAAAATATAAATAAACTATTGATTTTTAAATTATATGTCCCAGTCAAAACAAAACCTTTTCTTTGTCTGAAAATTGAAAACAATTCCAAATTACTCTCGCCCTTCTGAGATCAAAGAGATTTGTTTGATCTGAATATGATTTTTATTTATTTTAAATTTAAATTAATGAAGTCTAAATATAAATTTATAAAATATAATGAAGTCTGTTTCTTTTATTATTTGTTTACAGTATTGTAATAAATTATACTTGAAATAAAAAGTTATTTTCATTGTATTTGTCTGAAATAATTTATCGCACATCAGGTCGAAGTTTATATTTCATTAAATCGTGTGATTATGACAAAAAGTGATGATAAATAGTACTGAGTGTAGACAATAATTATTCATTTTCAAAATATCGATCGACACGCGCATTTCCTCGGCTAAGCCACGTCCACACCGAATCAAGTTGTTTCATGCAAAAATTGCTACGCGGCGCGAGTCTGTGTAGACTCGCCTATTTAAACTTTGAAATGCGTACTACTAGAACACTTTTAAGTTATTTAGGCAAGCTTAATCACGATGACAGAGTGGCAAGTATGTTTTTAATAAGATTATAGTAATATTTCTGTGGTAAGACGAAAACTATTTAATATTTGAAAAATAAATAAATAACATACTGTTCAGTACTTGATTATGTTTACATTATTAAATTAAACATTTTACGTAGGCACCAAATAATGTTTACCAATATCAGTCACTATTTTCATTAATAATTTTCCAATTAACTGCAAAGGTGTTTAAGTAGTGAAAACATTTATTTTGTTTTACAGTTTATTTTATTACCATGTTATATTTTATGAGGTTATACTGAGAATACCTACTTAATTTATGTACTGATGATATTCATAACATATTCATATATGTACATGGTAATTTGAAATCAATTTTGAATATAAATAATCATTTTCTAACAAATATATATTATGTTACCGGAAATGTATGAAACCAAGGAATTGTATACCTACAAATCCTAGTAAATGTGTAGGTACAATTCCGATACTATTTAGGAAATGTATAAAATATTGTTTAAAAAACTATGTAATGCACAGATATCCTAGGAAATGTAACATTTTTCCTCGTTCACGTTGTATTTAACACTAACAATACAAATTGGAAGATCAATCTAAAACAGACAGAGACATCAAAGCGTTAAGTAGGTATTATTATTGACTTTTTTAAATCTTATACATAATTTTATTACTTTTTAAGTGTATTTGTGAACTTTGAACTCAATTTAATTAACCCTACGAAAGTAAAATACAATTGTTTATTAATAGGTCCAGACACGCATCCTCACATTTTACACTACCACGAGAAAAGGTTCGTTCATCAAATTCGTTTTGTAAATATGCTCCGCATACACAGAAGCCGAGTGAATGAAGTAATTGGATCTGGCTTATACAATCTATGCACCGACCAATTGCTTGCATTCAGAGTTCCCGACGTTTGCCCGCGTCCGCGTCAGTCCCTATTTTTAGACCGCAATTTACTGTATTGATATCGTTGTTAACTAGATTCAGAATTGTGTTTTGTTCGACGTAACTAGCTGCCTTTTGCTCTGGTTTAAACACGCTTTTGGATGTTTTTTTCCTAAAAGCTTATTGGCATGTCGTATTTTCAAGAGTATTTTTCTGTTGCATATGAGTGACGAATATAATAAATTTTTGATTTTGACAAATCTACTACTCATTAAGCTTATGAAACATATTATCTAGAGCACAAAATTTTTGGAAAGATGAAATTGGCGGCTTTAATTAATGTTCAATAGTAATTTCTTCCGAACAACCAGTGCCAAGCAGAATGATAGTTGGATAATAGAAGTTTATTTTTATTGATGTCATGTTTAAAACAATTGCTAAAACCCGTTTCTTATTGAAATATAAATAAACTATAAAGACGAAATGTTTATCGGGTTAAAAGATTAACGGTTAAATATAACTCAGATAATACTTATAATATCGATGATTTTCACCAAAATAAAATCACAAATACTTTCACGAAAAGCTTTTTGAAGTACTTTATCAATCCATCTTTCTGAAAAACAAATAATAAAGTCGTATAAATGTCGATTAAAAGCTATAATAGATTTAAACATTCGTGAAATTCAATTGAATTGTTGAAAAAAATAGGTTTTGAATGCGGTGATTCTGGAAACTTTATGTTAGAGGCTTAGAGCGTATTTTTAGTATTTCTTAGAATTTTATTTCTAAGTGAATATTGATTATTTTCCATCAAATATATCTGTGAAGTTGCTATCTGAACACCTTACAACCACTCAAATCAGAAACCCCTCACAATGCTGTTGTTTAGAAAATATAAATAGTTTAAAATATATTTTGAATACAAAGTTTTAACGAATTAAAAAAAAAGGAACAAGTTCAACTAGTGATGCAGACGAAGTTTAAATTAGAGTAAGGATAACTTAGAAACAACTATCATCTAAGTTTAATTTTAATTAAGTTTATTTTTTACCCTAGCAAAATGGACATCAAATTAAATATCTTCAAAAGAGCATTCGATAAAATAAAACGAAAAAGTTGTTATAAATAATCCGACTGCTTAAACTTGTTAAAAGAAACAGAGAAGAAAAAGAGTCACAATATCTATACAAAAACGACTAACTGATCCATTTTTGTATGCACACTTAATCTAATATCATAGTCTTAAATGTGCTAATATCCTACCTGCAGGATCATAAATTGTTTAGTTTGAATTTGAATATGCATCGTGTAGTCATCATTAGATTAAGCTATCTCTGCAGCTAATTTTATTGTGAAAATGACGTCATAATAAAATTACAGCAAAATATGTTCACTTGATTCGATAATAGCCATATTACTCATACAATACGGAAACAATTGAAGAAAAATATGGCTTATTGTTTCTGTGAATGGAGGAACTAAATAAAATTATTATAAGTGTCGTGCTAATGGAAAAAGTGCGCAATTTGTCAAGAGGATTTCATCTTGAAAGCCTCAAAGGCAATTTCAGCGAAAAATGAAGCGCCATTAGGAATGCCGAAACACCAGTTCATGATATATAAATATAGATATAAATGAATAATATTTATTGACGTAGCTATTTGTTTTGGAGAGGTGTTAGAGATTGTTTTTAAGGGCAAGTTTACTAGTGTCTGTCCCAGGGTTTTCCTTTATAATGAACTTCAAAATGTATTTCACAATTTTATCTGGATATTTTTTTGTATAAAACTTATGATATTGATCGAATCAGAATAAAAAATTGGCATTCAAAAAATAAATAATATATCTAATAAAAAGGAAGCTAATTAAGTTATAAAGCTATATATAATTTGTTTACATTACACATACCCTGGGAACTCGTTTTCACATTAATATTCTATCAATCATTTAATTAAACAAAATGTTTTCTCTGAAATAATTTAACAGTTGAACAGTTTGGACCGTTGTTCGACCGTTCACCCCTTAGGGACCCTTATCACTTTGACGGGATGGACGCATGAGATAAAAATTCATACAATATTTAATTGGTTAAACGAGGAATGAGACGGGCCATTTAACAAATAACGTATCAAACAAATTAAACTTCTCGATTATAAAGAGAGGCGGCTTGTGACAAAATTGTATGGATGTTCACTTGATGTAAATTTTTTTGATATTTCCCGTTTAATTTAAAAAAAAGTTATTATTGTCATTTTACGCATTAGGTAAAGGGCTTTCGATATCAATTTAATGTTTTTTGATATTTGAAATACTTACAGAATAATCGCCTGTGTACACTTAACGATTACACCCTGTATATAAAACATTAAGCAAGTTAAGTTAGCATGTTTTAGAAATGAATAGGAAGATTAGATTTTGTGACAAAATGTATCTACTCTATATGGATAACTATCTGTCAATAAGATCGAAATTCGAATCACAAATTCTCTATCAACCAAGCATTTGGAAAGGTCCACAGCAAGTGAAATAGGGCTTTAATGTCACTAATTAACCATTTTAACGAATTCAAGGATGAAGATTTACCGCGGTCGTCTAATTTGGTTGTGCCAATATAATTTGTCACTGTTCTGTTGGAAAGGAATTCATTTACATTTAAGTCTAAATCCAAATATACCAGGGATTAATGAACGGATTACCACATAGAAGTACGTTACTCAATACTGTTTTAAATTATTATATTAGGAATAGAACGTGGCATATAATATATCAAAGGATTTATTGGACAGCTGTAACATGTGTTGTATGATTTATTTGTTAAAAGCTTTCTTGATTGTAGATTTCATTTATTTATCGTAAATACCAAAAAAATTCTTTTATCGACGTAGACAAATTTAACCATTATAAAAAATTGTATTCAGACTAAAAAAATCGCCCGTTCAAACCGTTTGAAACCCAATAATTCCCTCCATACGTCATTATCTCTCGTATTGCGTCACATGAAAGTAGAACATACTTAAAACGTAAGCTAAGCCATTCTGAATTGGCAAAGATCTTGGGATTTGTTATCTAGTGAAATGTAAGCGTACAAGTAAAAAGTATTCTCTGAGTCAGTCCGTGGATTAATCTGTCGACGCTCGTTCCTGATAGACGATTTAGCACAAGATAACGTCGGGGAATTTTACAGTTGCTTTTCTTATATTGTAAAGTTAAATTGCGATGGTTGCTGGCTTGAAGCATATGATATCGAATGTTTTATAATGGAGATTGCAATTTCTTTGGACTTCTTTCATAGTTAAAGTTATTTCAAAAAAACCTACGGTTGTGGTCAAGGAGTGAGAAATTATAGTGATAAATTGTATATGAAGTACTTTTACTATTTAATATTACAAATCCGAAGAGTTTGTTTACAGGAACCAGGGATCCAATTTAAAAAAAAAATGTTTCACTGCAAGATAGTCCATTTATATAGATAGGCTAAGTTTTAAAATAATGATTTTCATCTAATAAATATATCTAACTTTGATATTAATTTAAAGACACTTCCTTCCTTTGTATAAAAACTTGCAAACCACTCCACTTTAAAATAAATAAAATATTTCCATAAAAACTCGAGAGCGTCTTTTTAAGCCTGAAGATGCTGTTATATCAAAGAAAGTGCATTACAAACAAACTGTATAAAAACGTAGAAACAGCGCAGTGCAATTGGGCGTCGCGAACCTAACGAGTGAACGAGGAATGAGATTACTTTTGCAAACAGTGCATTCGAAGATTCATTTCACAAATGCTTGCTGTGCGGCACTAAGTGTTATGATACTGTTCAACTTTTGTAGCTTAAATTGAATCAGGAATGTTTAGAAAAGTATTTTAATATCTTATTTTGTGTATTTCTATTCAATTTACGACTGTCTATCCATGATTCGCAATTAATGGACTGAAGGATTGAACGAGGAATGATATTACTTTGTAAACAGTGCATTCGAAGATTCATTTCACAAATACTTGCTATGCTGCACTTAGTGTAATGATAACAGTTTAACTTTTCTAGCTTAAATTGAATCCGAATTCATTCCACCATGAATTGTTTTGATACAAATTTTAAGATTAATAATTGTTATTTTCTTTGTATACCTATTCAATTTACGATTGTCTATGGATTAATTATATTGGCAATGGTTCAAATTTAACAGACTGAATGAGTGAACGAGGAATGAGATTACTTTTGCAAATAGTGTAGTCGAAGATTCACTTAAAAATCTTTGCTATGAAGCACTGAGTGTTGTCTAAAATCTATAAACTGGTCACATCTTATAACTTCCTAATTCCTTATACTTCTAAATTGAATCGGGATATGAAACATCGCCCGATTAATTAAGGCACCTAATCGCTTTATTATTGAAAGGCATTTTTCTGGCAATCTCACCTTCAAATGGATTCCTATGAATTATTTTTCGAGTAGCACAGTTATGGATATTCCGAGAAGAACCCGAACAATATTTCTCGTAAAAAAACACTTAGAATACAATAGAAAAGAATATTTATTTATTCGTAGTAAAAAATACAATGATAAAATGTACATACTTACTCATAACAAGAAATTCGTAAATCTTTGAAGAATTAGTTCTAAGCTTTAATAAAATTTGCTTCTACACATTTTACATTATTCTATCGCTCAGATCACATGATCTACATAGGTACCTACAGAAATAAATGCCGCTAAAATATAAAAAATATAATGTAGTTAGGTATGATTAATGATTAGATATACTTTCCTATAATTAATATTATAAAGCGATAAGATATAATATAATTAATATTATTAAGCGCCGTTTGTAAAATAAATAAATATAAAGAAGATTGTTCTCACACCAATAATATACCACTAAACTGGAAAACTATTGCATCTCCAGCTGGCATAAGGAACTTTTTTAACCACCCCCGTTAAATTAACTACTTGAATGATATCCAGCCGCATCGTTTAAAATAACTACGGCGTATCCTAAGGAAAAGTTAATTAAGCGGCACCGTTTTATAAAGAATCTAGGCTTGTAATAAAAAGGCTGATTGAACAAGTTGGCTGCGACGTGTATCCTATCCTAACTACTAAGTAATCTTAATATATTATATAAATCTCGTATTACAATGTTTGTCCTCAATGGACTCCTAAACCACTGAACCGATTATAATAAAATTCGCACACCATGTGCAGTTTGATCCAACTTGAGAGATAGGATAGTTTAAACATGTAGGTACCACGGGCGAAGCCGGGGCGGACCGCTAGTATTATATAAATGTGAAAGTTAGTGAGGATGGACGTATGTTTGTTAATCTTTATGAATAAACTACTAAACTGATTTGGATGAAACTTTAAAGTAATATAGGATATTTACATTAGAATAGCATAAAAACTATGGCAGTACTTGATTTTGCCCGTGGGTTCGTCCGAGGGTGAAACCGCGCGCAGAGCTTGTAGTATTTCATGATGAAAAGTCCTATCTTCTTTTGCCTATGCTTTGACCGTCTTCTGGATCTGATCCTATGTATATTTGTATACAATAAAGTATTTTTATTGCAAGTAAAATAAACTTCATTAGCGCGATGTAGGATTACAGTCACTACACTGCAATTCATTTCACGAATGCTTGCTATGCTGACTTGAGTACGATGATACTGCTCGACGATTCCAGTTTCAATTGAATCGAGACATGTTCGAATAGAATAGTATTATACGTGATTTTCTTTGTACTATTGTTACGCTGTTAAATGTATTTGTAGGATTTTTCAGTTACATCTTCAGTCTCCTTAAGGATTGTATATAACATTTTGTAAAGTTTCTTAAGTCAAAGTCTTCGATCATCATCTTATCCATGAATAAAATAAATCTGTGACGCAGATGTGCCCCATATGAGACAAATGCATACAGGACTTTGATCATTGTTACCTATATGTCCAATATCAAATGCAAAGACATTTTCGAAGCGTATGTCGTTTCGTTTGATATGAATTTATAAATAAACTAGCTGAACTATATAAAAATAGTTCTCAACGTATTCTTAGACCATCCGAATATACAGGTTAGATAAATAACATACAAAATCGGTCAAGTCATCATCTAATATTTTATACAGGTACTCGTGTTCACTAGCTTTTCCCCGCGGCGGTACATAATGTAAAATGTTATACAACCCTTTATAGCCTTCCTCGATAAATGGACTATGAGACACAGAATTTTTTTTCAATTCAAAACAGCAGTTCCTGAAATTAGCGTGTTCAAACATACACCCAAACTCTTATAAATAAGCAAGATGAGAATTTCCGAAGCCTTTAAGAGTATATATTCATTGTGATTCAAACGCAATCCGTTTCAGTAGTGATTATGCATCAAACGACTAACATTCTCATTTGTGTGGCATTTGTGCGCTTAGTTACAAACTTAGTTATACATGGAGTAAAGTTTACAACTTCAGTTTAATGGCGTCCGTGAATTTGATAAATTAGTAAAGCAAAATTTTATACTAAAAGCCGAAGTGCATTTGTGGCTGCTCCAAATGTGGGTTGTTCTTAGTTAATTTTATATTCTGCAGATAAAACAATTTAGAATGTATACTTAGTTAATTATTTCAACGTTCAAACAAATTTAACACAGAATTCCTTAATATTGTGTTTTTCAATCGATCGATCAAAATCAATTACAACACTTTTTTTGGCTTAATTATTTTCATTATACTTAAACAATTTACAAAATAATTAGTTTTAAGAACAAATGGACTATAGTTCCCATTAAAATCTTTAATAAATAAAACAACCAAGTCAAAAATAACGTCACCATTATTTATAACAAAGTCTTAATTCTAAAAAATCTTATTATAAAACAAATAATAATTAAATCTCATATATTAAAAATAAAACTAACAGCCCTCCAAGCCCAAAATTACCCTGTACAAGACAGGTGAGATATAAGCGAAGCCAGAAAATATCAAGGTGCAGTTTTGCTCATGTTGAACACTCAATCCCTGTCCGCTCTCCGCAGAGCTCCGCTTTTATCTAAAGCGAATCAATCACGTCTATCGTGCTTCTGAGATCTGATTTACATAAACTTCCCTATTATTTTCTTGAGTCTGCATTGTGTCTATTGCCTGCAACGTCGATTGTCTTTTTATTTATTGTTTTATTTTGTTTAAATAAATGTTCGTAGGAATCAAATAAAACTTCTGTGGCAAGATGAAGAGACCAAAATCGTCGCCTTATTCCACGACGTAACGGTATTATCATGACGCGTCCTAGATATTTTAATCTCAATGCGCCTGTATAGATTTCACTTCAAAAGCTAAATAATAAAGTAGCCTAATTGTTTTTTTCAAATGATAAATGTATTTTAGTTTATAAAATATTATAAATCTTTCTCAATCAATGAAACATAATTTCGAACTCTTTCCATATAAAATCGCTGGATTTGGATATTTTAGCAACATTTTCCGATCTAGCGTACGTTCCGCCTTAGTTACGTCACTCGCATGCCGAATGTTGTTCCGGTCCACTGACACCTGCAAAATAATCACATTTATAATATCAGTATTATTTAGGTATCTCTATATATACGTTATATTTTAAAATGCAGAGTAACTATATGTTGTACTTTATGCCAAGGAAAGCTGAGAGAATGTGAAGTATAACGTGAGAGAAGCCGTGGGTAGAAAGTTAGAAATATTATAAGTTACTACTTTTATATGGGCTTAGTAATACAATACAAATAATTTAAAAATATTAACACGAATATAAATTTCATAATATTAAATATGAGTCTTATTTAATATTTGCACGCTACCAGATAAAGCGGTACCAAAAAATACAATATTACATGTAAATATTGAATTATGAATCTCCAAGCTGCTACGAAAAATTACATCTTAACAGACAGCATTACTAAGTCGAGATGTCGCATTTATATTTAAATGAACTATATTGTGAGTTTGGAATACAAATTTGTGATCTCGAAGGCTGCTCGGGTTTCAAATTTTATATAGAGCGTGGCAATTACGCCGGCGAATTTTGCCTCGCAAGAAGTAAGGCTTCTAAGTCCGCATGAATTTGTGAATTTGGTTCCCAATTTGCACTGTTTTGAAGTCAGTTCGTTTGTGTGAGTCAAATAAACAACAAGAAGGCAACATCAAATGACGAAATGAAATATTATATTCGCAACCCGGCCGGAGTTTGGTCTACACTAGTGGAGAATAGCGTGTGATGAATATTTTGTATGTCTTGTTAATATTCATATGATATTATGTATACATTTCCAAAATGTTAATAGACACGCTCGTCAGTTATCAACGGTGAGGAGATAAACATGATGAGCTGGTATAGAAAGGTAAAGACAGAGAGTATTGTTTTCGGAAAACGACAAGGCAAAATAATTATTATAAAAACGACTTCGAGTTCTTTAATACAAGCTAAGGAATTAATTAAAAGAATAGCTATATAGCAATTTTCATCATCATATCTGACCATTATTTGACATAGTAACAGAAAAAAATATTTGTTAAATTTAAAAGAACACAATACAATATTACAGTTTGGTACAGTCTGCAAACCAGTGCACATTATGCATTCATTTAATTAACTTTTAAGGTAATTAAGTCGCAGTTTGAACTTAATTTCGTTTGTTACATAAACGGCAAGCCAGCGATAATGGCAACATCAACAAACCGCAAATATCTCGCATTTACTGAACGAAACAATTACTTTATTAATGCTGTATATTATTGCGATAACTGTATAAAAATTCGTGTTAAAATTTATTTAAGTATTTGAGAGAAAGTACCTACTTATTTTACAAAATTCTTTCACGAACTTGACATATCATTTTAATGTTACTTTAAAATAATGTAGAAGAAAATGAACTTTTCCGAAAATTTCCGGGAATGAGTATATTATGATAGAAGAATTCAAGATATGAAAGTTATTAAAGTGATAATGTTTTGATTATTTAGTCACCATAAATGTTTTATAACTTTATAACATAATTCTTTTAAATTGTCTAATATTTAGTACAAATTCGCTTTTTAAAAGAAAAATAAATTTAACATTTCAAATATTAGATGGCAATGGCGTCGGTGTCCGATTATCATAATGGCTTTGATCGTTCCTTCGAAATAAAACGATTTCCGATAACATCTTTTGCTACAATTGATTGATTCTCATTATTACAACCTTTTGCAAATGCTGAAAAATGGGACTTCTTTAGCAATTAATTATTCATTGGAATTTTCCTTTTATTAGCTGAAAATGATAAAAAATATGGCAATTTTGTTGAGTTATTGTATATCAATAGCAAGACGGAATGATTGTATCGTATTTTTTAAATTTATCTTGATAATATTAAGTAGGTACTCACAGAATGAAATAAAGAATGACAGCAATCGAACATTTTGAATTAGATTTATATAACACGATTACTAAGTTTTCTAAAAAGCTTCTTGTATTTACGGGCTCTGCGTATTTCAAACTGTCTCAACTCGTGTTTGTAAGTTAGCGAAGCTGTCTCTTTGAGATACGAGAAACGTTACAGAAAATCGCTACGGTTTCCTTTGGTTGCGATTTTAAAAATGTGTGATATATTATAGGTTTGTTCGGTTTGTTAACACAGGTTTAGAATTTTTCAACTTTATTGTGTATTGGTGATTTTTAACTACATTGCATGCAATAGGTATGTATGTTAGTATGTTCCCGACTCTTAAAGAATCACGATTTAAATCCACTATAAATGGACAGATTTAATTCAAACTTTGTACACTCATCAAGAATCGGTGACTATACAATATGTATTTCATCGTATTGAAAGATTTTCCTATCTATGTTTTTATTTTATATGTATACATTAGATATCTAATAATGTAATGCCGAGCAGGACTGTAAAAGGAAATTAATTCATTACACATTTTTCCGTGCATTGTCAAATTCCGAATTCCATGATAATTCATGAACAACAACGTTAGGAATACACAAAAATATTTATAATTCAATACAAAGTCGAAGCCAAGATTACTGTAATTGAGGAAAGTATTAATTCTGAATGACATTTGCTGGATTATTATTTATAGCCGTTATTTTGGGAAGGAAATTGAAAACAAAATCCGAAGGCCGTAACTAATGCGATTTCGGCTTCAATGAAATCAATAAATAACAGTAAAATCTAAATAAAGCCTGAACAATGTTTGCTTCGAAATGCATGTAAATATGATTCCTCGAATATTCCATTTCAGTGTAAATAGAGACGGGTTTCGATTACGACCGTTTTAACCTTTGTTTATTTCTTTCCCATGCATTCTTAGTAAGTATGTAAGAGAGTATGTACTGTATTTGTTTCTTGAAAGCTTTTTTTTATAAATAAAACCTGAGAACGTAGGACATAATCATATTAATATGTACGTCGATATAATACAACAATTTTTATCATTTCCCATGGAATTTTGAAAATAATTTCGGTTTCAATATAATAATGTTATATAATATTACATAATGTAGCCTTTAGTGCTGTAATAGCCAGTTATTTATGTTACGGATTTTGCACAGATATTAATACCAACCCAGAGTTAATCTTTCTCTCTAATCTATTTAACTATATTTTTAACAAAGTGGTAATATTATATAATATGTACTAATGCTACAAATATAATCCACACAAAAGCTGTTCACTAAATGAAGACCTTATTTATCTTTAAGTCTGCGTTAATGGTTTACAACAATGATAATAAATATATAAGTTAGCCGCTTCTTAATGACTAATGGTCTGAAATAAATCCCATTGCAGACCATTATGGCCTATGCTTGCTCCCAAGATAATACAAATTTATGGACAGTAAAATTATATCTGCGAATTATGAGCAATTAGTTGCGTTGACTGCTATCTTTATCGTTATCGCGAATGTTATTTTTATTAATTATATTGCAGTCTAATAAAATCATATTATGTTTTAATTAGATTAGTATTTTTATAGTTTGCTAAGATGTGCTAGAAATTATTACGATACTTCAATCGTTATAATAGATGTAAAAGCATTCTATTCTTCATTGTTCGTCCACGCAAACAAATTCCCCGAAACATTTTAGGGAAAGGCCTCGAAAATTTCCGTACAAACTGCGTTCATCAAGAAAGTTATAAAAAGGCGTTAATTTTGTCTGAGGAATAAAGCACATTATGAATACACCTCACTCTTAAACCCTGAGCATTTCATAATAGGCGCTCCGGGACACAAAGTTTTATTATCTGCCCGCTGCGCAACGCTCCCAAACTTTTATTTTACTCTTAAGCAGTTTGGGTTTTGGCAGATCCTGTCGTTACGTAGACCATGGAACAATTATCGTGCTGAAAGTTTTTTGCACTGCTAAATGAATTGGTTTGTAATTGTTTTAAGTCTCTAGCGTAAGTTTAATGAACATATTGCACTATTTGACTAGAAAACTGAGAGTTCTTAACTTTAACCAATTCTCGCTATGTTATGTCTTCATTTCTAAGGATTGTTTTTGGGAAGATTCTATGTATGAGCTTCTTAATCTTCTATAATATATAAATTTTGCTTTAATATCTATTTATAAACTTAATTAAATCAATTGGATACTTTTTTATTAGCTAGAGGAACATATTAAATTATTAAGAAAGTAATAAGCTTTGAATTTTCCTCTTGAGAAGTCTATAAATAAATTACATTCCTTTACAATTTTATCTGATTATATTTTGCAAAATATGAAAATAGGTTTGAAACTGTTCACTTGGGATAACCATTGATGATGTTTATGAAATAATATAATAAGTTGTCTGAAGTATATACTATTTGTATGATTGTTTGATATACCTAATGTCCTATCCTAGAACATTACACTTTTTTTTGTTATACGGTTTATATCCAACACGTGACTTCTATTCTAGTATTTAGTAATTGGATAATACTTTAGTATTTTAATAAATAAATAATTATTTAATATTAGGTGAAACACTATAGATTTTGTATAAGTCGAGGTATAATTAAGTTTGTCTCAATTTACGTCTCAAATGCCACTTGTAATAAGTGAATTTTACCTGAAATTTTGAGAATCATTATTTTTCTTCAAACGAATTATAAGGACGGCGATTTCTAATTACTTTTTATATTACCTACTTAGACGTATTCACCTTCTTACGAAATCTTTTGATACTATTTTGGTATATTCAAATTATTGTAAATTCCAAGAATTATGTAAAAAATAAATTATATGAGAAATCGAATATCAAAGAAACTCATACTGTTTTATGCTGCTGAAACTTTTATGAATTGATTACATATAAGGTATTCGAAGAAATGCTTTAATTTCCATTCGTTTATGAATTCTAGTTAAAAAGTAAGTAAGTACCTAATATTACTAATATTACTGTATTTATTAAATATTAAATATTTATTGAAAATATAATATGTGAATCTACTTGTGAAAAATGGAATAGAACATTGATTTTCTGGTATCCCAAAAATGAATAAAGGAAACGGGGGAGACAGATTAGAAGGTGGGAAGACGAAATCGTAGCAACAGCTTGAAAAACATGGACGAGGACAGCACTGAACAGAAAAGAGTGGAAGGGAATGGAGGAGGTCTTTGCCAAATTAGGGCAAACAGACCAATCTGCCGATGTCGACTCATCACAGTCTTAATTAAGTTTTTATATGTACACTAGGTTTCCGCCCGCGGCTTCGCCCGCGCAGTCAAAGAAAGAAAAACCCGCATTTTCTCGGGATAAAAAGTAGCCTATGTCCTTTCTCGGGTATCAAAATATATTTTATACCAAATTTCATGAAAATTGGTTCAGTAGTTTAGGCATGATTGAGTAACAGACAGACAGACAGAGTTACTTTCGCATTTATAATATTATAGTATGGATTTTGTTTACCATTGTTGTGTTTGATTAAGGCTAATAAATAAATAAATAAAAACTTTTTTTCTTAATGTCAAAAGCCTATACTAATGCCTATCTTAATCATACGATGCACATTTTTTAGTAATCAATGCACTTATACAGAGGCCTTTAATTTAAGTTGATTTACCATTCAGCCGAATATTTTATTTCCCTTTATTTATGTTCAACGAGGAACGTTTAAAAATAACAATGTATCAGCATTGCAGGTTTTGGTGAAAAATAAAACGACATTAAACGTTATGATGACATTTCGAAAATTACTTTACTTTGCTTCTGTTTTCTATTATTTTATAAGAAGATACGGACGTGGATGATATAATTAGAATACAAATAATATCATTAGGGTTCCGTAGCCAAAATGGCAAAAACGGAACCCTTATAGTTTCGTCATGTCCGTCTGTCCGTCTGTCCGTCTGTCCGTCTGTCACAGCCGATTTACTCGGAAACTATAAGTACTACAGTGATGAAATTTGATGGGAATATGTGTTGTATGAACCGCTACAAAAATATGACACTAAATAGTAAAAAAAAGAATTGGGGGTGGGGCCCCCCATACATGTAACTGAGGGATGAAATTTTTTTTTTCGATGTACATACCCGTGTGGGGTATCAATGGAAAGGTCTTTTAAAATGATATAAAGTTTTCTAAAAAACATTTTTCTTAAAGTGAACGGTTTTTGAGATATCAGCTCTCAAAGTCGTAAAAAGTATGTCCCCCCCCCTCTATTTTTATAACTACGGGGTATAAAATTCTAAAAAAAATAGAGGTGATGCATGCTAATTAACTCTTTCAACGATTTTTGGTTTGATCAAAGTATCTCTTATAGTTTTTGAGATAGGTTGATTTAACTGTAATTTATTATATTTGCTGCTACGGAACCCTTTGTGCGCGAGCCCGACTCGCACTTGGCCGGTTTTATTGTTTTTATATTAATATCTACGTGCAAGCATCATAGTAAAACTGAAATATTATGATGATTCTCTAATAACAGAAACGCAGCTACATCTATAGAAAGATAAGTGCAGAGCAATGAAAGTTCAAATAACCCGGAACATTATCGATTCATTACCCACAAAAGCTTTACACGGATCGCTATCTGGAATACGCGATACGCAATACAGGGAACAGTTTCTTCAATTTACTTGAAGAATGCCCAACGATGGTTGGATGAAATGCATTTTATTGTCGATCCTAGATCGAGCAATTTATAAATAACGTTCAATAGGACGTAAGGTTGTTAGGACATTTTATATGAACGGGTTCTACAGTGAAACTTGGTTAAGTGGGACCTGGATAAGTGAGAAACCTCCATAACTGGAACTCATGCTGAGGTCCCAACACTTTGGCACTGAATTACCTCTGTTAGTGGGACGAGTTAAACCTCTATATCTGGGATTTGTTCTTTCGATTTATCATCATAGTTACCTCTATAACTGAGACAGCGAGTAAATTTTATATGCATAAACCTCTATAACTGAGATAACATTGTTTGTTTACTCATTCTTATTCTACCCACAAATTCCACACGTAATTCCAAGTACGTAAGTACAAATTTTGAGCTTCAATTACCTTCAGTTTTAGTTTCACTTTACTATCATACAGATGTTTATTTGAAAAATGTCAAATTATTATTGGAACCCTCTGTAAATGAGACAGATATTTATTTATACCTGTATATCTGAGACACTGGGTAAGTGGAATACCTCTATAAGTGAAACGAAATTGCTGGTCCCTTGATGTCTCACTTAACCAGGTTTCACTGTATATGAAATGTAGAACTTGAAAATTGAGTGAAATTGAAGACACGTGCAGGGTTCTCAACATAAATATAAGTTATAAAACTCAATTTATATATTTCAAGGTGAGTGGTGTGCGTATATTAAATACATGGACGGTTCCACGTATTTATTAATATTATTAATAATTTATTTATTAATAGAACATCAGAGGTCCACTTGTAAGTATTATTTCTTAATTACTATGTTAGTTTACATTGCTTTTATACAGTTTACATTTACATTAATTTAGATATTATCATTATTGAATATTTTACCATTTATAATTAGTCATTTTATTTTTATTAATATAAGCGCTAAATATAAGCGATAATTTTATTTTTAATAATATTGCAGCGATAGTTTTCATAATATAATTATAAAACAAATTTGCAGCTTCGGCGAATGTATTTTCTCTTGATGCATATTCTAATAATTTTACTCTCCCTTGCGGAAGGTTTGAATTTCGACCACGGGTGATTCTCGGGTGAGCAATAGAGCATTTCAAAAAGATGAGTATTGCAAATTATATTCTACAAGCTTCTTAATATATTCCGTTGGTATTTAAAGATTTTTTAAAGCAAAAAATTGTCTGTGATGATTAAGCTATTGATCAAACAAAGAGTAGATAAAAAACTGCTTGTAAATATTTGCTTTTATTTGTCCTTTCCCTGCGTTTGCTGTAAACAAAACAGTTTGTAGAAAAAGCTATGTTAATTAATTTAGATCAATATTATCAAAGTAAGAAATTCATAAACTTGCAGCGAGGAATTGAAACAATTAACAAAAGTGTCTTGAACAAGGCGTAAATCAACGTAATTGCTTGCATAATGAAAATATCAAAGCAGATGATGAAATGAAATAAAGAGCTAAAATCGCTTTGACGCAGAGCTAATTAATTTGATGGAGACTCCACTACTTACATAAAGGAGAGGGAAATTTAATTTCTTTTAGAACTCAACGCTTCTGTAGGAACTAGGATCCTTAAGAAAAGGTATGCAGGTATTAGCAATTAAGATTAGACGTTCTTCATTAAGATTCAATCTAGGATACAACTACCTACTATACTTATGTCTTAAATCCAAGCAACACATATAACCCACTTAATATATAATTATGTTAGAAAACTTAGAAGAAAGGTTCTTTATAATTTTATATTGAATTTCACAAAGCAATTAGATCAAGGCCGTGTTCGCTAAGACGTTTCACTTGCGCTAAGAAAAAGAGCTAAGACGCTGTCGATATAATATAATGTAGGTAGTATTTTTTAGTTTATACTCATTTAGATTCTGTATAGAATAAGAGTTTAGATAGAGTTTTAGAATAGTGTTTATATTAGAAAACACGTTAGTATTCGTTTATTATCACCCTATGCTATGATTGAAACATTAAAGAGGTTACATTTTTATATCAAAGAATGCCTTCAATATCAACGATAATTTTTATAATAACGCATTCTTTAAACAAAGTTCACAAATTTCAGGTCAATTTAAAATTACGTATAAAATATTAAGTGCACCTTTCCATAATGGATGCCTAATTAATCTACGGGTAATGTAAAAGGGTGTATATTTAATATGGGCGTAATATTATGGTACCATAAAAAGGGGTCAATCAGGTTAATTAATTACATTTATAGAAGCTGTATGTCGGTCTCATAAAGATTTTCTTATCTGTAACAGAAAGCTCGAATGAAGCCACGTCTTTAATCCTTCCTAGTTTGCTAAAAGGAATTCTTTTCTACTGGGACACCGATATTCACTGAGAATTATTTCCCTTCCCTTTTAACTTATTTGTGTTATAGTAGAACATTATTGAGACACAGAACAATGAAATGGAATGTTTTGAATGAAATGTATACACTGTTTGTATGCATTAATACTTTTAAATATGTGCTGTGAATGTTTCCTTTTTTTTGTAAATATTATATGATTGTAAAATTTGTAATGGTACATAAAATTGTTAAATAAATAAATGTTAAATAATTACTATTCTAGCTATTCTAGGAAAGCAAAAAGTTTGATTCTTGTTATTAAAATAATAATATAATAGAGCTGGTTGAAAGTTGAGCTACACTTTTAAGTAGCTCTCCGTACATAATATACTGTTTGTAAATACACTGTTTGTATGCATTAATACTTTTAAATATGTGCTGTGAATGTTTCCTTTTTTTTTGTAAATATTATATGATTGTAAATTTTGTAATGGTACATAAAATTGTTAAATAAATAAATGTTAAATAATTACTATTCTAGCTATTCTAGGAAAGCAAAAAGTTTGATTCTTGTTATTAAAATAATATAATAGAGCTGGTTGAAAGTTGAGCTGAAATGAATTTATTCGCAAGAAAAGTGGTAATACATTGGTGTTATGAGAAAACATCTTCTTCACAATTCGCCAGTCACAGCTGGCATGCGAATGGTTACATTAACTAAATAAGATTTGAATTACCTATAAATTTTTTTTAGTAAAAGCTTTAGTGAAAATCTAAGTACAGATTATAGATTAAAGGACAAGACTAATTTTAATTAAAAGCTCCATCTGTTAAAAATTGGAAAAAAATGTTGAAAAAATAAGTTCTGCAAAATATTTGTTTTTAAATTAAGATACATATTATATAAGATAGATAAGATGGTAATCTTGATATTCGGCTCAAGGGTAAAACAGAAACGAGACGACTGGGAGATCCCTTATCCATACAGGAAGTAAAGCCTTGACAAATTGAATGTCTTCAATCTTTCCTTCCTACGGGACACCGACGCTGACAACACTTCTTTTGATCTTTCTTTGGAACTAGCAATCTTTCAAATATCATTTAGATTTGACAGATATATTGCGCACGTGACACCTTTTATTTTATTAGACACCTCTTCAATCTTTACGTACCTACTGTATATAGCCTACGATATTCTGTGAAATCGGAAAAGTGTGAAATACATACCTAATAGAAAAAAAATATCATGTGGCGGTATTCACATCTCGTACTGTGTTTCATCGTAGCTTGATATAATTGCATGAAAATATGTAAAATGTAAAAAAAAATTACTAAGAATACATTATACGAATTTCTATTAATCAGCTTCAAATATATTATTGCTGACACTAAGTAATTTTTATCTGGTACCTATATCACAAAATTATGTTTCGACCCTTGATCCATCGAAATTCTAGCCCCTGCTTTGAATAAACAACATACAAATAAAAATATAAGTAAATATTTATGTTACATGACATTACAAGGTTATATTAACAAGGGCAATTACTGAAACTTAGTATTCCTTCAGCTCTTCGACCATACTTGCCGGTCGTTAGGCCCCAATAGTTATTATTGGGAAGTTGTAGTAAATGTCGAATAAACTTCAATTGTGCGATTAGATTGCGAGAATTCAAAGTGATCTTGGTCCTTGTTAGTTGTAGGATGTTCTATAGATATCGATTTTATATTGTGTACTCAGGAATACACGACATTTAATGTTTTTGAATAGACTTATTTGTAACCGTGCCAACCTAAATTGTGTTGCCTGTCTATGTCATTATTTCTGATCATATTTAAGTACAAATGCCAGTAAAAATAAATGAATCTTGTTGAATAAGGTTCGTAAAAGGCTGTTAGAGGACTATTATCGAGATAAACAGAAAACAAGCATCTTATAGTAGCCTCTTAAGGATTTCTTGAAACAATTCTAATTATCATAATGAGCGTAGTAACGGGCATCTTAATCGTTTGCCGCCTTCTAAAGTGTAGATAAACCCTAAATGTTGTAACAGTTCCGTATGTTCCCACTTATTATATTTTATTTCATCACGTTGTTAAGTGAGATTAAATAGCGATAATGATAACGATATTATAATGATTGTGATATGTATTAAGTGTTGTTTACGTAGACCCGCATACATTATCATACATTACCACTGATAATCCCAGGAAAGGAGTGTTCTTTAAAGCAGGACTTGTGATCTAAATATGACTCTAAAATAGGTACGTATGTCGTATAACACAATTTAGAACACATAATTGCTATTTCATTTTTGTTGAATATTTATTATTGCATACTCGGAAATTAAAAAAATAAATACATAGTAAATATCATTCAATTATGTCGTCAACCAAAATAAGGAAGTAATAATATTAAGACGTATCTCATTACACCATAATACAGGGCAGCCATGGAACCATAAAGCCATACAACAATTCCCAAAATAGCGGGCTCTTTCAAAGAAATGTCGCTAAGTAAGACAAACGATGTCCACCGCTAAGCCTAGCTGAGGCTAATTTCATCAGGACAGTTGTCCGCAAGTCACGGCCCTTAAACACGTGATAAATTGTACATTTAATGGCTTTAATGATAAAGGGAATTAATTTTGGAGGATCCCATGTGGAGATTTCATCGATAAATGTAATTATTTCTATTTGTTATATTTGTAATTGTAATAATATATAACGTAATGCACTATACGTGACTACACGGATGCGTTTTTGTCATAATTTTTGAAGTGAAAACTTCTTTAGCGGCGTTGAGCACTTTTTCTGTAATGGGTATAAAATCTTAAACTCGCGTCAGGACACGTGACCTGATCGAAAAAGCGTAAGACGGATACCATTCCAAAATATCAAACATGCTCAACGTTAATAATCAAGTTTTCACTTCTGCTGGCACTCCCGGAGTGCAACCCGTCTTTTTTTTATTTATTCTATGGCCACAAGATTTATGGTAACAACGTACTTTGGTTTACTGTACTTTTAAAACAATATTATTTGTAATAACAAGGTTTATAATAATAAACCTTCATGTAGTGAAAACAATAATGTTACTATTTGTTACACACGAAGTATCATTGCCTAATTAATCGTAGCTCAGATAAAAAGTAATATTATAACACGTTGATAAGTTTAAATGCACGAAAGCTCATTGGATCTAAAGTCACTGGCTTATTCGGACCGCTTTTCCCGTTCTTAAATAACTGAGGAACGTAATACTGGCAAAACCTCGTATTACATTTATCTGAAAAACCTCAAGAGCAAGATAAAAGGCCCGGATTCCGAGGGAGCCCTCAGCGGGCGAGGTAAAAAATTGTCTAGCTAGGTTATACCGCAAACTTTTCATGGCAAATAAATTACGAGCTTTGATTTTATCATTTACATCTGTGACAACGATGTGTGAATAGTTTTCGTAGGATGTAGTGAACACATTATTAAATGATTGCTAGGAAACTATTGAGTTTAAAAATACACTTGTTTATTAGGTTTTCGTACCCAAAGGGTAAAATCTATTGAGTCTTCGTTGTCTGTCTGTCTGTCCGTCTGTCACCAGGCTGTATCAAATGCGTCTTAATGGATAGACATTTTAAATTAATTTTCATATACATATTTCTTAGGCCACTCTAACAACAAATAATAAAAAAATAGGTAAAGCAAGGATTGTCACGGTCATAAATTGGATGGGTGACCAATTTTTTCCATATCCCTTAGTATCCCGAGACCGACTCGCACTTGACCGATATTTTTAATAGGTAATCCCTAAAATTTCGATCATTTCAACTTTTCAAGGGTACACAGGTAACTTTGTTTCAAAATCTCTAGTCTGTATAGTTTAGGAGAATGTTTTACTAGTTAGCAAAGTTTACAGTTAGTAGGTACTTTCAAGTTTATTATTATTTGATAGCTGAGAAAGCATCGATATTAATTGAATCTTCTACTTAATATTTTACTTAATTAAATTGATTGACAGATACCTACCTGGTCTTTTTATTTTCAAATTAATATTAAAAAAAAAGAAAACCCCGCCAAACCATTAGGGTTTAATACTGGCTTTTAGCACTTAATGCTATCGATCATAATATCGACCTAAAAAATATGTGCATAAGAATTGATGAGTAATTAAAAAATACCTCATGTTTCCTTTTATCACATTTCCTGATGTTAAGCTTAACAGGAACAACCTATAAAGTATTCGTGAAGGACAGACGCCTTAAATTGATGGTTTTGTATGTGTTCAAACGGAAAGTTGAAAAGTTCTCACGAACGAGAGTCGACTGAAAAAAATATTTGGCTATCTAATGTTCTGATAATTTTAACAATATAATATGTTTTACTTTAATATAAAAAGTATCAAATCAAACACAGAGAATCTGTAGAAATCAGAATAATTTTAGGGACTTTTTATAGTAAAATGCACGTTACTGTCTTACAGACGACAACTTACGCTGATTATTAATTTAATTAAATCATGATATCTCATGACATAATATAGATAATTACAAACAATAAATAAATAATATTGATCTCAGATGAGCTATTATTTTTAACGGTCATCCCCTGGCCTATAAACACGTGTCGACCTCACACTCAAGTATCATACAACCTTATATCCTGATTTATTCCGCCGATAATCCCTCTTCGGAACTTTGATACGAGAAAGAAATAACATCATTTATCGTAAAGAAGGGACTGTTTATTTCTATCTTATTTTCGTCGTAAATTGCACCTTTAAAGTATGAAAAAGACACATTTATTTATCTGAAATACGAAATGTTACATATAAATGCGAAAGTTTGTGAAGATGTTATTTTTTTAGCTAGCAACTTCAAGATATTAAACATTTTTAAAGAATTATTTCAAATCAAATAATATATTGATATCAATAATTATTATTAAATGTATGTTCTGAGTTCATAGTCAGATTTATCAGGCCGTATGTGATAGTAATATTACGATTAAATGATTATCATCAATGGATAAATTTAATAATACGAAATATTTGAATAGAAAGCATAATTGTGGTTTTATATTACCACAATTGCATTGCGCTAACAATTGCTAAATACGTTGTCATGACTATTTCTAATACGTCAAACTAAAAAGGGCATAATCATTTAGTTTTCATTTGTTAATGTACAAAAGAGTTGTTTAAACATTAAATTGTCTCGATATTTTATAAATTAATATGTAAAATTCGTTGTATTGCCAATAAATAGGACTAAACTCGAAATATTTCCACGTTTATTGTGATTAGATTTTAATTAGGTATATAATTTTTATATTTTCTACAAAATCATTTTCGAATTGATATATCATTACACATCGATATTGAATGTAATGAATACATATATTTAACTAGTACAAAAAAATAAATAAACAAGAAAATTCGAGTGGAAACGAGCAAATTTTCCTTGTCTTTGTTTTTCTTAATTCACCATTATACGGAGTTTTGCTCAAAAACAGAATACATGTCGGTTTCAGGCCCGTTAAGAGCCCTTTGTACTGAAAGTTTAGGCATTTTAGGCACTGAGATGGCTCGTGCCCGCGTTGCGCAGGAGCCGGCGCGGCATGAACTCCGGTGACCTATGAAGGCGGGTGATTATGCCACAGTATAAATAAATCAGTAGTTCGATTTTATTTGCTATCGTAGGAATGTTGTTGATATATAAATTTACTACTTATCCTATACCATTAAACGAGCAATATTTGCATATTTATATATTTGTTTGTATATATACAGTGTGGAAATTTTCGATGTGCCCTGAATGGAAAGTACTTGAAATACTAGGGATAGCAAATTTTTCTGAAAGGAAACATTCCTTTTTCAAATTTTATTTTATTATTCAAATCGATAGAAACAATATAAATGATAATTTATTGTTAATTTCTCGTAAAAATTTTTTGGTCTATTTTATACATACATTTAAAGTTTAAAATGAAACTCTCGTTCTGGATACATTAATTTATTTTCTTCTGAAAATATTGGTAATAATAATTAAAAGTAAAACAAATAAAAAAGGCAAAATAATAATTGAATATAAGTATGTAATAAGTAAGTTAGTGTATTCTGAATTTTTGAAAATCTTTGAATGCAGTTCTATTTCTTTTTAAAAATAAAGGAAATTTGCTATCTCCAGTATTTCTAGTACTTTCACCCAGGGCCCATCGAAAATTTCCACACTGTATTTACAAACAAATATATTAATATGCAAATATTGTTCGTTTAATAGTATAGAATAAGAAGTTAATTTATATTTACAACAATAATCCTAGGATAACTAACAAAATCAAACTACTGATTTATTTATACCGTGACATGCTCGCCGTTTTACTCGCCGCTCGGTTCTAATACGCGAACGGCGACTGCAACGTGGTCGGGAGCAAAACTAGCACAGGTCCTCCCTCGATAACGTCCGGCTGGACTCTGGCTGCACTGACGTGGTGCGCGCGAGTCGCATTTTACGTATTATATTTTATATAGAAAAAAATAAGGGCTAAATTAAAAATCTATCCAAAAATTTCCCTGTAAAACCTGATTAGTAAATGAAATGTAAAATTTTCATAAACATAGCGTTCCCCTAATTCTCATAAAACTGATTATGCTTTTAAAATCGATGTTACTTCTGATTTTTTTTTGATCGAGTCAAATGTTTAATATTGTGTTTTTATCCAAAAAAGTCACTAGATCAAACGTTTATCTGTGCTATATATTTTTTTAGGATTTTAAATATGATGATTTCTATCCAAAAACCATGATTTAGAAACATACATTTCGGAGCAGGGCCCCTTAAGCTGAATTGATCGACTCCATTGACAACGTAATGGTCCTCAAGAAACGACCTTTGACCACACGTTTACGTTTCATTACCTTCGATGCTATTTGCTCTGAATTATTGCGTTTTAATCGAAATGTCTTAGAAATTCCCTATGTTATTTTAAGACGAAATTGTGTGAAATATTCAACGATTTAGATGCATTTGTTGGACGTAGGTATTCTTTAAGCATCTATTTAAGGATATTCCTCATAATTTAATATTGGGTAAGGTAGAACATTAAAATCGACGCATCATAAATTACATCCATCACAATGGCGACCATGAATAGGATATTAAAAATCCTCGCCATCATGCAAATTATACTTCGTGAAAGGGAATTTGGAGTTTCCTACAATCATACCCTGGGGACAATTGATTACGTGGCGTATCATCCGTTCATCAATTGTAAAACGATAAACGTCAAGCCGAGTTCGGAAATGACAAATGTTTGCTAATGACTCGCCTTGCGAATACCCGATTTCGCAAATATTGTACAAGTTTTATCGTTGCCATTAATATAATTACAGGCCATTAGGGAGATTAGGTTTTGTATCTAGTTTAAAATTTTGTTGGAATTTTTAAATATTACTGAAAAGGTAAGGTAATTATGGTCCTGGATTTCGGTGGATTAATGTTATTTTTTGTATAGACGATAAAGGATTTAAAATATAGTCTGGTCTTTCAATGAAATTCCATTCAAGTACAGAAGATAAGTACCTATATCCAAAAACGAAATTAAATTCTAGATGTAAGTAATTCTCTATATCTCAATAGGATTATAAAAAAAATATTTCTAATCATCAATACTGTTCATCAGAAAGTGAAATGTATGATTTAAAAATCAAGCAATCTAGTTTTTAGATCTACAAAACATTTTGCGAACAATCTATTCTAAAATCAGAATAACATACCATTGTCCATTGACGAGGCGAACTAATTTCCAGCAATATTTATAAATTATAACATACAATTCAAAAAGCACTATTCAGATTTTTATATAAATATTAAATAGGAACTTACTCTAATTAATTCGTGTTCTGTACAATGAGCCAGCAATTCTGCATATACGTGAGATAAAATTCGCTCTTGCATTATGCAAGCGGTAGCATTCGCTTATATCGTATATTATAAATTCTATGATGAAATCCATTTTAACTGCAGCACGTAGTCTCGTAAAGAAATATAATCTGATGGGAAAACAATATACTAATGCAACCAAATAGTATTCCAATGTAGTGGTTTTAATTATGCGTATAATTTAGTTATTATTATGCTAATACTAAACTTATTGTTTAAATTTATTCTAGGTATTCCTATTTTGCGCTTTACTCTACAAGATACAATATCTGTATCTAAATTATATGTTGATATTATATTAAATCACAAGTAGACTAACTAATCACATTCAGGAAATAACTCGAGAATTATTTCTGGAGACACAATATATTCAATTATTCATACAACAGATATTAGTGTATTATTCGGTAGGGCGGAATTTATCCACAAAATCACATTTATCCATTATTATTATTTATTCAAATACATATAAATAAAAGAATTGTTACAATCATGAGGACATCGTGCGATAAAACTATAGACTTAAATAAAAATATTTGTTAATACTACATACTAGCTGTGCATCCCGGTTTCATCTGTGTTTCTCTGTCGAATATTCATCATACCATTACAGAAACCTTCGTGGGCTCATGCACAACACTTTGCCAAAAGATCAACACTTGATCGAATGTATAGTTTACGATTCTGTAAATAACATACAGACAAAAATTCATTTTTATATACATATACAGAAGAAACAATTTCAATATTAAAAACAACAACGATTAAATTAATTACAATACCAAAACCAATTGTCGAGCAATTATTTCGACCTAAATTATTTGCGAAATCGACTTTACCATTAATAGCATTAAATATGCAGTAGTCATTTATTATATTTTATTCGATTTTGTGGGCACTTAACAATCATTATTCTAATTGAAATTGTTCATACAAATCAAATCAGAAAATTTAATATTTCTCGTATAAATTAGGCCTTATTTTATTTTAATTAGTCGTAAATACGAACGTTCGTAAGGTTTTATACGTAAATTTATAATGGAACAATATTGATAGATATTACGACTTCCTTTTTATGATCTTACGACAAGACTTGCTTTTAAATAACACCAACCGTTCCAAGATAACATAAAATAACGTGAAATAAACACGCTATACCCTTTACTTTTTATTTATCAATGCAGACTATACTATGTATAAAATAGAGTACATTTAACAGCTTAAAACTAGACAACTAGACTGAAATCACGTCCAAGTGTAAGAGAACAAGATTAACATAATTTTTACGTGTAAATCCAGCTTCAACGTAATACAAATTACTACACGGTGCGTATTAGATTATCCAATAAGTTAGAAATTGATACGTCGTTATTCAGACACGTCTCACTCCCACGTATGTAACGTAATTGTAATTTGTAAGTAATTAATAAGATATCAATCACACACTCAGTTATTAATTTGAGAATGAAATGTCGAATTCAGATATTTCATGTTAGTTAATTAATAGATAATTATCGTATTTGATATTGTGTATAACAGTTATCTAAGAAATTCAGAAGTATATAGCTAAAACAATAATACTTACCGTAAAAAAGTCTGGAAGTAGACGTTTAAATCTTAATTAATTGCGAAATTCAGTGTAAGTAGTGTGTGTTCGATATTTCTTTTTTATCTGTGATTTTTAAAAGTATCGCTGGGATGGTATATAATTAATTCATAAGAAAATGTTACTTTGTGATTAACAAAAGCGTTCATCTACAGTTTCTTATTATATTTTTCTATAAATATTGCCTTACTAGCTGTTGCCCGCGACTTCGTCCGCGATTAGGTCGTTTTTCGTCATTCGTCGTTTAAAAAAAATACGTGACACTTTATTTTTGAATGTTCTTAATTATTGTCTCTTATAAAATTTAACTACTTACATTAAAATTGAACAGTCTGATAAGAAAATCTTAAAATCTGAAGAAAACATGAATGAATGTGATTTAAATTCTACATTACTTAGTATCAAAATATAATAATCTAAATTAAATGTAGATTAACAGTTTGAGCACACCATTATAGAATATGTACTTAAGTATTAAATTACGTTAGTTAACATAGTAACTTTACTAAAAACACGATGACTTTCTTTCGCGCTCGGTACCACAAACTAAGCATGTTTGTGGTAAGTGGCCCGCGTGACGCGTCACTTGACCCCCCGCGAGTTCCCCTCCGTTGCTATGCGAAAATACATTCGTTGCTCTATTTTAGGAAAAATTTGTAATACTGTGGCCTGGGCGTTATAACACGTCCAGGGAGTTCCTGAGTGCCGATATCACCATCTTGAGGAAAAGCTTCTAATGTCGATTTAAAACTGCATACATACGAATTAACCTGTTATAAAATTGTGAAATGAGTTCAGTTTTAAATTTGAGAAATATTGATTTCTTGTATTCCACTATTCGTTGTAGTCGAATACAAAATATACCTATTTAAACAAACTTAGGTTGGCCTACAGGCAAAAGGGATCCTATCAAATGGTAAACTTGACCTTGTATCTTAAAAGTAAGCATGAACGGACCTTCTGATAATTATTGAGCACCAAAGGATCATTTGAAACGCGCTACTATAAGAGCGAATATTGTCTAATAACAGTTTACATTGCACAGTATGTTCCTCTAAAAGTAGTGATTTCAAAGGTTCCGGTGTATCTTCAAATGAAAGCCGACTCCTTACTACACTTTAAAGCATTACAAAAAGAACATACTACGCCTTTACAGAAGATGATCTGTAATCAATTGTGAGGTTATAAGCAAACCCACTTTTATAATTGTCAGACCACACCACCGAATTCGTAGATTGTTTACCTCAAGTCATTAAGACTATGACGAAATCTGTCTGCAGTAAGACGGCCCTCTCGCTATTCGTCCGTTTCCAGAGACCGAATAGTTTCAATTCTTAATCTTTCATTAAACAAACTTATTAATCGTTCTTGTCTCATATAATTGTAATATTCGCGTCCCTACTCTAGTCATTGCTTATACTCATGTTCATCTTCAAGAGATCGAATAATATTATGATGCACCCTATCATTTGTCAAACGGTCTTCATATTGAGTAAAGTTTCAGATTCTCGAGATAAAATATGACTGTCGTGATCAGTAGTGAGACGTAATTCCCTCTCAGTGAGGGTTTCGGTCTCACGGGATAGTACAATATGCCGTTTGCGATCAGCTGTGAGACGTCATACCCTCTCAGTGAAGGTTTCGGTCTCACGGGATAGTAGGGGAGACCGGGTTTGGTTGTCTCACGGGTTGGTTGTCACAGCGGTCTTAACACAAAACTGAACTATCGAATAAGTCTGTTGAACAGCGTGGCAAGAGCGATACAGTGACAACGCTGTCCCCACTTCGCGTCAGACCGCCCCGATCTGCCGTGAGGGCCTCACACGTGTTTATTGTTTTCGCACAGATTTTTTATGATATGAGGACCGAATATGCTCCTCATAACATCACTTTTTGTGAACGAAACGACAGCGCGGTTTAATTTAATGCCAACACCATTAGAAAAAAGGATTATTATTAATTGTGAAAAAATATCATGATAAAATTCTTATACTTTTTAAAAGCGTAAGTAGACGTGTTTTAGGACAAAATTGTATTTTTCGTATATATTCTTAGTTAGTAAGTAGTCACGTCCAAATTAAACGTTCCTTCTAAAGTAAAATAGTGCAAAAATTAAAACTCTTTGTTCATTTAGAATACAACAGAATTAAGGCATTATACAAAACTTCCGTAGAATTTAGACAAACGACGAATTCTGGGGAATATTTAAAATGTCATTAAATTACGATCTGAAAAGCAATTCCCAATAGATATTAAGTGAGCTTTTAAAGACGTTATGTAAATGTGTTTTAAAAACCGAAATGGAATTACATTAAAAGGTCATTTTAGAGTGTCAGTGACCTTTGGCATTCTCCTGACACTATTGTGCTGGAACAAAGATGTTTCGGGAACTGATAAGCTATTGTTGAAGATCGTATACTGGGACAACTAATATATTTGATGGACAATTTGATATTCTGGCTTCGTATTAAGTATTATATCTTCAGGAAGTGATTGACCTTACCTACCTTAAGTTCTACCGAATGTAATCATGTTGTTATAGTTCGACATGTCCCACTATTTTTGGTGGGGCACTTTCTAAAGTGCCCCACCACCATCTCTAGATGAAATATATACATAGCAGTCGTCAGAGCTTATTTGATAGCGGAAGACAAAACTTCTATAAATTTTATATTAAAAAAGCAGATAATAAGAGGTTAGTGATGTTTGGTTGCATACACGTCCTTAAAGGGAGTAAATTGAAATTAGTTCGTTACCAAAATTTGATGAATAAAAAAATATTGCTAGGAAATAATACTTACCTAGTTACTCAGAACTTTTTTTTCTGCTTCAAATCTATTAGATAGATTTGATGTTATTACGTTTCTTAAAGTATTTAACAACATTTTGCCTCAATTTCTGTATCTCTTCTTCGTTACGTTATGTTGAAAGCGTCTGCTAGAGGTGGCTATAGCTCGTGGTGAATGACCTAACTCAATTATACAGTTAAAGTGCTGTGGATGAAAGAGGACTTCACACTTGTAATGAACGAAAAATCAAAGGAGACAATAAGTCTAGTGATGTTTAGAACATTTCTGTTATCTTATGTATGTTACATGTTGAAAAAAGTAGTGTTAATTGCAGCATTTATAACTCTAACTTTAACAATAATTGTATGCATCTATTTTTCTGAGAAATATCAATTAAAACTAGCTTTGATAATATTATTTTGATACTTCCATGAAATTGAGAGGATATTTGTCTACGTGTATGTCATAAGTATATAAGTATAATATTATATAGTACAACAATATCCTTGCAATTGTAAAAAAATAAGACAACCCATTACATTTGGCTGTTTTAAATTGCTTGTACATTCATCAATTAATATTATTGAATACACCATTTTAATGAATGAAATGAGATAACTCATTAGTTACATTTGGCTGTTGTAAATTGCTTGGAAATTCATTAATTAATATTATTAAATACACCATTTTAAAGAAACTCGTTCGTAACATTGTTAATATTACAATTAATACAGTCGCCCACTCAGTGAATTCATACATAGGATCGTTGGCGAGTGAGATTAGCCACCCTGGCTGCAATTAACCCATATTGTTATACGATACTACTTCCCACCCACGACTTCGCCCACGTTATCTAAAACTTATCAAATTTTATACTAAAACCTTCCTTAACAAATTTTATACCAAACCTTCCTCCAGATGAGGCGTAGAACTTTGAAGATATTATAATTATGTAGTCGTGAAGTGTTTTTTTTCTATAAGAAAATCTCAACATTCCAACATTTTATCGGTGCACTATCAAATTCAAAGGGCTTTCTCATATGGCAACCAGATTCGGCATACAAAATCCTCATGTATATGCATTGCCTTATCCAAAATGCAGCGCCATCTATCCAGAGTGGCTCCAGCGTATCGCGTTTTCCACTGCCTTTGATACTGTTGGTACTGATAGCGCGGATTTTAAATGCTCGGATGAAAATTTTGTTTTGCTCGGAAATAGAACTTTTATGGCTTCTGAATTGCGAATTTGATGTTAACGTCTGAAGTTAAATGAGGATTGTATTTTCTTGTATCTGTCATACGCTTTCGCCTTGATGAAATCGATACTTAATTCAGAAATCGGCCTTTTGAGTTGATTAAGTTCTTGATAAAAAAAAGTATGATATAAATAGTGAAAAAATTTCAAAGTGAAGAATGGTATCATAAATCGAAATACTTTATTTTTGTTAAATTGCAAAAATAGTTTTGTTTCCTTATTAATTATGGTTAAATAGATACTGTAATATTTCTAAATTTACCTACACCAAACATGAAATTGTTAACTTGTTAAAATTTAAATCGGATGAAAATCTGAACCCGATCCAAGTGAAGCGATATCCACAATCTAAATTCCTAATAAAATTTAATATTGTAGCTCGTAAATAGAAGTCCCTATTGTTTGAAAGCATTAAACTAGCTTTATGTTGGTATTAAATTGTTTAGTACAAAGGCATTTTTCGTTGAGCCGCGTTGTTTTCAGGGTTTACTTATCTGCATTGCGCCTAGATTACCGGTCAGTTTTATTGTGCTAAAAAGGCTTTAATTTAACAAGTTCTTACCGTATTTATGAGAGTACTTTAGGTAGTTAGGTAGGTAAGTAGTGCTAGTAGTAAATTTAAAGAGATTATAAAAGTAGTGGGAGAAACAAGAAAAAAGATCGGTGCATCGAAGTTGATTCGTTTATTGGTTATAATATTATTGCATATTATTATGTACATATAGTGCTCAGATTTAGATTTTGACTTTCTTCCTTAGCGAACGTAATGAAATAAATAAAATGATGAAGTAATGGTCTCTTAAAATCCAATAATCAGCGAGTAAGATATTCGTAACATAGTTATTGCTGAATATTATAACTGTTACAATATTCTCAATAGAAGTTTTTTAATCACCGATTAATACGTCTTGAAACTGAACGAATTTAAAAATTCATTTTAAACTCCAAGCTAAATAGTAAATACTTCACAAGTAACGTTTTAAATGTTTAACTAAGATAAATCTCCTTTCGTAGCGAAATCGCAAGGAAATTAATTTCAGTCGTTCGAGAAAACGAATCCAATATCCATTCACCTGCACTTTTAATACAAGGGACTCGTACCTTACTCTATAATTATATTTATTAGTTTAGTTTAGTTATAATAAAACAAAGTCGCTTTCTCTGTCCCTATGTCACTTTGTATTCGGTTTTTTTTAAATAATTAAGTGCTTCAAGAGGAAGGTATATAATTTACTAGCTTACCGAACGCGGCTTCGCCCGCTTTTTCTAAAACCTAATACATTACTCTCGAATCACTCTTTCTATAAAAAAAAACACATCAAAATCCGTTGCGTAGTTTTAATGATTTAAGCATCTTCTTCAAAATAACAGTTTATACATATTTTAAGTGAGATATTCTTAAATTGCAGTGGTAAATTGTTCTAACGCTTGCATTATAAAACTGCTAGACTGCATACCACGTGCACACTTAGCATAAATAGGATGCTCTAGTGAAGTAAGTTGAGTTTATATATAGCTGATCCAAAGAAACTTCATAAAGAAAAAGTACAGCTGAAAGAATAATATTTTATGTACTTTTTTACAAAAATATTATTTTGGGTTATTTTTCTCAGCTTTGTCGAAACATATCTTTAACAAACAATAGCCTAATCAAATTTAAACAGAAATCATTAACTTTGGGGATAAGGGGATTTAATACATAAATAATTAAGAAGCGATAGGTTTTTTGGCAATTAATTCCCACATGTTCCAATTATGATCGAACTGTTTTTAGAAGTCGATATTTAACTATTGTTTACTTAAGTTTTCTCTCTGGATAATGTAATGATGTGTTTTATGTTACTTTTCATCCCGTACGTACGATGTTTATATACATAACGGTCGAATATTGTTAATAAGCCGTTTCCACACAGAGCGAGCAGCCTTGCGAAGCAATTACTACGAAAGGCAGCTCGGTCAGTGTGGACGTAGCTCAGCTGAGGAAAACGCATGTGTCATTTTCCTTGGCCAGTCCACACTGATCGAGCTGCATCTACTTCTTGTAGCAATTGCTTCGCGAAGCTGCTCGCTCTGTGTGCACCCGCCTTATGAAATTTCGTATACACTGTGTGTAACAATTCGTATGCCTGAAATAAATAATTCAATATAGAGTTCAATAGGTAAAACAATATGAAATATTTGCTCCGTAAACTAGTATTGTTCATGATTTGTATTTAAATTCAAAGTCAAACTCAAACCCAACTCAAACACAATTTATTTCCCAAGTAAAATTAATTGAACCATTAACAACTTTTCACTCGTCATTCTCAAACGTTTGAAATGGCCTCATATTGGAGAGTTCTAAAACGTTTGTGTATTTTAATAGCTTTATTAAATGAACAAAACAAAACTTCCAAAATGTAATGAGCTCGTTTGACTGAGATTTTTCATTGTTAACCTTTCTTATTTTTAAGGCAAGCAAATTGAAAAAACTTCGACGACGTATTTTAGTATACTGATTGATATTTTTATCAAGGTTTCCATCAGCGCAGGCTTAATTATGGTGAAAATATCAAAACTTGGCTCCATCAACCCTTCATGATCAAGACGTTTTCTTTATAATTGCATTAATTTAATAAGATTTGTGTGTTCTTAACATCCTGAAAATTCATTACAAATAATAAAGAGTTACAATAAAAAGCGTGATGTTTCACTCCGTATATGGAAGTAAGTGCCAAATCCAGCTGGAAGTGTGCCTAATGTTGACGTTTTGATGAAAACATTGAACAAACTCTCGTTTGGTTCAAAATATTCGATACTGAACAAAAGTTGCCAGAATCGCTGCCTAATGAACAAACTTGGCCCATTGAAAGGGTAAAAACTGGCAGCGACGTGGCATTGTTGTGAAGAAACGGTAATTCGTTACTTGTGTTTGAGTTGCCTTAACGAATGAATTTAAATCTAATATGATCTATTCAAGAGGTATTTCTGACGATTCTTTCCGCAATTTTTGGTAATTGTTTTGTGTTTTGAATTGGAAAATGACGTTTGTTACTGATTTGATTTGGGTAAAGGGTAAGAGTAATACAATTAATTTGGTTGATGAGTCAAAAATAACTTTAAGGTTTACACGTGTCCTAAATCTTATACTGTTAGTTTAATAAAGGTTGTTTAATAGTTAATAATTTTACATGAGCTACAATGTAGTAGGTACCTATTAAAAAATTTGTACCCATATAAATCGATAGGCGTCTATTTTCAATGCTAGTTTCAGATTTATATGAGATTAGCCTTACTTTTTTGTATTATTGTAAGGAATCATCTTGAAATAAAAATTATTCATTATTTCCTAATAAATAACGGTATCAATACGAATATAATAAATTATATTTCCCCTCGTTTGATCCAATATTAGTTATGAAGACTTATCATCAGATTTTTTGTTTGATTCATCAATATTGAATGAGTGCTATAAATCCCGCTTTAATGGGAAAAAGGTGAACCAATTCGTTTATGTTCCGAATGAATCGAAAAAGGTGTAGTAATAGGCAATTTTGCCGTAATTGACTTGAGGATCTTTTAATTTAGGTTTCATTGGTGATTCAACATGATTGTTTCGGGGGTTCGAACATTTGTTTTTTGAAAAATATAGAGCGATAATGAGCTCTTTGAAAGGTTTAAAATAGAAGGGCCAAGGACCAATATTATACGTGTATTTTAATAAAAAAAAGGAATCTCACTGTATTTACCTACGTGGTGCTAAAAAAGAATCGCGAAGCACTTAATAAATGACGTAACTCGCTCATTTTAAAATATCTTATATTATACTTCAAAATGCATGCATGTAAAGCATGTAAATATTATGTAGAAATTTGTACTTTTCTACTTTTTTAACATGAATTTATCCTAAAGTACCATTCGATTTTTTTCACATTACAAATATCCAACGCAAATGGTTCAGGACGTATTTTTCCTATCTGGAGACATTCAACCAATTACGGGATGTAGAGTAAATCCATTTATCACGGGAAGAAAAAAGGAGCCAGCGTGCGGACCGTCAGGCTATCTGTCTGCAGACCTTTATCAAAACCGTGTGACATTGCGTATTTAGGAATGCCACGTTCTTATTCGAAATACTACAATTTATATCTAACTACAGTTTCTCTGTACAATAGGGCAGCGTCTGCATCGTTTTCTTTCGGGTTTACGACCCTGGGCGACTATGGAGCGTTATTTTCGGGCCTGATAATACGCTGATATGACGTTATGTCGACTTTATCCGCATAATGTTGTTTGCTGAAAGCAGCCTGAAGGCAGTTAGTTGTATTAAAGGTAAGTAGTAAGTAGGAAACATAATATACTGTACGATACGACTCATACAATCCTATCTGTACTTATAACGTGACATTATTTATGTGAGCTAATTTCTCTCACAGCCCGCATTGACCAAATTGTTGATAAAGGCTTTAATTTTGCAAGAGACCTAATTTCTCGTCAGTCTCCTTTCTGGGTATTTAATGAGGTAATTCTGTTAGGTCTAAAGTCAAATGAATTTAAATATGTTTATTTGTTTCAGTTAAATGAATTTTAAAACGTTAAATTATAGTTAAATAGCTCATGTGGTCTCACTCCGGTTTGTTGTTTTTTTACCGATTAACTTTTGATTGAATGCTTAGAATTAAAACTAATACGATCAGAGTAAGAAGGTTTCTATCCTATATTGTTATTGCATTGTGAGTCAAAAATCCGCTAACAATCATCTAACTCAAAATATTTTAAATTTTATAATTTATTTATCATTATACAACAAATTTAAAATATATTGGCGGTTTAGGTAACATGCAAAAGTCGGCAGTTTAAAAATTGGAATCTTGTAACTTTGGACCAACGTTGGCAGATGTTGCCGGCGTGTGTCACTGACGCAAAACTAAATTTTTCGGCTGAATGCTCTTTTATTACATTTGAATTTCATGACTAAAATGTGTTATTAGCTTTTGAAATTGCTTTACCATACTTATATGCTGCATTGTATTGACAGAATTTATAGTATGTTATGATTATGTAAGTGGTTCTGTTTGTTTTCTATAATATTATCTTGTCTTATATCTGATAGCACCTCCATAATAACAGGAAATATTCGTATGTTCGCATTCACATTTGTAAGTATATCCTCAAGCGTATTTTACATTTAAATAAATCTTTACAGTATTTAAATAGCATAGCTTAAAACTAACTTTTAATAAAGTATTGTTTGCATTTTACAATTCTTTTTCTTTTTTTTAATTTCATGCAAAATTTATTACACAAAATAAAAATATTATTTTCCTATAAAATAAAATGATAAGTTCCTATATCATAAGAATCTGAACTAGTCGGCGTCGAACCGGCCTTTTTTCCAGATTTTCATTAATAAAATATAAACATTTTGTCGTCACCATATTTTGTTAGATTTTCAAGAGTATTTTTTATCAAAACACGCTTTGGAAAATTGATGAGAATTGTAAAATGTGGGACAATATAAAAGAAACTATGATACATATCAATCTCTGGTTTTGTCGCGGTTTCAAATTTTTAAAACACGAGCGACTGACCGTCGACAATATTTTGTGAAATCCGCGTCACATGGAAAAACGACATTTTTTATGCACCAGTACATAATTTATTTTTAACCGACGTTCCCAAAAAAGGAGGCATTCAATTCGAATGTTTTTTTTTGGTTTTATTAGGGTAAGGTTGCTCAAGTCGTACCACGGCGTTAGTCGTACCCCACCAATATCTCGTCTGATACCATTGAATTGGGCCATCTAGTGTTGTTAACGTGAACTATTTAGTCGCGCGAGCAAGCGTAAACAAGTGGTCAGGCGGTCGGCTTCGTGCAGCGAAAATAATTCAAAAATTAAGTTTTTTATCACTTTTCATGTAAAATTAACGACTCATTCATAAGCTTTTTACGGCAGGAATGTTATCTTTATATTTTGTCTTTGTTTACAACGATTTTTAATGCTTATCTGTCAATTGTTTGGGCATACTCAAACAGGAGAAAATTTTTAGGTTGTGTTAGTAATTTTATTTTTCAACCTCAAAGATAAGTATGCTTAAGTCGTACCTGTTAAAAATTCTTTAGTCGTACTTCTATTTAGGTCTAAGATTTTGTTATTCACTAAAATAATTACCAAATAATATGCTTAAGTTAATCTCAGACTGAATTATTTGTAATTTTAACTTACTTAAAATTGATCTCTTATTATTAAGAATTTTTGTATATAGTTTATTATATCTTCACTAAAGTAAAAAGTTCTAAGTAAAGTTCTAAGTACGACTTAGGCTGTATGTGGTACGAATTAGGCAACTAGGCGCCTTAATCGTACCGAAGGTATGTTTTTGAAAAACGTTAAAATATATATTTTAATATTAACATTGTAAGTTTCTGTGATTTTTTAATAATAGACAACTAAATAAAGATTCAGTAAATGTGGATTATTTTGTATTATTTCAATTGTCGTGAATATTATAGCATAATTTCCTTAGGGGGTACGACTTGAGCAACCTTACCCTACATAATAACTCCGATTTTCAGATTTTCAATCAAACCCCAACACTCTTACATTGGTAACTTTACAAGTATATACAATTATACAGTAAAAAACGGTACATAATATTGTAGTATTTATAATTAGTAATGATCAATAATTAAATAAGCCTTTAATACTTTATAACCTATGTTAAATGTAGATTACACTCAGAAAAATAAAATTTATACATTATTTTTATATAGTGTGAAATAACTAATTTAAATTTAGAATAAAGTGCTTAAAAAAATTCAATTATTTCGGTCTGGTCGAGAACAAAAGATTCGCTTGTTTATTGGATAATAATAAACAAATCGTGTCATGAAATTGAGTAAGAAATAAACGAGTTTCAAGATAAACATCTTTTGTTTATTTAGAGTTGTTCTGAAAAATATAAATTATATTGTTTTAGCAACATTGAGTTAATAAACCTTGCTATACACCTATATTGAAATTCTGGTATATTTTTATCTAGTTAATGGTTTATTTATACTTTAAGCGTACATAGACAAAAACATTCGCATTAGAAATAGATATATCCTATTAAATTTCATAAATCGTATAAGCTGCTCGGCTCATGTTAGTTTGTCCCACTTTTATAAAACTCCAATATTTCACTTGTAGCATGAAAAATATCGATAGCAGCTTCATGTCAAAACTAATATTTATATTGACATTTTAAATATACGATTGAACTTTGAATTGCGTACTGTTTAATATTCAAATAACCTTATGAGGGATTGTCGTTGTTTATAAAAAAAAAAACAATTGCTGTATGTGAGCTCGATTGTCTAGATTTCTTAAATGCTTTGGGAAGATGAATTCTTAGAAATACGAACATGTAGTATAGTGTTGTAATACGAGATAGATATTAATATATTCCAGAAATGAAATATTTATCCTTTATTATTGAAGGTTTTCCGATTCCTACAATTAGTAAAATATATCCTAATATAACTTATAGAGTATAAAATACCATGAATATTTTTTTTTTTTTTTTTTTTTTTTTTTTTTTAAAGGCACCCGCCATCACAGGGTGTTCGCGCCACCTCTGGAATATTGTCCAGAGACGTTATTTTCATTTTTTTTTTATTTATTTACAATCACAATTTATATCCACATAATAAATTAAAAATAGAATTATTACAAAATAAAAATATTACAAATACAAAATTAAATATTAAAATACTGGTAAATAAAATAAATAAAATAAATTCTACAACAATTGAAACTATCCCTAATATCACAGAATCACATCACACCCCATTATTTCGCTTATTGACTACTTCTACAATATATTTACAATATTTAAAGAAAGTATCCCTAAACTTATCCCCCAGGGCGGAAGGTAGATTCTCACCCGTCATCGCCATGCCTAATTTTTGTTCAATAGCATATCTATTGCTTGCAAAAATAGGGCACTCGAGTAACAGGTGAGGAACCGTCTCCTCTACTCCGGGCTGACATAGACACGACGGATTCTCCTTCAGCTTGAATCTGTTCAAGTAGAAGGCGAATCCGCCGTGACCAGTCAGTACTTGTGTGATGTGGTGTGTGATGTCTATTTTTCCGACTACTTTGTATGCAGCAGCAGCGCTTGGGAAAAAGAGCTTCGTGACTCCGGCCGTTCCTCCTACTTCGTATCTCCTATCTCATTCGCCAATCGTATCCTGTCTCAAGATACGTTTGGCGAATGAAACAGGACACAGATCGTAATCCGGTTTCCTCCTCAACCCCAGAGCGGCCCCCTTGGCTAACTCGTCTGCCCGTTCGTTCCCCTTCAGCCCTGCGTGCGCCTTGATCCAAAACAGGGAGACCTCCCGCCTCTGCGATGCAGCTTTTCGGAGGGCCGCCCGTGTTTGCACAGCCAGGGGATGAGGGGAACTCAGGGTGACCGCCTGGAGCGCCGATCTGGAGTCGCTGAGGACACCGACCTTTGCCGCTCCACTCTTGCAGGCTATATCTACTGCTCTTTTGAGCGCAAGGAGCTCAGCCTGATAGACGGTACAATACGGCGACAACGCAAGCTTGATGGCCTTTGTCTCGATCGCACCTTCCCATACAGAAAGGGCGGCTCCGACTCGACCCTCAATCTTGCTGCCGTCCGTATAGATCCTATGGACGTGGCTGTCAACCACGTCGGCATAGGTGCCCTCATCTACCAAGACGAACCCCAGCTCTACCTGCTCTGCCGGATGTGGGTCCTCAATCGCGGGTGCCATTCGTTCCACCTCCCTGTCCCTCATCACCGCCGGGTGCGACACGCCCCTCTTGATCTCATAAAGCCTCGAAGCTTCGAGTATTCTGAGATCAAGAGGGAGTATCCCAGCCAACAGCAACGCAGAGTTCAGAGAGACAGTCCGATATGCTTTGCAGATCTTCTGGGCAAAACCTCGTTGAACGGTGTTGAGCCTCTTTCGGACCCCCATCCTTTCCGCTGTGGGCGCCCACGCTGCTGATGCATACAAGATAGTCGGTTCTATAACGGCGATATATATGGTCTTAACTACTTGGGGGTTAAGCCCCCAACTTACTCTGGCTGCTCTCGCTAACAGCTTGTAGCGGGCGATTGCCTTCTTACAAACGCTCCCGACATGGTCGTTGAATGTCAAGCCGCCATCAATAATTAGGCCCAGTATCTTAATATTATCGTAATATTGGATGTCCACACTCCCCATTGTAAGTCGTGGCTTGTCATATTTTAGTTTTCGTGTCGAGAGCAGGGCACATGTCTTGTGTGGCGCGAATTTCAGCTTGTTTCTGACACCCCATTCGTCAATTTTTGCTAATATGCGGTTTGCCTTGACCTCTACTTCTAAACCCGTATCTCCATCGAACACTAACACTATGTCGTCGGCAAACGCCTGACAGAACACTTCCATCTCCTCTAACATCCACAGCAGGGGATCCAGCAAGAGGTCCCACAGGAGTGGTCCACCTATGGACCCCTGTACGCACCCCTTGTTGGTCTCCCTACTTACTTCCACACCTGCATACCTTACGTTCACTCCCCTTTCACTCAGGTAGCTGCTAATCACCCGCCTCATGTTCACCGGACACCCAACTTCGGCCAACCGCACCTTTATGGCTGGCCACCAGGCGCTGTCGAAAGCTCCCTCTATGTCCAGCGAAACCACAACAGAAACCTTCTTCTCCTCCCTCTTATCTCTGATATGGTTCACTAGTCTATAGAGGGCGTCTTCGGTGCTCCTCTGTGGCATGAAACCATACTGGTGGGGGCTTATTTTGGGCAGCAAGTAGAACCTGAGTCGGGCGACCAACATCTTTTCGAAGATTTTGCCGAGAACAGGTAAGAGACCAATCGGTCGATAGGCTTTCGGTACCCGGTATGATTCCCTGCCCGGCTTTCTCAGGACCACCACAGTCGCCCACTTCCACTGTTTGGGGAAGTAGGCGACAGTGAGGCACCTGTTCAACAGCGCAAGGAACCACTCCGGGTTACAATCTACAGCGTGCTTGCAGATGTCGGCCGTGAGGCCATCCGCCCCGGGGGCCTTCTTGGGATTGAAGGACCTAACGGCTCCCTTCAACTCCTCCATGATGAAAGGAGGATCGTCCGGACCCATCGGCGGTTCGGTGTCCAAGGACTCCGCCCGCCGGCGCGTCAGACGATGTTCCTCACTTTCACCACTCTCCAAGTCCACGGGGTAGAAAGTCTCCGCCAACAGTTCTGCAGAGCTTCGGGCGTCGAGGGTTTCACCGCCCCTCGTAAGAGACAGATCTTCCTCTCTCCTAGTGGCTCTGTTCAGCACTCTGTAGATGCCCTCCCAGACCCCCTCTCTATCCTGTTTCCGGCAAAACTCCTTCCAGCTCTCGCATTGCGCATCTTTCACAGCCTTTTCATACTTCTCCTTTTGTTCAAGATACAATCCAACAACGCGGTTTCTGCGAACAAGTGCTGCGTTTCGGATCCTGCGTCTCCTCGTGGCAACTTCCTTTTTCATCTGCGCGAGCTCATCATTCCACCACGACAAATTGAATTTTTGTGTGTGTTTTTTGGTCGGCATAGTGTTTCTGCATGTCTGTGTGATTGCTTGTGTGTAACTGTCTATTGCCTCGTCTATTTGTTGTGTGCTGTGTATTGTGTCTATGTCGTGTGTAGTCAATTGTCTGTCCGACATCAGCTGAGTCAGTTTCTCATGAAACTGAGTCCAGTTTGCCTTGCGTGTGTTAAATATGCGTGTAGTTCGTACTATGTTCGTGCCTGTGGATTTCTGTTGTCTGATGCCGAATGATATGCCGTTGTGGTCCGAGCTCGTGAGACCCTCCTCTACTCTCCAGTTGCCCACTCGGTTCAGCAGATCGTCGGAGCACGCTTTTTTTTTTTTTTTTTTTTTTTTTTTTTTTTTTAACGTGAGGAAATTCATCATGAATACCGACTGCTTCGGGGGCAACAGCACGGTTATGTCAGACTCCTACTGACTAAAACCTCACGGTGGCCTACTACCGCGCAAGTAAAGAGGGGATCCCGGGATCTCCGGTAGGAACGCTCACGGTACCCCTCGCGCGCCTGCCATTGGCAATCCGCTCGAATGTAGTCGCGACTACCCTACGCGCATGCCTATCACTGCAACAGACTGCAGCCACAACAGTCTGTCACCCTCCTCGCGTTGCCTATTGAATGTGCGCAGCCCCCGCCGCGCACACTCTGCAACGATAAAGGCAGGAGCTCGTCAGGTCTCCTAAGTGACCCGACGTCCCCTGCGGCGTGCTCTGCGACGCACGGGATTCCTACGCTCCCGGTCGCGCTCAGCACTTTCTTTCTGTGACATCACTGCATCACAGAAAGACAGCACTGCCATCCACGCATCCTCTCTTTCACACATAGCACCAACTACGGTCGGAAGTGAGAGGTCAGATCCAACCATAGCACGCAGTGCATCGCGTTCCGCTATCCACGCCGGACACGACTCCAAGGTGTGCTGAGCCGTATCCTCCTCACAATCACAATGGTGACAGGCAGCATTTGGCTGTTTTCCTATTCGACACAGATACTTACCGAAGCAACCATGCCCCGTCAGAATCTGTGTCGTACGGAAAGAAAGCGAGCCGTGGCGCCTTGTCATCCATTGCCTAAATATAGGCAAAATGGCATGGATAGACACCATGCCATATTGCGCGTTCCCTAGCCGTCTGGCCCATGCCTCCGTGGCCTGTCGTCGGAGTCTGGCCCTACGCCTGTCCATATCTATAGGAGATATGCTCCGATGCAGGCCTACGTCTTCTCGCCAGTGGAACATGGTTGAGAGAATCTCCGCTTCCAAGTCCCAGGGGAGACATCTCGCTAGTAAGCAAGCTGCGTCATAAGAGACTGTACGGTATGCCCGGGCGACTCTGATTGCCATCATCCTTTGAGGCCTACGTAAGAGGCTGATATTTCGGCTCGTCAACGAGTCAGCCCAGACAGGAGCTCCATAAAGAGCCATCGACCGCACAATCCCCTCATACAGCTTGCGACATGATTCATTTGGTCCCTTAATATTGGGCAGTAAACCACTTAGAGCGCCCGCTACTCGTAGAAGTTTGGGCGACAGACATTTGAAATGCGGATAGAAGGTCCATTTGCTATCCAATATGAGTCCCAGATACCTCATTGACGGCTGAATGGCAATGGACACTCCTCCCACATTCAGACAAGACCCAGGTGGAGGAGCTCGTCGTGAACCGCGGAAACATATAGCTTCGGATTTAGATGGGGCAACCTCTAGACCTATTTGACGGATCCGTGCGATTACCTGGGCTGTTCCAGTCTCTGCCAGCAAGGCTGCCTCAGCAAAAGTCATCGCTCCAGCAGTTATCAAAGTGTCGTCGGCATAACATGTCAACTCGGTACCCTCGACAGTGGCACCTCGCAGCACCCAATCATAACCAATGTTCCACAGGAGTGGTCCCAGAACCGACCCCTGTGGAACACCACATGTGATTTCTCGGCGCTGCCAGCCAAGCCTCCCAGGATATTCAACCCACCTCTCAGATAAGTACGATTCCACGATATGGCACAGGTAAGGAGGCACCCCGTGGAACCGTAATGCTTCCCTGATCGTAGCCCAAGGAAGGGTGTTGAATGCGTTGGCTATATCTAGAGACACCGCGATGACGAACTTGCCACGAGCAACTGCTTGGTCCACTATATTCTTAACACGCAAGATTGCGTGGAGAGTTGAGCGCCGCCTCCTAAAACCAAACTGGCAGTCGGCTAGATCGGGACCAACACCCTCCAAGTGCTGAACCAGCCGACTAGCAATTACTCGCTCGAAAAGCTTGCTTACTTCGTCCAATAGGACTATTGGCCTATATGCCGAAGGAGAGTCCATTGAACGGCCTTCTTTTCGTAACAACACAAGCCTTCCTATCTTCCATTGGCGTGGAAAAGTGCCGTCAAGAAGACATTGGGTAAAGAGTTTTTTCAGTCTTCCACCCAACCAATCCATTGCCATTACCAGCACTCGTCCGGGGACACCGTCAGGACCTGGGGCTGTATTCTTACCCCGAAGTCGCATCAGTGCCGTGCTAAACTCTGTTTCCGTAACAGCTGGCACATCAGTAAGATGTTGCTCTGACAACGGCTGTGCCATTATAGGTGGCACAACTGCAGCATTCCCGTTTGGAAACAAGGTCCCCACTACTCTATCCAGGAACCCAGGCTCCAACGTCCTCGTCAATGGTGGACCCCTGGGGCGCAGCTTGCACAGCGCCAATCTGTATGGCCGGCCCCATGGATCCCTAGAGAGAGATGCTAAGAAATCTTCCCGGGCTTTTGCCTTTGCTCTCTCCATGGCTCTCTTCAATTCGTTAATGGCCTCGCGATATTCTGCATAGCGCTGATTTTCCAACTCTCTATCACGGAAGCGGCGTCGACGTAACCGGCTGTATCGGCGTCTGGCCCTAACGCAGGCGCTACGCAGTGTTGTGAGATTCTCAGACCACCAGTAAACCTGCCTCTTGGGAGGCAGAGATCTGACCCGAGGCATGGCTGCATCACAAACTTGTGAGAGGGCCTGGCGAAGCCACTCGGTCTCAGCCTCAACATCAACAGCCTCTATTAGCGGTGACGCCCAAGCCAGAACAATCGCTGCAGCCTGCAATGCTTCGCGATCAAGACGTTTTAATGCCCACCGAGGACCTTCTCCCGAACAGGCAATCCGGCTTAGACCGGTTTGGGGCATTTGAACAACGGAGACGTCAAACCGGATGTATCGGTGGTCAGACAATGTCTCTACGTCCTCAAGCACCCTCCAGCCCTGCACGCTGCTAGCCAACGCGGCTGACGCAAGTGTGATGTCTACGATTGATCCACCTTGTTGACGTACACACGTATTTACGGAGCCCTGATTCATAACTACCAACCCGACAGCTACTATCCACTCATCCAAAAGCGCTCCACGTGCACTAGTTACTGGAGAACCCCATGTTGCAGACTTTGCGTTGAGATCTCCAGCGAGCAATACTCGACGGTAGTTGTTTTGTCTTATAATAGCCTCCAACTCTAGTAGATAGTCCTCGAATTCAGATAGCGGCCTATTGGGAGAGAAATACCCTCCAATGATGAGCGTCTCACCCAGTAAAACCGCAACCCAACCATGACCTTTAATAGTTCTTTCAAGAGGTGGGCTGTCTTCAGGCATTTTCACCACAATGGCTACGAGGCCATCACAATCTCCTAACCAGTCATCCCGATTTGGAATAAAATATGGTTCCGCAACAACTGCAACGTGCACCAACCACTGCGCCATGCTCTGAACCAGGAGGTCCTGAGCTCTCGCACAGTGGTTGATATTCGCTTGCAAACACCGCAGAGCCATCTTAAGTGGGATGTTCTGTTTCCATCTCTGCATCCAGCCGCTGTGGTTGTACCGCAGATACAGCTGAACGATGCCGCTTTTTTTTGGATGCCCCACACGCTCTGCTACCAATGGAATGGTTGGCGGATATGCCAGATGAGGCGCATAGAGTACAGTGTGGCGCTGCCACACAGTCCCTTGCTTTATGCCCCAGTTCACCGCACCGATAGCATTGAGCACCTCGATCGACTTCTGATTTACAGTGGTCTCGGACGTGTCCCACTTCTAGGCATTTGAAACAACGCCTTTTCCTTTGTTCAAGAAGCTGAACCCGGGCCGACACCCAACCAATCAGTAACTTTCCTTCACTTGAAAGTTTTTTGGCCACCGCTATAGGACATCTAACCCATACCGTTCCTGTACCTGACCGACCGCATCGGATGGAACCTATTTTGATCATCTCTGGAGGACAGCTAGCCGTCTTTACAATGGCAGCAGTCACTTCCTCAGAGGTGGTCGAGTCATCCAACCCGGAAATGCGCAGTTCAGCACATTTCATCGGTCGGGTGATCCGCACCTCTGCTTCATTCAATACGTCCTTAAACTTATTGGCCAGTAGATCGGCCTTCTCCTCGTTAGCCACGCCAGGAATCTCAATAATAGCGGCTCCTGTAGCGGCACGCTTAAAGCGTACAGACTCGATTCCAAGACTAGTTAACTCAATTCTATTTTTCGCTTCAGAAATGATCTGAGCGTATGTCAAACCTCTGTCTACACCCGCGGAAAGCAACGTTAAAACTATGGCTGCAGACCTTGGGGGACGCAGCTTTGCAGCTTTTTGCCGCGTAGACTGTGCGATCGTCTTCTTAACCTGCTGACTTCTCTGGATGGTTTTACCTCCTTTGACAACTGTAGCCCAACTTTCTTTCCTAAGGGTATCAGTAACAGGAACCAAACGATGCTCATCTGCTAAAATAGGTGCTTGAGCCAACGTCCTATTCCCATTGCCTCCTTTCTTCCTCTTTCTCTTCTTTTTAGAATGGGATGTAGATGCTGCACCAGACTCTTGCAATTGTGCTTGGGCATCAGATGAACCCCTTGACTTCTTAGATTTTTTCTTCTCCTGAGACTTATCTTTAGTTGGATTAGCTTTCGCTGTTCCTTCCTTTCTCCTTTTGTCCGCTGCAAGCGGTGGTCTGACTCGGGTTTCTGGCAAGAGCCGAGACTCAACGGCTTCAAAGCGTGCATTGACTAATTCTCCAAATTGGACCATAAGTCTGCGCTCGCGATCTCCATCGTCCCGTTTCGCTTCTTCACGCAGTGCCGCCACTTCTTTACGAAGTTCGGCTAGCTCAGAAAACATGCGGGCATTCATTGCCTCCGCTCTTTCGTACTTCTCTTTCATGAGTCTTAGCTCCTCATCTTTCGAAGCTAATTCCCGTTCCAACCTTGCAGTCTCCTCGGAAGCAGTTACGCGATGAACTCTTTCACCTAGGTCCCTCAAGCCCACTACTACCTCCTTGAGACTTTTCCTGAAAGTTCCTTTAATATTTCTTGACTTGACTTCGACATTGTTCACCATGGAAGCCAAATGCAAGATCAAGTTTCTAATGCCCTGAGACATTTCACCAGTCCCGACCTCAATAATAGAGGACGTGTCACTCAGGCAAGAAGCTCTAGATAGCTATCCTCAGCAAGCTTCGCCGCTTCACTCTCATCACATTCTTCCGCCTCTTTTCGCTGCTCTCCATGCCTGGCTACCAATTTCTTAGTGGCCCTACTAAGACCAACACTTCTTATAGAAGAAGTTGGATATCTCTGCCTTCCCCTTGTCTTAGGTACTTTGGGCAGCGGAGCAGCTGACTTATCACTAGGAGAGTCCGAGTTGTAGATACTCCCCTCAGGTGATCGTATCCTCTTTTCACGTGTGGGTTTCCTCTGTATTCTTGGGGTACCCGTACTGTTATTACAGCTCAACTTGCCCGTTGAGCTCAGGCTCATCGCAGAGTCTTCTATTAACGACTCAAGCCGCGATTCCACCTCTAAACTTCTCTCTAATCTAACAACACAGCGACCAATTGCCCCCTCAGATACGATTGGGCTGAGTGTGTCCACAGTTGCCGCAGAGGCATCTGTCGACACACCACGGGATTCTCCAGCTTCACTGGTACCCGCCTGAGTAGTTTGGTTATTGCTCGCTTTCTCCATATTTCTTCCTCCCCTCTCTCTTCATGGACGCCTAGGAACCGGGCTCTCCCCGGCCATACACACCATCAGCGACGTCCCAACCTTAGTGTTAGGGTCTATTTTTTAGTGAGGTTAGACTTCCTCTTGGTCCAGTAGGACCTCCGTATCCCTAAAAATAGGCGTTAACGGGTTGGCCGACGTTGACCAAAATCTGACCAGTGAGGTTTTTTAACTCTCACCAGTCCGCCGCCCATGACCGCAAGCCTTGCAGGCCTGCCATACTACGAGCATGAAGCTCCTCTAGGCAATAGAAGCCCCAAACACACGCCTAAGCGCTAGTGCGTCTCCTGTCCCCTCTTCTCATAAGAGGGATACCGAGAGCAGTCCACTCGGTCCAATTAGCTTCACTCAAGATGCTGGATTGCATCCCAAGTTACTGAGCCCCCCCGCCGCGACAAGGCCTGGACCCGGGAGGGCGTCGGAGCACGCTGTCACATCCACGTAGCTGGAGAATCTTTTCCCCCCTCTCACGGTGTCGAATGTTGGGATGTCCCCGGTGTTGAGTATGTGCATACCCATTGCTTCCAGTACAGCAGACATATCCCTACCTCGCTGGTCTTCCTTGTCGCCACCCCACCACGGGCTCTTTGCGTTCGCGTCGCCTCCCAGGACCATCTTATTGGAACCCAACTCTCTTCCTATCCGCATAAGATGGTCCAGGTAGGGCCCTATTGGCTTGTCAGGTTCGAAGTAGAAGGACACTACAATCATCTCCCAGGCTTTGGTTCTGAGGGTGGCCACAACAATATTGTTGTTGCTAAGGCGTGCATGTAGTTCGACGTCCAGTGAGTCATCGAGTACCACTACAGACGCCTTAACTACTCCACCTCCTTCCCCATCGCACTGAAAGATCCTCACTCCATTGTATGTCCCCATACTCCGAGCCCCACCTACGTAGGGCTCTTGTAGTAACGCTGCGCAAGCCTTACGCTTGGTGGCCTCGAGCAATAGCTCTTTAGTGGCGATTTGACTCCGCTGGAGGTTGGCCTGTAATATTTGGTACTGGAAGTACTCACCTTGAACAACCTTAGCAATACGCTACCGCTGACCTGGCCAGAGCATCCCACCTCTTTCGTTCAAAACATTCACGATCAAAGGCGCTGTGCTCAGCGCTACTTTTCTTGGCTTTAGTGCAGTTAATGCACTGTGGCGCTTCTCCCCGCAGCCACTTATCGCATTCAGTCCTCATATGAGGACCGGCGCAGTGGCTGCATCGTTCCTTTTCTTCCCTACACATCCTCTTGGTATGCCCATACCCAAGGCAGCGGGAGCACTGCACCAGTGGACTTTGGTCCATTACTCTCACTCTGCCCAACCCTATGTGGGCGTATCCTTCATTCATCCTACCATGAATATTCTAAATGCATCCATCAGCTTGAATGATTTTATAATCGAATAAAAACCTAGGTATTAACTACCTATAAATGGAAATTAGTAGCGTATGGTAACATAACGTTTTATTTGTCAGAACACTCGTCTAGAGCGTTTGGATAACATCCAATATCAATTTGCGTATATTGAGATCCATTTTGATGTTGGGATGACTATTAACTGTACGATTAGACTCTTGTATGCTTAGAATGTATACTACTTTTTTCTTGTTTAAAACGTGGTTTAAAATATGATTAGTACCTAATTATAAGAAGTCGTTGTATGTGTAAATAGAGCAGTTGACATATGCTGAGCCTGGACCATTTTACAGCCATAGCACATAATTACAACTATTTATTGTTTTTTATTTTTTTCTTTTGTTTAAGTTAATTAACTGCATCCTAGTTTATTTGTCTTTTTTTATTTTGTTTATTTGTAATGTTCTGTGTTTTGTCAGTTGTTGTGTGTGTTATTGTGTGTTATGTTTGTAAATAAATGTGTGTCTATGTCTATGTCTATGTCTCGTTGTGTTACCTGATGTGAAAAGATCATAACTGCCAAATTTAGAGTTGACATGATAAAAAAGTCGAGTATAGTGTCGAGTACACGTGTCAGATGTGAAACTTCTTTGGCAAGGTTCAAAGATAATAAAATCGTCGCCTCAATAACGTGACGGTATTGCCATGACGCGTACTTGAAAATTTACTCTCAACGCGTCTAAAATATCACTTGAAAAAAGTGGAGACATGTCATAAATTTATTGGTCTCTGAAAATTAGTCGATAAAATATTTTAAATTGTATGTTAAGTTCCAAAGTTGCGCATGCAATAGGTTTCATTTCATGCCCTTGGCCAAGCTTGTTCAAAGTTTTCACAAGGTGAGGTTGACCTTAATACGTAATAAAACTTTTTATATTTAACATTAAAATGCAGCTCGTTTAAATGTTCTCGTGGTTGACCTCACGTGAAATAAAAATATATAAATCAATTCTTGTGCATATTTATATTACTTTTTTTCTAAAATTTTATTTAGACCCTTAATTATACGACATTATGTTACAGATCAGTTAGAATATTATTTTGCAAATTAATCTCTGGGCCCGGGGTACTCTTATCACAGCCTACCGAATAATGCTCGATTCAATAAGTTATTAATAATTGTATTGGTTTTGTTAGTTAATTGAGGTATTTTTTTAGATGAAATTTTTAATATTTGGTATTGTTTTTAAGTCATAGATTTATGTACTGACGTTATCTTCTACAGGATATTATAAAATAAATAATAGATACTTATTTTTCCAGTAACTTATGAGCCAAGTGAAAATAAGTCATTCCAGTCAATGATGTCGTAAAACCTTTGCTATAACTTAAGTGGATAGTTGTAGAGATGCGCCGAGTGCTCTTTACTACGTGTTAAGAATATAATACTTTTGTCCCGTTAAAGTATACACAATACACATGATATCATTAAATTTATATTAGTAAAAACATGGACTGAAATAACTTGAAAAAAAAACTGATTACTGATTAACAACTGAAACTTGTAAATAGGTATTTCTTTATTTTTGAACAATTTTATAGTCTCTACAAATAAAAATAAAAAAGAGTTTATTTTCTCAAATTGGTAACATGAAATAAGTACACATTTCCATTACATATAAATAAGTAAATGAATTTAAAATGAAATTAAGAACCTTATATTATTATTAACTAGCGGTCCGCCCCGGGCTTCGCCCGTGGTACTTGTTTACGTTTTCTCTACATAAGAACCATCCTCGTACTTCAAGGAATATAATAAAAAAAGAATTATCGAAATCGGTTCAGCCGTTCTCGAGTTATGCGCTTACCAACACATTTTGCGATTCACTTTTATATATAAAGATTCATTTTTATATATAAAGAAGATAAATATACTTAACTCTGGTAATTGCTATAACTAGACCAAACTATCACATCACGTCAGAAGAATCCATCGATATGTTTTATAAAATGTCACTTTCAGGTGCTTTAATATATTATATTATGTCATCGTGAGATAACTCGTCTAGACGGTTGTCGATCTCTGATACAAATTTCAATCTTCAGCTCGTTCAATTTCACACAAGATTAACTTCTCTGTTTAATGAAACCTGTAAAAACAATATAATACAAAATGAGGGATAATAATTTATGTAGCGATTCGTCGAAGTCTCTATAAATCACATAAATCTATTTAGATTTATGTACGACTAATTCCTAATTTTCAAACGACTTCATTAAAAGAAGGTTCTCAATTCAAATGTATTTTTTATTTATTGCCTTGATCTTTCGATTAGATGAACCGATTTTGTTGATTCTTTTTTGAAAGCCTTCAGTTTTGCCCCATTTGAATTACATCTAGTTCTGACCATTTGAATGCGGTATAAGTTTTTGTGTTAAAAAATAATCATTGTGCTGTTAAGTAGGCCTAAATTATAGACTAATTCGTAATGTTTGAACTGACCATAAATTCATGTTATCTTAGTTAGCTCATTTGTAATGGTCTGCATAAGGATTTATTGTGAGACGTTAATCATTAACAACTGGTTGAATTGCTTATTTATTACGGTAATGTCAACTCCTTAGTAGTTATAATGGGAAATCCTGTTTATAGATCTTGAAGTCATATTTTGCGTAATGTATAACAGTGCGTATGAACTTAACATAGATATAATGATTGATATTTATCTGTAATACTTTTAAACACGATTATAATATTAGCTTCACCAATATGTTTGTAAACGACTCCTTTAGTCTCGAATATTTTGACCTACTTTTATAGGACGGATTTAATTCAAACTTTGTACACTTAAGGACCGGGTACTACAATAGTTCCATGTTTTATCTTGTTATTCTATTTTAGACATACATTATAAACACTAAATAGAATTTTACGTTAGAGTCTTTAAGATATCAACAACGTTAACTTCTACGAACCCTACTTAAATTTCAATTAATTAATGATTAAATAATAATTATAACAAACTGTTAAATTAATAATATTTATTCCAAGCATAACTTCAATAGATCGAGAGAAATTCTTAAGAAGATGGCTGCTCCATGAAAATAATGGCTTGAATGAATATTAATATCAGATCTGAATGGCAACTCAACTTTGCATTGCAAAGAGATTTTCTGGCTTCAAAATTGAGCCTCTGATGAATTAAGGCTTTCGTAGGTATTGGGAATTCGTGGATTCCGACTTCAATTTATTTCTGAGATCTATCATGGAAACGTTAGTGTGTTTCGTTTGAATTTCATTATAAAAAGTTTAAATGGACATGGTTTTTCGAAAATTCTTCAGTGTTGAAATATTATTTTTAATTAATGTTCCCGTACATATGTCAACCTCAGAGGTTTCAGAATATTACAAAAGATTAATATAGAAATAAAGAATGTTTTTAAAAAATGTCTTTTATTTTGTGTTTTTACCCAGATTAAATTTATAATAAATTTCCGTAACAATATGTATAATCAATATTTTTCTGTCTTATAATATTATATTTTACCAAGAAAATACAATGTTTTAAGCCTGAATAAAAACATTTTATGAACTTCGCTCACGCGTTTGTCTCACACATTATTTTGCCTCAATAGTGATGAAGAACGTCAAAAGTATTATTTCAATCTAGGAAGATAACACAAGGTATGTACTTCTATTATTTAATAATGCTGGTCAATGCAACGGTATGCAATGCCAAAGCGGTTTGCTATGTGCTAGCTATGCAGTATTTGCAGGAATTTATTCATATATTTAGTGAGAATTCTCTTTGTGAAAAATTTGTATGCACAGATGCTAATTAAAGTCGGTTTGACTATCGATTAAATGGCTTTGATAGTATTTGCACTCCTTTTGATACGTATTTTTAAACATGTATTATTTGTAATTCAGAATAATTGTAATTAAAATTAAATAAATAATTGTTGCAACGGCTATTATTCTTGTAGTAACAAGAAATACTAATATGAATACATGACCCAAAATAAATCTATTTCTCTCCTCTTATCTTTCACTTCAACGTGTATTCGACAGTCCATCGATATTAACATTAGTTGCAAATTATAGTCTCTTATAGCTATCACTACATAGTATAAAACAAAGTAACTTTCTCTGTCCCTATGCTTAAATCTTTGCGATTTGTATGCGATGTGTTGAATGCGATTCAAGAGGAAATGTTTAGTATACAATTTATGAGGTTTTAGACAAGCGAACGAAGCCGCGGGCGAAAAGGTTTAGGAAAGTTATGCATAAAAAGAATAAAATTTAAAAATAGCCTCTACGCATTAAAATAAGTTTTACAATAGACGACAGAACAAGGTCGTTCACATTATCTATATATCAGCATCCACTTACGTTTGTCTATTGTAAGACACTTCAAACATATTGAATTCTAACAGTATTTCTCAGTGGTGAACTTTGACGAGATAAATAGCGCGTGTCAAAGTCTTATCTCCAGGGAAATCAGGCACCACTGTATGAAATGTACCGATGTATTGTGTACATTGATAAAATTTCAGTTTTTCTTTTCACTTTAGAAACGTTTGATGGTTGTATAAACGACTATTACATATATTACAGAAAAGAGCCATACGCTCTATATATAATTTACGTGCTCGGGACTCACTCAGAGATCTCTTTAAGAATATTGGTATCCTCACTGTACCATCACAGTATATATTTAATAATGTTTTACATGTACACAAAAACGCGGACTTACACACAAAAGTAGGAGATAGACACTGTTATGGCACAAGGAATAGAAATAAAATTGAAATGCCATTTTATAGGTTAGCTAAAGTTAAAAATTCATTTATGGGCCAAGGTATACGTTTTTACAATAGAATTCCTCATAGTATTAAAGAGTTTAGTAGTGTTAAATTTAAAACTTATTTAAAAAATGTATTAGTTCAGAGAGCCTACTACAGCATTAAGGAATATATGGAAGATGAAAATCCATGGAGGGTTGTCGCGTAAGAATAACAGGACAGTTCTTTGGCATATTATGATAATATATAATATTATGTAGTTAGATGTAAGTAACATGTAATGTAAAATTATATTGTATATGGACATGACTTTAAAAGAGCAACTATGGAGTTTCTTGCCGGTTCTTCTCCATAGATACTGCTTTCCGAATCGGTGGTAAATTTAAAGAATGTAATGACGATTCAAAAGTGCTTCTGGAAGAAGTCTAATTGAATAAATAAATGTTTGAGTTTGAGTTTGAGTTTGACTTTCTGTTGTTATTTATATAAGCTTATTCAGATCGAAAAATTTAAAATATTAATAATTGAGTCAAATTATAATGTTAAACGTTATTTAAAATTATAATTTCTCTCATTATCATAACAATACATATTCAAGATATTAAATTGTGAATAAATATTTAGTATTAAAGCTATAAGTTTTAATAAAATTAATTTTAAGCACCTTTTGTATAGTACACCTTTTGTATAATATTATTTTATGCACGGATTAGAAAAAAAAAACTTGTAGCAAATAGTTGAAATGAATACATATTTTAACCCTCCTAACATAGAGCTTGGTAAATAATCTTGAAACCTTTTAGTTTATTTTGTATTCATGCCTCGAATAAATTTAAATATAAATACAGAAGGCAACATAGTACAATATTTAATACTGTGTTTTTGTACTACATAAATTAAATTATAATAAAGGAATTCTAAAGCTATTTTAATTGGCAATGTTTATAAAATAAATTTACCTATTCTGAGAAGTTTATTATTATTATAAAGACTTCTTTAGTAAAAAGAAATAGCAAGATACCTTCTAATTTTATACTCGTTAAAGACAATCTAAACGTATATACCAACAAAACAGACGAAAAATAAATTGCATTCCTTTATTAAATTGACATAAAAACCTTGTATTTAAATTAATACCGAACATTAAAATCTAAACCTTAATATTATAACCATAGATTAAGGATTGGTCTCCGCGCGCGCGCTACGACTAGATACCGCCCCACCTAAAAACAATAGCTCTGTGAGTGCGGCAACTCATTTCTGTAGTGTGTGTTAGGCAATTTGTAAAGACGCTAGTGTGTGTGAAGAATTGGGCTGCCAGCTACATAAATTTTACCTCATAAATGGGAAATCTGCCATCTTGGAAAGAAGTTTGAAAAATATATTTTTTCATCCTGACCTGGCCGGGAATCGAATCCATGAACGATTTGAGTCGCATGACTCAAATCCACTTGCGACGCTACTATACTATAGTCACAAAGGTTGATTAAAAGTAAAAAAGCGGAAATAAAAAAATAACATACTAAATGAGTCAGTTAAACATGGTTTAACAGAAATAAATTATTGTTATTATACTCTTTTATATATGTATTAGTAATAGTATTGAAAAAAAAAGTTCAAATTATTGCTAAAAGATTTCCTCAACCACGTGTATTTTTTTGGATATGCAATACGGCAACACTGAATGGCGTCGTATTTTCGTAGAAAAAAATTTCGAAGTAAAGGAGAAATTTCGAACCATACGATACTTAGTGATGGTACGTGATCCCAGTGTCTTTCTTATTTTTTGTTGTATTATTTTTAAATAGTTTTATGGCACAAATAGGCATTTTACTTCAGATTTTGTTCAAAATCTTTATAAACTATCGGTTCGCCCTCTCCACACAATGCTTGTGACACGACTGGCTTGGGTACGCCGAATTCGGCGTACTTTTAGTTGCCGCATTTTTCAAATACGCCGGCGGCATCTAGTCGTAGCGCGCGCGCGGAGACCAATCCTTAATCTAAGATTATAACAATGTACCTACAGTTATTACAACTGGCTAGCTAACCTAGTTTACGAAAATTTTACTAAATTCCCTCATTGTTGTACGGCTACATAGGTACACATCGAAATTCAATATGCCAGGTTCAGAAAATCGTATACAGAATACACAGAGTGCAAGGTACGTAAAGGTGATTGATTCTCAAAAGATAAAAGCAGAAAGGTGCTCTTTATCAAGTGAAGTAGACAGGGATTGAAGGGTCGACGAGATAGCTACAGAATTCAGGTTGTTCTTGCAGTTTGTGTAAAATAAAACAAATTTTATATTGTATGTTCTACTAATATTATAAATGCGAAAATTTGTGAGGATGGATGGATGTTTGTTATTCTTTCACGCAAATTCTACTGAACCGATTACAATGAAATTTGGTATATAGGTAGCTGAAGACCCAGAATAAGGCACAGGTCACTTTTTATCTTTATTTATGGGGTTTTCTTTGATAACGCGGGCAAAGCCGAGGGCGGAAATCTAGTAAAATCACATTTCAATGTTTTGTTATTTCAAAATTTATAGAAATTGGCTGTAACGCAAAAAGCAGGAAGAACTTTTTTCGAAAAATACTCGCTATCGCAAAAATAAGAAATACAAAAATGTATCAAAATATTTCACGGCTTTTTCACTGAAGAGCTAAAAATAAAATAATTGCGCAAAGCACGGATGATAATTTAATTTTTAACAACACTACGGTAACTGTGACATAAATGCACGATGGTAATTTAACATTGGTGTCATGTTTATTTCATTTTAAACTAACAACCGTAAAATTGCGTTTCAACAAATATAACAAGTTAAAAGCTAATTAAATTTTTCTGACACGTATTTTATTGTTTATTAGTGAGAAACCACTTCTGATTTTATTATTTTATTTCTCTCGTTCTAGGGTAGTTATAGGCGGAATTTTTTTAAATGTTCAGGAATTTACAAAAGGAATCAACACCGCTATTTTATGAATTCTATAGAATAAAGGCTTGAGTTCCTTGTTCAAATACAATAAAATGGTGTCAATTTTAAAATATACATTTTCACGTAGGTTTCGATGAAAAATACAATTCGGGACAAATATTACTATACACTATTCAATTTTAAGAATAATTAAAACTTTACATTGAAATTGTTTTAAAATTTTAATATACATACAATATAATCGTATCATTACGGATCTACAGACTAGCAAATAATTACAGAGCTAATTATAAATAGACGCAGCATTAATTATAGTTCAAACACGAATAAAGTGAATTGATTAAATCTTACAGGACGTAATTACGTGTCGGCGTGGGTGCGCTGTCCATCCCCTGTCGTCTTCTAATAAATGGATTCGTCGCACTAATCAACCTAGAACATCTATATTTGCGAAAGCATCTGAAATTCATCTGTTTTAGTGATAGAGATTGGGATTGAGAAATGGACGCTTTGGGCACGTGTTCCAATAATTATTGGACTCGTTTTTCTTGTAAGGGACACACGTGAAATAGATAGAAAAGTCGGAAGGAGATTGACGAATGAATAACGACATACTTAGTAGAGTAGTCGGTAACAAGAATGATTAATAATTATATATTGGACACTCGTATCTCAGGTTGTGTCTACCTGTATTACGGGCATAAGAAAATCAAGTTAACAGACAATATTTTAGAAATATTTTTATTATAATGTTTAGCATTTACAAGATAGTAAATGCTAAACATTAAACCAACATCACTTTAATCAACCAATCGCTAAGTATATTCACCGTACCAACATTTGCTCTGATTTTCAATACAACATTTCCCCTGTCGATATATAATATTAAATTTATTCGCCAAAGGTTAATGCGATACACCTGTCGCAGGGTCCCAACGCGCTCATTCCACGTCCCTCATTTTGTAGGTGCCCCGACCCGCAATACAAGAAACACACGTGTTTTTCTGCCTACATCGCACATATAAAATGGGATTATTATGCCTTTGTAGCAGTTGGTAAACTCTTTCACAAGCGCAAATAACGCGGCTTTACTTTTATGTGAAACGACGTTGAATTTATGGAAACAAGTGGTTATGAAAACGTATTAGTTAAGCAACTTGAATACAATTTAGTTCATATGCTTTTGAACTATACTAATTTTATTGTACAAACATATTACTAATATGCTAGCACCTTTAATACATTTAAGGTACCTTTTCAAGCTTTTGCAAACCGAAGTTTCCAATAATGCATCAACACTGTTTTATTAAAATCCTTGATCATATACAACGATTATAGAATCCTTACTTTATACTTTATTGTATAAAAGCCATAATATTAACAGTTCGTAAAACTGGCAATATTTCAAACATTAAACGAGGAACGGAACTCTGTGTTTTTATTGCTTTTGGAACTGCTTAAGTTTATTGGGTGTTCTTAACTCCATGGCAAGACTCGGTTATGGTTAATAAATATATCAGAATGAATTTAACTTATAATTTGACTGCAAATTCGAGACAATTTGTGTGTTTTATATATAGTGGTAATTGTTGAAACTACGAGGTTAAAACTCTCTTTACAAACTTGATATTTTGTATCCGTGAATGTCTTACATTTAATTACCAACTCTTCAGACACCCTGACCCTCGCTGCTCTTGAAACAAGTCGAAAACAAATGGATCGAATGAATCAAAACAAAGGTCAAAGTAAACTTTTTATTTTAGGCAACTGGTGTCCTTTTTATGTAAGTCAAATGATTACAGTATTGCAATCGAATGTAACCTTGGTCGGAAGTAAAATAATAGTCGAGTTCAATCCTAGTAGAGACTAATAAGAAAATATGTTTATCTGGTAGATAAGAGAAGTGATTAATTATTCTCTTCTATTAATGTTCAAGGTTGATCAATGAAACAGATATTATGAAATATATCTGACAAAAGCTTCAAATGGAAATGGGAAATGGAAATCGATAGAGATTAATTTCTTTATGATGAAAACCATTTGGAATGTCTAATTAGGTTGCCCAGCAACGAATATTTTTGTTGGAATTATAATATCCGAGAACTTTTTCAATAAATAACATTGTTGCGAGGAAACTTATTGAATAATAATTGTCTAAATATTTTGATGGATTATTAATTATATACCAAACATTTGAAAGACCAAGAATTGGTGAAATAATCTAGTGGAAATTTACATAATGATTGGTTAAAAGTATAAGAAACTTATTTTGAACTTTAATTTCCACTTCCTTGTTTTTATCTATCTTTATATTCTAGAAGGCATAAACCGCAATTAATAGTGGAGTTTTTTTATCAATGTGATTAATCAGAATGTCTTTGTATATTTCGTAAATTACACTATATCCACTCTATATATTGGCCGTGTTATAACGTAGATATATTATGTATCACGTCTAAGATTTATTCCTTAACAAAATGAAACTACTATCTTGTAACTTGAGCGTAAAAGGATACTACTTCTTATTTAGATACTGTAAAAATATTGTTGTTACAATTCTAATATAATCGTTCATATGACTTAATAATATCACATGAAACACCAAAAGGTAATTCAAAATGGCAACTTAATATGACGCCAACTGATTTAAATAATAATAATTTTACAGGCGCAATTTTACGGCCTCATTAACAATGTAGCTATACTGCAAAAGTTGAATTTTGCACAATAAACTTTGTTACGAGCGTTTGATGTCGACGTAATTTTAATGGAATATAATGTAAGCATGAAACGCGAAATGCTATTTGGCTACAAAGATTTTTCTGGAAGTCATTTTGTATTATGATTCTGAGTTGGGTATGATACTAATAAGTGCTTTTAATTTTATCTGTTTGTTATTATTAAGTAAGAGCCAATTTTAGAGAAAGTTTTGATTGAACCATATTTTAAACATAATATAATAATTCTAGTAAATTTTGAATATAATAGCATCATGATAGCATCCTAAACAATTAATGATCTTACCATACAATGTTTCTGCTATCTTTCACGTCCGAATCAATTTTTATGAACATAATATTGACAAATATCTTATAAGATACTAAGGATAAGGATACCTTCATAAGGGCATAAACTATTTCACAAATCAACAACACTTTCTATACAATAACGTAATTTTTACCCTAAGACGCAGAGTGAACTACGAAGACATAGTTTTAAACTCGCAACGACAGCAGTTGTAATGAACAAACGGCAGGAACAAAATAAGTTTCAAAGACATGGCCTAGTTATGCGTCTCCATCCATACAATACAAATGAGTAAGCCTTGAGAGACGACAATAGTGTTCCAGTAAAAGGAATTCAACAATCGTCAAATATGATTTGAGTGAAAATTGTATTGGTGGTACATGTACAAATAAATATTATACTTATTCTGTGCCGGTTTTGAATTATTTTCCTATATTCTTTTGCAAAAATAATTTGAAATATTGGACAATTAAATTAGTTTAGTTAAATCAAATTATGTATGTATATTGAAAATAGCATAAAAATATTTTAGTTTACAAAAATATAATGCTTAGTTACGGTTTATAAATGTACGTTCAAGTATGAGATTCGTAGTACTAAAATTTTAGAAAGTTTCATTTTAGATAACCGCATATTTGAATAGAATACAATAAATGAATAAAATAACGAGTTAGTAAGATGGTCTAAAAATGTGTACAAAATATACGTAAGGTAAATCCAAGTTCAGAACTTATTCCAAACAAAAAAAGAACCTCTAAAGTATATAAAACAGCTTGTGTTAACGCCAGAATCGAAACATAATATATCAAGCTAACAAAAACAAAAATCAAAGGCCAAACCATTAGCAAATGTAATTATAGGAAAATCAAATATTAACTATAGAGTAAATACTAAGTTGTGCACTGTTTGCTATACCGAGTTCGCATCTCGGCGGAGACAAGTTTGTGTCTTGTTTATCTTTCACCACACTGCATACAAACTTATTATTTGGTAGATATCTAGTCAAACCATCAATAAATTGGTTTTAGTATGATTTAAACTGTTATGTATAAAGATTTGATGCATAAATCGTTTTTGATTCATGATATATTTCATTGTGTGTTAAATGGTTGCAATAATTATTTTGATTGATTGATAGATTATTTGAGTTATTAATAGAACTCGGGTTACTCAATATGTTAGAAATATATTGAAAGTGTATAAAAAACAGAAAGACTTGACTAGAATCTATAATAATATAATGTATATCAAAAAGTCGTTACTAATTTATTTTTATTAAAACGAGTACGGTCTACTTGATACTGAGGGCCATTTTAAAATAAATATTTAGATGCTCTCAGATCTGCTTTGATGGAAAATACATAAAATATGTTCATATTTTCTCGAATAATTTCTTAGAAACTGATCATTAACTATTCGACAAATTGTCAAAGCTTTCAAAGCTCTGCAGGTGAGCTTATTTCATATTTATTAGTGAGATGTATTCGCTTCTTTATATATTTACCTTCTGTATAATAATAATATCTATGTGGTTTAATACTTGGAAAATAATCATTTACTTCGGGTTTATAAGAGGATCGAAGTATCCAACTAAAATTCCTACATTTTCATATGCTTTTTACGCTCGAGAGTTTCATATTTCGTCATACGCAACCGACAAAATATATTTCAGAAATGATAGCTCAGTACAACAAGCAATAACACGTTTTATGGTCTTACACGAGTTTTTATTATATCATGTAAATTTACGCATGCCAGAGAATCGTGTATCCAATCACACTTTAGGCATTTGGACTGATTAAATTTTGACCTTTCCAGCTAAAACGCTTATGAGACGGCCGCGGCGTGTTATGATAATAAAACAATAAATGAATATATTGCGTAGTTATAAGTTCCTTTATTGAGTGTTTTGAATTCCATATATTTTCTGTTGCTCTCGACATGTCTGGTTGATTTTGCGTAGGTAAGTAGTTAATGTCGGGAATAATGAAATTACTTTGTGTTTAAAAAAATGTTAGTTAAACTCCAACTTAGGCAATATATACTATAAATCCCTAAATTGAGTAGAAATAATAATTTCTTATTACAGAATAATAAAATTATCCTTTACTCTAGTGTCAAAAGACCTTAAATGAAACTTTTCATACGTACAAAAAGTAATCGTTTTCTCTGAACTAAATCCATCAGCGAACGTTAGCCATCCACGTGGGATTCAACAAAATTTTATTTTGTCATCAAATCTAATTTCAAAGTTTAAATCAAAATGTTCAAATGTATTAAAATGTTCAAATTTGGTACATTTCTAACCATAAAACCCTCAAAAATATTCAAAATGCATAAAATATTAACTTTGCGCAATAATTGCTACGTCTTGAGTTTACTTATAAAATAAATTTAGATTTATTTTCACTTGGGAAGGAAAGGATATTTATTTATTTGATTTATGATACTTTTTAAGACCAATTTTAAATCAAATAGGACGTTAAATAGAGTCAGTTAACAGTAATATTTTATATTAAAATTTTTGTTCAATCGTTGAAATAACTTTTAAATTTGTACAGAGTATAGACATTTCTGTATAAACAGACATACTAATTAAAATACGAGTAAAAACGTTCACAAATTTTAATTATAATATCTAAACGGAATCAAATAAAACATTTCAAACATAACTCATATACAAAACAAATGTAATTATCTACGTTAATGAAATTTGTCTTACATCACCATACGAAATACGAATGTTTAATTACAAATGTTTGTAACGTAATATCAGAGATCTCAAAGAATTTCATTTATGAAGAATGCTACAAAATATTATTACATGTACATGTATTTGTATTATATTATAGCGTCGACAGCTATTAATTTGAACAAATTCTGAGTTCTTTACTTAATCAGTCCACAAATAATGACGTTTTGACAGTTTCATTAAAGAGATAAAGATGTAGGCTAAAGACCTTTGGAAGTCACGTAAAACCTTGTCAGTAGCAGGATGTCTTGCTAGACTCATTTGCCATTTATCACCCAGCTGATAAGAGATAACGCACAAGGCTACTGACATCCTAAGCTGACTTGATGATAGCATTTACTTTTTAAGATTTAACTTGCCGCGTTTAGATAGAAAGGGAAGTCGGGTTTAATGCAAATTAAATGGAAAATTAACTTTTGTTACTGTTCATTTGAGAATTTAAAATTTTGCTATGTTTGAGATTATGTTTATTATATTATGTAAGTGGATTTTTTAAGATTGCTTTGTGTGATCTTATCTATAATTACTATGTACAATTTTGAATGAGATAATCTTCTCCTTAAATGCTATACAATTAAATGCGTTTAAAATTTACAATTTTTGGAGCAGTTATATTAATTTTAAGGTATGTCATTGGAAATTTAATTATTTGAACTTATACTTGTTTTACACGCATAGATTGTTACTAGATAATCTTGTTTCTTATCATTGTTTAATATCTGAGGCTATAAAAGGCAATAAAACCTATAGACAACAGCAAAACCATGCCAATATAATTTATTCCCCCAACAGGATCTTACATCAGTAAGCCTCCAAGGAAATGAGCATGTATCACAGATAAGGCTGATTGTAGTCAGATCTAAATTCCAGCCTAGTCTCGGCCATTTAAAACAGAGACCACGTTCCCGCCTCCCTTGGGGACAGCTACAATATTCATAAATCACGACCCTAGACTCGATTGAAGCGAGAAGGTTCACATGAGACCCGATTGAGGATACAATAACTTTGCAATGAATAGAACCAATGCTTGGGCGTTTGTAATTGATGTGCTGAAATGCCATTGATTGGTACGGCTTTAATGCTCGATGGTTGGAATAATTTGTTATTTACGAAGCTTTTGTTACTAAGTACGGACTTCATTAATAGAGATAGGTTAAAATAGTATATGTACAATGAAAAAATAGACTTACAGAATGAATAACTTATTATGGATGGACAAAAAAGTGTTGACATGTTTTAAATAAGAAATAATTTTTTTTTATAAATCTATTTCCATTTTAAATTGAACCTCAATGAACCTTCTTATTCACGTAATTACCTACGTAGATAAGGTAAGTACCTACTATAAAACAAGAAAATATTGCATCAATATGTTAATTTACAAACAAATATTCTATAGCTATAGAAATAGACCGTAAATAGGTAACAAAGAAAGTCCGTGATTTATAGAGACAAGTATTTCATTCTTAACATGAGATCCGCATTTTATAAATGATTTATTCATGTTGTTGAATCTAGGAGACGAAGGACTTGGGAATATTTGGCCGAAGTACGCTTGAAATAAAATGAAATAGATTTATTTCTTACCGCCTGACCTGTGTACGAATAAAGAATTTCAGGACAATTTTTTTTTTCAGGACAATTTTCACACACTGCACGATCTGATCCCATACTAAGCTTTCGCTTGTGTTATGGAAACCAGATGGCTGATAAACATACATATATAATTTTTAAATAAATACTTATAATATAGATAATAAACACCCAGACACATAGCAAACATCTATGTTCATCACACAAATATTTGTCCCGGGTGGGAATTGAACCCACGACCTCTGGCTTGGAAGGCAGGGCCACTACCAACCAAGCCAACCGGTCAGTCAAGAATGTAATTGTTTCAAGATTTATGCATTTTGTATGTATTTTATTGAATAAATAATATATTAAAATGATGTTGTAATTTTAATTATTTTACGTCGATTAAGACGAATAATTATTTGAAAATACATAATATATGTAACTTGTATGTATATCAATTGCCAACACGATTGTCTTGTTATAATGGCTAGGATTAAACCCTAGAAAACAACTCTAGTAAAATGTCTTATGGGGTGTTTCATGAGGAATTATCTTCAGGTTAGAGATATCTATAGTTCGTCCATTACCATATGATACTTAAAGATGTATGGGTGAAATGTATAGAAGAAATACGAGTATGTTCAAGGTCAGATGTACATTTTTTTACATGGCATCGCAATCAGCCCCCCTAGACAAGTGGCTTTCTATTAGCGTAAAGTTCAATAGAATAGAATATGAATGTATGAGATTGACGTAAGCAATCGTCGTCGCCGTCGTAATCAAACATCAATCTCATACATTCATAATCTATTCTATTGAACTTTACTTTAGGGGGGCAGAGGTATTTCATCTCTGTTTGTATGTCCTAGATTCGTATTGAGATGTAAATACATAGTGATTGTCCAATACAATTATATATGCAATCATTTATTACAAATGTAAGTACATCCTACTTACAAATTCCATTTAGTTAAACATTGCACCCTTTGGAGCAAAATTTGCAAGTGTAATTGACTCACACATTGGCTGGCCTCAGACCTCAAAGCGAAGGTAAATGAGATCGTTAATTAGTGTTTATAGAGAGGAAAGTAATGAAAACTTATCTGCTTTCAAATTGCATTGGAATTTAATCAATTATAGCTCTTATCGGGAAGTGAATACCGATCATAATTCCGTTAAGATATTGTTAGTTTTTGTCCTTAGTAAATTTATTTATGGAACAGTTACCTTCATCAGTTGATTTTAGAAATTTTCAGAAAATTGTAATTGTAATGTTATTTACAGGTTTTAAGTTAAACTATCAATGATATGAATGTACATTGGAATGTGAATCGAATATTTATTAGAGTTAAATGTGTCCCAAAGGAGTTTCACACCAAGGCAGATTACTTAATAGTTACCAAGGACCTTTTGCGTGCGGTTTCTTTGACCTACTTTAGACTAACACCTATTTGTAGAACTTATGGCCTCTTAGGGCATACATTTAGTTTTTAGATCTTAATTGATAGATACCAATGAATGATGTGAGTGAAGAAGCTTACCTATAGTATTTTATTTATTCTGATTACGCGGTAAAGAGTGCCGGAAAAGGACCGTAATTGATATTTTTTTAAAGGATAGAACACATCGATCACGAGGCAGGATACTAACCCGCCTCTTTCGCCTTGCCGAGGCGACGCCTAACGGAAAATTTATTAAGTATTTGAATGCTATAAAAATAAAAATCAAATTATGTAATTGTTATGACTATCTCTTTTGCGGAGCGTTAGCTATCGAAATATTCATATTATTTCAGCAATGAGAGAATTTATCACAATCAGATTATTAATACATAATATGTAGTTCCAAGTAGATTACAAGACCATGCATAGGACACGACTATAATTGGTCGTATTGTTGAACAGAGCTTGTTCAAGCTAGATCGCATTCTGTGGAGAATGGACATCGAAATTAGATTAGCTAATGCCTTTGTTAATGCTAACAGGATCAAATATTTATTGCATTTAATTTAATGAAAACACTTCGTTTATTTATATTCGTGTTTTTTTTTGTTCGTTTGTTTGCTTGAACGCCCTAATCTCAGGCACTACAAGTGTGACTTAAAAACATCTTTCTGTTTTAGATAGCCCATTTATTGAGGAATCCTTTACGCTATATTACATCACGTTAAGACCAATAAAAACGGAGAAGTGTGGGTAAAACCGCGGGCCACAACTAGTTATTTTTTTTTACTGCAATAGCTCCAGCTATAATGAGTTTTACATACATCATAATAAAGGGAGATCCCTTTATTATTAGCACGAATTTATACCTAGAGTAAGTCATTTATGGATTAAGCGCGTCACACACGGTGAAGATACTATAACATTTTATCTTAAGATACTGTAATATTGTACTTAACCCCTGTAGAACCGCCATCCTGTTACAAATGACCCGAGATTTTGTGGGTCATTTGTAACAGGATGGCGGTTCTACAGGGGTCTTAGTACGCAATGACAAAAAGAAAAATGATGGTCAGAACGCTGATACCGGATACCTTAAGATACTGTAATATAACCGTGTGTGACGCGCTTTAAGGTAATGAAAAGGATTTAATATTATGGATAGTAATTTGTTCGTAAAGAACTGAAAAGAAGAAGATATACTAGATTGCATGTTGGCAGAGTATTTTTTTCAAAAGAGTATGGACGAGCTGCATGTATTAAAATAAATAAGTCTATATTTATGACAGTAATTTCCACTAAACATCTGTAAACAAAATTTCGTTTATATTCTATTAATTTAGTGGAGCGCCGTAAGGTTTATACCTCGGAATCCAGGGCCAGTCAATGAATCTTAATATAAACCTTGAAAATATGTTTTTAATAGTTTAAAGAAAAATGTTAAAAAAAATTTTTTTCGCGCTCTCAATTTTTTAAAAATTATTATAAACAATTATTAATTTTTTGGAGTTTTCATTGATTTATATTAGTCAAAAGTCATATTTTAAAAATAACAACTATTACAAACTTGAAAACTTGATCTTGGATCTTTAGGGACTGCAGATATACCGATGAAGGTCGGGTTGGAGAATAGAGGGGATAACAGCAGCTGTTCGGTATTGTTCATGGCGGGCTCTCACAGGAGCTGTTGTTCTCGTTCCGAAAAATATTTATTTCAGATTTTTGTTTATTAAAAATTAATGTTTATATTATTGTGCAGTGAGTGTGATAAAAGTTAATTACTGAACATTACTGAGTTTTAAAAACTTTGAAAATAGTGGCATAAATTGTAAGTATTTGTTTTTCATTTATATTACATGCTTTTGAAAACAGTTATAAATATTTTGTAATAAATCGATGTTAAAAGTTAGAATATAATAGTAGAATTTAATAATATAAATCATTAATTATGTAAAAGTTAATTATTAATATTACTAATATTTGTTGTTGCAGCCACGTGTCGCAATGGGTGAACCATCCAGTATATTGATGTACAAGCAATGATAGCCTCATTTGTGATAAAATCGGATCTAGTTCTGAATTAAACTCTGAACTAGGAGATATTATAAAAGTCACTAGAGGCATATCATCATTAAAAGCTGCATCTGCGGAAAGAGGGGATGGACTTTCTCAGTATATAAATACTCGCGACTTTGTCTACGTGCATTCGGTATGCAGACAAAAATATATTAATAAAGGATGCATTAATTCTTAATTAAAAAAAAGAACACCACATCTGCATGCTCTCCACCTAAAAAAAAGCTTCGAACAGCTACTTCAATTGATTTTGATTGGAAAACTAGAACTTCTTTTTCACAAAAGAAGCACCAAGCTCATGCAAAACAGGATGTGGAGCATCTTGTGGGTGCAGGAAAAGTGGATTAAACTGCACTGCAGCTTGCTTAGAATGCAATGGTGACAGCTGCACTAATCCTTCACCTACAATCTATATCAACGAGATCGATGACGACGACAATAATGTACAATGATGTAACAATGTGTATAGTTAATGATAAATTTTTTTTGTAACTTATTTTTTACGATAATCTAATAAATTAACATTGAAGTTACTCTGCACATATAATTTATTACAAATAAAATTAAATTTTTCACTATAAACACTTTTTCCCCCTTCCGCCTCTCATTTTTCAGTAAATTGTTGTTAAAAAATTTTTTTTTTTAACTTTTTTATTTTAGGTTTTAATAATGCAGTCTCATACTTGATATACAGATTCATTGACTGGCCCTGGGTTCCGAGGTTTGACCATTTTTATGCCTTACGGCACTCTACTAATTCGTAATTTCAAATTCAAACGGTAGAGGTCAAATGGTTTAAAATCCCAAAACTTTGTATTTATTTTCATAAATAAATTCAATTTACTTTAAGTTTCACATAAAAAAGGCACCGTTCGTTAGAATGAAATAGTAAACACAAATATTTTTTTAGCAAATTTTGACTAAAACCGTTCGGCGAATGATTTACTTTACTAATAAAAATAAAATGTCAGATGAACGTTGATTTATAGAATTGATATTGATCAAACCGTTTTGATCGCTGCCATAAATTTATGCAAACAAATATGCAATATCCGTGGATTTTTAAATAATAACAAAATGTTACAAAAACGATACAAACACGAAGAAATAAGCCGGTATCATTTCAGTTTACATTATAATAATTATCAAATACGTATTTGTTTAAAAAATTCACTGCAAAAATAACAAAACCATCTTCCCAGTGATATTTCGCTTTCCAGAATTTGTCCATTCATAGAGTTCAAGCCTTTGTATTCAAATTCGGACTAAATACCATAGGTTTTAAACAAAAAATATATTTAGTTGTATGAATGCCTTTCTATGCAATGAGAATATAGAAGCCCGTCAAACACGTTTCTAGAAAAATCTAGAAAAACATCGATTGCTATTACGTAGAATGTACTCCGGAGCATTTGTCTGAGCTCTGTTTTGCATGAACGTGACCTAATACACGATTTGTTATATTACATGGATTTTTCTTCAATTCAAGTACGGGCTAGACATGTTATTTTTCAAACGGGAATCAAGCTCGTGATTTATATCGCAGTTGTTATTTACCATAGCGTATATTTTATAATAATAGCTCTAGCGATGCACATGTGAACGCCCGTTTTACGTCACAAATAGAGAAGTAACTTATGATTTACGAAGTTTTATTTTTGACGTGACAACGTCTTATAATTCGATAGAGCCGCGTGCACGCACGAAAAAAACATGACTCATGCGGCGTTACCTCGCTCTGAGGCGTTCCATGTAAGGCTTGAAGTGCGAGCGAGAGCGCGGAACGAACGACAAAGAAGCACAATCGGACGTTGTCACGTTCAACTATCGTCAGTAAACCGACTTACAGACAACCAATTTTCATTAACGTTTATATACAAGTTCAAGTTATTTTTATAAAAGTTTATACTGCGCAAGGAAGGTGCATGGCATAATAGTAATTTTAATTTTAATTAAATGTAGGTAATATTATATTTTAAGCTTATTAGCCGTCTTAACAGTATGACATTCCAATTCGTGTAGGTTATTACCTACACGAATTGGAATGTCACACTCATGTCACACTCGTAAGCTGATGCTCTGGACATCATATTTTTAGTACATTTTAAAAAAATATTACCTTTAATTTAAACAAACAATAACAAACTGTATAATAAAGATTTTCTTATAAATTCATGATATAATTAACAAGACTAGAGATCATAAGTGACGCTTAGAAAAAAAAATTCTTAGCGCCCCTAAGTTAAAAAACGGATTATCGTTAAATCAATTAATTAAAATCAAAAAGCTCTAATGATATTATCTAGATATCAAGCGGCTTTAGAACGAATTAATTTTCAAGTCCAATAATTAGTTTTACTACGTCTCATAATTATGAACAACGCTCCATTTCATGTTTAAATTAAAAACACTATGTGATCAAGTAAATTAATATTTTAACTAATATTTTCCGCTCGCAGTTTATTTTATACTTTCTGTGCCCTGCGGTTTTACCCGTAGTGCTCGACTCCTGTTGCTCTTAACGTGATGAAATATAGCCTTTAGCCTTCCTCAATAAATGGGCTATCTAACACCGAAAGAATTTTTCAAATCGGACCAGTGGTTCCTGAGATTAGCGCGTTCAAACAAACAAACAAACTCTTCAGCTTCATAATATTAAAGTATAGATTAAAACTTGTCAAAGAAGCTGTTTATCTAGATTGGAAACAAAACAACGTTAATGAGATTAACTGGACAAGCTTTTTATAAATATGTCGCTTATTTTGATGAAAACTTCTTCTCTATTTTTCATGAGATAATGCTTCTTTTTTCAACGACGATTAAGTGCTTGTTAAAATAGTTTCGATAAAACGTGTCACCCTTATAACGTTATTTTGCGTTTATAACATAAATATAATTATGTTTAATATGGATTTATTTGTAAAAAACATATTTTATGGTTGGAAAGAAAATTACATTTAAATTTCTTTAAATATTTTTTCTTAATAACCCGAATCTGGGATATTCAATAAAATGTGGCAGTGTGTACCTTAATAGCAGTAATTAAAATATGTTTATCTTCAATCAGCAAAGAAAAATGACGACTTTCTGTTCCATAAAAGTTTCACTTTACCTTTTAGATAATCGTATGAAAAGGTGCAAGGTATGAATAGATCCAGCGGGAATACTCCTGTATTTTAACACGCAAAACAACGTAGATATAACGTCCATCAGAAATAAACATAATCAAGTACTAAGCCTGGATGCTAAATTAATTAAGCCTTGATTTTCTTTTCAATGTGTTTGACCTTGACACGACTTTGTAGAGCGAGCGAGTGTGCACTCACTTTGGTACATAATTCACGACTCAGCAACTTTATTATGTCCATTGGCGCTTATTTTAGAAGTTTTTCATTAAGAGAATGTATTTTTTTTTTCATGTAATCCATTTTTAACATTTTCCGTTTAATATTTAGTTTTAATGGGAATTTGGTCAGAAACTTGTACAGCCAGGAAGTTTCAAATCTCTCTTCATTTTCTTAGAAAACAAACCGTGGCGCGTTTAAAAGCTTAGAGATGCTTTAGGTTAAACCAACAAATCGTGCTTCGAGTTTGATGAATATTCATAATAATTAGAAATTTATGATTACTCGATATTTTGTATTATTTATTTTGTTAACGAATAATTCAGAACAAAAAGAAAAAGTTCAATATGAGTCACTAGAGAGTAATAAGTCAGTCAAGTTAAGATTGCGACTAGACTTAAAGGCAATCAAATTTGTAGGTATATAAACTAAGGTTATAAGATATAACAAAGCATAATATTTTTTATCTATCAACTCAAATTGTCATCACATCATACCTGTAACTATGTATCTGTTGAGGGTGGACTCTAGACCGTCCTTAGAATTGTCACTGTAATTTTAATTGAAAACATAATCTGCAGTAAATATAGGAATGTTAACATTTAATTCACCAAAACGATTACACAGCAGGCTTTCCGGGTCTCTGGTAAAAATGGTCAAATGGTAAAACTATGCTATGACGATTCAAAACTGCTTCTAGAAGAAGTCTAATTGAATAAATTAATGTTTGAAGTTGATAAGCCGTAAATGATTTAAAGCAAAAAGGTAGGATTATGATCGAGAATAGTTGTAAAGATATGAAGTCATATTTCAACCACGTTCCGTAGTTTTTCTTTTAAACGTCAAAGACCCAATAGTCACGTACGGTATAATACAAAATGAAAACATCAGATCATTTACGTTTCCAACGTGGTCTGGTTTTGATTTAAATTGGTTTTATTGGAATTTAAAACCGATTTATCTGTATGCTTCTCACATTTTTTATATGAAATGAAATGAAGGTATTTTTTGTTTATTTATAATTATGTAGCTTCCCGCTCGCGGCTTTGCCCGCGTTTTCAAAGAAAAACCCGCATAGTTCCCATTTACGGAAGATTTCCGGGATAAAAGCTATTCTATTTGTTAGTCCAAATACCCTTCATGTGTGTGCTAAAATCCATGAAAATCGGTTCAGTAGTTTTTGCGTGAAGGTACCAAAAAACATACAAACTTTCGCATTTATGATATTAGTAGGATGTAAATCTTGAACACAGCGTGAATTGAACATTATGAATTATTTTATTTGGTAAATACTGGAACCCATTATTTTATAATGCTTGAGAGAATTATAGCTAAAGGTATTAGTGTGTGTTTTATTGAGCTATAAAAATATTTTATTCCTTCATTCAAATAAAACTGTAATTAAAGAGCTTTTTATTTCAAGGTTTGTTTTAAATTATTTTCGTATATACATAAAAGTGAATTGAATCGTATAAATATCTTAAGATCTTCGCTCTCCGAAAATTAATTGTGGAATACAGTCAAACGTAAAGGAACAAAAGAAAAGCTCTTGGAAAACTCTGTTTATATTTAAAATGAAATAATTAAAATACGAGTCTTTACGCATTTCACATTGTATCAAAACTCCATCATTCATACGTCTATAGATTCCAAATCCGATAGTTTAATATTTCACGCGATACATTTTGCGCTGTCAGCGCCGGCCGCATGGCTGATGTCACATGTTGCGATTTATTTCGCCCAGTGACCATTTTGTCGTCAACAGCACGTCAATCTAATGGATCCCTAATTGAAATTGTATTTGCGTTAATTGATTCTGAGATCTGCTTTACAGTTTGTGTTTGCTGAATAAATTGTGTACACGACTAAACTAAAAACTGAACTGGGACGGAAAGTCAAACGGACATCAGAAGGTTAATTTGATTCGGTTGACTCTTTTGCCCCAGAAAATTTTAATTGTAGAGCTAAACCCCCTTTTTCTGTTACTTGGTAATTAATGTAAATGCGATAGTTAATTAAATAATATTTACAAGAAAGAAGAAAAAAATACTAAAATTAACAAAAGATACAACACCTTTTCAAAGCTTCGTACCACGCACGAGTAATTTAATTTAAATTACACAAGTACAGCAAGAAATACTCTAAAAATAGAGGTTTGAAATAAGTTTGTTTTACAGAAGACTAGTAAGTGCTTGTTCGTTTCTTATTTACGATACACTCAGGCTCAGCCAAGGAGATCTTGAACCTTGAGAGACGGTTTATGCAATATTTGTTTTAAAGCCGTTCCACATTTTAGGTCAAATTTCTCTTGAAGACGAAAAAATATTCTTCGCGCTTCAAAAGCAAAGTTTACTGTTTACGTTGCGTATTTACTGAAGTTTACACAGAGCAGTTGTATACTTGCGACGCGAAAACATGACTTATTTTTACTCGAATAAGAACGGGAATAGTAAAAAAGAATAACAATCTAGAAATATGAAAACTTGTATGCATATAGCGGTTGAAACCATTTTTGGTTTACCAATGTATAAAACTGTAACTTTTCCCCTGAAGCGTTTTCAATAGCTTATTTTATGAGTCTCTTTATTTGCTCGGTACATTTAGATAACCCTACGCTTTTATGTATCCGCCGCGAGTGTTATGGATGATATCAATAAATATTTATATTTTGTGAGCTTGTAAAAACTGATTAAACTCTTTACGGATTATAAAGCTTCCATTTAATAATCTCTTATAACCATTTGTTACCATAAAGAGAATCGACAATATGCCAACATTTAATACTGGTTTTAATTTCATACCACTTTGGATTGAAGTTGAATAATTTCAAAAAAAATATTTCTTTCAGACAAACTTAACAAATCGTAGCTTTTTATGACATTAATACATTTCGATTTATGACATTTTTTGCTGACAATGCAATATTGGAATTGTCTGAGACTTTTTATTACAGACAATACTTCAAACGGCACCTGACTCACATAAATAAATCTGTTTTGAAATACAGCTTTCGCAGACCATTACTTCTATATCAGTAGTATAACCCGACTAAATTAAAAAGTATCTAAAATGATTTACACATAATTATTGCGCTAATCCGACTAAATCGAAGAGTAGTTAACTAGTATTTTCTTATGTTTGATTTTACGTGAGTGTTGTTGTTAATATTTAGAAATTAAAGACTTAACGGATTTTAAAAGCGATTTATCCAGTCTCACTGTAACCATGCTCGTTATAATGTGTTCGAAACGTCGCGTCGGGTTAAATAACATAATAAATCGCGATTTAAATCCGTTAAAAAGTAATTATTTCTAGAGATTATCTATGGAATGATTTGCAGCACACAGTGTTCGATTAAAACTCATTACGTGTCTCCACGACGTGTCGGACATAAAAATTGACGTCATCAATTCCCAGCCACAATCTTGCTATAATCAGGGGCATGATAAGCAGTAAATGAGCCCGCTCCAGGGAACATCGTAATCATTTTTTACAACCTAATACGTTGGTCGTAAATTCTAAGACGCACAACCATTCTTGTTATTTGTTTTGACTTGATCGTTGTTTTATATTACTCGGTATTATGTACTATAGATATCGCGAAATCTTATTATATCCTTGCGCAATATACAGGTTGTTTCTGCTTCTATTGTGAAATTGTATTTGTAGTCTTAACATAATAAAAATGAAGAAAGAATGTTAATCTTATTCTGAACTATTTGGTAGATATAACTAGTCACAACGACTGAAATGAGTGTTAAGAAGCGACGTTCTAGCGAAAAATATGTAAAAAAAATTATTAATGCAGCTATTCTTTACCTATATAATAAATTATTTTAAATTAAAATGTTCTATGATTCGTCTGGAGACTGAAAGTGTTATCCATTATTCTATTATAGGTACAGGGCAGTGTGTCTAGTTTAATGAGAAAATATGACCTCGAAACTAATACTTTAATGTTGATTAAAGTTGGTCTAATTCTGTTGTCACTTAATTTTAACTGAATTTTGTGTTCTTTTTAAATATTGATTACTCCACTAGCTAGTAATAATTTGAAAGATGCTAATGGTCAACGTAAGAGAAAGTACTATAGTACAAGTCAATAGGTACTTATAATATAGTAAACAACACGTCAAACTTTGAAGGTTCTAATTTACGTATAAAACATATCAAACAGTACAGACAAATTACACGTTCATTTGCTTTGTCTGAACCTAGATAGCAAATTCTAATTGCATATCATGATACAACAAGAACAAGACATTAAATCTTGTCTAAAGTAATCATTGTACAATCATAGAAAATTAGTTGTTCTGGCGTTAACGTCACCGTCTCTTGTCATATACAAGATGGCTTAGAATCTGTCGTGTGTTGGCAAGATTTCAACTGTTGCTGTTAATTTTGTATTTATGTCCTCAGTTATGTATAATTTAAACTTTTAGTTTATTTACTTTGTACAATAACATCATAGTAGCGATTGAAAAAATAATGTCTCTGAATCTAATGTCCTTTTAATGAGGGATAGGTACCTATTTATAAATTACTAGCTTACCGCCCGCGGCTTCGCCCGCTTTGTCTAAAACCTTCCTTTTGAATCACTCTATCTATTAAAAAAAACACATCAAAATCTGTTGCGTAATTTTAAAGATTTAGACATAGGGACAGAGAAAACGACTTTGTTTTATACTATGAAGTGATTTAATTAAGTATTTTAATATCGGTTAAGTATTTGAGTTAAACATTCTGTACCAAATTAATTAAAGTCTATTTTACACAACTAGATGGTATGTCATATTCTCCATCGAAATTTAAATTAGCTCTCCTACAAGATAGCCAATAACTTCGTTCATAATGAAATCCAATTATAATACCTCACTATTAGTTCGCTATAAACTAAGATATTTCCTTAAACAGCCTTTGAGGTACATGCATGTCTCAAGATGAGATGAGAAATGGCCAATAACATGAGCGCACTTTGATGTGGGCATTTCGTGAGCGATATTACACTGTTGAACGTCGTAATATAATACGATAATTGAATGTTGGAGAGGCTTTTTAATTTGGCTGTGTAATATGTATTATAATAATTTAACAGTGAACGAAAATACTGCTAATCTAAGAGTATACATTCTTGCTTATAATACTCTAAGCTGGTAATTGATTATAAAGCTGGTAATCACTACATAGTATAAAACAAAGTCGCTTTCTCTGTCCCTATGTCCCTATGTATGCTTAAATCTTTAAAACTACGCAACGGATTTTGATGCGGTTTTTTTTAATAGATTGATTCAAGAGGAAGGTTTAAGTATATCATTTATTTGATTCAAGAGGAAGGTTTAAGTATATAATTTATTATGTTTTAGACAAAGCGGGCGTAGCCGCGGGCGGAAAGCTAGTTGATTATAATTATTGTGGGATAAATAACATGGGTATTTTGAGTGAATTGATATTACGTCATATACTGACGATAAATCAATTTCAAAGGAGCTTTTTAATTTGGCTGTGTAGGTATCATGTAAAACTTTAATTCTAGAATGATACGATGACAAAATATGTGGGTATGCCAGAATTTATTTCAATAATCAATAAGTAAATTTTTAAACTTTTAGACAATATGCCGCAATATTTCTAAGAAGAATAACAGTGAAACTGATTATCAAATAACGAGATGTGAATATTAAAGTTATAATAAAAACTAGAATGTTAAGCGCTTGTTTGTGTTGTGTAAACAGCTGTTTTCAAACACATCTTGAAAGTTTGAAAGTTGTACACAACGCTTTCCTTGGCTTATTGCACGCCTCATAAGCGAAGCGTTGAGGTGGGTACTACTGTCACTTCGCGCAAAACATCTGATTTTTCAAACTTAAAATGTCTTTATGTATCATACATTGCACTTGTAAGATAATACATACACACACATATTAAGAAAAAACACTATTTTTAACGTTCATGATATTTTTGATGTCATTTTTGTTATTTAAACTAGTTAAAAAACAGTTTAAAAAAGTTCTGTCTTGGACGTCCGTGTGTCTGTATGTGCGGATCCTTTTTCTTGTTAACACGATAGCGACCGAAATACTTTACTAATCGAGTCTTTTTTTTTCTCTCACGCTTGAGTATGCTCAGGAATAGAACCCTTTCATTTTTCAGGGTCTGATTCGATGTGGTTTAATTGTTATTAAATAAACAAAAATAATAATTAATAAATATTTATTAAAAAAAAATTATGAGGCGTGCACTTTTGGATTTTCCAAATTATTTTAATTTTCCGTAAGAATGTGGTATGTGAAGCGTGCATAATGATGTACGGAAACTGTATAATATCACTGAAAACTAACGAATACTGAAAGTAAGTTTTAGTTGTATACAATTTTGTAAATTTTATATGTCAGATTTTATATCTACTTATTTTTATTATATTTGGAAGTGAAAAGAAAAGAATGATATAAATACACTACCAGAATAGGGTATTTTTTCTAAAACACTTTTCTATTTTCAGGATGAATATGATAACAGTTTTTCGAAGACTTTTCCAAAAATAAACTATGATTGTGCTGTCATTTTTAAATTTCCGGCGTTCCAGAATATTCGAGAATAACGTTCAACAATTCTAAATTCTAATCTATTACCACAATATGACCTCTTTTCACGGTTGGATGAAATGTGTCAACGTTTAGCGAATCATATTTCTCATAGTATATTGTTGGGCATATCTGGGAGTAAAATGTTCATTGTTATATAATCGTCTTGCGTCCTTTCACAATACCCTTTCGTAGATGAGGGCTTGATAGGGATACATTTATACACGACTATTTTGAGTGTTCCTATATAATTGAATGAAATTTGAATTTTAGTGGTGCCTACATATTATGCTTAGGGCGAGAATTACCAGTCATTTATGTATATATGTATTGTTAAACCTACCCTTTTCTTAAAATTTTGTTTTTTAACCCATTGACCACCGAGCGGCCCGATCGGGCCGAGACACAATAGATTTTCTATTGTGTCTGTGATCCGAGGACTGACGGAAATACACTTCCATTCATTAACTTATATTATTATAATCTAAGTTTTGTTGATAATGAGACTTAAGCACATTCGTCACAACAGCGACGTTTATTATTTCATAGAGAATAATGAAAAAAAAAAACTTATTTTATTTTCACATGAGCATCGTTTTTAGTAAGATTACCCATTATTTAATAGGGCTATTATTCTACATTATCTACATATAGGTACATTCAATTTTAATGTAAATTATTTAAAAATAATTTGGAAAATCCAAAAGTGCACGCCTCATAATTTTTTTTAAATAAATATTTATTAATTATTATTTTTGTTTATTTAATAACAATTAAACCACATCGAATCAGACCCTGAAAAATGAAAGGGTTCTATTCCTGAGCATACTCAAGCGTAAGAGAAAAAAAAAGACTCGATTAGTAAAGTATTTCGGTCGCTATCGTGTTAACAAGAAAAAGGATCCGCACATACAGACACACGGACGTCCAAGACAGAACTTTTTTAAACTGTTTTTTAACTAGTTTAAATAACAAAAATGACATCAAAAATATCATGAACGTTAAAAATAGTGTTTTTTCTTAATATGTGTGTGTATGTATTATCTTACAAGTGCAATGTATGATACATAAAGACATTTTAAGTTTGAAAAATCCGATGTTTTGCGCGAAGTGACAGTAGTACCCACCTCAACGCTTCGCTTATGAGGCGTGCAATACAGAACGTTATTATATTTAAATACGCTACTATAAATCACGAACATCCAACTTGACTATTCACGTAATATTCTTTTCTGAAGCGAAGCTAGTACGTTATGAATTTACCATTTACCTATGAAGTTATTATACTTACAGTACAAAGCTTGAAACTGTGAGTACGAACTTTTCCTATAGTTCAAGCAATGCCCATACAACTTTATTAACTCCAACGGTAGTAAATGTAACCGCAGATTTTAATTTAACCGCTTGTTCCGTGAATTTAATACCCTGTTTGCAGTCTTTAAATACGACATACATATATAGCTTTAATTTCGAGAGATAAATTTATACAAAGGAAAACAAATATGAACGTCTGTCAGTAAAGCAAATTGTTTGGAACTTGGGGTATTCGTCATTTTAAGATAATTTGCAACGGTATGTACTTTTGTTTTGCTCTTATAATAATATGTATTATGATAACGGTTAATTAATATAAATTAAAATATTATATTCTTAACCGATTTTAGATGAATTACATTTGCTCGAACGATGACGATTTTTATTTGAAATTCTACCAAAACCTTAATCTGCCAAAGACAGTCCTACTTCTATAATTATAAACGCGAAAGTTAGTTTTAAGAATGTACGGATGTTTGTTTTTAATTCTTTAAAGCGAAAACTATTGAACCAATGATGATATTTGGAACCAGTTAAGTAGCTCAATGAATAGATAAAAGATGTAACCTGTGTATCAGAATAACTCAAAGGCTACAATCTACAATTGAGTACAATTAATAATTATATAGCCTTCCCTTTGTGAGGAATAAGTGCACATGTTCCCCTTTCAATAATTCTATCTAGATTTCCACTCGCATTAGGCTAACGCATCCTAACTAATTGTAACCAAATCTCGTGGGAGATTTGCGTCGCTTCCCTTCAGGTGACGTGTGTTCGTTTGCGTTTGCTTTCATAACAATGTAACCCTAATGACGAATTAAGGCTTTGCAAAACGTTTGTACTAATTTTCGCCTGGAGGATGAAAATGAAAATTTCATAACATCGTATTGCATTATGAAAACATAAATTATTTATGACATGGTGAAATGAATTGATTTTGTAACTGATCCACAGAATATCCATTAGGCAACTGCTTCGATTGGTGCAGGAAAATATCTACATATTTTTTACCGATTAGGTGCTTTGGATTAAACGTAGCCCTCGTAGGATGTATTGATCAAATGATGTTGATCACGCTAGAATTTTTCTGAATGAGGTAAAGTTATCGACATTTTTAATTGATTTAAAACTATTTCCTGACAGTATAGCCATACTAGAAATCTATGGAGACATTAGTATAATTCGTAAAATTAAAGTCATGGATCCAAGCTATAAGACGCCTTCCTTGCGATGTCTAGACCATTGAACCAATGTTAATTCAACATTACATTTGTGTTATTTCGTTTACCAAGGTTATCCAAGCAACCTATTCCAAAGCATAATAGATATTCAACAGCAATGTATTTATTAGAATTTAACGCTTACAAATATCGTACGTAATAATTAGTGATCAAAGCGTAGTATTTGTCCAATTAATAACGTTTGCTATTTCTCCGGTAATTGCTTCAAAGTTTGTTAGCTTCTTAAAATAGAACTAGCTAGTTGATTTATTTTGATAAATGTTAACGGTAACAGTTTCATGGGAGTCGAGAGTTGTTTTTCAGTATAAAATGTTTATTTCTGTGACTTTAATATAAACAATTTCATTATAATATTGGCTATTAGTTTTTAAATAAAGTGTCTAATGAGATAGATGTTAGGTTTAGGTTTTTTTAGCTAAAATCTCAGACTTCATTTACCTACCTGATTTCTTAACTTGCTCATGGTGATACCCGAACGAGTATTCAGTACCATCGCAGCGCAACTAAACCGTATTACGAATTTGAATGAATTTTGAAAAATTGAAAATGTTGTAATCTGCTAACTAGGTAATATCTATATAAAAACTAGCTTTTGCCCGCAGCTTCGCCTACGTGGAAAAGATAAATTTTCACGGTATAAACTTTCGTCCACTATTTATTTCCTTGGAAGTAAAATTGATCAAAATGCTTTCTTAGCGGATGCCTAAGTCCTAACACCTACCTGCTTGCCAAATTTCAGCCCGATTCGTTCAGTGGTTTTGGACTGTGCGTGGATAGATCACTATGTCAGTCACCTTTGAGTTATATTTAGATGAATCCCTATTTCCATTAGTCACGGCATCATCATCGGCATAGTGCATGGATATTTAAAATGGTTGTTTAATGATGACGTGACACAAGTATTCGTAATCGAATCTAGATTTTATAACTTAAATATTAAAAATGTAAGTAAACAACAGTTTTACTATTCATAAATAAAATCCTTTCTTGCGCCGTTGAACAAAGATAAGATGCTCGTCGACAGCGAAAAATGTTCTGAAAAATAAATATTTAACTCACTTCATAAATGAGATGAAAGTTAAGCTGCATTTACTAAAACCATTTTTATAGTTACGGTTTTTATTTCAAAAGAGTCTTTCATGCATACTAATGTGATTTAGTCTCATCTCTGAACACAATTAAAACTTTTATCTTAAAAGTGTTTGGTGAAATCGGTTTCGTGCATTAGTATATTACTGTGCAGGACCATTGACTTTACGATTTGTTAGAGGTATAATGTGATTTTATGTGCTTTTTAATTTGTGATTTTAGTATTTTTGATACTATTGGCATAGTTTGAAGGAGTACGAGGTAAACTGAAAAACGTATCCAAACTTTCGCATTTTAAACACTAAGTACCTACCTACTGGTTACTTGGGTTTAAAATATATAAAATAATTTGATTTTTTTGGTTTTATGGCATTTAAATGCTTTATAAATATCTTCTTATATATAAAATTCTCGTGTCACAATGTTAGTCTGCATACTCCTCCGAAACGGGTGGACCGATTCTCATGAAATTTTCTGTGCATATCGGGTAAGTCTGAGAATCGGCCAACATCTATTTTTCATATGTACCACGGGCGAAGCCGGGGCGGACCGCTAGTAAATATATAAAAGGATGGATATACGAAAGGATGCGGGTTCGAGTCCCGCCTCGTGATCGATTTTTTTATATTCTTTATAAATTTATATATATAAAAGAATTCTGAACCCTATATTAAGATTGTGGTACGTAATAGACCGGGAGATACTGACACAAAATTTCGAGTCATTTGTAACAGGATGGCGGTTCTACAGGGGTCTTAGTACGCAATGACAAAAAGAAAAATGATGGTGTGAACGCTGGTACCGGTGGGTTAGTCGCGTTGGGCGTTAGTCGAACTCGTCGGAAAAATAGCGAAAGTCAAACGATTTGTAACACAAAAATTTTAGAATTTACCGATAGCCCATAAAAAAGAAGTAGGCGGTAGTGTCATGCCATACTTTTCCGGTATGACTTACAGCCCGCCATACCGACGCGAATGTGTTGATTTAAAAAAAACAATTATTCAACCATTTGTACCAAGCTAACTTTTGCACAGGTAACCATCGTCGTGCAGCCATTTACGAAAATCGCCAAGCCATACTTTTCGGACGATTCCAAATGGTCGCCATACCGCCGAAAATCTGCAATTTTTTTTATTTCGCCTATCTTTTTGTACCAGTATTGCATTTGGCTTTTTGGAGAGTATTTGATAAAATGTGACCATTATTATATTTGCCATACTTCTAGTAGGGGGAAAAAGTGCTGTCATACTTGAAAAATAAATTTATTATTAATTTATATAAGTGAAGATTTCCAACACCTAGATCTTTGAAATTTTGTATTTATATTCGTTGATCCTCAAACTTACAGGAAAAATAAGTGCCATACTGTTACAAATCGTTTGACTTTCGCTATTTTCCGACGAGTTCGACTAACGCCCACGCGACTAAGCCGCCGGTACCAGCGTTCACATCATCATTTTTCTTTTTGTCATTGCGTACTAAGAACCCTGTAGAACCGCCATCCTGTTACAAATGACTCGAAATTTTGTGTCAGTATCTCCCGGTCTATAATCATAAACAAGTCAAATCGTATTTCGACCGCAAATGTGAAAGGTGCTCTATTCGTGGCCACTAAAACTAGTTCAATTGAATATGAATCACTATTTGGCACAATTAGTCAACTGGGGGCGTAGCTCAGATGGTAGAGCGCTCGCTTAGCATGCGAGAGGTACCGGGATCGATACCCGGCGCCTCCATACAATCGTCTTTTTTATTTATTTTTTTCATGTTTTAAAATTCTGATCATGGGAAATGGTTATTTTTTTGAAGGTGGTATTTTTATAAGTTTTTATTTTATTTTTATATAGTTATTTACTTTGCTTATACTTACATAAAATGTATCTACATATTTTTTTTTCAAAATCACACTGAACACAAGAGACTTAAAAAAGGGCAACAATTTCCTATTGTAGCTTTTACTTGTTCGATTTTTCTTTTATACTAAACGACAATTAATGATTTATATACGAGGAAATTTATCTAGGATCAGTCATCAGAAAAAGTCACTGCGCCATGAAAATGTTTTCCTATAATATCATTTTAATGGGAAAATTAATGTTTTGAGAAAACAACCAACATGCAAAGTTTAATTTTATAATGGAAAGGTTGTGGGTTTCTGTTAAAACTTTTGCGATTTATAATACAAAACAACCGTTAAAAGTTTACTTTAGTTAAAAGTTTAAGTGGTTATCTCGGTGACAAAGGAAAGTAAATAATTTTGTTTATTGTTTTTAGGTGTTTGTAAATTAATAGTAATATGGTAAGATAGATTAAAAAATAATTGGCAATAGTTTAATAATAATATTCATAAGTCAAGGTAAGGATTTTTATAAGTGGGCTTAGACGATGAGACAGGCCAAGTATGGATTTTTTTTAATTACAAACAGTATAACTTTAGCTGGACGATTCGAAATAATACCATTCTGGATGGTTGAACACAAACTTTAAAAATAAATATAATTTGTATTAAGTGATGTATTATTGTGGAGAAAACATTATGGAACATGTTTTTCATTAAAGTCTACAGACAAATTACTCCTGCATGTTTATAATGTTTATTGAACGAGTACTGAAATCATTTTGCGTCAGCATTTTTACTTTTATAAAAATATTGGCTTACTTAATCCTTATCTAAACATAATTAAATATTTGAAAAATACATTTCAGCAATTATAAAAATACAAATAAACATTTCATTACATTTAAATCGGTTTAGAGTTGATATTTCGCGCAGCATTATGAATAACAAATAAAAACATTTTTAATCTCTTTTACGTTCGCTTACGTTGTGTTAAAGGTAACGTTATTTACTTTAGAAATAAAACAAGTGTAATGTAATTAAAACGTTGAATTCCCTTTGAAAGCGTGTTCAACTCGTAATTGAAGTTTTTGCGACGTTAATAGCATTCAGTTCAATGTAACAAAGCTGATGTTAATCAGATTCTTGGAAGTTATTGATAAGTGTTTAATAAATAATATTTTAAATAGGTACTTGGTTATCATAATAGAAATAATTTTTTGTGACTTTATTGAATTACCTACACTTTTTATGTGCGTACCAAGTTTATGTAAAGTGAAAATTAGTTTTCGAGATTGCTTTGATTGAGTGTTTATATAATTAATTTTGTTTGTTTCGGATTATTCTAAACATTTTTACATAATAATATAGTCATCTGTGTGTATACCTTTTTTTTGTGGGGAAATCTTCCAAAGATACCCACGGCCCCCGGTGAAGGAGCCGTGGGTTATGTCGGATTCTTACCGACTAAAACCCCACTGTGTACCGTCGAGCCGCATAAATGATGGGGCCGCGGCCGCGGGTATTATTTAGAATTCTTCCTATACCTACTCAATATTGGATTGAATATGGACAGGAACTCCTAATAAACCAATGACTAACAAAATGTTTGCCTTATTTGATAAAACTTCCCAAAAATATGACACAAATGAAGATTCTTCATTAGTAGATATTAACAGCGCGTCTAGACTGGTTTAATGTCCTGAATAATTTATTGTTATTTACTTTACGAACGTATTAAGTTCGTATCCGAATATCGTTTTCAATGAACTTTATACAAATCAAATTAAAATATTGATTTAAACATATAAATTATAAATAAATGACAATAGAGATTTCAGGATAAATATATTACCTATAGTATATCAAAATGTATTAATTGTAGGTATCACAACACATCAAGGATCACTTACCATAAGTAGGTAACTTCTGAGAATCTGCGACTCTGTTCAAAAGATTAAAGTTCTATCTCGGAAAATTCAAGTTATTTAGCAGTTTGGACTTTGGTGGTCACCGAAAGTTTTAGGCAGATTACAGTCACAATAGAAAGCCACATCTGAAGGTCTAAGAGAACTATTTAATTAAATTTCATTATTATTAATACGTATATTCGAAAAAGGATTTGTTGTAAGACTTATCGTTCTGTGTATAGTTTAGTATTCTTTATCAATTATCCTATATACAAATAATATTTTTGTATATAGGATAATTATTATTTGTATATAGTGTAATTATTTCACAGAGATTTCTTTAATATTATGTAATTGCAAATAATATTTTTCTTCTTAGGTAAATATTTGTCACTTTATATCTCTATATATAAAATGACATACATTATAAATGTAGATATGTATTGAAATAGAAATTAAATCATCAGCAATGAGTTTTAAATACGATTTATTTATTGATATTAATTTGATCCCTTGGTGGCCTACACCGCATCACTCTGTTTGTATTCGAATTATCGGAATTAATAATGACTAAATTAATTTTGATACATTATATTATATAAAGACATAATATGTAAAGGTATTCATATAAAATTTTTAGACCTTCTAAGATTTCATAAACATAAATCGTTTACGTCTGAAAGCATTGATTGTTCTTTTTATTTTATTATACTGTATAAAATATCAGTGGCATAGAAATATCATATTTCTATGCCACTTATATTTTATACAAAAATAACATTTTATTTTATAATAGTTTTCAATAGCTGTAAATGAGAAACGGAGGTTCCTTCTCCAGCATTTAAAAGCAATATTTAAACATCTGTTTTTATTTCTACGTTTCGTAAAATGTATCTATTCTATATTTGAATGAAAGTATTCTCATGAAAATAATGTTATGAAAAATAAACAAACAAAATAATAATAATTGATGTCATTTTGACAACTTAAAATCTTGTCTTGGATAAGGAAACGAATTACTAAGAATCAAGAGTTTCCCTTTTCGTGACTCCACTAATAATAGCGCTGCACTAGTAACACTTAAGAGACATTAACCGAAACAATTAAAATACCAATATGACATAATTTTATCACCATCTAAAGTACTAAATATTAAAACAATCTTGAAGATACAAATAACAATAATTTACTAATAGGTACCTTATTGTTTAAGTCGAGATTTACTAGAGAAAATAGTTTGCAAATACTTTGTTTTGTTCTCGAACATTCTAGAACATTTTTAGCATTACAAGCATTTATTAATCCTCAGCTACGGTGCTTGAGAATAAATCGAGTACCCTCAATACTCTTTTGCACAAAACATTTTGTTATGAAAAGAATCTTGGATAAATTGAAGAAATAACAGCGTCATAATGAGACTTGATAATCTGAGTTGTCTCAAGTGGCTTATAATAATTTAATCATATTCCAAATGAGATTTTCTCGCTTATTCTTGATATTCCACTGTCTCTGTTTTGTTTTATGTTACCTTGAAATACGACTTCAATTAAGCAAAACTGAATGGAATTTGTTTTGATAAAGCAAGCATAGGTAGTTTAATTTTTGTGCAGTATTAAATTTAAGCATTATGTAATTTGTAAACTAAGTCACTTCTAAACGCACCATAATATTAGTCAGATATTAAGGAAACACTATGTGATAGATCTGGGAGATAATATGACGAAATAAAAAGATCTTCAGTCTCAAGGGACCAATATTGAATTGGAGTCGAGTGGGGATTATCTATATAATATTATTATATTTTTAATTTAATAATTATTGTTATATCGTAATAAGCAAAATTACGTACTTGTTGTATTCCATGAAATTCGCGAAAATTTTCCGTGAAAACCTTTTTCAGATAGGTACTTACCATAAAATTAATTTTATATAAATTGTCATTTGAAGGTTTTGGAAATAAACGAGAATTTTAATTAAGTTGACTAATTAAATATCACTCTGTTCATTAGCAGTTAATGAAAAACTCTTAATTAAGTTTGTATCACTGATTATCCATATACTAATAGATAGTGAATAGAACTAGACCAATAAAATACAAAATATGTAAAATCCAATTTATGTAGGTATAAGAATTCGGAATTTTATGAAGAGACTTGGATGTAAAATTTTACAAATAACGAAAGCAATTTTCTATCCTTTAAAAAATTCTCACATAGTAGGTTAGCTTGCATGATATATGGATTTTAATTGTTTTAAAATATAACTGAAGCGATATGTATTGCTAAGCTCGGATAGAAAAGTTACTATGCCACGTGATCATTAACAGTCTTAAAAAGTCTTTGCTTTTTGATTCGATAACTAAAGTTGAAGATGTAAATATTAATATCTATAATTATATATACAGGAAATGGCTTTCGCGCTAAAGCTTTACAGTTTAAAGGTACCTACGCGAGAAAAACAGCTTCTGGAAATCTAGTAATCATTGACACAATTTTGGAAAATACTCATTAATTGAAGATTGTTCAAGCCTTCTTAGTGTTACTTTTATTTCATTATAAAACAAAAAACTATGTGCAGACGCAGTTTATCTTGGAGTGTAAGAAAAAATAATTGCTTTACGTCATTGCGTTATAAACATGCCTTGTCATATTTGATGTAGGTCACCAGGGATACAGTGGCATAGCACCTTTTTTACTCTGTGACAAATGGTTATACTTCGTGTCTCGCTAATTGCTTCAATTTCTCGTAATAGCGCACTGTTTTTCACTTGAGCTCGTTTGTTATTGCTTTTTTTAGGTACGTTTAATGGTGTATTAGAGGAATGGTGATATATGCTATATTTCGTTAGTTCTTCCTAGTTATTTGGTAGTGCTTGTGTTTCCTAGTGAACTTTAGCGTTAAGCGTACAAATCTTCAGTTTTCAAAATACTTTAATTAGATTACAATACAAAATATTTTTTACCAAACTGTTCAAGCCTTGATCAAATTCTTCATTAGACTATTATTGACTATAGATAATATCTATTATAAATGCGAAAGTAACTCTGTCTGTCTCTCTGTTACTCAATCACGCCTAAACTACTGAACCAATTTGCATGTAATTTGGTATGGAGATATTTTGATACCCGAGAAAGGACATAGGCTACCTTTTATTGCGAAATATGTACCACGGGCGAAGCCGGGGCGGACCTCTAGTACGACATATTTTTATCAAACTGTTCAAACCTTGATCAAATTCTTCATTAGACTATTATTGACTATAGATTACGATAACGATACGAATTTCATGAGAATTTCTCCAGTTGTTTCGGAGGAGTATGGTAACTAACATTGTGACACGAGAATTTTATACATAGGTATAGAAGAAGATAATAACCATAAATTACGCGGACAAAATTGCGGGCTTCAGCTAGTGTAGTGACGCGATTGTGATATTAATATCGCATGAATATGCAAAATGCACTTGTGATACTTAACTTGGCTCGTTATTTGGTGATTTGCATTTATGAGTTAAAAGCTAAGGAGAAAATATAATTGCTCATTATACTTTTATTATGATTCACAATTTGTAATAGATATTTCACACGATCGTGTGTGTACGTTGCCGTTCAGCCAAAAATTTCGAATTAATTCGGACGATAGTTTTATCGGCAAAGAGATTTTTGATTTGAGTAATATAGGTACCAATTTAAATTTTTTAATATTTAATACAAAGAAAACGTGGACTATAGCGATAGGCGTCCTTGTACATTTAAAAGTACCAATTTCTACTTGATCGCCTCCTTGGTACAGTGGTTGATGCGTGAGCGTAGAACAGAGGGGTCCTGGGTTCGATTCCCGGTGGAGACGAAGAAGAAAAAATGTCTCGGTCTGTCAGGACAGAGAAGGCTGATCACCTACTTGTCCCTAAAGAAAATCGATCAGTGAAACAGATGTATAATGCATCTGCCCCTTACCCCACTAGGGGACATGGGAACTTCACTTAGTTTCTAGTATCACAAATAATACTAGTACTATCTACTAGTAAAACTTAATTATTAAAAATTGTTCTTAAGATTATTAATTTACTATCAGGTCTATTCGTGAAGTACTATAATATAAATGAGAGGTAATAATTCCAACCCGTATACAATCGAAAGATCGCTGACATTAATTTATTGTGTCCTTAGTAATGGCTACTTTTGTTATCTTTAACGTAAGAAGACCCGTATTACCCAAATCCTTTTGGTGACTTCCGTTTATCCGTATATATCCGTATATCCGTATATCCGTATATCCTTGTCAGATATATAAAAAATTATTAAGAAAATTAATCGATTTGTGTATTCGTCTTATAATAATTTTATTTATTTACAATTTGACATTTCAGGAAGGTATTTAATTCAATTAATAAGTCGTAGGAAATTACATCGCAATTAAATACTAACAAATATGGTGCGACTTTTCATATTCATAAATTTACTAAAAACATTAAATAATAAGTGTTTAGTTTTATAGGGCTAGAAATAAAAACAACGATAATAATTAAAATATTATTATTATATTTATACACCACGGATTTATGTGATATATTCACCAATTAGAAGAAAAGTATAAATAACTTTGAATACATCCATGCTTAGATAATTGTGACAGTGTTCCACTATTAGAAGCTTATGTTAAACCATTTGGGAACCATAACAAAGCTAATAAATTATTCATAGATGAATGTTCTAATCCTAAGGTTAGCGCTAACTCCTCTTATTTAAGCTGATTTTAGTATTTCTTGGAATGTAATGTGTTTCTTGTAATTAGTTAAGATATAATGAACAGATGAATTACTAAGTTGAAATAATATTGCCGCTGTTTAGAAAAATTACTATTTTTGAAATGACTATAGTTTTTTTTAATTGGCTCGCTAAGTGCTCTTATGTTTCAAATACATTACATTTCGTTTTTAAGATTAAACTCAAACTCAAACTCAAACATTTATTTATTCAATTAGACTTCTTCTAGAAGCACTTTTGAAACGTCATTAGGTACATATTTTTAACATTTATCACCGATTCGGAAAGCAGTATCTACGGAGAAGAATCGGCAAGAAACTCCATAGTTGCTCTTTTTAATCATATCAGTTTTACAATTTTACAAATTACATATGTAACATCATAATAATTATATTAACATAATATGCCAAAGAACTGTCCTGTGGTTTTTACGCGACAACCCTCCATGGGTTTTTATCGTAAAGAAGAGAATATATTAATGATAAAAGTTTATAAATAAGTTTACCTACATACAATCGTGATCCATCGTGATATTAATACAACGTTGATGCATTTAGCCCGAGATAAACATAAGTTTGGGGTAATTTTACCTCAATAGAGACTTCACAATTAATGTTCATTAAAGTATATAAATAATATAAAATTTCTATCTTCCCGCCCGCGGATTCGCCCGCGTATTCAAAGAAAAAAAAAACGAATATTTCCCGTTACCGTGAGATTTCTGGAATAAAACCTATCCTATGTGTTATTCCAAGTTATCCTCTATATTATGTGTGCTAAATTTCATTGTAATCGGTTCAGTAGTATTTGCGTGAAAGAGTAACAAACATACACATACATCCATCCTCACAAACTTTCGCATTTATAATTTATTATTACTAGTAGGATAGGATTTTCAGTCAGGCTAAATTTTGTATAAAATGATATGTTCCACATCAGGGATGTTCCATAGATCATTTACAAGGTTGTTCATTCAAAAATATAAAAGAAAACCAGTTTATGAAATATTCAGGAGCGGTATTTGAGTTATGAATAAATTTTCGGGTGCAGTCTGTCACAATTCGAATAAATTTATGTACCCCTATGGGCTTATTGTATAAGTTCCTTTCTGAAATTACAATGGCATAAGCATATTAATTGATATGAGTTAAAACAGATTCTGTGGAATAAAACTTTCATTTTATGTAGGTATCTACTTTTTACGAATATAATATGTATTATTATATATAAGTATTTTAGTATCTGTGGTATTACGAAAGTTTTTTTAAATGCTCTATATCGTAAAAGGTTTGAAGGGAATATGAGAGATTCAGGCGATTTAAAAAAGTACACTTGAAATTGAATTTGCTTCTACTATATTAAAATTCGACCAATGACTCCAAATCACTGCTAAAAATTTATCATTAGTAATCACAACATATGGAACACGTGGAAACTAACTTCAATACATCTGTCTAAATATAATATGTATAATGTATTTAAATCCTATATTGAATAGCAGAAGCTCGTGTAGGTTTAGGACAAATATTCTAAAAAATTGATGAATATGTTCAAAACTTCTTGGATTAATTTTATTTTTTATTTTTATTTTTATAAGAACACAACAGTCATACATGATTTAATATAACAAAGTTCTAAAACTAACTATGACCACACAACATGTTCTATTTATTTTCTATTTAATTAATAGCTGTGTTTTACCTGAAAATAAAACACATATTAAATACTTACCTATATTTGAAGCTTATTTATTTATTGAGAAGGCACCTAGCTTTTTCCGCCTATTTTTCCCTCTCTTTCCGTTGTACGTATGCTATCTCTCTCGCACACCTCCCCACCAGGTGGCGGGGCGCACGATAATGTGCGGGTGCTGGATATTTTTCATTGAGTCGAAATCCACAACAGGTGGACGTTAAGTGTAAGCTTCAAATATAGGTAAGTATTTAATATGTGTTTTATTTTCAGGTAAAACACAGCTATTAAACACTTGACCGTAATTTGAAGCTTATTTATTGAGACCTGTTTGTTAACCACCTGGTGTATAATATATGGACGCCAATGTGAATTTGAATACATAAGTAATTACTTATTTCTTTATTTGAAAGAGTAAGGTGTGCAGATAGTATACCTACCAATAAATCACACAAATTGTTATATTATATAATATATTAACAATCCCAGATGAAAAGTTAATCAAATAAGAACCAAAAAGTTAATCATAATGATTAAAAGTATTAGAACTTATGAGATTGGTTCAAGTGTACCTTAGTCAACCTTTTGGGCTTGAAAAGTTAAAGTTACTACAATTTCCACTATCTTTAGCGTAAATCTGCGAAAGCGCCAGTAACGACTTTCAATTAAGCATTTAGATGTTACTTACAAAATGAAGCAACAGCTGATCCCGACGAGGCAAAAAATACCTCAAACTCAAACCTTTATCTATTCAATTAGAACTCTGCAGAAGCACAATTGAATCATCTTAACATAGAATTACCACCTGTCTCAATTCACACAGTTTTAACCCAACCTGCTACAAGCAGACAAGAAGAGACCTTGGTCCTTACTTTTGGGGTCAGAAATAAATTTAAAAGGTCACCCCTTGTATAAGGCAATAAAATATCAAAACAGGTAAACGGTTTTAATTATAATACAGATTTTTAACATCCAACCAAACCGCGCGGTATCTATTAATGTTTAGAGCCAACGCCACCAATCATAATCTAAACATGGCTAGTAGGTACTTTCAGTACAATGCATGAATTATTTATTTAAAACTGATAGGTCATAAACTCTGTACGGGAAACAAATATACTGAACTCAAGAGACTAAAATGATAAGGAGCTTATCTGTGTCCCAAAACTGCAATTACTACAGCCAAGTACGTTACTTCTAATCAATTCGGTTTTAAGGTATAATTATGATTTACATCAGAACTTATATACCGAAAGCCTCGGGACTACATAACGTGACTTATTTATAATAATAGTGTTTGTGCATAACACTAGGCAGTCAACAGCTATATGAACGTCAGATAGGAAAAGAGCCAAATTTTTCCAGTCAGTAACAAAGGATTTTAACTATAGGTACTTATTCTAATTCAACCAACTACTACTAGCTACTCCGTAGGTATGTCTTTTGGGTAGACGGAGGCAAATAGGATTTTTATTCCAACTATATCATTTGATATTTTGAAAATGTACTCCACATTTTCATACCGTCAGAGTCATTTTGCAGATTATAATGGTGCAGCACTGAACACTGTCTATTAGGTGGCTGGTGCTGCTGACCGGGCCTTCAGTTCCGCTTTCCAGAATACCTTCACCCTTCTAGGTGCTACTACTACTGAAATAGCGGTACTCTATCGCGTCGTTCAGGTCTCTAACTGACAGGATTTCTCATATTATCGTAACAACCTCGCTCGTTCTAACGAGAACAAATTATCGCCAAGGAATTCTGCTGCAGGATAATGGCAAGAGAGATTATAAGCTTAATCTCTCACGCGTCCTACTATAACATACTGATTTAGTTACGAGCAAATAATGTACGTAGGACGCGTGAAGCTTTAACTATGCATTATTATGTTCAGGAATATGGTGGATTTTGAATACTATACTCGTCTGAAAGTATCTCCTTTCGATTAACTTCATTAAGGATGCAGATCTGATCCCATCTTTGTTCCGTAGGAATGCTACGACAGTCTAAACGTTACACTGGACAAAGAAAATTGCCCTAAATATAGTCGGTTGTTCCAACATCCGTAATATGGCTAGCCTACCTTGCTAGCCCTTGATTGTAACTGCTACCAATGGAGGCATTGCTCTTGTGTTGTCCACAGTTGTGCGAGTGCAAAAATGAAGAACTGAGCTCGTGGGGAGCTATGTCGAATGAATCTGTGTTAAGATTATGACAGTATAGGACAGCTAGCTGTGGATGCGAAGACAGGACATTACTTTATTCATCCGTAAACACGCGAGGCAGCCACGGACAGCGATATAGCAAGAACTAAACTAGCAAAGTTTAGTTCGCTTACCAGACTTTGTCATGTTTTAAATGCAGTATGTCCTCTGTATAGCATTGCATTTATGACTATTGATAAACTTAATTCACCCGTAAACACGAGAAGCAGGCACGGATAGCGATATAGCAAGAACTAAACCAGCAAAGTTTAGTTCGCTTACCAGACTTATATTTTAAAAGCCGTATAGTCTGTACTGCATTTCATTTATTGCCCCCCCCCCCCCTCAAAGCAAAGAAATGAGAAGTCATTTGGCAGAGCTTTCTCGTTAAGGGTAGGGGTTCCAAGTAATATCTAATAATAAGAGGCTTTTGTTTGGAAAGATTGACTTTCCGTTATTTATCCTCTATCCTATGTAACTCAACAGTCAGTATTCTCAGCATTCGTTGAGTACTTAAACGTTTTACGTTAATAGTTGTATATAACTTTATTATACAATATAATAATCCTGGTGGGATGACAAGAAACTTGTCTAACAAACGATTATCCTAATCCCTCAGCGATTTATTGTTTGAGCCCTGAAGAAAAAACTCATGGGTGCAATAATGAGGTCAAATGGGTTGAAAAACGAGTCAAATAAATTGCCTACAAGATCGGGCAACTAAAATAGGCCTATGAGAGGTCAACTATACGTAATCAATCGTCATTTGTTACATTCAATCGCTTTGCGATTAAAAAATCTCTTCCGATGTTTTTATATGAAAATTGGTCGGCTAGTGCCATTGAATTACGATACCAAACATACCGTTGACACAAGGCTTGGTGACAATCCTCGAAATCACCGCCACAAATCATCTGCGAGATGATATTTTATCCGACTCGCCTTCCTTTGTTGTGAATAGGCTTTGCATTGGTAAATACGATTTGTCAATTCCAATTTCCATAATTGGTAAACCAATGGTGGTTTCCTGATTCCTGAAGCGTAAACTTTTAGGATACGAAGTATCAATTTCATGCGCCCATTATTTGACGTCTCTAACCTTTATTGTATTTATAAGGTCATATTACTATACTGCCCACTGTGAAGTAGATTTCAAAACCTTTTTCTACCTACCTTAGAAGAGTGAAGATCCGATACGGTCATATCCAAAACTTCTTTCGTGGGTCCTCGTTGACGAAAGCAAATATCTATGATCATTTTAATGATCAATCCTTTGTATATTTGCACCAATCGCCATCAAAGCCCCGCGAGGGCTGATATATTATATTTGCACCATTTCCCCGTGGGGACGGTTGTTATCAAAGCCCCGCGAGGGCTGATATATATTTGCACCATGTCTCCGTGAGGTACTGTTGTAATCAAAGCCCCGCGAGGGCTGATATATATTTGCACCATTTCTCCGTGAGGGACGGTTGTAATCAAGCCCCGCGAGGGCTGATATATATTTGCACCATCTTTTCCGTGAGGGACAGTTGTAATCAAAGCCCCGCGAGGGCCGATATATATTTGCACCAGTTCCCTGCGAGCGACAGCTGCGCGAGGGATGTTTGTAACTAGAAATAAGTAGGGCCTGCCAAAAAATGCTTAAGAGACACCCTGCGAGGGTGGATTTGACCTGGCTAACCCCTGCGAGGAGTAGTGGCCACATTTATGAATTCTGCTTCGAGCAAGAATACACCTTAGTGCTAATATAAAATTAGCAGTAAATAATCATTTAAATAATATAGCAATTAACAAGGTCCTTTAACTTATTTTCCAATGTTAGCGACAACTGTCCAGGATGAATTAATAAGAATCGATTTGACAATGGTAATTAATTATTATGTTTATATAAAAAAGGACTAACTATTTAATAAATTCATAATTCAAATCAATTCACTAAATTTTAAAATGAACTTCGATTCATATTTATTTTTGTTCATGCAATTGATGTGACATTTAGTTGCTTTATATCCGTTAACATTCCTTACGAACGCAACCATACCGTCGTAGGACGTTATATTTAATTGCACAAAATAATCTCCACTCACCCGCAATTTTTTACTTTTTGTCAAGGTGTACAAGTTTATAATATTATTCTAAAACGTTAGAAGTGAATTGTAAATCCTTTGAAATAAATGTATCTAAATCTAATTTATATTAAGGTATCTCGATAATTATTATACGATAACCCTTTCAGCACAAGTTCAGTAAACCAAAGAATTTAATTGTAAAATTTTGGTACTTACTCGTTTTAACAAAAAAGTTGCATCATTTGACACATAGGAAACGTAATTTTCAATCAAATTAGCCGTGTGTAATATGTCTATTTTCACATAAAAACGGATCAGAATAATACTCATAAAAGGACACGTATAGACTACGGATAGTTTTGAATGTGTGGTACATTCATGGTACGTATCTACTATACATGAGCGAATTCCATCATTATTCAGTTGAGCGGTAACTCCCGTACGATTTATAAAATAATATTACAACATGTTCCGACATGTCGTGACTTCTTGGAGCTGACTCATCTCGTTCGATAATTTTTAGTAATAAACTATGATAGGAATTCCGAACCGTTCCTAGCGATAGCGACAATGTAATAATATAGTCGTAGCAATGGATTGTATGCCTGTAAAGCTTTGAGTTGGCTCATATCCATATAGTCCATTGAATGAGTCCCTCCAAGGGGGGTCTAGAGTGCGTGAGTTAGTAACGTAAGATGTTTCTTCGGAAACATGTCAAGAGTCCCTAGGTAATAAACATACTAAAACCCCGGGCCACTAGGAGGAGCCCCGGAGTGGTGGGAGGGGGGAAATGGGTCCATTTTTTCATTTTTCGCTTAAATCTCAAAAACGGTACATGTTAGAGAAAAACTTTCAAGGAAAAGTTGAAAGGCCATAAAATTATCTACAAGTTTTACCTGAATCATTTTTTCCTATATCCTACCGTTTCTGAGTTATACGCAGTAAAACATGATTTCGGCTCAAACAATTTCCACATCAATCGATCAAAAAATATTTATTTCTTCCTAAAAACTAAAATGTGCAATTTGTGACTAGTACTGATAGATTGCTCTTAATTAGTTCTATAATTGGTAAAATAAACACATTCCTCCATGGAAGCCTTTAGGAGGAATCGATTGTCAAAATATTATATTAGGGCAGTTTGAGTTACTGAACTTGATCTTTTTATTTTTTTCTTCCAAAAAACTCAAAAGTGCAACTTGTGACCGGTACAGATAGATTGCTCATAATTAGGTCTATCATTGATAAAAATACTAGATTCCACCACGGAGGCGTTTACGGGGAATTGAATTTTATTAGGGTAGATACGATACTTGAACTTTTTATTTTTTTTCTTCCAAAAAAACTCAAAAGTGCAACTTGTGACCGGTAGAAATAGATTGCTCATAATTAGGTCTATCATTGATAAAAATACCAGATTCCACCATGGAGGCGTTTACGGGGAATTGAATTTTATTAGGGTAGTTAGTTAAAAAGTTCATGTATCGTAACTACCATAATAAAATTCAATACCTCCTAAACGCCTCCATGGTGGAATCTGGTTTTTTTATCAATGATAGAGCTAATTATGAGCAATCTATCGGTACCGGTCACAAGTTGCACTTTTGAGTTTTTTTGGAAGAAAAAAAAATAAAAAGTTCAAGTATCGTATCTACCCTAATAAAATTCAATTCCCCGTAAACGCCTCCGTGGTGGAATCTAGTATTTTTATCAATGATAGACCTTATTATGTGCAATCTATTTGTACCGGTCACAAGTTGCACTTTTGAGTTTTTTGGAAGAAAAAAATAAAAAGATCAAGTTCAGTAACTCAAACTACCCTAATATAATATTTTGACAATCGATTCCTCCTAAAGGCTTCCATGGAGGAATGTGTTTATTTTACCAATTATAGACCTAATTAAGAGCAATCTATCAGTACCAGTCACAAGTTGCACTTTTGAGTTTTTTGGAAGAAAAAAATAAAAAGATATAGTTCAGTAACTCAAACTACCCTAATATAGTATTTTGACAATCGATTCCTCCTAAAGGCTTCCATGGAGGAATGTGTTTATTTTACCAATTATAGACCTAATTAAGAGCAATCTATCAGTATCGGTCACAAGTTGCACTTTTGAGTTTTTTTGGAGAAAAAAAATAAAAAGTTCAAGTATCGTAACTACCCTAATAAAATTCAATTCCCCGTAAACGCCTCCGTGGTGGAATCTGGTATTTTTATCAATGATAGACCCAATTATGAGCAATCTATCTGTACCGGTCACAAGTTGCACTTTTGAGTTTTTTGGAAGAAAAAAATAAAAAGATCAAGTTCAGTAACTCAAACTACCATAATATAATATTTTGACAATCGATTCCTCCTAAAGGCTTCCATGGAGGAATGTGTTTATTTTACTAATTATAGACCTAATTAAGAGCAATCTATCAGTACCGGTCACAAGTTGCACATTTTAGTTTTTTGGAAGAAAGAAATATTTTTTGATCGATTGATGTGGAAATTGTTTGAGCCAAAATCATGTTTTACTGCGTATAACTCAGAAACGGTAGGATATAGGAAAAAATGATTCAGGTACAACTTGTAGATAATTTTATGGCCTTTCAACTTTTCCTTGAAAGTTTTTCTCTAACGTACCGTTTTTGAGATTTAAGCGAAAAATGAAAAAATGGACCCATTTCCCCCCTCCCCCCACTCCGGGGCTCCTCCTAGTGGCCCGGGGTTTTAGTATGTTTATTACCTAGGGACTCTTGACATGTTTCCGAAGAAACATCTTACGTTACTAACTCACGCACTCTAGAACTTTTTATTCAATGGACTAATACTAAGTATTAATTGTAATTTTTCCACGAAAAATTCACTTGTAACCTTGTAATAAAAACACATTATTAAAAATGAAATAAAATATTTAAAATATCTATATACAAGAGAGGGTATCTGATATATCTAGTAATATCAAATAATCACAAAAGTAATATTAACGATTCGAGTAAAGCCGAACGGTAACACCGTTAAAATAGCTTCACTCACAGTATTAAAAATTCAAATATTAATTAGTACATATTGCATAATGAAATATTTCAAAAGAAAAGTTACTATTTCAAGTAAAATGTAACGGTTGTATTGTATCGTTAATTTTAAATATCTTTATTCATGCTATTAAGTATTTAAGCATATTGAAAAATAAACTATTGCTGAAGGATTCATTAAAAACCTCAGCATTTTAAATAAAGTCCAACGATTATACCGTTGACTTTAAACATTTTTAAGTAAAATATTATTAGAATAGATGTAAAAATAACTCACTGTACCGATCCGACGGGATACACTTTTAGCACTTGCTTTAAGCAATACTTAATACTTAATAGCACCAAGGTTGTAGTCTTGTAGACAACCTTCTCGCGGCGGAAGCTAGACGCCAATGAAAAATATCCAGCACCCGCACATTATCGTGCGCCCCGCCACCTGGTGGGGAGGTGTGCGAGAGAGATAGCATACGTACAACGGAAAGAGAGGGAAAAATAGGCGGAAAAAGCTAGGTGCCTTCTCAATAAATAAATAAGCTTCAAATTACGGTCAAGTGTTTAATAATGAGTTATTTACCTTTGTATAAAATAATTTATTTTTATAGGCTTCGCTTTGTTAATAGAAGCTTGCTTCCTTGTTTCAAAAGTATTGCTGTAAGATTTTTTTGGATAGTCTTATGATATACCTATTTATGATTAAGTTATGTGAGGTACTCTATGTCCCCTTGTAGGGTATGAGGTAGATATAAATATACCTACATAATATGTTTTACAGTTGATTTTCTTAATTTCTTTATGGACAAGTTTCTATGCCTTTTATTTGTCCACACTGGGAAACGAGTTGATATCAAATTTTGTTCGCTTAAAAAGGAAATTTATTCGTTATTTTATAAATTTACATTTCTGCTCTTTATGTCCGCAATGCGTTAAATATATTGTAGCTTCGTTTTTTGTAGCAAATTCCCAGTACAGATATTATATTTTATGTAATATTATCGCGGCAAACCACTGCCCAATGAAAAAGTAATCCTCTAGTGACTGTATTTACATAGCAGTGCTAGATCGCTCATAATATATTATTATTTAAACTGAAATGTTATCAGCATATTAGTATGAATTGTATTGTTTTTGATTTCTATCGAAAACTTTTTAATTGTTGCTTTTCAATTTCTGAATGAAGCCAATAAGTTTGATGATAAAAAACATTTCAGGTGAGAAGTTTAGATCAATAGAATTTTCAACTGTGAAATTGGCTATCTGCCAAATAAAAAAACGGTACGGTAACGGTAAACGGTATATAGGTATACGTAGTTTCATTGAAATCAAACTAAATATGTCCAAGTGTGATATCAGTCTTTGATAAGCGTTAAGTTTCTTACTTATTAGAAATCAATAAATTATCGAACAAGTTCATAATGTTGTTTTTAGTTACGGCTGAACAGCAGATCAAAGTAATATTATATTAATTCAGAACTTTGTACACGGGAAATTTATGATTTATATGGCCTTGTATATTGTCTTGGCCAAAATAATAATAGAATTAATGTGAAATTGGAGGTGCATTTTATATCATAGTATTTCATTTATATCATTATAAGGAATTCATTGCATATCATACGATGGTAGAAAATATACCTGAGTATGACAATAAAATCAATAAGGAGTTATCTAGTTCCAGTGTACCTAAAATCTTTATCTAAAAAAGGATGACGTAAAAATCAAATTTTCGCCACGCACCGTTATATAATTGCTATCATGTTCTCTACATATTTTCCGTAAAAATATTGTAAGCAAAATTTGAAGCAAATATTGTTTAAGATTAAAGTTTTTCCCAGCCTCTTAGCTTGAACAAGGTTAGCTGGGTTTACCGTATGTACGGCGATGTTTACAAATTGTTAAACTTAGGTTCACACTCTCTAGACCTGATGGTATTAACATTTCAGGTAAACACTTTTTACATAAACAGAATAAATTTGCTTACGCGGTATGTTATAAACTTAATTAAATAGTCTCGAGGCTATACTTATAGTAAACAAGTAAAATACACGTTTTATTGAGTGTGTAACTAAAATATCTTGGTACCTAAGACTTGTAAATGTCTGCTATTTTGGATACAGGTTCATCGAAAAATTATTAGCCCAAGTATTTTGCTAATATTATTGAGGCCAATCTATTTTTAGTCTGATATTTATTTTAATATGTGAATAGGAATTTAGTGAGCGTATGTACTTCATCCTGCTATAATACACCATTATATTATGTTGTTATGTGAAATGAACCTCTTAAATATAGAAAGAACCGAAATGTAGAAATAACCAGCGTTTATATATTTTTAAATACTTCCAGAAGCGAAATTGTCTGAAGAAAGTAAACAGTAGGAAAGTTTTATCTTATTTAGAAACTGATTAAAAATAAACTAACATGCTTAGAAAATACAATCTTTTGTAGACTGTAAAACAAAGAAAATAGTGCACGGAATAAAACTTTCTTCAAGCAAATGTTTAAAAAAACGATTCGCGTTCTCGATAAGTGGGAAGAAAGTTCTCAAGCTTGATTTTATATATAAATATCTAACCTTTATTTCTTTATAATTAATAATATTTATTTATATTAGTGCTCTAAGTATAATATATTTTCTCTCAATATGTAGTTTCTATGTTTAATACATGTTAATTTTCCATGTACATATAATAAGAATTTACGGTTGTTTATAGAAATGCAAATAGTGTAGGTGTAACTACACACAAAGATCTACAGATTATATTATGGAAAACAAAATTGTAATTATGTAAAACCTTAATAAATAAAGCAATCTAAAAACATAACTTATTTTGCTTTTAAAATTTACTCATTCAATTAAATGTTTGGTCCGTTAATCACGGATAAAGTATTATTTTCTAAGTAACGGAAAATTCGGAATCTACTACGCATAAAAGTTGTCCCTTAGAAATAATGAATACCCCTTTGATAAAATTAAGTGAAGATTCATGTCCCTTGGTAAGGGGGACTTTATAAAACATCCGTGTACCATTTTTATACGACTGTCCAAATGGGTGCATTGTTTTTGGAATCTCTTCTGTATTCACACAATTACCTACTTCTGAAAGCCTCAGGAACATATTATTTGTTTATGGTTGTTCAAAAGAACTAAAATAAAGTTAAATAGGATAGTCATAACATAATCATATTTCAATTTCTTATAGATAACTAAATTAATCGATAGCTTTTGTACATTTATATAGAGCAAAATATAAACGAACGAAGTAGATAAGTAGTATCATTATTTTATAATAATATTTGTCTTCTGTACTTACATCTTTACTTTCTCTTTACCTATGTGGTTATAGGAAAACGACAATAAATAATATAATGGCGTTCATAAATAATTATAACCAGGAAAGCTTTTGTTCCTGTTTTTGCTATAAAAATATTCTTCTTGTACAAACGAAGAAAAACACACATAACATATTCTAGACAATGTCCAGTCTCATTTAACACTTAGGTTTTACTTCATATATCATTTCCTTAGATATCTATTTAACTGGTTGACTTTGATTAATGTATCTCGCAAAAACCGGGATGCGGGGTTGCGTAATATGAGAAATGTGGAAAATAATAAGGGAACAATATTCTATTTATTATTAATTAGCATCCACTGTTTACTTGAAACTTATTTGCTGAAGATTCATTATCTGCTCGAATCGTTTCAATTTTATAACAAGATTAATTAATTACAACGAGGTAAATGTATATTTACGTATAAATGTTATAATCTATATAATTTTATCTATAAACCAGTATATTATGTGTGTCAATTGCTGTTTGTTAGTCTTACTTAAACTCGAGAATGGCTGGGCCAATTTTGGTTTTAAAATGTTTTTCGTAGTCCAGAGAAACTTTAAACGCCGAGAGACAAAACATAAGGAACGTGAGACACGAAGTTGGGTCTGAATCTATTTCTTTTTATAGAAATGTGAATAAATAAAGTTTGTTTAAGAAAAGTTACTCTACGTAGAAATTAGCATATTGGAGGTCGATTCTGCCTCGTCTCGTAAAAGCATAGGAAAATACTGGGATATAATTTATTTATCTGGATTACCGTTTTTACTATGTCAGTAATAAATTTTATCCAGTAGTATTTATTTACATAGGACGACAGATATCTTTAGATAACGTTTATCACGATTCATTGGAGCAAAACATAAAATATGGTTGGCATTTGGTTTTCGATTGATTATAATTTGCCCAAAGTCTACAGAATGGCAATTATTTACACACACACACTTATGACATCTTAAAGTTTTATGTAAAAAAGAGCATGTGTGCCGTGCACACGTATCAGAAGTGAAACTTCTTGCGCTAGATTCAAAGATACCAAAATACTCCTTACTCCATGACGTGACGGTATATGCATGAGGCGATCTTGAAATTGACTTTCAACGCGCCTAGAAGTTTTAATTGAAAACGCTTCAAGCTTTCAAATCTTTAATTGACATGTCCGAACAAATGTCTCTTTTCGCATCAACTCATCAATAACTTTGAGCAACAAATAAGCAAATATTTGACTACCTCAAAGTAATCTCAGGCCCCGGGCATTATTGTGGCGGAACGGAAAAACATTATGTAAATGGGATTCGTGAAAGAGCACGTTTTATTCGAGATCAGAATGGGCTATTCTTTGTCGCAAGGGCTGAAGGGCACGACGGTCATTTCAACGTATTATGGGTAATAAAAGAATAATACACTCGACTCTTAGCTACCTTTAGTCGTATATATGCAACAAATTGTAGGCCTAGAAGTAACTAAGTAAGTAGTAGTAAGTGGTAAATTGATGATTTTCATTGATTTAAAGAAATTACTTAATATAGCCATCGAGACATGAATTATATTTATCCTTTAATAATGACTAAGGTATATTTATAAAATATAAAATTGTATTGGTAAAACCGTATTTTATATTATTGTTGTTGTTGCTGAAAGCAGCAACAGTTCATGTAATTTGTAAGTTTAATTATATGTTAGTAGGTACGAGGGTAATAATTTAGTGTAGATTTATTTCATTTAAGCGTCGCGTAATTACAATTTAAGATAAACAAGACGTTTAAAACCAGAACATAATCTACGATATAAAAATAAATTATATTATGTATCTTCACAAATAAAAGATTAAAATAGTAAGAGGCCTATTGTCTATAAACATATAGATGAAATTGAAAGTGTCATTCCTCAAATATAAATTGGTAAAAGAGGACATTAGTTTTGGGATACCTAATGTTGCGTATCCACCGGTCGCGGCGTGGACTCAAAGTAATCGGCAATTTTGGAAGCGTCATGAATCGACCGATTTTACAGAGAAGGGTCATTTCTCACACGGGTGATGTTAAATGGGTCCCATATATAGTATATATTTCTACTTGATAATATAGTCAAGTAGTAATCCAGGAACTACTGGTCCGATTTGAAAAATTCTTTCGGTGTTAGATAACCCATTTATCGAGGAAGGCTATACGCTATATGATATATTATAATATCATCACGCTAAGACCAATGGGAGCGGAGCACTGCGGGTAAAACCACGGAGCACAGCTAGTGATAGATATATTCCAAAATTGTGAGTAAAACTAGTGACATTATTTATCTATTTATTAACATTGCTCGACTTATAAAAATAAAATAATATAATTAATCATCCATTATTTATTGAAGGCTATTTTGCATACTTATAAGTTTAAGATTAAAAGCACCCGGAGCTAACGAGTCCTTATTCTTTCTACTGGCTTAGAATGCGGATACAAACTTGAAGATTTATTATAGTACGTACTTTTAAGTCTAAGTACTTGGTGCAATTAGTAAAGGATGCTTTGAACGAACAAAAAGAAGCAAGGTGACGGATTTCCTGCAACACATTCGCAAGAGAGAGCATATAACAGTAGGTATAGGGTTAGTATATTATGTCGTTGAAGACGATTTTACATAATGTGTAGAATACTTTTTACAACGCAGTACATGTTCAATGGAGGATTGATTTATATTATGTTCATTAAAAGGTGATATGACATTTTAGACATAGTATAGGAAAATATTAGGAAATTGTAGTTAGCTGTGAAAATCAAAACTTGTGTTAGAGTCCGAGATTTTAGTTTTCGCTACGTATCGTTATTGAAGAATCCTACTCAGTATAATATGTATTTCATATTTATTAACTGTTTATTCTTTATTTATGAAGCTGTTGTGTTGTTATACTACACATTTTAAATTAATATTTTTGTATTTCTTATAATTTAAAATGTTATTAGATTTGTTTGTACCTCAAATATTAAATCATTCTGTATACTTAGTAGAAATGGTCTCGCGAGACGAAATTTACTATAAAAACATTGTCACTCTCATAAAAGAATTAACCGGATAGAGAAAATGAGAAATGAAAAACACTGAAAAATTTTATGGAAAATATATTATCTAAATGGCTTTTTAACGTTCATTGCGAGTTGTGATGCTCACTGAAATACCTACATTGAATATGGTGATTCGAAAGAATTGTGGATAAACTGAGAAAATTAATATGAAAATAAGTTTGCTTGGCAATATCACAAATAATATAATACTATACTAGTATGGTTAGTACTAGTATAAAATATGGCAATATGAAGCAATAAAATTTTATATCAAAATATAGTAAACTAGTTGGTTGCTACGGTTCTGTCCGAGTTTATCCCTGTCACTCGTATACCTCATCAGGTATACCTGCTACATTATTACTTTGAAATTATATCTAGTTTAATATAATATACATTCATACAAAAAATCTTACTATTAAATTATTATAACGGGGATATTTTATGTGATGAGTAGAGCTGTAGAAAAATGACATGATAAAAGTCTTTCCCTAAACTAACTTAATAGTAAAGCATAACTTCCGTATTCGGTGCATTAATCTCTTAAAGTTTTCTTGATGCAAAATAATATGATTTATCCGCGTCTGTTAACACAATTAAAACTTTTGTTTTACTACAAAAGCGAGGATAAAATATGCGTTTGTATTTGTTCTTAAATAACGAAGCAGGAACTATGAAGAGCATCTTTGGTGTAATTTGGGACAACTTTTTAGAGAAATCCGGCTTAATTTGAAAAATATACTGGCTTTGAGAACTTTTAATACTGGTACGTTTACGTTACGCAGCCATCCACTACGTTCATTACTAAACTGCGTTCGTAAGTGCCAATAATATATAGCTAGACACAGTACCTAGTATATCAATAAATAGGAATTTGTTAGAGACATGCATGATAAAATATACCAGATTATTACGATATATGAGCCTTGTTGGCTCATATATCGTTAACGAATTGTTATCTCACAAAGCACAGCTCGATAACCACTTATAAAATTACATCCGAATATTTGGACCGCGTCCAAAGCGCTATGGACTCGGGGCCGTTAAAGGGATTCGATATCCCACTAAATGCAATGCTAATTTGCTTTTTATTGGCTAATAATTACACATTAACAACATGACACATGTAACTATCCAGTGATACGTTTGATGATGCTATAATATTATCGTGATCTTTGTTATGACGTGTTTCGGACGATCAATTAGCTTTTACAATATGCGGTCCATGGGTCGATAGCTCTTAGCTCGATTACTAATTTTATATTGATTAAAACACAATGGATGTATTGCTGTTTTTGTTTTCAGAGAGTAAAGTGTCTCCCTGATTCAAATACTTTCTATTTCATACAATATGCTTATGTAATAATCTTTTTTTAGGTTATGTGTATGTTTTAGAGGTATATGTAATGTTTCCGACTGTTATTCTATTGTGATCATATTCTGATTCTACAGTGGTAATTATAAGGCAGATCCCCACAGAGCGAGAAGCCTCGCGAAGAAATTGTCCGCGTAGCAGCTAGGAGTGGACTATGGACGAGGCTGTTCGCTCTCTATAGAACCGCCTATTCATCGTTATAAACGTATGGACTGACTATTAGGTACAGGAGGCCTGCAAAATAAAGGAGATGCAGAATGCTCCACGGTATCGAGAGATTGGTGAATTTGAAAATGATGAACACTGAAACTTGTATATGTGAAAATCGACGTTGAAAATTAATACACAAATAATATTATGGTGTGTTCATGCATTGGTTATGTTATTTGTCTTTTAAGTATATAATGCTTTTATGGTAGGTAGATCTTATAATTAATTATTAATTAAAATAACTATGCGTCGCTTATAAGTCACGTCTTAACCCTTGGCATGCCTGGTGGGCATAAGTTACACTCTATGCCTGGTGGGTCTCTCAGACCCCGATTTCAATATGGTATTTTTTTCTATAAATTTTATTATTTAAGATGATTTAATGATTCAAGACGCATGCTTAAAGGGCAAAAAAGAGATAATAAAAAAAATCACATTAGAAATTAATCAACTTTATTAAAATATTTGAAATTAAACTTTAACTAAAATTTTTAAGCAACATTTCGTGACTATAACTTTGTTAACATATATTTAGTATCAAAAGTAATGAGATCATAATCAGACTTTAATCCAGTGTAAGGTACTATCATATACTTTATCTAAATTACAAAATAATTAGTCTTCATCACTTGTATTTACATTTTGTAAAGCTTTGGTTTGGTAACACTTTGCGCATTGAAAAATCGAGTGGTCAAGACAAATGTGACAACTACATGTCTCACAAATGTACTAATGGATGGACAGAGGCACCTCCATTTCAGTATCCGAAGTGGTGGAGCCTGCATCATTTTCTTCCTCCTCAATCAAATGCAACTAAGTCTTCCTCATCCAACTCTTAGAATAATAAACTAGCTATATCCTCGTCTGTTAGTTGTTTATTCATGATTAAACTGAAAAAAAACAATAAAATAGGATAATGTAATGTACAAACTAATATTATTTAACGCCAAATACCAATATTTATAAGAAAAAAGAAAAATAAATACTTACAAAATAAAGTCACGCCGTATGCCTGGTGGGGTCTGTGGGACCCGCACGCACTTTAAGCACGTCCTTTTACGCTCGTAGCTCGCCTCGGGCTGAGGAAGTGGGCGGAGAGCATTCCGCGGTTAGTAACGGCCAGCTACTAAAAACGGTGAGGCGCGAAATTCAAATTTAAACAAACTACAACGGTTCGCGCGTTGGTGTGGGTCTGAGAGACCCTACCAGGCATGCCAAGGGTTAATAAAGAAAATTTATTGAAATAAAGCATTGCTGTGCACAAAGTCATTGAATATCACACAAACTTATGAGACTTTTAAAGTGAAAACATAAATCTTCTCTTAAAGTATCATGTTATCTAATAAATTTGAAATATAACAGCGTGGCGGTAAAAATATCACGTAACAATTATGTTGACCCTTCCTACATCGTCGGCCATATTTTATATCTTACTTTATTATCTTGGCTCACTAAATACGCATTGTAGAAAAATACGAAAAGAACAATACATTTTTGTTATAGAATTTGGCAAACAATATAGTTGGGCCAGTTTTATGGCTACTGGTTATGTTATGTTTATCTTATCTGGTTGTTAAAATGATAAAGTATGAAAAAATTCAAAAACAAAGAATTAATACATTGTATCAGGTAAATTATAAGCAAGTGAAAGGGTTGTAGTCATTAAATTAGTTTGTTTTAATACCTAGTTATTCTATAGTAATAAAAAAAATCTCAATCAGTTGATTCGTTATTACAAAGAAGCCTCTGTGAATTTCGCGATTTAAAAATATAACAATGAATAAAATAGGTAATTTCTAAACATAAGAATTATTTAGGAGATTAGTTATTTATTAGAAGTAATTTAAAAATATACAGATAAAGCATTTTTTTCTGTCACATCAAAACGTACAAAAACATTTAACTATTTTGTATAGACTGACCTGTTTTCATCGATATTCAGTATTAAAGAATTTACCGTATTTAACTTTCCTCCCAATCAAGTAATAGCATTATGCAATACAATTAAATTTATTTGCAGTTGCGGGATTAATTTGTAATTTATTTACCTTGATTGTATATGTCGATTTAAGCAAAATCCGTTCGGTAGTTGAATAAGTACGAATAATCACTTCATTTAAAGGCTTTATCTTTAATAATTTGGTTTTATTGAAAGGTTTTTGCTTAAATACAAGCTGTTAATCTAATAATAAACTTAATACACCCATTTTATACCCATATTATTCGCTTTGGTAGTTTTTTTTTCTTTAATTAACTTCTCCCTTTCCATCGTGATCGTGTTATAATGAAAAATAATCAAATATTATGTTGTTTAGTTTAATCTGAAGTCGAGTATGAAAAGTTCATGGCGAATATTTAAATGAATATTATGAAACCTGTTTATTGGCGTATCTTAATGTATTCATTCCAAAAATTATATCACTAGCTGTAAGGTACCTTATACTAAATAAATAAATAGCGCGCATCATAAATGTGCCTATGGTAGGTAGCTCTACAAAATGCCTAATTTAGCAAGACTTTGTCGTGAGACTACTATCTTACCATTGATTTATTTATCTGTTTTAATATCGTTTTCTCATCTCAATAAAACCTAGGCAACATGCGATCTTTTACAAAATACTAAAACACAACATGTCGTAAATTTATTTCAATAACGCTCACGAGAAAATAGTTGACTTTTACAGAGCAATTGGCTTAATTAGGATTACCAGACGAAATCCGCTAAATTCAATTACCGACAATGCTCTTGGGTACAATACCTTGCTACATCACGCACCTAGTTATCTTTCAGTTGACATTGATAGATGATCTCAACAAAGTCCAAAAGCCGAAACAATGAGGTACATTGTGTTAATCAAACTTGGTACTGTTTGTGCGACATTCTAGGTTTTTGGTGATTTATGCTAGGTTAACGTATGAAAAAGAAGATTAAGTAAAAGGATTAGTTTACTAGGTATTGTAAATTCAGAGGTTGTAAAATATACATATATTGAGCCAGTAACATGTACCCATTACTTTAAGAACAATATTTGTAAAGATATTATATAGATTTCGGGAGCAAACTTTATTTCGGATTGAATTTAAAACTGACCAGACCTGACTAGAGTGTGTGGCAATTGGGAAAAGATTGTTTTAATTGTAGAATTAAATACAAAGTTTAACGTTTTGTGAAGCCCTACTTTGAATAAAATAAAACATATAGTTTAGCGGTAACTTATTACTTTTTAGTTAAGCGTCTAGCGCAAGTGTGAATTTAAACGGAACATCGCCTTTCAATTTTACACAAATTTCACACAGCCAATTATTTAAAAAGCATTCCAAAGTTAAATTGATTGTCCGCCAATAAAGCGTTTTATCTCTGAATTGTGCACACAAACAATGTAAAGACAAATTGGAGCTTGTCCGTGTATCGACATTTTCTTTGTCCAATCAAATGTTTCCAGGCCATAAAGTTCTAAAATAGTTGCCTTTGCTGAACTTCTGTTTGTCCAATTATTTTGAGTCACATACATACAAAAATTGTATGCTTTTCGTTTCTATTTTTCCTAGATCCTAGGTGGATATGTCTTAATTTTTTTTTAATTATTATTTCGAAAACCTTTGTTTTAAATAATAAAAAAAAAAAAATAAAAATATCTTTATTGAGTACAAAAATTAATACAGTACAATTACAGTGAGGCTCTGTCTTCCTAGCTAGGAAAATCCTGTGTTAAGGAAGACAGTTCCTTCCCAGAACATGTTCAGTACAACAAAAAGATTACATTTAAAAAACAGAGAAAGTAAAAAAAAAAACATAAGTATAATAAAATATACAGTTGTGCGTTTACAAGCTTTTTACAAGTATAGTGCGTGATTTTGTTAGTGTGAGTGTGTGGATATGTGTGTGTGTGTGTTTGTGAATGTGTGTGCTTGTGCATGTGAGTGTTGTGTGTTTGTGTATGTTATATTATTGACATCTATCCATTATTTATGAGCTGCTCTATTTCATCATAATCATAATTTTCAAGCCATTTAATGACCGCTTTTTTAAATAAACTGTTATTTAAAGTCCTAACTTTTTGGGTCCTACTCATAATATTGTAAAACTTAGGGGCAGCAAAATGAAAAAATCTTTTAGCAAACCTACTATTAGTACGCGGCATAGGGAATCGGTCTCTTCTTTTATTAACAATCTGTAAGGCTGGTACTGTCTGTGTATGGTATCGTCGTAGGATTTCCTTTAAATATATTTTCCGTACGCTTAATAAGTTTGATTCCTTAAATAGATTTGTAGTGGGATATCTGAATGGTAATTTTAGCGCTACTTTAATAATTGCCCTCTGAACTCGTTCGACATGAATAAGGTGGGACTTAGCCATGCCTCCCCATGCACATATGCAATAGTTTAAGAGGCTTTCTATTAGTGCCTTGTATGTTAGTAAAACGGTATTTTTATTTACTACTGCTCTTAGATTTGAAATACACATTTTATAGTAAGAAGATAATGTTTTTTTTCTCTTTAGTAATTTTTTTGTAGCATTAATTATAATGTTAATTTTTTAGATGAAACAAAAAATTAACCAACCTCACTTTCTGAGCTAAAACTAGGGACTATATCTAACTTGTAAGTATGATACGTACACAAACGATAAGAGCTTAAAGTTTTTAATTAGTTTAAAAGACATATTATTATCATTTCCTTATTATTACAGATAATATGAAAGAAACGCTTCGCAATTGTCTCACAATAAATACTAAGTTTGAAAGAGTTATTATGGCCATTCATAAAAGTAATGAAATATTCCTTTTAGATACTCCAGGATTTATTCACAAAAGAAAACGTCTTTTCTTTGTGAAAAATCACTTTAATTGTTAAATTTTCAGGTATTCAAATAAATTTCAACGACAGTATTGAATGTGTTTTTTTATCGACCTTTTTTTTGCCTCCAACAAAATAAAAATTATGTTTCTCTTTTTGAAACATTCAAATAAAAATAAAAAATATTTTTGGATAGTGTATTATTGAAATAAATTTTTATGACTTATTTTACGCTATTACAATGAATTTAGAAATAAAAAACTTTTTAAAGGATTTAAGACGCGATTTATTCATTATAATATTTCTAATTCGTTTTCAGTTCCAAGTAAGTTTCAATATGAGTAAATTAATTCTTTATAAGAAGGCATAGGAAAATTAACTTTGTTTAATAAGAAAATATTGTCATCGTTTATAAGCCTTGTTCTCAGCCGTTTCTTAGAAAAATTTGTATTGACAATGTACCTGTACTTTTGAGATGAGATGAATACAAGCGTACGCCTGGGGAAACAAATTTAATAATCGTGGCAACTGTTTCCTTCTTATTTATATTAACTTGTGTAATTTTATTTTTTAGCTATAATTCAAGATTATCCTATATTTTGGAAGTTAATTATTATGATTTGTGTTTGGTTAAGTGAATAGTCATTTAAACGCGCTAAGCATGTTATCAATGGAGTGAAATAGATTAATTTGCGTGAAAAAACGTGTTTGTCCCACGCTAGTTTATTATAATCATTGCGGTATTTTTTTGGGTACTGTCTTATTGTAGGTACAATACAATGGCAACGGGGTGAAAATTTTATATTAAATAATGGTAAGTACTGAATTCTTAATTGGTATTATTAGTAATAAATTATTAGAAAAATAAATTAGTTACCTAAAAACACTATTTATTATCGGAAACATTATTTGTGCGTTACCGTGCAATTCGGAATCCCTCTTTTAAAAACGTGAGAAAATTGTTACCACAATGAAATATACGAATAATAAACGAGAACAACGTTAAACGAATAAAAGGTATGTATTAAATAATTCAAAACATCTTCCGAACACAGAACTGTATCCGTACTTTTAATTAATTATCTGATTCTCATCCTGTTACATTCCCTTATTAATTAAATATCCATTTTCGAGGGAGTATGTAATCAATTTGTCTTATGTCTATGTTTGGCATTCGAGCATGCAAAATTCATGGATGTTTTTAAAAAATAGTTCCGTCAAGCGCGTAGCGTATAATTTTTGTAATTTGGTAATTCGTTTGTGTCCTTGTAAAGCGGTTAATTATACTAATGCATGAGAATATGCTTTGTGTGTGAAAGACTGTAATATTGTAGACTTTTCAGAGTTATTTTGGTAACTTCACTCATGTAAGAGCGCGTCAATATTATGAGATAATGTTTTGTACCTATAAAGAAATACAAAGAAACAAGCAATTGATGTTTGACGGCCTGTAACTATTACATATGTGTTTATTTATACATAATTCAACAGCAATATCATACCTATGTGGTTCAAATATTTTCAGTAGGTAAATACGTATTTAATTGAATGGATTTTTGAAAGCGATATAAAAGAAGTCTGTTAATTTTTATAAGGCCGGTTCGAGCAGCCTAAATATTATAAAGTAAAAAGAAGTACCTTTTATAAAAACTTAAAACGTTGCTAAAGTAGCTTGTGGCTAATGGCGACAAAGGAAAGTCTTTAATTTCTCTAATTAACAATTTTAATGAGAGTTCAAGGTCGGTGTCGCGGCCTCTTAATTTGCGGAAACCCTGTTGTAATGTTCAATTCTACTTTAGTTCATTATCGCAGTAGGTCTATACGTATTAATAGTAACTTTTTAGATCTATTTTTTATTATCTACATTCTATGTTAAAAACTGATTATTGTTATTGTGTTAATAATAAAATAAAAAACAAAACCAATCAGTTCCTATGAATGGTAATTGCTGATAGCATTATGATCGAAAAGTGTTAATATTTTCTGCTTCTATCCACATAGCAACTATGAGACTCAGTAATAATAAATGTTACGTAACATTAAAAACACGAGTTAACGAAAGCTTTCACATAACACGTTAGAAAGTTAACATAATATTTTATATAAAGCTTTAAAATTTTGTGTTCTACTTGCGCAGTCAGCGTAAGCTGTTACTTCCGAGGTTCGTGCAATTATCCAGATTTTATACAGACCGTCCAAGAAGTATATTTTAAGCTGGAATTTTTCAAGTGGCAATCGTCGAGTGAGAAGGTGCCTCTATTTCTTAGTAGGGCAAATAGGTACATTTACCCTATTTGCATTTCGCATAAGATTAATCTGAGTCATGCTAGTTTACGCTACTTAAAACTCAAGAACGCCTGGATTATGTTGAATGGTTTTTCGTTTATTTATGTTGTCGCCATCTGGATGACTCTCAAAACCGGCATAAAAAAATCTCTCTGGGTGGTGTCGAAGTGAGCGGCTTGTTTATGTAAATAAAATAAAGTTTCGAACTACTGGCCATGTTTTAAATATATAAAAACTTAAATTGTGTACAATACAAAATACCAAGAAATTTACGAATGATCATTGAGTCTATATTGTATTTTGGTAGCCATTCAAATTATATAATCGTTTTTCATCAGAGTAAATTTATTATTTGTTTTTAATAAGTAGTTGCAAGCTTTTCTCGCCATAGTAAAAATATCAATGTTTATCAGCCACTAGAGGCAATATGAAAATATCGAAAGTATGTGTGTAATATTTGTCTGAGCTAAAGTGACACATAGATGTTAGCGCGTTTTCTTGTACCGACTTTCGTCGAGTGAAGATGTCTAAGAAATATTATATCAGTATTTCAATACGTAATACAACCACGCTTTAACATAGATGCTATCAGTTAAATGATAGCATATTAACACTGTCATTGCGTTTAATGGGTGAGGGTGCAGGCTTTTACCCTACCACTTTTCATATCTACGTAATATCAATATTTCTCTCATTTATTATCTACTTACTTGTGGTTGAAGCTTATGTTGCGTATATTTGAGATGAATATAATAAACTTTACAATACGTGTGGAAATTATCAATTTCTGTTTGGTAATAACAAATAATATTTTAACGTTAAAAAAATTCATATAATGTAATAAATCCTGTAATAAATAAATAACATGGTAAAACGTCGAAACGAAGGCTTTTTACAGTATCAAAATCAATATAATAACTACGTTGGAAACTTAAAACGCATGAAAAAATCAACATCAACATCAAAGTTCATTTCACTTTACAAATTTTGTTAAAAAATGATGAACATTGAATTACCTGATGTTAGCAGCCAATTCTAAATCAGCAACTTTGCCTATTCACGTTCCAAAGATATTAAGTAATAATTTAGATTTACTGTTATAGGTGACCCCAAAGTATGGCCATAAGAATAATTTATTTGTCTGGAAACACCAGCTTGGAAATTGTCAACGAAAGTTTATATAATTCCATGTTCATATTGAAAGTGTCTGAAAGTAAAAAACAATTGTTAGTTTAATAATGATTAGATACTTAGATACATAGGCACTTATATTATGAAGTTGCTGGGATTATATTAGGATAAAGAAAAATTGTTTTTGTTTATTATAGAACTAAATCACAGCCTCCACTTTTTAATTGTTTATATAAAATGCAACACAATTATTACTTATTATGAAATACAAATATAAAATAAAAACCGGCCAAGTGCGAGTCGGGCTCGCGCACAAAGGGTTCCGTAGCAGCAAATATAATAAATTACAGTTAAATCAACCTATCTCAAAAACTATAAGAGATACTTTGATCAAACCAAAAATCGTTGAAAGAGTTAATTAGCATGCATCACCTCTATTTTTTTTAGAATTTTATACCCCGTAGTTATAAAAATAGAGGGGGGGGGACATACTTTTTACGACTTTGAGAGCTGATATCTCAAAAACCGTTCACTTTAAGAAAAATGTTTTTTAGAAAACTTTATATCATTTTAAAAGACCTTTCCATTGATACCCCACACGGGTATGTACATCGAAAAAAAAAATTTCATCCCTCAGTTACATGTATGGGGGGCCCCACCCCCAATTCTTTTTTTTACTATTTAGTGTCATATTTTTGTAGCGGTTCATACAACACATATTCCCATCAAATTTCATCACTGTAGTACTTATAGTTTCCGAGTAAATCGGCTGTGACAGACGGACAGACGGACAGACGGACAGACGGACATGACGAAACTATAAGGGTTCCGTTTTTGCCATTTTGGCTACGGAACCCTAAAAAAACAGAAGCAGCAAGCAAAGCGCTGTTCAAGAAAAAATAAAGAAGGAATATAAAGTGTTTGCTTCATCTCAGCAAAGTATTGGTAAAAGTTGTCTTGAAATTAAGTTTTATTTAAATGTTAACCTGTACAGAACCACTCCTTGTATTAAATTGGCTGATTTTTAATTATTATCAAAGTCATGTAAAAGAAAAAAAAATTCACTCTCCTATTTTATTAATGGACGATCATTTTCCTCGGTTAATGTCAATTTAGCCAACTTAAATGTAATTTTCGCTAAAGTTTTATATATTTTTGTAAAAAACCGTTCTTTGTAGTTAAAATAAAACGCTTGTTGTTTTACGGATGCAATGCAAATAGAATGCATTGAAATTCAATAAAAATAACAGTTTGCACAAATAATATATTTTTCCCGTTACAAATACGGAAGGCTTCCAATTCATATGTTATGCGATATAAGTTTTCTTTCATTTTCTATCTCACTCAAATTATAAAACCACACAAATAATATTAAAATAATTAATCGATACCTTATAGGTTTTATCCTACTGGTAAGCTTTGTCATAAATATTTAAGGTATTTTATCCATGAAGATTATATAATTTTATACAGCAAGCATTAATCTGTTGTCCCATTTTACGAACCTTAATACAACTTATTTACAATGTTGGTGAACTTAGCAGATCATTTTTAGCAGATCAAAAAAAAATGTGAGTTCTTATCGCGTGCAGTTGAGTTCTACAGTTCCTGATACTTTTTAGAAATAGTTCTGGCGTTTTTACCTTAACGAACGACATTTGAAAAAACCCGACCTGGACCCGGCTTAACGTGATGCTAAGACGTAATGCTACGACGTGATGCTACGACGTGATGCTACGACGTGATGCTACGGCGTGATGCTACGCTGTGATGCTACGGCGTGATGCTACGGCGTAATGCTACGGCATGTGTTACGGCGTGATGCTACGCTGTGATGCTACGGCGTGATGCTACGGTGTGATGCTACGATGTGATGCTACGGCATGATGCTACGGCATGATGCTACGGCATGATGCTACGGCATGATGCTACGGCATGATGCTACGGCGTGATGCTACGGCATGATGCTACGGCGTGATGCTTCGGCATGATGCTACGGCATGATGCTACGGCATGAAGCTTCGGCATGATGCTACGGCATGATGCTACGGCATGATGCTACGGCATGATGCTACGGCATGGTGCTACGGCGTGATGAAATATGACATAAATAAATTTTATAGTGTTTCATTTTACGCGAGTATTTCTAAAAAGTATCAGGAACTGTAGAACTCAACTGCACGCGATAAGAACTCACATTTTTTTTTGATCTGCTAAAAATGATCTGCTACGGGAAGTTGGAGATAATTTTTTTCAAATGTCGTTTTTTAAGGTAAAAACGCCAGAACTATTTCTAAAAAGTATCAGGAACTGTAGAACTCAACTGCACGCGATAAGAACTCACATTTTTTTGATCTGCTAAAAATTATCTACTACGGGAAGTTGGCAGATCATTTTTTCAAATGTCGTTTTTTAAGGTAAAAACGCCAGAACTATTTCTAAAAAGTATCAGGAACTGTAGAACTCAACTGCACGCGATAAGAACTCACATTCTTTTTTGATCTGCTAAAAATGATCTGCTAAGTTCACTAACATTAATTTACAGACCTTGATATCTGAATCTGTCTGTTCATAAAGAAACGTTCTTTTGAATCATAATTTCAGAGGACTTTAATAAAATCCGCTCACATATTATAACAACGTCGTCATTACATTTTGTTACTTGTTAAATGTAACAGAATTTCGGATCGGAATAAAAAATAACAGCTGAGTTAATTCGCACAACAACATCCACGTAGTGATCTTGTCGCGTTTGTTCGTTTAAATAAAGTTCGTTGCGAGTTTGGAATACGAAATTTCTGGAAAATCAGTTTGGGGCTCTCCAAATATTTTGCGACTAGAAACACGGATAGCTTGCCAGGTTTTCATAGTTTAGTATGGGTCGATATTGAATATGCTGTATCTTTTTTTGAATCTTATACGTCCTGGCGTTTAAGTTGCACTATATCATCTTCATTTTTGAGTGAGGACTATTCGGAAAACTGAACGTTTTTTAGCACATTTAACATTTATACGATCCTGAATCCTCCATATGGAGAATGAATTGTTCGTTTATAACGTATGCCCCAATTTCTATGTGACCTTTGTTTGTTAAGTATTTGTATTATAAAAGAAAGAAGCCATCACTTATCCATTTTTATCACTCAATGAATTATCATGTTATATTGTATTAACACACACTAGTATTTCTATATTTAACGTAAATTCACCAGCACGATCTAATATCACATTAATTAAAAATACTTGGAATTCCACTTACAATGACGAATGGCATACGTCACGGGGTGGAAAAAATGGAAAAATCCTTCTCGAAGATTCTCCAGTCACCAGTTATATTGGATTCCGGGAACGTCGATGTCCGATTACCATAATGTGGCCAATCTGTCTTTGACAATTCTTTTAAAGTTAAACGACTTTAGATGAAATGGAATCGCCTCTGCTCCACTTTTTTCACGATCTTAGAAAATAGTGAGTGAAATACGTTTCAATTATCAATTTTCAATCGACTTCAAAAAAGGAGGTTTTGAATTCAACTGTACTTTTTTGGGTTTGAATTATATACTAGATAGCCGATTGTGATGATGATTTTTGAAGTGAAACGTTGAGAGTAAAATTTCACCGTTGCGTCATGGCAATACCTGCACGTCATGGAGAACGCGACGATTTTGGTATATTTGAATCTTGCCAAAAAAATTTTACTTATGTCACGTGTTCAAAGCTAGGTTTACAGTTAATTAGTAGTCCCATTTAAATTTTGTACGTTTCTGACCATTTGAAGGTTTTAGTTTTTTGTTAAAATAATAATTATTTTCAAGCATTTGTATGAAACGAATGTTAATTAACTTCCCGGATTACGTTTTCATACTGAATGAGTTTCATTGTCGGTTCTGGCCGTGGCTAGTCTGCGCATTTGTTCTATATCGCATTTGGATTCATGCGAGTATTATTTAATTATGCCTGTTTTTGGTCCATATTCATAAAATTCATGTTCCGCATTACAAAGCCAGCTGTTCTTTTTGAATTAAGTTTTAAATTAGATTCATATTTTATTTAAAAATTTCCTACATATCCTCAAATATTTAATCATATTCTACAGCCTATTTTAGAAGATCTATATGAGATATACATAATATTATCTATCCTATATGAGACTCGAATTTTATCACTGTATATTTTAACTAAACAAATGTATACGGAGGTTGTTTTGGTATACGTATTGAAATATACATAAAGAAACGGACAACAAGTTCTACCTAAAGCCTGATGTACCTAAGTATTAAAATCTTGCATTAAAAGTATTAGGCTTAAGGGCAAACTATTCACAGAAACGCATTAACGGAAAATATAGAATAAGTAGATATCTACATAAAGTTTGCAATAAATAAGCTCAAACAACCGAAAACGCCTTAAAAATTTGCCACGAAAAGAAATAATAACTTCCTAAAGCCAAAGAAAAGGCACCATAAATCTCGAGATGGTTAGCGCCTCCAAAATCCGGTAACAGGGGAAATCTGTCTCTAAAGCTACTGCAAACTTTGAAGTACTTTCACTTAATGCGTCTAAAACTTGTTTATTGGAGGTTTTAATAGTACTTACTTGTATATGTTTTATTTTATTATATCAATTTTTAAATTAACATTAGCAAGTGTCTTGTCCTGCTAAACGTTCTGCTTTTAATCATATTGTTTATTAACCGATAATGATATTTATAATGGATATCGCAGATTATATTAAATTGTGTTTGTCTATTTCTCTGTTGATTCTAACTAATATCTAAAACAGTTAGTTTAAATAACATTTAACACGGACGAGGTCACGACCAATTTAAAGCGGATGTGGTCACGATGTGACATATAGGTACCCTATGTATCTCTACTCATAAAATAGCGTAGTTCCAATAAATAATAATGATCTTTTTCTAGTGAATAAATTATTATAATAGTTGTTATGTACAGTCTGAACCTACAGTCTGAACGTATATGGACTTATAATGGTGATGAGGATCATGAAATTGTTAGAATATTATATACCTATATGCTAAAAACTTATAACCATGCTCGGTTTTTGATACGTTTCTTCTTGATACATACCTAAAGTGATTCAAGAGGAAGATTTATACGTATGCTAGCTGCGCCCCGCGGTTCCACCCGCGTGGCTCCGCTCATGTTGGTCTAAGCGAGATGATATATTATAGCCTTCCTCGATAAATGGGCTATCTAACACTAAAATATTATTTTTTTAAATCGGACCAGTAGTTCATGACATTAGCACGTTCAAACAAACAAACTTTATAATATTAGTATAGATAAGTAAGATTCATAATGATAGTGAATCCGAAGAAGAAGCGGGGCGGCTAGCTAGTCTTGTACCTAAATAAATACACCAATCCAACACATGTTAGATAACATCAAAACGGCAAACGACGAGAAGTTTCCAGTGATGTAATATAAAACAGATAGACTGAAAAAGCCGTAGTTATTTTAATTAGTTCTGAGCGCGTCCCAGTAACGAGTGGAAAGTATTGTTGTGAAGTATTTTAATTACCTAGTTTGAGTAGCAGCTAACATAATTTAGGTGCTAGCAATTTTTGCTTATTTAAACTGGGAAAACATATTTTCCTTTTAATATCTGGAAAAGATAAAATAATAAATACACGGTTAAGTGTGTTTGCGACATTGTTTGCATAGAAGTTGATAAGACGAATTTTTTTGTCGCCTATAATGATTTCTCGAAAAATAGGCTATGCGGAAAAGTAATATTTTTAGATTTCTCTCTACATTGTAATAATACGTTTACGTAAATCAATATAGATTTGCTGAATTTAAATTTTATTGCTATAGGTACATGTAGTGAATTTTAGGTGATAGTTATTAGAAGAGGAAGATTAAAGAAATTAAATACTTTTTAATGGATTTTAAACGCGGTTTATTCATTTTATTATGTAACCCGACGTTTCGAACAGTTTACAGCGAGAGTGGTCACGGCCCACGGGAAGACAAATATAATTTCTTAATTAATAATACTTACTCATGTAAAATCAAACAAGAACACACACTCTTCATTATGTTAATGGACATGTGAACAAGCACTTGTGACATTTCCAAAACCTTAAGCCAATGCATAGCTACATAGAGTTCAAATAGAAATGTTCGAAGCTTAGTCTATGCTCCAAAAGCTTTACAATAAGGTCGTCAGCTTACTCCCTTGTCGTTCAAAAACTTTATTAACGAACCAACTATTGTGTGGTACACTGAGGAATACTGGACCGTTATTTTATTGGGCTTGATGTAAAGTTTGATGTAGTCAAACTAATATGGATTAATTCATATATGTTTAACGGTAAGTATAGTTTATGTGGGTCTTTGATCAGGCAATTTATTTGATTATAATTAATCACAATAATGTGGTACATAAATAACTATATATTTCAAATCTGAACTAAGTTTAGGATGCTAAACGAATAGGTATACTAAATATTACTTGAGCAATATAAAACAAGTCTTTTTTTTAATGATTTTACCAATTTCATAAAAAAGGCTCTGTGGTGAGATTTAAACTTAAAACAATTATTGTTCAGTGCATTTCATTTATATATATTTTAATGTAAATTTTATATGAGTAATATGGTTTTATTTTGCGCACAAACGAATTAAATCAGCCACGCAGTTCGCCAAAATAATTTCAGCTTATTTCGTTATTGAACGAAATTGTAAAAGCTCGTTGTTTTTAATTCTCGTTCCATTTTTTATTTGTTTCTTTATGACCGGATGAGATTAAAGGGATGAATGATTGTAATTTGTTGGATATTCATTATACGGATTTGTTTGAACAAAACAAACACGTGCAATGTATTTATTTTTTACCTAAAGGGCTTTAAAAGGGTTGGTTTACACAAGGCTTTGAACAACTGGAAAACGGTATCGATTTTCACAATGAAATCAAAGTTAGCAAATGATTACCAATTAGTGTGAATTTGAATCATGTTATATTAAATGCAATAAACTATACAGATTTAATTTGAGAAATTAAACACTATATTATGAAGATTGTTAATAATTGATCTAAACATAAGCTTTAATGGCGCCAACTACCTATTATTATTATCTATGTAATGAAATTAATTAAGTCGATTAATGTTATCTCTGCTTAGTATTCACTGAATATTGACTTGAAGATGTTGTTAAGAAATAACTATAATATTATTATTTTATTCATTCCTATTTTAATAATATAGTTTCAATTTTCATCCAATTCTATGAGAAACGTTGTCTGAAGAAGGCAACCTTTTTCCTTTTTGTTAAATTTGAAAGGACAAATACCGTCATTATTTCCATGGTAAAAGTGAAGTGCAAATCTTTTATTTGAATCGGAATGAATTCTAGTTTAGTTAGATTTTTTTATATATGTAAGGTTTCACAGGAAATAATATTATAATATATTATCTACTAATGATAACCGCGATATCATCTCCGGTTTGCGAAATTTTACAATAGCAGTCTTCTATACAAAAGTCCCTGCATATTATTATAATATAAAACTAAGTTTAAAAATTGTTCTTTTATTACATAGAATATACATTTTATAAAAGAACTAATAAAGTATACCTGCATGGAACCAAAAATTATATTTAGACAACACATACAGTAGAACGCAGTACAGTAAACCACAAAATACAATATTTCATAGCAGAATACATTTCTCTAATTGAACACAGTCACAATGCATATTGTTAGCATCAATATCAGTCCCCACACTGTCAATCCCTTATCTTCACATAAATGTCTACTTAGGATTCATGCCAGTATCCAATATCTGAAGATCCTCTATCAATTTATAAGTGATGTGGGGTGTGAGTAGATGTCATTTTGCGGTTCCGTATTAAAGTAAGATGTATAGCTATTGATATTATGTATGTAAAGTTTAAACAAGTTTTATACCAGATCATCGGTAAATTAGAACTTATTTTTAATGAAAGGTGAAAATACATCACCGAATAACTAAATATATATTATTTAGCTTTCAGAGTATATAATAGTATACTTTGATATTACATAACCCAAATAAACACGAATACAGCTTTATATAAATTATATAAAATGATAATCTATCTAATATCTAATATCTAATATATATTATAAAGGCGAAAGTTTGTAAGGATGTATGGATGTATGGATGTATGGATGTTTGTTACTCTTTCACGTAAAAACTACTGAACCGATTACAATGAAATTTAGCACACATATAGAGGGTAACTTGGATTAACACATAGGTTAGTTTTTATCCCGGAAATCCCACGGGAACGGGAACTATGCGGGTTTTCCTTTGCAAACGCGGGCGAAGCCGCGGGCGGAAATCTAGTCTATAATATAAAAATGAATCCCAAAATGTGTTGGTAAGCGCATAATACGAGAACGGCTGAACCGATTTCGTTAATTCTTTTTTTATTATATTCCTTGAAGTACGAGGATGGTTCTTACGTAGAGAAAACGTAAATATGTACCACTGTTATGATCGTCACTATTCGTTGGATAATTTAACCGAATGTTCAATTTTTACATTGTTTTCACACAAAGACTGACCTAGATTAATCCCAACTTTAGGCAGTTTGTAAAATTGCAGGCTAAAATAAAAGAATATTTTGAAACAAGACATTCTTTTCAATGGAAGTTAAAATCTTCTGGGAAATAAATTGCCCAGACTTTTTATCCACAAGGCTTTTAAGATATCATGAACAAAGAAATGAGAATAATGAAGGTAAGTGTGTTTTAAAAACCTTTAGTTTTTATTTTGTACAATTGCACACAATAAAATGTATGTCATGAAAATTATGAATAGAGATATGGCGCACTACTTGCTGTATAAAAGAACACTAGTATTTCATCTAAAATAATATGTTCTTCGTATGTTTTTTAAATACAGTGTATGTGGAAATAATGTTCTATTATTATAGCAGAGTGGATTTCTAACAAGGATAAAAGTCTATGCTGTAGAACTAGAAAGAAATCACAGATGCTATATGCGTTGCTCTAACTAAAAGAATGTAATTGTGTGGTTAACATATTATTATTTATTTATTTATTTATTGATACAGAATTATTCTTTGTACTAACAGTAATCTGTAATAATACCAAAGCATACATAGAATTTAGTAACAATATGTAAACAAAAATACAAACAAAACGGAGTTACATACTATGTGCATCCAAGTACCTGATACAGAGGTCTAGGACAGTATTTGTACTGCTAGCAAAAATGTCAATTGTGGCCTCGGAGGCCAGCACACGATTTAATAGATGAAGGGCCGAAGGGCCTTATTATATAGGTATATATGTGAATGTTTATTTACACAAATGATATCTGGGTATTAGTTGGATATTAAAAGTATACGGTTTCAAAGCTGATTATCTTCTAGATAGTTGGGCTGAACCAGCGGTTTTTAAATCGCAGTATATTCCTTTCACGACCTACAAGCAGTTTTTCAGGGGTACTAAAAATTTGTAGTGTGTGTCATACTCGTGTATGTGTTTAAATAAATCTTTTCTTAGAAAAGGTCTGTCACTTTGACTCGCACTTCTCAACTTCCTTATTCAACAGCATCCTATCATAACATACTCATGTAAAAAAGTTTATTTAAGGAATTTATGAATGGATTTCATTCAATCCTTCTTCATCCCTCCGACTGAACAGCAATCCACTTATGAGGAAAACCATGATGCTTCAATAAGGATAAAATGAATGTATGAAAGATCCCCTTTATTATTTTATTGTATTCCATCTCTGTGTCAATCAAATTGAAAATCAAGTGCCAATATAGAAAGGTATTTTAAGAAATCATTTCTTCAAATCATGGATGTAATTTGCTCTTGGTGTGCAATTTATTAGAATAATAAATTATATGTGGATGTTTAGTATGTTTTGCGTTTGTGTAAAAAAGGATATTTTGAATTATATAAAGCTCATAATTTATGAGTCTTAATAAATAGAATAGCGGAAGATTCATTACTTTAATCATGAAATAAATAAACTTTTCAAATCTATTCACAAAATTGATTATTGCACAACACAGAAACTAAAAACACATAGATACGTTGAATCATGTCACAAACTGTGATACAAAGTTGTATCGAAGAATACGAAATAAATGGTTTTTCATTTCACCCTTTGTGCGAGAAAACACGAGCGACGATATATGGGAACATTAGGAAAAACAATGCTCTATTGTGCTCAAAATGCTTTTGGGAAGCGCTCGAATAACTGACTGACCGCTGAGTGTGACGTCACAATCGATTAAAAATTAATCGCCGTATTGTCGGTCTGAATTATTATTCATTGCTATGATTTTATCGAAAGACAATCAATAAGGCCACTTGTTGAAGCGTAAAAGACTATAATGTAGGTTACAGAGTCGATCGTTAGATTTTTATTAACGACCTTTTTGTAAATGTGCTTCATATTTTGAATTTTTGATTAGTAATGATTGTGTATTATGACTTGTAATTTTACTGCAAACATTGAATAATCACTATGGCACATTGAATTGTGAATGATTGACTAATATTTATTATTTGTGCAACGTTTTGTTTAACTTTTACAAAGCATTATTATGATTGTAATTAGTCTTTCATAAATTTTTGAATGTATATATCTTTGTTATATTAATAAAGATAGAGTAATGTGCGTACATGTATAGTCTTGTTACAGTCAAAGCTCGAGAGGTCCTGTGTCGGATCTCCATACACGGTCTCGAAAGCCAGTTAGGTCAATATCAAAGGAAACTGATAATATAATATTGACATATAAATACAGTTTACTTATTGATAAAATCGATCACTAAAATACATTGAAGATGTACCTATCCTAAAGCACACATAGAACGTAAAATAAAAATAAAAATAAAACGCTGAATTTGTTGCTAAGCGCAAATCTCGAGAACAGCCGAACTTCGTTTATTCTTTTTACAATATTCCTTGAAGTACGAGGATGGTTCTTATGGAGAGAAAACGTAAACATGTAGCACGGGCGAAGTCGGACGGAACGCTAGTATTCAAATAAAACTTAATAATATCTAGTTAAACCACTTTCTGATAATATTACGACTTTCTTCAATACAATTCTAGTTTTATATTCAGACTCATGATTATCGAACATCTTCGGACATTACACGTAATAAAACCACAGGCGCAAAGTTTTGTTTGCTTCTCATACGGTATGAAGTTTATAAATTACTCCGAAGAAGACACCAGTATGTATCTAGTCTCAGCGATTGATAAAGTTTTGATGGATAAAGTTCCATACAATAGTGGTCTGTATTTAACATCATGATACAAATAAGACACTACGTACAAATCCACGATTAGTTATTTTGTTGTACTATAGTTATGAATCTTAATAATCCTAATGATATTCTAAAAATTATTAAATACCTATTTTTTATACTATGATCATTTTAATACAAATTTCTTACCCATTACAGAATCATCTGTAAATAATAGGAAGCCTGAGATCATGGACTCTGTAATATATGCCAATCTCGGATAAATAATTGAACAAAATAAATTCATTAAGTCAGGTCACACCTTGCATACGATCCCAAAGAATCGCAAATACAGCATCGACGAAGACAAAACAAGTAAATTAGCTATCCCTATCAGCGGGAAGAAGTTCTAGCAAACACTGGCGACACGCTCGACTGCCAACTTGTCTCCGAACTCGCTCCTACACTTCTAAGTAGTTTTTGGAATTTCGTTTTCACATCCGCGAATCGTACTGAGGTTGAACTAAAACTGTTCGATGCCAATTTGAATATAGTCCGTACTGTATTAGATGCAATAAAATTTATATGTGTATAAGAATTTTAGTGTTAAACACTCATTTAGGGATGTAATCTACCTTTTAAATGAAAGACGCAGTAGATATTCCTACTCAATAAAACGTATATTTATACAGGGTGTCCCACCGTCGGTATTCTAAGCTCAATGGAGGTTATAGCTTTGCATACGCTGAGTACGTAAAAAGTATACTTATAAAATTCCAGATGCATTTTTTTTCAAATAAATGAATTCTTAAAACTCTTTGTGTACATCCCTAACAAGCAACCCGCCCAACTTTGCCACCCGCACGTGAGCTATCGTTTAAGATTATGTTTTCATAGACAAAATGCTTACATTAGCGAAGCGTTATATGCCGGCTGCCCGAAGCTATAGAAGAAAACATGAATTTTAAGAAAAAATTGAGCAAAAATTTTTTTGGCATAATTTTGTTGTTTAAGTATTTTTTACGTGATCAGTGTATGCAAGACTACAAATTCCTTCGCGCTCAGTATACCGATAGTGGGACACCCTGTATAAGAATGTTAGTGTTTAACATAAAATTAATTAAGGAATGAAAACTACCTTAAATTAAAAGGTAGTAGATAATATGCCCACTACAGATGGTAACGCGCGTAGCACAACTCCGACTTTGGCGTAGCACCGTAGCAGTAGCAAAAAACCTCGTTTGTTGTATTGAACTATAACAAATTAATAGACCAATATGTTTTTTTTTCATCTATTTGCGTTTCAAACCTAAAAGTAATAGCACAATGTAATTTAAAGCTAGCTAATAAGATGTCGTGAAATGAAGAAAGCATTCCATACAATACTCTTGTTATTAACGGTAGCTAATGTTTCATTTCATCCGATATCTGAAGTACCAATAATTGTACCTGAAATAGTTACACGATTGATTTCTCAAACCTTCTCATAGGCCCTCTTCACAATAGGCAGTGTTGGGCGAGTATAGGCAATCACGATAGTGTAGAGGGCCTAAATGTCTATGATCGGCCGTAATATAGATGTTTATTCATAATCGCCGTAATGGCGGCAAACATCGACGATTATTTGTTGGGCCAACGCTGCCCATTGTGAAAGGCTCATCAATGTTATAGCTGATTCATCGTCCCTCCGTGATCTGTCAGCCTCAGGGCAGGTTATTTTAATCTCGACAATATACCGTTGGAGTTTATAAACATTGTTTTGAATCCTCCGTTGTATGTGTAAGGTTTATTTTTTAAAGTTAGCCAGCTGATTTTGGTTTCAATTTTAACCACTTTAAAATAAAGTCGGTATACGTTCAAATACGACCAACGTTGGTCGGATTTTATCTTTTGAAATAAAGTTTTTTCTTTTTCAGTTGGTGTCCTTTTTAGGTGGATTATCTTAAAACTATTAAGCAATTGTTGCTTTATTTCTAACTAATATATTAAAGTATTGGTAATTAGAAATATATAGTATATAATATAGTAAATAATATAATATACTAAAGTCACTTCAAACTTCTACTGATACACAAGAAATATTTCATCACCAGTTAAAGTCCCTTTGAGGATTATATTTCAATTTGTTCTTTAATAAATCAAAGAAAAAACTTAGCGTTCTACTTTATAGTTTCTAGCGTCGGTAATTTATAAGGCTGTGAGATGATTCCCTGCAGTGAAGGTCAACCAGGACAATCTACTTTTATATAAGCATTTTATTGAAGTGAAACTTCTTTAGACGCGTGAGAGTAAAATTTCAAGGTCGGGTCATGGCAATACCCTCACGTCATGGAGTAAGGCGACGATTTGGGTATCTTTGAATCTTGCCAAAGAGGTTTTTTTATTGCATGTAACTTTCTTATAATGGATAACTGGATCCATTAACATACTGTTCATATTATATAATATATATAAGTATTATTTGCGCAATGACAAGGAGCTCAAATCAAGACATTACAAATAAAACAGAAGAGTCCAACATGCTCAATGCTTATGGCCCCATTCATATAATATAATATAGGTATATATATTCATATAATATAAGTACAATTCTTATAGTTGCTTCATCGTCCCGCGTACTGATCAACATGATCAAAATATATAGGATTCCTGAGTGTTGTTTAATATACATTTTAATGATATAGGAAAAAATCCTGTATCATTAAAATTTTTATTTTCTGTAGTTCAAATAACATACATTTATATTGATGTTAATGACATGCCGAAGGTGTGGTTTCGAAGGAAATTAATCTCACCTATGATACGCGAAAGCTATCTCCCTGAAGTAATGGCGTTATGATCCGTTGCAAACTTCATTAAAACTCCATTGAGAAACCATTTTACAGTGGTTTATAAATTTACGATGCTATGTGATGCTTTTATAAATGAAAGTGGTTAGTGGATGTTGTGTTAATTGAATTTTTTTTAAATATGTGGCAAAAGAAAGTTGCAGTACTTTTTCTGAATAGGCTATAGTTTTTCAGAAAAGCTAATGCTTTATAAAAGTCCTTAATAATGGATTTGTAGAAAATCGGACTGTCAAACCAAGGGTTTTAAGGGTGTGATCTTGTTTTTATAACGATAAAAAGGGTTACGTTCAGGCCTGCTTCTATTGCAATTTGGTTTGTAAACTTTTGGAGCATCAAGTGATACTGTTAGTAGAAATACTTATTGACTAAAATGATTTGAAAATTAAATTTAAAATTATTTCACTTAGAACATTAATGTCTCCAAAAACTTTTGTTAATAATCTTGATGTTATACGAATTTACAAGAGGTAGTCTTTAATCAAATAATATTCCATGTCATATTATATCCATTCCAATAAAATTTGAATAGAGCTCCTCTGCTATTATATTCTTATGAATGCCCCAAGAAAAGGGAAGTTCAGAGGACAAAGGATGTTACAATGTACCTTATCCTTTGAACTAGTATAATTCGTCAACATCAGAACAGTATGGCCATCGTAATGGAAAATTTAATAGAGATTAAAGTTTAATCGGATCCTTTAACAACGGTTCATAGAAAAGCGGAGCGGAAGAGATATGGATCATTTTCATATCTCTGCACTGTTGTGAACATAAACTAAACCGTTTATAAATACATACCAGATAAGATTTTGGTTCACAAGCTCTTCATAATATAAATTTATAGCAGCATTCGTTTTATGAGAAATATTCCTATGTTCCTATTGCGTATTAAAGGAACTAGTTCCTTTTGTTTGTAACGTGTCTCCCAACTACGTAGTACGTATCTTGATAAAGATCCGTGTACAATGGAGTTAGATATCTCGGTTTTCGAAGTATCAATTTGCTGACGGAATCAAAGCGGCACAGACGTTATTCATGTACATATCTGAAACTTTGTATAGGTTATGTGCGATGTGATTGATATGAAGTAATTGTAATTTACTTGGTAATAGCTTTGGCCAATAATTCGTAAGTGTAGGAGACTATAGAATTTTTTCCCGTGTAGTTCTTTTGTTTGTCTATTGATACTTGGACTATAAACCGTCCATCTTTTAATAAATTAGATATCCGGGGTAACGTAAAAATATTTTTTCAAATCAACTAAATAATGTTTTCAGTTTTATTAGATTGATATTTATATTATATAGGGGCAAAAAATGATTAAATATTGCACAAATAAACAGAATCGAATGGAATACATAAAATCCAGTTAAAAAAGTATCTAACAGCCAGAAGAACTAAGAAATCTAATAGCCACCTTTCATGAAGAAAAGCTATCGCTGAACTAGATGGGAAATGCATTTGCATAAAGTCGTGTCGATAAAACGGTCTCCCATTTTAAACAGTTTCATTATGTCGCATTCATAAAAGGATAAAAAAACTAATTAAATTACTATTTTAAAATCTGCAGATAAAAGCGAGAAGTATACAAAAATAAAGAAATGACATAGATAGCATTTGAGCTTGTGATGTGCACTTGATACTTGTTTTTAATGATGTTTGCATTCTGGCATTTCATAATATGGGACGGAATTTCAAAATGATATCTTCAGTGTTCGCTGTACATCTCATTATCAAAGATCAAACTCTCAGTTGAACTGTAGATGGCGTTATATCAAATATCGGATAGTTTGTTCAAAGACGGAAGTTTATTACGAAGTTACAATCTCAGCTCCAATATTTCAACAGCTTGAAACAATAATAAAAGGAAAGGCTTTCTCAATTCAACATAATCAGAATCTGTTAGGCTAGATCGAATAGTTTGCACGGAATAAAAACGGGAATTCCACTGGACATGATCCAATAAGATTTGGAAGAGGGCCAAGTCACACCACGAACGTTAAAAGTCTCAAGCACATTGTTAGTTTCTTCCACTCTCGCCTTTAATTAATCGAAAAATCGTACTCATATTAATAAACTTTGGTTTGTTTTCTGAAGAGTTACAAAGTAAGAACGATTGATTTGTTTTGAATGTACTTTGATGATTTTAAGCCACATCTTATATATAAGAATGAATCGCAAAATGTGTTGGTAAGCGCATAACTCGAGAACGGCTGAACTGATTTCGATAATTCTTTTTTTATTATATTCCTTGAAGTACGAGGATGGTTTTTATGTAGAGAAAACGTAAATATGTACCACGGGCGAAGCCGGGGCGGACCGCTAGTTATCTATATAAATGCGAAAGAAACCAAAGCAGTAATATGTTAGTTGCTGCTACTTCAATCAAAAAATTAGGGTTTGGAAACCGGCTTATGTGAATAGTTCGACGTCATAACATTATGGAATATTTAAAAATTATGTAAAAAACGTATTCGTATTCGTAAACGTAACTGTTCAGAGAGCCTATTACAGCATTAAGGAATATATGGAAGATAAAAACCCATGGAGGGTTATCGCGTAAAATACAGTATAATATACAGTTACATATTTTGTAAAATTAAATTGTAATACTGATATGATTTAAAAGAGCAACTATGGAGTTTCTTGCCGGTTCTTCTCCATAGATACTGCTTTCCGAATCGGTGGTAAATGTAAAAATATGTATTGACGTTTCAAAAGTGCTTCTCCAAGAAGTCTAATTGAATAAATAAATGTTTGAGTTTGAGTTTGAGTTTGAATCTGCCAACCTGTTCTTGGCCAGCGCGGTGGATTATAGCAAAAGTCAAAAGCATGACTTTTGTCCCTGCAGTAGAAACTTTATATAATATGGGATGATGATGCTGAAAGCATCTCTCATTTTGTCAGATTTTCATATCCCACCTACTGAAAAGATATATATAAAATTTGGGGAATAAAAATGTGTTCTATTATTTTGCCATGTAAACGAATAGCAATAAAATAAATATAAATAATTTATGAACATTATAATGAGCAAAATCACCTTATTAATGTTAGTGTTTTGCAGTATAACTTACAAAAGATCATATTTTGACTTAATTTATGTTGTAAAAGAAAAATAAAATTATATACCATTCAAGGGAATATAATGCTTCAATTATTAACGTTTATAAAGCTAATAAAACAGGTCTACATTTTAAAATTTATTTAAAACGTTTCTGTAATTAAAATTGTTAATAACTATGTTTTTCTGTTGGAAATAAATGGAATTTTCTCTAGAAGTTTCATAATTAAAATTTTGTTAATCAGTAACAATTTGCATCGTAAGTATGTAAAGACTCAATTTGAACATTAATAATTGCCAAGGTTAAAACGGATTTTTTTTAATTGCCCTCTTGTATAGAAGTTACAATTTAAAGTTCTTACAAATTGGGATTCGCAGTAACTTTTTATATCAAAATTTGTGATTATCAATATTTTATACCATCACGTCATGGAGTAAGGCGACGATTTTTGGTGTCTTTCAATCTTGCCAAAGAAGTTTCACTTCTGACACGTGTGCTCGGCACACACACTCTTTTTTCCTTTACACCACAGATCTTAACTTATAACTATTCTTATTTAGCTGAAATAAACTAGCCCATGAAGTTATTTCGTTTTATTTTATTTGTTCATGAAGGCATTTAGAACCCGTCATTAAACTAGGTACATAAAACCGTAATATAAAATTGGGCTTTTTGTTTTATCTGAGAAGCAATTCATAGTATCTAAGGAAAACTGACCATACCTGAAATCTCCATTAATTAGAAACAGACATCATTATTATCTTAATATGAAATTAATATTTTTGATAGCGCAATTTAATAAAATTATAGGCAAAGTAATAATAGTAAATTATTCCCACAACATAATATTATTATCTTTAATACGATTATTTTCACAAGGAACAAGCGATTTACCACCAAATCACGTGGAATAGAGGCCATAAGTACATTTTTTGTTTTTACAAACGAGTAGGAAGAGGTGGATACAATAATTATAATATTATACCTATATCTGTACTAATATTATAAAGCTTTTGAATTTGTTTGCTTGAACGCGCTATTCTCAGGAACCACGGCTCTGATATGAAAAATTATTCACTTTTGGATAAAGTCCATTTATCAGGGAAGGCTTTAGCCGGTACCGGCACGCTAAGACCAATACGAGAGCAATGTGGATAAAACCGCGGGGCAAGGCTAGTATAGGTACCATAATTATGCTCAGAGATGTGGTGCAGAAATGTTATTATGACGATAAAACTAATTTAGTCAATTGCCTTAATTAAAATGATCATCGACCTAATTCCCTACGCAGCACAAATATAAATCACTGTCGGTTTATCTAAAACAGATTTAAATTAATGCGGTTAATCGTGATATACATATAATTTACATAACTATTGATTTTTATTTAGCATCCTGTTGTAGGTATACTTTTGTACCAATTGGTCTAAATATTTGCTAAAAATATTATACTGTAAATTGAGAGGTAACGGTTAAATATGAAACATTAAATAATAAATATATAGTACCTAAGTATACTGTTAACTAATTCAAAACGAATTCCTATCTCATTCCATTTAAGTTGTTGTAATCTATCAAGAAAAACATGACCAGAATCAAACCAGAATATTTCTTCACCAAAAATTTAAAAACAACTTCTATAAAACACTCTGCCACAATTTTCTAACGAGTATCCATAAAACATAATTCTATCTAACCCTGAAATGTAACGTACAAACAAAATTGCTCGAATCGTTTCAGTCCCATGTCTTGTTTTATAAAGTTTTATGCATTTAGTTAAAAATTTCAACAGCAAAACGGTATTTTTGTTCGTAAACACGAAACAATTGTATGGACAAAATGCGCAAACATTTCCGGTGGGAAAAATCTCGCCACGAGAACGCGGTAAAGCTTAGAAAACTCGTATACACAATGCATATGCTAATTTCAAATTATATTTTGTTATTTGGACGTTACTTCATGTTGGAGTTACGTTTTTGTAAGGGAACTTAACTGTAGAGACTAGAGACGTTTAATTTTTATATTAGAGTCGTATTATTTTATCATATAAAACTAAGATATTTTTATTTATTTATTTAGGATTTTTATCGTAGATACACTTAGTCGTATGCATGTATATTCATAGAAAATATTGTCAAAAGTAAAACCGAAATGATACTATTTTGGTTTTACTAAAGATGCTCTTTTCTAACGCAAAGCGTATCTTTTAAGTACTTCTTCACATCTTAAAAATACTAATCCCATGTGTACTTTATCATCTATAAGTTTCGCTTATCATTATATGACACTTATTATATTTTGTTTGTCTTATATCATAAAAATAACCAAAATCTCATTCCCCTAACTAATTTATTTACAAGCACGGTATACTCGTAGCGAATAAATTTTAAGCTCATCGTAGTGGAAGACATTTGCTTGGGCAAACGATGGGGGAACATTTTTGGGATACCTTTATCTTTACGTTTGCCGATTTGTGTCGTGGTTGCTGTTAAATAGCAGGGGTTTTAATATAAATAATCTTAGTAAAATATCTTATACTTTAGAAATTCATGTTGAATTATCTATGCTTATAATATTATACAGCTGAAGATATTGTTTAAGTAATCTCAAGAACAACTAGACCAATTTCTGAAAAAGTACTGTTTTCAAAAATGTAAGTGTTATAATGTACCACGGTCAAAGCCGAGACGGAGCTTTAGTATAACTATATAAAGGGAATAAAAAGGCAAACAATATTCGCTTTTTAATCAAAATATCACTGAAAATCAGCCATAACAGCCCTTTAATATTCTAGCATGATACGAGTACGCTCTGGCTGACACTGCTTTCTTTTGACATACGAATATGAATAATAATTTATTACCCGTTCCATAAATATAAATTATATACTTTACATCAAAGTGCCATGTTTTAAAATATTTATTTACAATTTTATGTTTTCTGAGAAGATGGTAATTATGTTATTTGTATTTGCTAAACCATAGTAAGGTTCTATGCAACCCATCATTGTTTGATTCAAAGAATTAGCTTAAGTAAATTCTTTACATTTCATTAAGTTTCAGATAGCTCCGTTAAAATAACAATTAAATGTAGCGACAATGCAATGGCTACGTCAATATTAAATTATTAGATAGACACTTTTCCAGAAAGTTCACTCACTTCCTACAAGCTAAATTAAAATACTAAAATATTACAAATGAAATAGAAACAAAACCCATTTGTTTGGATGCATACACATTATAAACGCTCTTAGACTTAATTACGCACTCACATTTCGAGAAATACATTCACGTAAGTATATTAGTGGTACTGCTCTAGAAATGTAACCGCAGATTTTAATTTCGTCTCATGTGCTTAATTTAAGCCTCACTACAAAGCACCTACGACTCCAAAATAATGGGTTTATTGTACTAATTGTGTTAATGCGTAGATTCCTTAAGGTCGGGGTGGCGGAAAAATGTTATTATGATAATGATTAAATGTTTAATGTTTATTTCATAATATAATTATTTTGGCACTATGCTAATATACTTTACCACATATTATATTTATATTAGTGCACTATTTTGACACTACCAAAAATCTAGCCTAGATTTTCTAACTCTACATAATATTAAGAACTTGATTAATTTGATTATTGCGCTACCAATAAGATTTATTATCATATTAAACCAGTAACAATTTAGAACGTTAAAATTTGAACGTTTTCCTCCAGAATTTGTTACCATATTAACATATGAAAGTACGTGCTATTCGCTTTTTTCTTACGATATTGTGACTGAAGTCAGTCACTAAGTACTATTAATAATGCAGGCGTTGTCGCGTCGGTTCTCTCTATAATATGCAAAAACTCATTAAATTCTTACTGTTCAAACTTGTAAGTTATGCACTTCAGGTAACTGCTACAGGTACGTTAAATACTGTTTTTATTGCTATGTATTTTAAGGCGCGGGTCAAACACAAGCGGCGCGGGCGCGGGCGTGCCATAAGCGCACCTCTTGAATCTGTTTTGCACCACGTCCTTCTTATACATTTTGTATGAAAGAATTTTGGAAAGGCGACGAGGCGGCACGCCACGGTTGCGCCGCGGGCGTACCGCAGGCGTACCGCAGGCGCGCTTCCCCCATCGCATCCAAATAGAGGTCAATTCACGGTCATACACAATCAAAAACAAATCGGGTGGTAGGAGACGGTAGCCTGTCAGTCAAAAATGTGTTCTCTCTGTGTGGAATTATATAGAGCTGCTATTACATACCCTTCTTCGTTTTATTTTTAAAGGTGAATTGAATTAATCGATGAAATGATTTACACAGGTGATGGCAGTAGGGAAAGTGAAAATGAAGAGGAGCATAATGAAAGTTCCCATGTATTTACAATGTCAGAAATAAAGATAATCCTGATTTTGATTGTGTTTTTTATTTATTTGTAATTGTAATAATATTGTGGAATGATCAGTACTGTAAATACTTTTGAACTGAGATTTTAATGATAAGATTTATATGGTTTAAATGTAAACCTGTGTTTGAAAACCATATTTTATCTATACTAATATTATAAAGAGGAAAGGTTTGTATGTATGTATGGTTTTCACGCATAAACTACTGGACCGATTTTGATGACATTTGGCACAGATAATCTTTAGACCCTGAGAAAGAACATAGGCTACCTTTTATTGCGAAATATGTACCACGGGCGAAGCCGGGGCGGACCGCTAGTACAATATAAATTTTGTGTTATTTTAACCTTCTTTTCTTCCATCATTACACCAGTACTACTTTAAAATTACTTTAAAAGTACTATAAAATTTTCCAAGTAAATTCCAACATTTCCAACAAAGATATATTTGCAATCGTGGGGTTATCCTCGCTATTTACTTACAAGGAATTATCAAAACAAAATCGTTACTTTCAAATTAATGTTAAACTCTTTTAGCACAAAAAACATAATTTTACTAAATTATGCATGAAGAAAATGCATTTAACCACTCTATATAAATATCATTTTCGGACGCCAACAGCGCGCCCGATGCGCGCCGGCAGGCGCGCCCGCGGTGCGCCCGATGCGCGCCGCGCCGCTTGTATATGTCCCGCGCCTAAAGAGAGAGAATGCTTATAAAATGTGAATTTTTTGAAGTTACTTTTGTAAAATTAGAAAAGATAATGCATATAATAAATAATCATTGAATAAATTGGCTTCTATGAAAGATTAATATGTTGTGTATTATTTTGAATATAATGAAAAAGTGAAGAATAATGTTTCGTAATTGGAATATATTTTTATAGGCTCAATAGGAATGTTAAATATTTCAACTTTAAATGAAGACGTTTTCAAAAGTTTGAGCCCTCGTCAAAATTGCTCTATTTAAATTAATTAGAAAATTCGTTGCAATTTCAAAAATTAAATTAATGCTACTTCGATTAGCCACAAGTTTAACTTGTAAGTTCATATAAAGTTACGTTGATCCGATTTTAAATTAAAATGATAAATTGGGAAATGTTGATATATTTTTCTTCATAAATAAATACTCTTAATTTGCGTGGTTTATAAAGTATTTTATTAAATCTTAGATAAAGTTGTTTTTGTGCTTACATTTGAAAATATTTAACCTTCCTTTTTACTTCAGAAAAACAGAGAATTATTTATCTAAAAAGATAATTAATTCAGATATTATCAAATCTTATGCTTTTAAACAAAAATAACATTGCGTTAAATTAAAAACTTTTTAAAATTTCTTACCCAGCATTCTATGCTTTACAATAGTCAAATATAACACGCTGGTAGGCGTAATAGCAGCCCTCTCGGTACATTTATGCAAATGAATATCAAAATTCTTCTTACAATATCTCATTCAAAGCCTACAGAAATAATTGGCGATTATGCCAATTTCATTTGAAATGACTTCAAAGCATTTTCTAATGATTCTTTAACCTAAATGAATACGGCTATTGTCGGCTTTGTAGGAGATTAAAGGTATGATGAAATACGATCAAATAAATGTAAATACGTGTATCATTTATCTTTTGAAGTGGGTGCAATATGATTAGGGAAATTAAGGTAGGTACTTATAAGGAGAAAATTTCGCAAGTTCAAAGGCTCGTGCTTTTAAAAATAATTTTTAGGTTTTAAAATTGAATAAGGCAGGCAAGGAACACTTGTATTTGCTATTTTAAAAACAAGCAAATACAATAGGTATTGCTACAGTTTCTGTTTGATATTAAACAATAACTACATGAAATGATACAAGCTTTTCAATAGTCAACAATGCTTAATGTATGTTATATTCATTATTTCTTATATAACAGTATAAAAATGTTGTCGTGTATGTTAATTTTAGGTAAGAAGACTGTAAAATAAATATCATGTACTCATAAGAATATTATGTTGAACGTTGTTTAATGCTCAATACTAGGCTCTGATAAAGACGACAAATAGCATATTATTTACAAAGAATCCTTTTTAAATCCAACCCATCTCAATCTTGCATTATGACACCACCAATAATAGTCAATTTGAAAGGGAATACCGAAGTCGGGTGGCATTTTGCAAAATCCAATTTAAAAGGCAAGGTTTCATAGGAAAAATTGCTCGGATTTCTCGTTCAAAACAATCGATCTTGACCGTTTTTCCTGCTTTTACAAAGCCCGAGGCTGCGGTATTGTAACGATGTTTTCGTGGACCGTAATAAAACGTTTCGCATGTCGTCCACAGAGGGGCCGCGTGCGGACGGCGTGAGCCAAATTGATGGTCCACTCCATCGACAATGAAATGGTCCTTCAAAATGTACGAGCTCTGGTCACTAAGTGAAATTCACGTTTGATTAACTTTTCTACGACGTATGCTGGAGGAACGCGCTGGTACGTGGCTAGTGAACTAAACGCTCAGTGTTCTGTTCGGACAAAGAGAGCGATGACGGAAGTAACTTTTGATTAAAATATATTTTTTACAATGAGAAATCGATTTCTGACTACAGATCTTATCTGTATCAATATTTTAAATATTAAATATCTGGCTACGATGTGATATACTGCAAATCCAGAATTGAATAATGGAATAAATACCATATACATATAAACGCACACGTATACTTAATTAAAGCGAAACAGCTTAAGCAAGCTGCGGCACAGGTGCCAACTCCGACATCGGTTTTGTACATCCATCGTTATTACGCCGTAAAATAAATATAATATATCTACACTAATATTATCAATCTGTAGAGTTTGTTTGTTTGAACGCGCTAATGGTCAGGCACTACTGGTCCGATTTGAAAGATTATTTCGGTGTTAGATAGCCCATTTATCGAGGAATGCTATAATATATCATTACGCTAAGACCAACAGGAGCGGAACCATGCGGGTGAACCCGCGAAGTGCAGCTAATTATATATAATACTAGCGGTCCGCCCCGGCTTCGCCCGTGGTACATATGAAAAATAGATGTTGGCCGATTCTCAGACTTACCCGATATGAACAGAAAATTTCATGAGAATCGGTCCACCCGTTTCGGAGGAGTATGCAGACTAACATTGTGACACGAGAATTTTATACAGGGTGTAATCGTTAAGTGTGCACAGGCGATTTTTCCGTAAGTATTACAGATAACAAAAAACTTTAAACTGATATCGAAAGTACTTAACCTAATGAGTAAAATGGCCGTAATAAATTTTTAAAAATAAATCGAGAAATATCAAAAAAATTATCTTTAAACCCTCCCATACATTAAGTATGAAATATGAATATCCCATATACATTTAATATGAAACATTTTAGCTTTCTTTTTCTTTTATGGTTTTCTGCTTTAATTACTTCCCAAATTTGAAGTGGCATTTTCCACGCTCTTTCCGGACATTTTCACGCATTTTCCGGATATTTTCCGGGGATTTTCCGAGCATTTTCCGGGCATTTTCCGGGCATTTTCCCACGCTTTTTTCGGACATTTTCACGCATTTTCCGGATATTTTCCAGATATTTTCCAGGCATTACCCAGGCATATTCCAGGGATTTTCCAGGCATTTTCCCGCATTTTCCGGACATTTCCACGCATTTTCCGGATATTTTCCAGACATTTCCCAGGCATTTTCCGGGAATTTCCCAGGCATTTTCCGGGGATTTTCCTAGCATTTCCCAGACATTTTTTTACAGGCTATGCCAGAGAAATGTCCGGAAAATGCCTGGAAAATATCTGGAAAATACCCGGAAAATGCGTGAAAATGCCTGGAAAATGCCTGGAAAATGTCCGGAAAATGCGTGGAAATTTCCGGAAAATGCGGGAAAATGCCTGGAAAATCCCTGGAATATGCCTGGGTAATGCCTGGAAAATATCTGGAAAATATCCGGAAAATGCGTGAAAATGTCCGAAAAAAGCGTGGGAAAATGCCCGGAAAATTCCCGGAAAATGCTCGGAAAATCCCCGGAAAATATCCGGAAAATGCGTGAAAATGTCCGGAAAGAGCGTGGAAAATGCCACTTCAAATTTGGGAAGTAATTAAAGCAGAAAACCATAAAAGAAAAAGAAAGCTAAAATGTTTCATATTAAATGTATATGGGATATTCATATTTCATACTTAATGTATGGGAGGGTTTAAAGATAATTTTTTTGATATTTCTCGATTTATTTTTAAAAATTTATTACGGCCATTTTACTCATTAGGTTAAGTACTTTCGATATCAGTTTAAAGTTTTTTGTTATCTGTAATACTTACGGAAAAATCGCCTGTGCACACTTAACGATTACACCCTGTATATAAGAAGATGTAATGTAATTCACCATTGGTCTCTGTATACAAAACGAGTTATACTCAGAAAGGGATTGACAATAGAAATGGTTAGATTTATTATCAAGACACTTGAATAGTTTCTGTCCCCAGGCCGACCCTATCTCGAAAATTATGTGCTGATCCTCACAATAAACTTCAGTTTAGTCCAGAACTTGGTCATTTATATCACTGTGAAATTTGATAATAATCGTTATGTAAGCTAATATTATCTAGTTTGTTAATATACTAATACACTATTAAATATCACTTTTTATATTTATGTTTTTTTTTTTCAATTTAAAATGATTTGTAGAAATGAAACTTATTGGAGGATTTCATTGTGTCGAAGGCATATCTTTGCTACCATCATTGTAAAATACGGAAGTAATATGACATAAATGAATGAATAAAATCTATACAGACTATCAAGACAATATATCTAAATTGAATGCAATATCAATAGAAGTGCTTATATACACAAAACATAGGTAGTTGGTAAACAAATTGAGGACTTGATATAACCGAATAATATTGAATCAGCTATAGATGTATTGATTCTCAAACAGTCTCTTTGTTGATGAGATTGTGAAATACTGTTGTCTGTTAATTTCAAATTATACAAATACGAATAATATATATGTATACTTACTATTATTATAGATAAATACGTTGCAGCTACTTTAAACCGCATTGTATAAGTTAACATGAAATTATATCTGATAGAGTTACTAAATCTCCGGATGTGGCTTCGCCTTCGCCATTGTAGAAAACTTTACAATTAATTACATGCTTAAATCATCCCCTAGTAAAAACTCTATTTATTAAAAAAAACCTATCAAAATCTATTGCGTAGTTTTAAAGAAATACAGCGACTTAGTTTTATACTATGTATTAAAAAAATATATACGTCGAAAATTATGTGCGGAAGTTAACACAGGTGCTCGTATGCTAAAAAATTAATAGAAACAGTATCGTTTAAGCTCTTTCGTGTCAACGCACTTGATTATACATGTTATAATCTATAAAAGCAACGATACAATAGGGCCGTCACGTTTGTAACCCTTACTAAAGTACCCTCTCGACAGGTGTATTGCATTAACCTTATCCCAACAATATTAAAGGTCGTTAACCCTACGGGACAAAAAACATCGCTGAAACAATGGCTATGATTCATTTACAAACCGTTTTCCGTTTTAGAGATCAGTATAGACAATTTATTTGTTCTAATTTTATTAAGATGAGCTTGGAGCTTCGATTTCGAAATATACTGAAATAATAAGTTATCTTATATCATCGTATAATGTATAAATATTTCTGAGCTACTGCATTTTGTATTTAAAATAAATATGTCGCTTTTATGTGGACTCTTGTACGTCATTCGTATATTGTTTAAAAAACCTTTAATAATTTAACGCTTTTTTATGTTGCTCAATATATCCTCCATCATTACAGAAAATTAGTCAGTTATTTTGCTCTTTACATACGTACACTCTTTAGTCTTTACATACAGAACCCACACAGAGTTAGCGGGTACGTTTTTTATCAACATTCATAGCCCAGTGACCGTAATAACCGGCTTAATGCGTGATAATGACTTATCCGTCACAAATTATCCGGGCGCCCGGTCATTCCGGATTAAGGCTCACGAAGCGCTGACCGCTAATCAGTAAGCGTGCGTGATGTTCACAAATCATAATCAAGCCTTGAGTAATGGCGGTGTGACTGCTGTAATTATGTTTCGTTGAGGGAATTAGACAATTAGCATGTGAAATTATGGTAGAAGATGAGATGCAAAGTTTAAAGACGATGAAGATTATGTTTAAGTGACATGTGCAATGCGACGTTTAACGAGCGCATTATTTGGGAATTGAAACTATTTCGTCAAGATCGGTCTCATACCATTGCATTAAGAGTTGCATATACTGCTACCTGTTGACAAATATGTTTGTATTTATAATTTGCAATAAAAAAAAACATAAATATAGGCTCTGCATGCTCTACATACGTGTTCGCCTGTCTTACCAGACACGCTATGAAATTATTACCAATAAAAACATTTTTGTATCGTATCATCGTAATACTTATTCACTGGCAAGCAAACATAAAAAGTAACAGAACATGAAATTACATGAATTAATTCCAACAAAACCATAAATTCAACGCAATAATTTCCCTATAACATTCCCAATTACCAATTACAGTAATGCAATACGAAACAAAAATTTCAAGAAAGTTCACTTGCAAAGTACGTTTCAAACTTTTCTTAAATAAAACGCTAGCACGTAGCCAAACTGAATGCAGTAATGGTCTACGTGACGCGGTATCACTGCTTTTAGCGGGAACATCGCAACTCGTAAACTTCTGCTTGCATTTATCATGTTTATGATGCCCTGGTAATAGCTTATTTTGTTTGTTCTAGCTGTTATATGCACGTGAGGTCAGTTTTATCTGAGCAAGGATGGAAGGATTCTTTTTTTGTTTGTAAGAAACATTTCTGATTTTGTAGGTTGCCGTGTTGCTATTGTTATGCAGATTAGAATTTTAAATATGATTATAGATTATGAATTTTTAAATTATTATAATTCATTTATAAATAAAAAAACATATGATGTTTTGTATTAGATACCCTAATGGCAAGTGCATCTCCATCTGAAATAAAATATACTTAAATACATATTATTTCACGTTATGAACATAATGTATTGGTGAAGGAAAATGTATATATCTACGTATTAGATCTACAGAAACAGTATTAGATATAATGTGAAATGCAACGGATCGAATTAGATCTTCAGGAACAGCTATATGAACAGATTATCTAAATTGGTTCTATTTCTTCCGTCAAATATCTGTTTTTGTCCATGTCGATACGTATGTCCCTATATATCTTCTGTAAACATACACACACACATATATATATATATATATATATATATATATATATATATATATATATATATATATATTTCCACTGTTTTATAAACAATGTGAATGCCAGTAAACAGATTGAATCATCAGGATCATACATATCTGTGATGTGGAGTGATGGATGTAATTCCCACAAAGGGTGGGTTTTGATTGATTGGCCCCTATGGGCGTTAATTTAATTAAATTCAGATTCATTTAGACATGAATAATATAGGAACATAATTTGCTATAGTGTGTCATATATATTGATGATCAAAGTATCAATTAATTTTACATCATTTTGATAAGGTAGGTATTTTGAACACGAAAAATGGTTTAAACACTTTGGTTATCCTTTTACATTGATATTAGTATACAAACTTTGAGTCACTTCCACGAAAGAAAAGTTTGATGCAAAGAAAATTCGCCGAACCATACGTATTCAAAGTTTTCGTATCTAGTTATACATCACACTGTCTACAAAGTATTATTAAATTCATTATTCCACACACGCTTCCGAGATCCCACGTCGCTCTCTTAACAACCCTCTATGATAATATTGTGTGGATTTTATATCCCTTGCGCACGACCCTTTATTTAGGTGAGATTTTTACATGTACCTACGATATCTCATTATTTTCGATTATAGTTTTTGTGTTATATTACAAATAGCGTATTTTTATATGATTAATAGAACGTTTTTTGAATAAGTAGTTTGTTTTGCTATTCAATGTATTTGTGCAGTGAGGATATCCACAGTCGTCATAATATCAAAATGTGATTGTGATGTTAGCTTGGCTTTTATCTTTATCTGTGGGAAATGTATGTGTACTTACTACTTATATTATTATCACGCAGCATATTTGTAGTTAGCTTAATTTATTATTTATTTTTTATGTTTTTAATTTATAGGTTAAAATATAACTGTTTGTAAATTGAACAAGGGAGCAAATTTAAAATGATAATATCTATAAGATCTTAATCAAGAGCGATTTCCATGTTTCCAAATTGCCAACATGATGTATTGAAATACAGAATACAGGACGGAACATTCTCGATTTTCAAACGACAATTATTATCAATTCGTATCCCACGAGTCGACATAACATTATCAACTTCCATTCTTATTATTTAGAGAGAATTGTAAGCGAATACAACAATAACAATAAAGATGGATATAAACGAATATTATAGCGTACAAATGCGGTGTTTTATTTGGTTGTCTGTCGAACAATGTTTTGGACATCATCCAATATCACTTTGGGTATATTAAGATCCGTTTCAATGTTTGACTCGATATTAACGACACAATTAACTGACAATATTTCGAGGCTTTATATAAGGGTATTGAGTATTTCTGAATAGAACGTTTTTATCTAATTATTTATTATTACAAAAGGTCTGAAGGCTTTTGCTAATGTTGTTGTTGAGTTGTTATATAAGATATGTATACTGTATAGGCTTTTCCATTTTATAATACTCATTAAGCTCTGCAAATATTGGTTCTGGCTCAATAGAAAAAGTGAAACGTAGAATTTGTTTCGCTGCTTCACAATTTAATACTTATATATCATTTTTTAAACAGATAATTATAACAAAAAAACATTTAGATTCTGTGAAACTGACTATTCTGTCCGTGTCCTTTCAGACTGAGTCTCATTTCCAATGATCATTCCTCATCAGAGATCGAGCCACACTGTTAAAATTTCTGACCCTGATCAGATGAATTAAGACGATTATTCTACCCATACTCAAAAGTCTATAGTTTATAAACTTCCCACGTGCAAATATTCTCTTCATATAATTCGAAGCTATAGTTTTTTCGTATCGTTATTATCCCCTTTAATCAAATAGCCTTTGATCAATTAATACGCAATCATTATTGGCATGTCAAGAAAGGTGAAAGGGTTCAACTCAATTTTGCTATTAATAATGTGAAATGATGAAATATATTGAATTCTAAGCGAAAATTAAGCATAATTAATAATATTGTTGTTTACTTGTAAAACTGTGTCATTTAATTAGTAAGAGGTAATTTTTTTATTTATTTAATAAGTAAGAGGTAATTTGATATTTAGTTTTATAGCATTCAAATGCTTTAAAAATAATAAAAAATAGAAAAATCTTGATCACGAAGCTGGATTAGAACCTGCGTCTCTCTGTCTTTCGGTTTTATGTGCCTAAAAGACATCCACCCCAAAAAATTGATGACTAAATAAGTGCGGAGACGACCCCGGCAATAAAAACAGTGTATATCGGAAATAATCTTTTATTCAATATAATAATTTGCTCTGCGTCACAATTTGTCGTAACGAAGTAACATATAGTCGTAGAAACACAGAACGATGTAGAGGAATGTAATAAAATTATCCATACCCTTGTTACAAACACATAAGTTGGCGGTTAAGCAACTTTCAATTCGATTAGTTTCTTTCACGTTCACTCGTAATGGTTTTGTCAAATAGAATGCGTTATACGATATAACGCCGCGATGTATTGTACAACGATCTATCGAATTTGTCAAATAGAATGCTATTAGATAGAATGCGTACTTAACGCGCGTCAGAGAGTCGTCGCTTCGTTTGATGATGCGCTACCGCTTAGTGCAACACAGTTCGCCGTCATAGCGCGGCGTCAAGCAACCGCTTTTGGGATCACGGAGGAATTCTACCATTATTCGTGGTCACGTCATTGAAACGGCTGGTCGGACTCATTCCAGGCAAGATTTCTCTACTTAAAAAAAAAGTTTAGCGCTTTGACGCGCGAAGAACGCTTGCTATGTGGCAAAGCCATTAGGTTGTACGAATTTCTAGCAACACTTGGCTAACGAGCTACAAACTCGATAAGAAGGATTTAGGAACTCGATTAATTGTAATGCGGTTTCTTTCATTTGGTTCTTCGAGAAGTTTGACAGCCTCGTACATATGTAGAGCAGATTATGGAATTGATAAATGTAGTGGGAATTAAATAAAAACGAAGGCCCTTGCTGACGAAAATTATTATGATTTTAGACTGAATAGTTTCCATTTTTTTTGTTTTACCCACGCTACTTAAAAATACTATCTCAAAATAAACATAACTTGCTCATCCTGCAGAAAAAAAATATTACTAAGATAGAGCAAAGATTTTGTGATTTTTTTATATTTAACATAGTTTCTGCGTAACTTTTTCTGTAATTAAAAAAATAGCGCACTTTTTAAATTGGAGCGTGCTTAAAAAACAGCAAAACATTCGAGCGATCGCGACGTAGAGCTAAAACCAACATCATATAGACGTTTCATCTTTTTTCAAGTATAATTCTAAAGAAATACTTATATAAATTGTAAAATTCATGATATTTTAATAAAAACTCATCTTCTTTTAATAAAAAACATGTTTTGTAAAAACCATACTAATATTTAATAAAGATAATATAGAATAGAGTTTTCACGTGGAAACGCTTATGATTGGACTATAAATACAAGCTTCCAATAAGCTGTATTTTGCTCAATAATTCGTAGGTGGAAAAAATGGAATTCTATATAAACTGATAATGATCAAGTTATTTGTGACGAAATATATATTATGGAGATAGAACTTTTTAGGTCACACGTAAGTTATTGTAACGTAGTTTACATGATTACGTGAAAGAACACATAGGGAAAATTTCGCTTGGTAAGTCATCAATTATTTCAGTCTCAAACAATGTGAATTTATACAATATCTTACAACATAATATGTATACGCATAGGTGGGTCTTCACGGAGGTAGTAGCCTCGTGAAGCAATTGCTGCGCGAAGCAGCTCAGTCAATATGAACGTGTCTCGGCCTAGGAAAAGGTCAGCACACGTTTTTTTTTGCTTTTCGAGGCTGCTCACTCTATGGAGACCCGCCTTATGACGTATGTCACATCGTAATACATGTAGTGGAACACTAGTAGAAATAAATAATTGAACAAGAGTTTTGCATTTTCGTCAACCAGATTACCTTGCTAATGCTAAAAAACATTTCTGTGCTAACGCGTTAGTGTATTTAATTCACTATGGTTTTTCGAACACTTGCTAAATAACTTTCCCTTACAGCATTTCGAAACTAAACAAGCGCTCGCTTTACAGACATTTACGCTCCAGTGTTCAAAGAGTAGCCAAGTTCTATATTAGTTTAAGCTTGTAACTTGTAGTCGGGACTTAACAATATTAACGTGAAATTATTAGTGAATAAAAGTTTTGGAAAGTATGTTCGATTTATGATTAATGTAATACTAAAATTGTAATACTGACATGATTAAAAATAGCAACTATGGAGTTTCTTGCCGGTTCTTCTCCATAGATACTGCTTTCCGAATCGGTGTTAAATGTTAAAAATATGTAAAAATATGACGTTTCAAAAGTGCTTCTCGAAAAAGTCTAATTAAATAAATAAATGTTTGAGTTTGAAGTAAAAATGTAGGTACTTGGATTGAGTTATGAAAAAAATAAACGTTTTATTAAAATCATGATTTGCGTTTATAATTAAAAAAATGATTGTTATTTTTATCTTAAACTTTTAATTAGATTACTTAAACTTACAAAACTGTTTACGCACGGATAGACAAGAAAAATATAAGTCTCTAACATCACTCTCGAAACTAGGTTATTTTGCAAATACTTTATCCGGGGCCATTTAAAGTTTAAGTCCGAGTGAATAGGTAAATGGCAGGAAAGTGTTTTTAGGATTTCTAAGTGGGCGATTTGGGTAATGTTGCTTGAATCAAGAGAAAAAGACCCTTTAACGTTGCGCTTAAAGAAAGGTTATTCAGCGCAACTAAGGTCGCTTTATGAAATGTTCAGAAAGTAGAAATAGACGCTGTATTCCATAAATATATGTGAATGTCTCTTTGAGTGATGTATCTCAAAGCACATGTAATTTTAACGAAACCTTTGATGAGTTGCGGATGTTAATATGTTGAAGTTCAATGAACTAAGTTAAAAACTAGGGATGTAACGATACCGATACCGATACCGATATATCGGCCGATATATCGGCAAGCCGATATATCGGTATCGCCGATAATAAATCAACCGATACCGATATTTTTTTATTAAATTCTTTCTTTTCTTTTATGTTTTTGCATTGTATTCATTCATATTGTTTTATTTCTGTTTCTGTAATAGTGTTAAGGAAGAGCAGAACCTCCTGACTCAAGCATTCTATTTGCTTACTAGGAGTGTTCCAATCACAAATTTATTTATGTAAAGGATGAAATAAATAATTTTGAATTTTTTTAATTTTTAACGTGATAACGTTTTTAAAATCGTTTTAGTCGGGTGACATGTTCATAAACTTGTGTCACACCAAAACCTCACGAGCGCGAGCGCATGTATAACGAGAGAGAGACGGACCGATCTCCCGTTTCATCTCGAGCACTGCCACTGCATTATGTTATCACGTACGTAAACATCTCGATCGTAAACCTACTTTACAAACAACCAATTTTTTTGATATCAAAAAATTCAAAAACCCGCGCACAATGAACGATGCGGGAGGCCGCCCGCGCGTGCGCACTTTGTTTTCTGAAAAAACTCTACTAATAGTAAGCTTTTATTAGGTACTGATTGTATGTGTATTATTTAAAGTTTAACTGACTTTGTAAAATAATAATACTAAAATACATTTATTTTAGTATTATTATTTTACAATGCCAAATCAAAAAACAACAAAACCATTGTTGTTTTTTGATTTGGCATTTTTATTTAAAAGAATACGATTAACAGTTGTCTCTGTTAAATGTTGGTAACTTTTTATGCATAATTCACTATTTATTTTTCTACCAAGCCATCGATATCGGTATCGGTATCGGTATCGCCGATACATTACCACAAATATCGGTATCGGTATCGTATCGGCAAAATCATGTATCGTTACATCCCTATTAAAAACCAACTATCTAATACATGATACATGAAAATAAATATGTTTACGTTTTATTTTAAAACATACTTTTCAGTCTTAGGAGATAATATTATGTAGGTATCTGCATTTATTACAAAAGTTTATTTATGCAAAAACCAAGCGTCATTTAAGCAAATTATAAAAATAATAATTTCCATTGCATTACATGAACATTGAATGTAAAATATATTGTGTTCATTCATGCCTTCGTTTGCATTTTGCAACTGTTGCGGCAGCAGACTAAAGTCTTTTGTAAACAAAAGGATTTTAAATCGTAATAATTTAAGGAAATAAGTTAATTTATTATCTGTCAGCTCGTTAAGGAAGTAGGTTCTGATAGCGCATAGCTTGAATAATTCATGTGTGTTCACGATGAGACGAAATTGGAGACTGTATCTCGCGTGTAACAACGCTTGAAACCGCTTTACAAATAGTCGGTATAATATTATTATTCCTGTAGTATATTGTTGTTTTGGTGCTTCACTGAATGCAATTTAAGACGATTATATTATATTATATTGGTCGATTATCTTCTATCTGGTAAAATAATAGAGATATTGAATCAAACAACAACGTAAATAGATTTTCAATATGTTTATTCCTAAGTTAAATATAGAGCAATAAGTGTTTTAGAACAGCTTGCAAAACCTTAATTGTGATATTGTTATAAGTAGATCGTAATACTATTATAAAGGCGAAAGTTTGTAAGTATGGATGTATGGATGTATGGATGTTTGTTACTCTTTCACGTAAAAACTACTGAACCGATTACAATGAAATTTAGCACAAATATAGAGGGTAACTTGGATTAACACATAGGATAGGTTTTATCCCGGAAATTCCACGGGAACGGGAACTATGCGGGTTTTCCTTTGAAAACGCGGGCGAAGCCGCGGGCGGAAATCTAGTATAATATAATGCTATCAATGCAAATGCGTGTTTTGCCTACAACTATAATATATTTCCATTAGCTTAACGCGACTTTATCCTGAACAAAATCTTCAATGAAAAAAGTGTAAGAAAATCTTTCATCAAATAATAGAAAATTCGTTTATTTTATTATAGGAATTCGATATAAAATAATGGCTGACTGTTAAATTAAAACAATTGCTGAAGCGTACATATTTGTAAAAGTTTAATTGAATTGTGGTTAAATATTAAATTTCATGGAAATAGACTTCTATTGTCTCTGTGTTTATTGTAAAGTTTGTTTTATAAGAATTGACCTGAAAGATTATAAGAACCCTACTTTTAATTATTCAGTTATTTTTTAACTTCGCTGTAGATTTTTTTAGTATCTAATATCTAATATATATTATAAAGGCGAAAGTTTGTAAGGATGTATGGATGTATGAATGAATGAATGAATGAATGAATGAATGAATAAATGAAAAATTCTTTATTGCACACACATACAGGATTACAACAGAAGAGCTATAAAAGTTAAAACATGTACAGAGGGCGGTCTTATCGCTGTACGCGATTTCTGCCAGACAACCCGCAAAACCATAAGGATAACATAATTTTATGGTGAAGGTGCAATCACAATTGGGTACATTTTGCTTAAAATTGAACAATATCTATAAATAATTATTACGTAAATAATAAATATATAAATAAATACATAATAACTTATATACATAATATAATAACTTATTACATAAATACATATATATATACATACATATATACATTCATATATATACCTACACATATACATATTATACGAAATTAAAGAAGGACCCATAAGAAATACTCAATATCCATGTGATGATATATATATTATATAAATTATAGGCAAGGAATAACTTGAAATATATAATAAAGTAGGTATAAATTATAATGTGTTACGAAGCTGGTTGCGAGAAATATTGTTTTAATGCATTTTTGAAAACATTAATTGATTGAGCACGCCTTATCGATTCTGGAATAGAATTCCAAAGATTGATTGCAGACACAGTGAAGGAAGAATGGAAGAAATTGGATCTGTGGGAAGGGACACTTAAGGTGAGTAGATTAGAGGAACGGAGAGTAAGGCTATTTTCACCCAGGAATTTAAAATTTTGTTTCAGGTAAAATGGGGTTTTGGGATCAAATAGAATTTTGTACAATAAATGCAGGATATGAGCATTCCGGCGGATGCGGATGGGAGGCCACTTGAGCTTGGCTCGGAATTCGGACACATGGTCATATTTTCGCAGTCCAAATACGTAACGTATACATACGTTTTGGAGTCGCTCAAGGGAATCAAGTTGTTGTTCGGAGAGGTCAGGGTAGGAAATGTCAGCATAATCCAGGATAGGAAGGAGTAAAGCCTCAGCAAGCGATACCCTTGTAGGAATGGGCAGAAAATTGCGCAATCGACGAATGGAACCTACAGCGCCATACATTTTTTTCCGCAACGTCTCTATTTGCACATTCCAAGACAAGTTCTTATCAAGCAGAAGCCCGAGATTTTTGACCGACTCGCTGAACGGAATGTGCGATCCACAAAGAATTAGCTTTGGTAAGCTGTTCCAGTCTAGCTTGGCAGTCATTTTGCGGCTACCAATTATGATAGCTTGAGTCTTAGATGGGTTAACAGTTAGACCGAAATTGTGGGACAAGGGCCCGTAGACAAAGTAACAATTAAAAAACGATAACGAAGTTAGAAAAGGAAAAATGTATGGGATTGACATTAGATAGACCACGTGATCTAACGCGGCGTATGTCAATCCCATACATTTTTGCCTTTTCTAACTTCGTTATCGTTTTTTAATTGTTACTTTGTCTAAGGCCCCAGGTAGTGATATTGTCTAGATCAACATATGTTCTTTGTATAGCTTCTGAAATTCCCGAGATGGTTGTATGTGAGTAAATTTGCAAATCATCTGCATACATATGGTAGGGAGAAGTTAAATTTGTGGAAATTGAGTCAATAAAAATTGATTGATTGACTTGATGAAAAATTTATGAGATGTATGGATGTTTGTTACTCTTTCACGTAAAAACTACTGAACCGATTACAATAAAATTTAGCACACATATAGAGGGTAACTTGGATTAACACATAGGATAGGTTTTATCCCGGAAATCCCACGGGAACGGGAACTATGCGGGTTTTCCTTTGAAAACGCGGGCGAAGCTGCGGGCGGAAATCTAGTAGTTGAATAAAAAAATAAAAACGGTTTAATTTAGTACAAAACGTAACTTGTAGGTATTCGATATTATAACACAGAAAAATATATTAGCATCCATCGGATTACACAATATAAAAATTGCATTCATGCTTTCCCATATTTTTCTTAAGCTACATACCTTTTATATAAATAATTTAAAGCTTTGTCCGACGTCAAGAATTTTCGATAAAGGAGCGTGTTCTAAAAATTTCTCCCCATATTTTATAAGTATTGGAGCCGAGATCTTTCTTTGACCTTAAAGAAATGAGAACGCAAAAATATTCACCGTCTTTACAACGCTGACAAAGATTCATTCTTTGGGGAATTTTTATTGATAAATGAGTCAAACAATGAGAGTTTCTCTTCAATCATAATAATGGGATGTCAATACATACTTTCGTTTTGTAAATAATGCAGGGAGTTTTATATTATTTTTGAACACGGGATCAAAAATGGGGATGACAACATAACCTGCGAAAAGATTTAAGAATTTGATACTTTGTACCTATAATATTAAGGTTTAATTATCAAGGTTGTTACTTTTTATATAAAATTGTTGCGTATTTAGTGTGTTATAATAATGATACTTATTTCAGTTTTAAACACTAATTAATACATGCTAAATCTAACCTAATTTTCATATGAAATGCTTACATATAAAACGTTTTCATAAAGCCTTAAAACGCGTGCATAAACGATAATATTAAATCACCTTTAAATATTGAAGTAGCAACCTCTGTAACAATTTCGGTAATTGGCAATTACAACAGGGTTTTCAATTTAGATTGGTCTTTAAAAATTAAGCACTCGAATTGGGAAAGAAAATGGAGCAGAAATAAGTGTTTTATACGTAAATTTGTTATTTTATAATTAATGGAGAATATATTTTATAGGTAGCTTTGGTTCTTGTAGTGTGACATAATTAAGCTGATATTCACGTTTTTATATAATGATTGTAGATTCATATATTTTAAATAATTGAAATAAAATTACAACTTATACTTTTACTTTGTGCTTTTTTAAACCTTTGCTCGCTGTGACATTAGATGAAAGGTTATTACTAACATTTTTGACCTTTCTACCTAAGGTAAGGAAGACTAATGAAAAATGAACACTCTAAAGTAAAAACAAAAGTAAGATCCCCACTATTAGTAACTGCTTGTTTATCTTCTAAAAAGGTTTTTACCAAAAACAATAATGTCCTCATCCACAACTCAATATGACAATAACTTCGTTTTGAATACCTTTTATCTAATTTCAGAACCTGGAGTCCATTATCCCGCTAATACATCGGAAAAGGTGATGACATTGGGTTCCCTATTGAAGAAAACCTTTGCACAGCGGTTTTCAACAAAAGAGTCGGTATATCACAAAAAATAACTGTATGCCAGTGACGTATTCCCAGGGTCATGAAATAATTTGTTAAAAGTGATTGAATTTATTTATGCATTATTTACAAAATATTCAAAAAGAGATTTTTTATCATTCTACTCACAAAGATACATGAAATTAAAATAAGTTTTTTGTATACTGTGGCTATACTTTGTATATTTTAGAACCTCCATGAAGTTTATACATACCTTTAATTTGAGAATGAGAGTGATGTCATAAAGTATTTTTTACAAATAGGCTTAGCAAATAGGTATAATAAATTATATTAGCAATTATTAATGCTTTTTATTTATTTCTATGGAATACCAACCAAGAATCAACACAAAAACATATTATCAATACTTTTTACTAAGACGAGTGAACTATATATAAGCATTTTGCTATATAACCTTCCACCACACACACTTCATACAATATACAATATACCCATATCATTTCATAATTATAATATAGGTACGAAAGAATATTTTCTTTAGCCATCTCCGCGCCCCTGTTCTATTATCGCCCTAGACGTTCAAACCACACAGCCATTCAATGGAACACTCAATATGGGCGAAAAAAGATACCGTGTTGCGACGTGATCCGTGTCCCAAATCCAATGTGTCTTCAGATGTTAATACTTTTCTATTGATATAAGTGCTATAAACCGTAAGTGGTTTCTCTATTATTATTTTATTCAGAACTCTGTGATACGATTTGCTTCGGTTTGCGTTTTTTGTTTTTTGAAAAATAGCCGAGAGCACGATACGTTTTTTTGTGGTGTAGGTAAGGTTAATCTTTAATTAAAAGGGATTTATGTATCTAAGTGAAAGTTAGTTTTGTGTGATGATTGAACCCTTTAGATCGAAAGTTTTATCAAACGGGATATTTTGAGATTGGGATTCTAATTAATAGAGATTAGTTAGTGCGGGCTGGTTCGCATTTGCGATTGTTTTTCCTTTTAGTCAGTTTTATTATTATTTAGTCAGTTTTTATTATTTAGTCAGTATTTATTGTTTTAATTTCGTATAGTATTTAAACTATTAACAAAAAAGTTGTTTTTTTAAACCAGTTTGTAGTTTATAGTTCATATATTAATAATAATATTTAAAATATCCAATAAATTATATACGCAATAAGCATGTATTTGAATTAATTTTCACAAATATTCGCATAATATTGGTGGGAACCTCTCCAATTCAAATTATAGTTGTAATTTTGTAAGCCTGCTTTTGATATATATGAGGAAATGATACGATGAATTATTCATAAGTTCTCAATACTAAGGGACAGGCTTCTTTCCAGTGTGGAATATTTGGTTCGCTATTGATGATATTTCTATTCATACAGACTTTATTATTGGTATCTATTATTTTATCAACTTTTCTATTTTTGTTGTTAGAAGGTTTACGTAATAATTGTTATCAGAATAATACAATAATTGGGATAGAGATAATGTTTGTGTAAGTACAAATAATATTTTCAGTAATTTACTTGTATACTTATACTTCATATTTTTTTTTTATTTCTATATCGAATTTTTCCATATTTATTTAGTTTTTCAAAGAAAGAACTCATCAATCATCTTATTGTTTAATATAATTCCGTGTAACTTAATCATTTATGAAATTATATAGAAATTTCCCAAAATAGACATCATTAACCAATTCTAGGTAGATATCTAATTGCAAATAAAATAAAAACAATATATTATACATACTATTATAATTGTTTGACATTTATCCTAATTCTCAACCAATGAAAGAATATAAGCCATGTCGTAAACACATAACAATAAATTCTCAATGGTAAGGATCACATTCCTTATGTAATATATTGTTTTGTCTTCGATATAAATGATTAATTCCCATGTCTAGAAAAGATATTTATCAAGGCATTGGTACATAATTCATATCAATTACAATCTTTTTACATGTCTTTGAATGCTCGATGATTTCTACATACTGTTTTTGTATTGAAAGGCTCATATTTAGAATTAATACATCTGTTTTTCTCTTCGATATTCTTTAAGGTCAAGTAGGTGTTTAGACTTCTGTGTCCTACCAGACCGATAATTTTTTTTCTTCGTCTGTACCGTGAATCTAACCTAGAAGCCCACGGTTATACGCTCACGCGTTAACCACTGTACCAAGAAGAAGTCAAATTAAATGTACTCTTCAGAAAAGTATTAAAAAGGATGTCATAATTTTAATTTAATTCTAGAATCGAAAAGTTTATAATACCTAACCTGTTTATGATTCACATTACCATTTTTATTTATTCATATTTCATAAACATCTACTTATAAAGATAGAGAGTTGAATACGATAACTTTCTTTTGCCTTTGTTGGCGAGAATAAATTTATGTTGTTTCAAGTATAAAAATAGCTTAGATATTTCCATCTCTTTTATATTATATCGTTTATATAAAACTTGTGGAAATATCATATTAATAGATTTATGCGCATGTTTTCATGCTTTTGAGTACTGAAATTGTTACAAATTTTCTACTTAGTGCTTTAAAAATTAATTTCGTGACTAACAGAAAAGTACTGCTTAATTAAAAAAAAGTAAAAAATAATCTGTAATTATTTAACAAAACAGAAATCCCAGCGTTGCACATCAAGATTCATCAACTGTGAAAACCTAATAATTTTTAATTCCGCTCTCCTTAGCCGCTCTCAATGAATAATATAGAGATATTATAGTTTAATAACATTCAACTAATCTATAATTAAGTTCAGTATGTCTACAATTTCACATTAAACCATGACACCGATTTGAATGAAATTTGTGATAAAAAGGTTGAAGACTTTTTGATAAAAATAATCCCTTAAAAGATTGATCTTGCCTATAAAACATGTTTATAACCACTTATTATTTTGCTTTGTTTAATACCACCATTTAATCTTAGTATTTACAATGTAAATGAATAAACCTTGGAAGATATAAATATTGTATTTCATTCCAGCACATTTTCCATAAGTTTGCCATTATATTGTCACGATCTTGGCGTCTGTCACACTTTGTACTCCAAGTTTATTCATTATGGAACTTTTTACAAAGTATCAACTTTCAAACTTGACTCGAGTTCAGTGTTTTGATCGAAATACTAACATTAGGCTCACGTCCAATATAACTTCAGATTTTATTCACAAATAGGACACAAGTACGTGTGAATAAGTTGATAAAATGTATCCTACATAATATTATTTGAGTGTTATTTTTGGGATAAAATGAACACATACAATTGATGAGGTAACCTATTAAAAACTCGAATTTCTATTACCCGAATCTTAAAAGCCCGAAAACGGTTGTTAGAACTTTTAAAAGACAGATGTAATGAATGACAAATTTTTAAAATTCCTTTTTTAATTTCCCAGATGAATCGATTTCCAGATGCACCAAAACCAGATTTTTAAAAAGTATTTTTTTGTTTCCCGTATTCTCATAATACAGATTTCATTATACCAGATTCTCAGAATACTTTTTTTTGTTTCCCATCGTACCATTTTCCAAATAAACTATTGCCAAATTTTCATAATCTTTTTATTTGGTTCCCATATAATCGTATAACAGATAAACTATTGCCAGATTTTCATAATCTTTTTATTTGATTTCCATACAATCGTGATTATACCTTTACTATCGACTGAAAATAAACATTGCCAATAAGTAAATTTATTGTTTTACTTGTCCATTACAGACCGGTTTTAGTGTCAAAGTCGACTCAGTACTTCAGTAGGTTAGGTTTGAACTGCGACCCCCACGCTAGAACTGACTCGCTATTGTTTTACTTGCCCATTACAGAAAGGTTTAAGTGTCAAATTCGACTCAGTAGGTTAGGTTAGGTTTGAACTGTGACCCCCCATGCACGAGCCGAGCGAGCGAAGCGAGCGTGCCGCGGCAGCGGCCGGCGAGTGCCAGAACCGACTCGCTATTGTTTTACTTGCCCATTACAGAAAGATTTAAGTGTCAAATTCGACTCAGTAGGTTAGGTTAGGTTTGAACTGTGACCCCTCACGCACGAGCCGAGCGAGCGAAGCGAGCGTGCCGCGGCAGCGGCCGGCGCGTGCCAGAACCGACTCGCTATTGTTTTACTTGCCCATTACAGAAAGATTTAAGTGTCAAATTCGACTCAGTAGGTTAGGTTAGGTTTGAACTGTGACCCTTCACGCACGAGCCGAGCGAGCGAAGCGAGCGTGCCGCGGCAGCGGCCGGCGAGTGCCAGAACCGACTCGCTATTGTTATACTTGCCCATTACACAAAGGTTAAAGTGTTAAAATCTATTCAGTAAGTTAGGTTAGGTTCGTGCTGCAACCCCCTGGAAGGATTTCGTTTCGCTGGATATCGTTTATTTGAATTTCAAAAATCTGGATATTGTTTGTCTGGATATCAATTAACTGTATTTCAAAAATTTGTGTTTTAAAAATCTGGCTTTCGTGCATATGGATTACGGTCATCTGGATTTTATGCATTTAGATTTCGTATGTCTGGAACTCATTCGTCTGGATTGTAAAACGTCGTACAAATAAAGAAATGGGCAAATGAAATTCGGAGTTGCGATTATATGGCAAACAAAACTTCGAAATTTTAAAATTCGGGGTTATGAAAATATGTCCAAACGTTTTCTGGATTATGATATTCGGAATATTAAAATTCGAGATTAAGATAGGTAACCAATTGATGAACTTGAAGAATGGATTCACTCGTAGTAAAATTATATCTGGAAATAGCTCACGCATCTTCAGAATACAGTTAAGAACGTGTAACAAGGCATTCAACTTCCGAAGAAATCATAAAAAATTTAGTTTCAAGTTTTTTCGTGCTACATTAAATTCTCACATATCTACTAATGTTATGCTGGTTACCTTATTAAAAATGAAGAACATAATATATCAATCAATATTTACAGAAGACTGATAGATAAGTTGGCTTCTAATACCAGTTTCTTAGGATTATCTTCATGTTTGATGTGTAATAAATGAATGTGTTCATTACTGAACATTACTCGAACAAAGGTAAGTACAGCTTTACACGCTATAAACCCTGTTGGAATGGCATTACGGAACTCATCTAAGATTGAAGTCTTTCAGTTTGATGGCAGTTGTGTTAGAGACTTGATCGTGTGTTGAGCGGTTTTCCATATAACGAATATAAGAAGTTTAACCTTTAATATTGATGAAGTTTATTAACTGCAATAATGTTCGTTGAACTGAATTTTATGTATAGTTTTTTCAGTAATTAAACAACTATATTCACCAGTTAATCTGAGTAAAATAGAAAACAAAAAGTATGTGTACATTATACCATTCAAACGTTATATTGAATACTAGCTGTGCTCCGCGGTTTCAGCTGCATTGTCACGCTCCTGTTGGTCTTAGCGTGATGATATATAGCTTATAGCCTTCCTATAAATGGCCTCAAATCGGACCAGCGCGTTCAAACAAACTAACAAACTCTTCAGCTTCATAATATTAGTATAGGTATAACTAATATTGATTACATTACTAATAACTACATAACTTATAAGCTAAGCTATCTCTGATTCCAGATCTGCTGGGCACAGAGCACCACGACCGTTGTCCAGTCGTGCTGGATATCCACGATGAAGACCTTTCTACAGTACTTAATACTTACTAGTGTAGTAGAACTCCAAGGTAATGATGAAAATCATAATTACTAATATCTGATGCTAATACAAATGGAGACGCTACTGTACTAAGTGTTAAACTTGTATATAATGTCGATTTATATTTCTAAATAGAATGGTGTGGCCCTTATTCTTCATTTCATGTTCACCAAAGATCAATTCAATAGCATACAAGAAACACCCATCTCACATACAATAACAATACTTTATTTAACGTCAATTTGAGGTTTCACACTAACATCGGTAACAATGTGTGTGACAGAGCCATTAATTTGTAAATCTCCGCTGGTTATGTCAACCGCATACCACCGCCCACAAGATGAACTATATGTATAACTAGGCTATTTGCTTTCATGGTTAGTGCAAATGAATAGTTAGTTCGTGATTTGTGTATTGATTGATTTAGTTATGTACTATCACTATCACTGTATAGTACAAAACAGAGTCACTTCCCGCTTTCTGTCCCTATGTTAGCTAAGATCTTTATTAACGCAAAAGATTTCGATGCGCGAGTCTCTCTAATAGATAGAGTGATACTAGAACTATAATATATGTACTAGCTGTCTCGGCAAATGTTGCTTTGCCTTACTCTTATCACTTAGTGATATGAAAAATAAATGTTTCCGATTCGTAGACCTACCCAATATGCACACAAGCATGACAATCGGTGAAGCCGTTTCCGAGGAATCAAAGCGACACGAGATTTAATAAACATATAAGAAGAAATATATAATAATTACAATGCGAAGCTAGGATGGCTCGCTAGGAATAAACCAGTTTGTAAGCAATACAACTCTATAGTTATGAATGATAAAATAATAATTTTGCATTCTACATGAACGCCTTCAATTCACTTCATTTATCTTTGGAACGAATATAGTATTCGCTTGCCAGAGCTAGTTATAGTTAGCAAAGCTCTAAAATATTGAAAATCTTATTCTACGAGTCCTAAAACAATAAATTTCATGATCAAAAAACGAAAATAAACAATAAGAAGATGCATTTATAATCCAAAAATAGTCAAGCTATAATAAAAAAATTTAAGATCTCTAGTATAAAATATCTAGTATAAAATATCTCAATTATTCCTGTTCATAACTTAATAATTGATAAATGACGTTTCTGTTCAATTGTCACTCTTTAATTGCCACACCAACGGGTCCGTTTTAATAGAATTATTAACACAAGTCCATAACAAAATTCATAATAATAGATGTGCATTTTTCAGTTACAATGACACTTTTAAATTGCCAACGGGTTAACAGTTGGACTTATTTCAATCTTAGTGGCACAGGCTGAATGAAAGGCGGTTTCTCGAACGTATACAAATGGAGGAAATTAATAATGTATGCACTCCTCACTAACAGCAAGCGTAATGAGGCTCCGGATGGATGTATTTATGGTTCGAGTTATCTACGTCTTCATTGTGAAAGTATTCTTGGAATGTATGTTCTTATTTATTTTAGTTTTAGTAAAACCAGTATTCTGTGGTAAATTTGTCTTGTTGTTTTAGACTAATTACTTATGTATGCAGTTATGAGTCTAGTTGTATCTAGAATACATTCATATTACCTATATTATTATGCGTTCGTAATTAAGGTTATAATTTTATAGTATTTTAACATTTTAACATTTGCTCCAAGAACGACGCAATATTCTTTGACTGATAAAATATATTGGAGCGAGTATATTGCGTTATATGCGAATGTTATATGAATATCTTAACCCTTAATTACTCGCGTCCATATAGTTACACTTACGCTCGCGTGGGGTATATTTAACCCCAATTTTAAAGGTACAATAAAACATATTTTTAATGACATACTTTTATTTTTATTATAAAAATTAGAAAGAGACAACATTGTTCTAAATTATAATACTATATTTAATCAATATAATTATAATAAACTTTTAAAGATGAAACTTTAAATTTAGGAACTTTTTATTCAATACATTTATCACATATCATAGAGAATGGTCGTGAAAAACTTGCTGGTGGCATTTGGCACACATAAATCTTATTTTTTTATCCTTTGACCTTGGATAGATATGGCACCTTTTATAAGTTGTCGATGGACCACCTCTGGAAGTGGGGCTAGGATCCTGAACTTGAGCATTTTTTTAGCCGTTTTTGTATGGCCCTAGGCAGTGTGGTAAATATAACCATAGGCCATCTTTTTGTTCGTCTGCCGACGTTATAGTTAGCACACATTTGGTTGAGTTGTGGTCACTCTGGATCACATCCTCGTCTACCTCATCTTCATCGGAACTATATACGATGCTTTCTTCGTCTTCTTCCAAACGCTCAACAATCTGGTAGTCAGAAAGACGCTTACTTGCCATTTTAGGCGTTCTAACCTAAAACAAATAACCATAAAACAAGGATAAGTAAAAAAACGAACCATTTAGTATATGTACTGCACATTATAAAATAAAAATACACATACTCACTCGTCCAAAAAAGTTGCACGAATACTCGCGTGGGGCAATATATACCCCAGACGCGATCTCCTGACCCAACTACACGACATGGAGCGGTGCTCGCGAGTGATTCACGGCAGGGGAAGGTATTTAGGCAGCTACTAAGAAAGAAACGCAGGTAGCTTTAAAAATGACGGAGATACGACGCTTCAAATACGCCGTGGGGTTAGATATACCCCACGCGAGTAATTAAGGGTTAAAGCAATATTTATAAGTTCTTTCTTTTGAGATCTTATAATTCGAGACTTTACAAACTATATCGAAGCTTCAACTTGATCAATATATTAAAAAAAAGACGTGTGGCACTCGGGGACTGCCACGCTAAAGCTATTGCATAGCATGCCTTCAAGCCACACCTCCGTGTCCGTCGGAGTGGGGAGCGTGAGGTTTTTTCGTTACGGAATTTCTCGATTCGGTCCCCGCGCTCATGGCCCGCGATAGAAGCTATGCAATAGCTTGAAAAGAATAGTCTTCTGTCTAGTATAAAATGTTTCCATACTCAGTTCCTTTATTAAGCGCATACATATAAAACCTATCATGTATTATACGAAACTTTCATGTACTACGTGATATGGAATGATAAACAGATGCCGTTTCAAGTTATTTGTTCAACATTTTGATGTATTTTTCCCGAAGCTCTTGTTACAATTGCGTTCTCGTTGGATTTACATTTCAAAGATTTCGACTGTCGCCCTGTTATTGAACACGTGGCAACGTTGTACAATTTTGTTCAAAGGTTTGTACAAGTGGAGTGTGTACCTAGTAATCGGGATAGGCAGAAAGTGTTGTAATAACTCTTTCGTATGGATAGAGTCGCGTCATATTTATTTTATATAAATTAATAGCTTTCCGCTCTCGGATTCACCGCTTTGTCTAAAACTTAACAAATTATGGGCTTGCATCCGTGAGAACCACTTAGGTACTTTAAAAAATAAGTATCGAAAATCTAGAACTAAACTACTAATAATGGAACAACATGGTGTGTGTGTGTGTGTGATGTCTTGTAAGATACAAGTTGATATAAAAAAGTAAGAAGTCAAAAGGATTGCTATTTGAAGTAAAAACTTAGAATTTAAGTATTAAAATTTAAATTACCATTAGCGTGCTTGTGACGCGAACTTTAAGATTTTCCTCTACCAAAAAGTGTTCCACGAAACTTGAGAAGTTTCCACAAAAGCACAGAGGTTATAACATACCAACTCATATTTTCAAAGAATGATAAATACCATAAAAGATCTGTATAAAAACTATAACATATTTTGATTCAAAATAAGTTACATACTCTAACAAAACGATAAAAGTTTACGAACAAGTTTCGCAAACACTAAAAACAGTTCGCTACAGCTCTGAGAACTTTGTCAGCTGTTTATTATTAAATTTATTAGTGCACACTAAGAAAAACCCAGCTAACTTACGAAAATGAGAAAATTTCACTGGTTATTTATGATGCGCCGTGTTCCAGATTTATAAAACTTTTTAAGTAGGGATCTTAATTTTCTCGTAATATAAAATGTAGCTAATTAAAACTTCAGTTTCACGGTGCATATGTATTTAAAAATTACATTCCTTGTCCACATTAAATTATCCCTAGGAAATAAAACAGCTTTACGTATGAAGGAATTAAGTTTATATGATAATTTCCTTACTGACACAATTTTATATCGTAATAAATCAAGATGAAAAAAGGAAGAACATTCTAGAGTAACGAATAATATGGTAATTAGTTATATGTTTGAATAATCTATTGGATTGAAGAGAGAAATAAAACGATCTGAGTTCAATTAATGAATTTATTTGATAATATTACAGTTAACATCTTTCGTTCATTTGGAAGTTATATTTTATAATAATAAATTATACAATATTGTGCAATTTTATAACACAAACAATTTTAACAACAGCTTGGCTGTCCACAAAAAGAGTACCAATTTTATTACACCCGTTACGGAAACAATTATATTTATTTACATAAAGTACTTAAATTGTGTATGTCTCAAACTAAATTTCAATGCTTAACCTTACAATACAAATTATATTAACCTAATTTAATGATTATTATGTACATACATTTAAGGGTATCGCTTATAAAAGATATATTTTAAATTATCTAGCTCAGTATAATATTGGCTTACGTAATGAAACGAAATGTTTCCAGAGTGATTTAAAATTTTCATAGATTACCTAATAATTTGGCTTCATTTATGTACAGTGAATGCTGTATTTTGAACTGATTTTTCCTTCTCATATTATGGGACAGGAAAGAGTCTCGAATCACATCGAATTCACAAATAAATTGATAATTTTTAACATTAAATAACAATAGTAAACACCTTATTTGAGAAAACGAAAATTTACACATAAAACATAATTCTTAAGACATTTTTTTCAAATTTAGAAATGCTCTATTTCTGTTAACATCCTTTTTTATTATATTAAATTGATTTGGCTAAATTTGGCCCATATCCCTCTTAAATATATTAATTATCAGACAGATGAATTACCATGTTACATACATTGATAATAATATTATACAGAAATCAAATCAATCAATCCCAGATTAAATTTCCACCAGTTTACATCATCTTAGTTCATGCAAGCTTTGTCTTGTAGCCCGTAATAATAATTCTTAGATCAAGTAAAAAATGATGACAGTATGACAATAACGAGTAGGTATAGTATCTGTGGTTGCCAGAAGAGAGAACCCTTGTTCCATGTATCGTGGTGAACTGCTGCCTGATTTTCACCTGTAAGAAATTTTAGAATAAAATACTATGTCATATGAAGTAATAAGCCTGTCTTCTATTTCAATACATTTTTGTAAGATTTTGTTACTACACAACACCAAGGAATTCTTAATTTGGGGAAGTCATAGAAATGTAAGAACGAAAAATATTATATAATATACAAAATACAGTTTGTATTCAATTGAAATCATCAAAAAACATCCAACGTTTGATAATATTCATATCAACTCGAAAAATAAAATACATTGTATGGAATTAAATGGAAAAAAATACGAAACCGTAACAAAATAATTGCTGACAACATTTTCCTTTAGGGCAAAGAAATGGATAAATAAATTTTCAACACGAAAATTTCCGCTTGCTTTCACATAAATAAAAGAACATTCATTAGCATTGATATCCAATAGTAACCTCAAAACATTCCAAAGAAATAACCTACTTACATAAAATCGGCAATAATATTACATTGTTTTGATTTCCTTAAACAGGAATAAGAAACCTACTTGTATATCCACCCTTCCTTCCTTATAAGAATAGTACAGGAATAAATTACCCCAAATCACAATTTTTATTATTCCCAAATAATATCACTAAAATATTTGCATTTTAAATCCGCGTTTCAATCATTCAATTTTTTAATCCTCCCAATTTTATCTAACACGGAATTTCTATCCAAAATAAAAATATCGTTATTGAAATAGATTTAAGTGTATTAATAAACGTTTGTTTATTGGTTTGTGTAAAGTGAAATGTTATAAAAATATTTGTAAATGTATCGTTTATTTTTTTTTCTACGTGACGAGGAATTTTTATGTAAACAGTATGTTCCGATATATTTGTTTTGCAAATGGAATAAGCTGACGTATTTGATTAAATTTTGAGTAATAATGTATTTGTTTGTTTGTCGTATCTTCGGTATTAAACGATGAAAGTTAATTCTAATTGATTTAAAGAACATAATTTATTATGAAATGGGTATATACTTATAAATCACAAATATTTTATCGACGATATTAGTTAACTACTACAATATCATACATTATTTCTTAACAAAGGTTTTCCCATTTCTATTTCTGGCACTAGAGCCAAGAATAGTCAATCTCCCAACCAAAATGTTTTCATAATATCTTACAACATAAATTCTTAAGCATTGGCTAAAAGCAAAATTAAAGCTTACTTACCACTAAGAACGTGTACATTTATAGAAACTTGAGAGTGATTGAGCAAGTGACAGCTGTAGAGACCACTATCGTTCTGAGAAGCTGTTGAAACGCTGAAGGTGGCACTGTAAAATAATCATTTGACAGCTGTATAGTCCACTATCATTCTGAGACGCTGTTGAAACGCTTAAGGTGGCACTGTAAAATTATGATTATTAATATGTACTTAAAAAAGAGCGTGTGTACCGAGCACTTGTGTCAGAAGTGAAACTTCATTGGCAATATTCAAAGATATAAATTTATAAAGAATAAAAAATAGCATTTGAATGCCATAAAACCAAAAATATCAAATATTCAAGATACCGAAATCGTCGCCTTACCGTCCGTGTCGTCACGGAATTGCCACGACACGAACTTGAAATTTTACTCTTGACGTGCCTAAAGAAGTTTAACTTCAAAAATTAGGTATAGTTGTACATAATATAAAATTAACTGTAATGATCATAGAAATCTAAATAACAAGACACTAGAAGTCGTAAGCGCGCGTGACATTGTCGCCGCTCAGGTGGTTACCATTCCACAAGTCTGTTCGTCGCTTGGTGGTCGCTTGTTCAGTTGTTTCTGACACGTGCGTGAGTAAACATGGTGTGTTGCAGCATTTCCCAGTGCGGAAATTCTTCCATAAATTGTAATTATACTAATAAAGGAATAACATTTCACCGGCAAGTATTTTTGTTTATAAATATTGCCGTTTTTCCTTAAAATTAAACAATATTTACAAGCAATACGAATGACACAGTCAACCGTTCCTCTCATCACGTTTAGCTATACATTGCCTTTTACTATTGTCAACATCTGACAGGTCGGTTGTTATAACTGCCAGATGTTATCAAATGACAATTACAAGAAGCAATGTACTGCATTGTTAACGATAAAGAGTAAATAGTCGCAAGCTAGTGATGTGATGTGTTAAAATTTTTCGATATCGTAATACGATGTTTTTTTGCGTAATATGACGACTGATGGAATAATTGGATTATATTTTAATTTGAATTCTATTTTATTTTTATAACTGATACTTTTTAAACTAAGTACATCGATACAATCATTTTCGGACAATTTTACTGTCGATACAGAATCACATTAATTAAATATACAATAAAGGACATTCTTCGCTTAGGTTGACAAAACTATTTTATGTTAAATATATTCTTTGTAGATTTCCACAACGCCGTCCTGACATTAAGGACGAATGGATATCCGCGACTGGGAAAAGAAATTGGTTCCCTACAGGCTATAGTAGGATATGTTCAAAACATTTCAAAGAAGATGATTTCAATGTCACAACAAAAAGACGTACATTAAGTAATTGTTATAACTCTTATAATTTTTGGTGGTCTGGCGCGGTTCTGCATCAGGTGTTCGAGATTTTCAAATTTAAACTCTCAGTTTCTAAACCCCCTCCATTTTTTTTAATATATAATGTACAGACACTGTTTTATAATTTGTATATACTAGTTTGTATATATAGATAAATAAATATTTAAGTACATAACATGTTTTTATTTCTTATACCTATATGTACCTACAGTCTGCCGTGGGCCCACGAGATGAGCCTACCACTGTATTAAAATCAACAACTATATATTTCTTATTTGTTAACTATCACTTAACTATCGATAACAAGGCTGATGAAGTCTTACATCACTAAAGCGTTGAATGAACGTTAATGAAATTTCAACCTTATTTCTATGCGTTGAGGTTAAAAGTTATATCTATCAAAAATTAACGCCCTCTGTTGTCGAATAGCCGAACTTTTTCGTATTTGAAGTTTCTAAGCAAAAGGAAACAAAACATCTTACGTACCTAGGGATGTTATACTAAAATAAACCGTAAAGTCGTGATTTAGGGTACATATTAAAATGCGAAATTTATTATTTATGTTAGTTTTCATTAAAATGAAGCTGTCCAATAAAAGGCATAGTTTACTTGTGTGAACTGTCTAGATATCGTTTTAAATGTGTGGATTTTGGCGACAGTGGTTTTCATACTAATTATGACATAATAGCACTTCTATGTGTCTTGTTATTTAGATTTCTATGGTAATGATTGTAATTATACAACTGGCTTGGTTCAAGACGACCAAGCACATAATGCAAGGGACGTGATATTACATAGAACATAATAAATACAGAAGAATATTTTCGACCAAGACAAGAGTATGCTCGCATTTCGCAAGCGTTCAATTCCTGACACAAAATATAATAGAAACTAATAAACGCAAACTCGAATATTTATTCATTCAATTAGTTCTTTCAGAAGGGCTTTTAAATCGTTATATTGCAACAATTAGTTACCACCGGCTCGGAAAACTGTTTTCAGAGAACCGGCAAGAAACTTTCATATTTTTATGAGTTTCAATAGACGGCTGGCTCAAACGGTAAATTTAATATTTGTTGAGTGCTTTGCTTTTATAATAGTAGTAAATTGAAATGTAGTGCTAGTCTATCATCGATTAATAAAAAAATGGTAAGTAAGTTAACAGCAAGGAAATTTTTATTTTTCGTTTCAATATTTAAAAATTAATTAAATAGTAGAATTGAGAAATGCGTAAAAATATTAATGTTATAGTCTTCTAAATTATGGTAACGTTTTACTTTACAATTAAACATTTAAAACCAAACAAACAGTATGCAAAAATAAAGACTCAGAATTTATACAACCAAAACGACACACATAGAACATACCTCATATTCCTCCACGTAATAAAATTCACTATGTCCTTCCCTTGTTTCCTCCACACTAGCCCATAAATATTATTCAATACTGGCCTCATGACCGGCTGAACAGTCGCTTCTGTCTTCGCCTCAATGCTTTTTGTAGTCGTACTTATACTAACAGTCGACGTTATCGTCGTAGTTTCTACGCTCCAACTTTTATTTAACATTAAATCTAATTTATTGAATATTGTACTCATTTTGGTAGTCATTTCTGTTGTGGTTGTGACTGGGGCTGATGTGGTAGGCGTAGTTAATGTTATTGGTACTTTTGTCGGCAATGTCGTTACATATTCGTCGGATATTACGCATGAGAGCTTTATAGAGCTTCCTGCTTTGTAGAATTTGTCCTTGACGTCGTGCGTCGAGTCACCGTTTATCGTGAGAACGGGAGCTGTTCAAGAAATAAAAATATATAAATCACATTTGAAGAGCGATTGATGAATATGTGTTTAGCTAAGTAAGGTTTCTTTAAGATTCATTATTCACTATCATATTGATTGTTTTAATGAATCAAGAGATTTATTGAATAATATAATGAATATTATTTTTTTTAATTAAAAACATATTTAAAATAATGAGATGTTGAGTTATTCTACTATGCTCACTATTCAAATTAATAATTAAAAAATATTGACATTCACAGCTCGATATGAACGAATAAATTTTCAAAGATCATCTCGCACTTTCATCATAATCGCACTGTATAACAAAAGCAGTAACCAAAGAACCAACTTCCTCGCGATATGCATTCAAGAACCCTAAATCAAAGTATCCCAACAAAAAGCACGTACAAGCACGAACCGATGCTAAAACACGGCAGAATTGTGTTGGCGCTCTCACAAATTGTTCCACCCACATCGTTATGTAAGCAATCCAATCACCAGCTGAGCCTATCAAACGGCTCTATTGCACTCCGGATCACTGCTGAAGGCGATCAACCTCAAATATTTACAGCCTTGCATACACTTTTATTGCAACTGAGAACGCTACTAATTCGCAACTCAATTTGGCAGGGTTATACCGTTTTTACAACATTATTTGAGACGTAAATTGTCGGAACGTGTGATAAAACTTAATTAAACTTTAATGTCACTAATAGAGTACAGAGCGGAGATTTATGTTGACGTAAAAGAAATAAATTTGATAAAACTGCTGCATGAATTTAAATTAGTTTTGAAATTGAGTTGACTCAAAAATGTACAGCTGTGATATACAATTTTGTTAAATTTATGGCAAGTTTAAGAAAGTTAGCGGTGGAGAAATAGTATGGCTCGTCTAAGTAATTACGCATAGCTGAATTTTTTAAACATAATCAGAACAATAAAATTAGAAATTATTCGACCATCATAAAGAGATAAGACTAAACTCATTAATATTAATATTTAATTTGAATATTAATAGTAATATTAACTTTCACATTAATATTTCATTGTTCTCATAATGTTTAACACTATAAAAGCCATGTCACCTTCTCTATACCTAGCAAGTAATTTCATTTAGTTATGTAAATTAGTTCTACTTTATTTATGAATTCATTCGTATGAAATGAAAGCTCTCCACAGATAGCATAAAAATACTTACGTAACACAGTCAAATCAGTGTATATGGTTCTTGGCGGGTGCGTGGATATTTGACACATGTAGCGGCCGGCGTCCGACCACTTGACGGGGTTAATGCTCAGCCTCCAGTTATTCGGGTATTGGAACTTTGAAGCCACGCGGTTGTCGCCGGCGTAGGGCGCGGGCCCGACGGTTAGGAGTTGGGCTGTTTCGGTTGTGTGACGGAGCCACATTACCTAGGAACAATAGGTGTTTTAGAGAAAAAATTTCATCATCAACATTCATCACACAAATATTTTCCCCGGGTGGGAATTGAACCCACGACCAGTGGCTTGCCACCAACCAAGCCAACCGGCCAGTCAATTATTATATAAAGATCTTTTTAAATTAAATTCATGTATGTAGTTATTTACTACCTAGGTATTGAATTATATGTATCACAATTAAATTCCAATTTATGTTAAGTAGTTAACTGATAAACATAAGTAAGTTTATAAAATATATTATAAAGTTAGAACTTTTATGTTAATGTAGACTTTAGATCCAGACATCTATCCAGACGCTAGAAAATCTATTCCCTATAGTGCATTAGACGAGCTCGCTAATTGATTGTCAAGTTTTATAACTAGAGATATAATACACCCTGTCTAGCGGGATCTGATGTCTGGCTTTTAATATTGTGGTATAAAATTAGAAGTCAATTAACATGCAGCACATCTATTTTTAACCATTCTCAAGTCCGGTTTCACATCTTCCTGATATTCTGTTTACCTTATCTATCAGTTAATATGACAAATAATGTACGAAAAGTTACATAAAAAGCGTCCAAAACTATCAGGAACATTATCAGCAAGCCGTGAAACCAGTTCTTAGTCCCTTACAGTTTTATCCTTGAGCATAACGACCCTGCAGTTGAGCAGCGCCTCAGCCCCCACGTGGGCGGTCACTTGCGTGATGTTCCTCTCTTCGAAGTACGGCCCCCAGTGCCGCTCGTAGTGATGCAGCTCCTGGTACGGCGCATACTGGCGGGATTCTTCCGCTTTACCTGCAAGTAGCTTGTGATGTATATTATTATGTTACATATGCATTGGGAAATTTGAGTTGTATAGGTACGTCATAGTCAGCAAAGCTGGGTCGTCGTGGTGGTGGTCTACCAAGGGGTCTTAAGCTTGTCCACTGTAGGTATATGTATGTTGGTAATTTGATTGGAACTATAGAGATTGCATGAATATATTGTGGTGATGTGTAGAAATAATAATATTGGACCCACGGATGGAAATATATTTATGAGTAGCCTTTTGCTAGATAGCAAGATTCACCAGATGGAGAATGAATTATAAACATCGGTCTTACAGCTTACTATTGATATACTGAGCACAAAAACATAAAAAAAATCTTTGAATTTATTATTAAAACGCGTATAATATTATACCGCTGTTTGTATCTTATGGCAAAATATAAGTTCACTAATAAAATTACTAAAAAAATTAAAATAATATTTTTATACGAGGTAAAAGTATACCTATACAAGGGTTACGAAATAAAATATGAAAGAAAACTCATAGTTCATTAGTTGGCTGTTCTACATTCCTCGACACGAACTAAGGTTCCATTAAAGACAAGTAAACAATTAACTTGATGGATACTCTTTGTTTGAAATATGCAAGCTTTTTATTTTACAGTGCGATATTGAAACGTTGGTTAAGGGTTGCTGCTTATTGTACGCTCGCCTTTTGTTGGAAATTTAATTTCGGCCATTTGTTTCGATATAAATGATCTATTACATTAACGTTGTAAGATTAGTTTGCATTTAATAATGATATGAGCGGAATAAATAGTGAAATATTCAAAATTTTATAAATTACAAGAAGAACAGTTTTTTCGTCACTATTTTTATTGTGTGATTGTGTGTGAGTTGAAATAATTCCCGACATAATAGTATGTAAAAATAATTAATTGAATATGAAACATCTATATAAATTTAGAAAATATTTATCAAGAATTAACGAGACATTTTCAAGGTGAGATATCGATAAACAACTAATTATTTACATAATGCTAACACAGATGTAAAACACAGTTTTATCAAACTTTAAATAAGCATATTATTTATAGGTTTAATGAACTTGATATTGAAGGGTATAATAGTAATATACTAGTCAAAATATGTAATAAATGTAAACTTTTTAGAAGTAAAAAATTTAGGAAGTAACAACAAATTATACAACCTTAGGATCTAAATAATATGAATATAAAAAGGTTTCATACTTTCGCATAAATGTTCAAATAGGTCCCAGTTAATTAAAAACAATATCAAAACGCACTAAATGCAAAAAAATGCTAGCCTGTAGATACATTATTGTACATAGGATGATGATGAAATTCAGGCAAAGTTTGAGTATTTCGAACATGTTGTGATAAAATATTAACAAAAAAATCACAAAACAACCTCGAAGTAAAATCGATACTCACCCTGTAATAAATGATCGTTGTCAGTCGGACCCTCTCGTATGCTTTCTCGCAATTTCTTAGTAATGTTCCTGAATATCTCTCTGGATAATGCCAGGCCGTCCTTCTCATCGCTTCGACGCGCTCGGACGTGATCTTCGATATGCAACGGTTCTGAATAGAATGGGTATGCCTTTACAAGGGAATTCATTCTTTATTTGTAGAACATTAAGGTCCAGGTGGTTCCTATTAGGTTTCAGTGGCGTATAATGCTATGTAATTACAGTCACGTATTGACAAGTGAATTGATCAAATGTGTTATGAGCGTGTAGGAATTGGTTTTGGTAAGAATGTATGTTGAACATAAATATTCAGTTTGTAAGGAATAGAGAAGAGAAGCTATACAACAAAACTCACAGGATTATATCTTTTAATTCTCTAAATAAAGGAAATATTGATTACATACATAATATAGAAAATATATACAATATTTTTTGTGACTGTAATTACATAGCAATTCATGCGTATTTAAATAATAGGAGAAGTATTTTATATGAATCATGCAAAAATATATTATACTACTTACATAATACAATAAGGTCCTATACTAAAACATATCGATGAAGTTATGAAAGCTTTATTATATTGAAGAATTTCCAATAACGGTAAAGGACCGGCCCTTGTGGAAATTTTCCAAGTCCTTAATTCAAATATTAATAAGGATAAACACACGAGAAACATTTAGCTATCAAGTACTACGTAAATTTGATTGCCTGCTGTTATAAATAACCTAAAATCCAACGGTTATTAATTCATCCGCTAAAGCCTATTTGCTCGAGTTTCGAAGCGAAGGCAAAAATTACGAATTTCATTCATAAAACGCCGCCTTTGTAGGCTTTCGAAATGTTTGAAGTTTAATTATGATTTTTTCTATTAAAGACAGGTCGTTTCAAAGTTGTTACAAATACACTTGATGTTTATTTTGACTGTTAAATTAACATTTGTTAGAATATACGTGATCTTTTTATTTAAGAACGTATATAAATTACTTTAATAATATTGTACCATCGTGTTATTTTGATACCCCATTTCACAGTCTTTGGCTACTGTGTACTGTAAATAGAGTCCAGATAAATGAAACGAATTCTTTAGTAGTTTAACCTTTGAGCTTTGATAGCTTATTCAGTATAAACATTTATATTTTATTAAATGTATATATCTGACGAGTATGAAAGTACATTATTCCATTAAATCTTGACTAACGAAGAAGCCACCTAAGGCATCAACTAAGTAGAAACTGTACTTTGTTACCGGTATTAACAAATTAGTGCGACAAAGCTCTTTACACTTCGTAGAGGCTCACGTACTAGTGTAGCTAATGCTACGCTGGGTGCTACGCCGTAGCAATCTTGTTACGGAGTCTACGATTGTAGAGCTTCCTTAGTTTAACTCTGTGCCATATTTAAAATGATATATTATGTAAAGTATTGTATATTATATACACTATTTAGATAAGAAATATTATATTTGCAGATGTAGAAATTTGATTAAAACATACAATCTTTATATTGTGGTAAAATATTATGTTTTAATGTAAACATAAACATAAATTTTAAAAAATAATATATAAAATTAGGTTTAGTTAGTTAGAGAGGCTTAGTTATTAAAAAATAGACTAGTCATTAACAATATAATATTTCTTCATTTTGGCATCAATTCTCGTTCTCCCTCCCGGCGTTAATTTATGTTAATAGAAATCGTTATATAATCGAATAATACTCTACAGTCTACATTGAAAGCGACCTTAAAAATACAGCACTATTTTAAATCGCTCGAGTCAAAAATTAAGTTTACATGGATCGGAATAGTTTCACTGATTGCAGTATTCATTTGTTAATTGATGTTAATCTGATTGGATTCTTAAAATTAACCTTAGGACGGCAACAGGGGTGACCCGTCACCCCACTACTCAATAAAAGTGTCAATATTTAGTTGATATTGTTTCTGTATCTTTCTAATGCTCTATGTATTCTCTAATTGGCATGGATGCAATCAGTCGCACACGACAACGTGTCGCGGTAAGTTTTTATTTTTGGTATAATGACATTGCTGGGGTGACTCATTGCTGTTTACGTAATTATTTATTTTTGTAATACTGTAATAATTTCTGGATTTTTTTAGGTAAAATTGGTTTCGATTTCGGATACGCAGATTCAAGACTACTTGCAAAATATTTTTTATGCTAGCTCGGATGATGAGCGCCGTTCCGAAGATGGGGATGCAAGTGAAAATGATGATCACGTTTCGGTGTACTCGGAGGAGGAGGACATTATTTCAAATTATGAAGGTAGTGATGACGAGGATGTGCCGCTGGCACAATTACGCACTAAAGTGTTGAGAGGTAAGAATGGACATGTTTGGTCGTCTATTCCACCATCTTCGAGTAGAACACCGCGGCGAAATATAGTAACTATTCAGCGAGAATTAGGAGTCACTTTACGTGACATTCTAAATATAAACCAGGAAACTCCTGAAGGTGAGCCCCCTGTAAAATTGCAAAAACAAGCAAGATGTGCACTATGTCCAAGAAAAAGGGACAAAAAAGTAAAAACTTTTTGCACAAAATGTCTTCAGCCCGCTTGCACTGAACACCGTAAGGATGTTTGCTTGAACTGCATTTAACCCAAAAAAAAAATACCAAATTAAGGTTGTCATAATTAATACTTTTTTCATGTCATTAATAATTGTATAAGTGATTGATCTCTTAATAAATAACTTTCGTTTTCGTACAAATTGCTGTTTTATTTGAGTTTAAAAATAAAGGGGTGATGCGTCACCCCTGTTGCCATTTATGTATGTAAAAAAAGTCTTGCCTGCGGAAGGTTAATTGAGGTTTTAATGGTCATAATGATTGTAGTAAATTTTCTAGTTTTATAAACATTGCTTTGATAAATTAGTTTTTCAATCGTTATTTAACGACCTATATAAAAAGGTAATATGCCAAAAAAGTGTTGTTTTTTATAGACTTGATAGTACAATGATTGAAATGTGTGCGTGTACTAGTGTACACACGTAAGAAGTGAAACTACTTTATGACCTTAGATTATGGATTGGTCTCCGCGCGCGCGCTACGACTAGATACCGCCGGCGTACTGAAAAATGCGGCAACTTAAAGTACGCCGAATTCGGCGTACCCAAGCCAGTCGTGTCACAAGCATTGTGTGGAGAGGGTGAACCGATAATTTATAAAGATTTTGAACAAAATCTGAAGTAAAATGCCTATTTGTGTCATAAAACTATTTAAAAATAATACAACAAAAAATAAGAAAGACACTGGGATCACGTACCATCACTAAGTATCGTATTATTCGAAATTTCTCCTTTACTTCGAAACATTTTTCTACGAAAATACGACGCCATTCAGTGTTGCCGTATTGCATATCCAAAAAAATACACGTGGTTGAGGAAATATTTTAGCAATAATTTGAACTTTTTTTTTCAATACTATTACTAACACATGTATAAAAAAGTATAATACAATAATTTATTTCTGTTTAACCATGTTTAACTGACTCATATAATATGTTTTTTTTTTATTTCCGCTTTTTTACTTATAAACAACCTTTGTGACTATAGTATAGTAGCGTCGCAAGTGGATTTGAGTCACATGTTCATGGATTCGATTCCCGGCCAGGTCAGGATGAAAAAAATATTTTTCAAACTTCTTTCCAAGATGCCAGATTTCCCATTTATGAGGTAAAATTTATATAGCTGGCAGCCCAATTCTTCACACACACTAGCGTCTTTACAAATTGCCTAACACACACTACAGAAAAGAGTTGCCGCACTCACAGAGCTATTGTTTTTAGGTGGGGCGGTATCTAGTCGTAGCGCGCGCGCGGAGACCAATCCTTAATCTAAGTTTATGACCTTATTTTTCAAAAAATAATTTACTATATGCAACTTTACAGAAGTACGTCGAATCAAAGATGGCGCGTAACGGAATAATATCACGCGTAACGAAAAAATGTTACACTAAATTTTTTTCCAACCCCGATAAAGAAGTTTCACTTCAAAAAATAACATGAAAATATATGTTTATTAATTAGTAGTAGTATCATTGTTATTTTACACACAATTACTAGGTAGATTAATATCCTACATGCACCCAGTCTCTGGAGATTTTACAATCAATGACAATTTATTTGTTACAGGCTTCTATAGGCGCTGTATTTCATGTTTGTACTTTTGTAGAGCATTGCATTTTTTCGGTTTTAATAATGGCGTCTCTTATAAGTTTCACTATTATTATAAAGATATTAATTACCTGATGCAGTATGGAAGCAGCATAACGCTAAACACACAAGGTTAAGGCCGCTCCACTGCATATTAGAGGATACATCACAGGCGCTTACGCATTACGCCGGTTACCTGAAAATAAAATGAAATAATTTATAGTATAATAGTAACTATAATCAATGAAATAAGCTCTTGCTGTTAACTTTCAAACCCTCTAAACTGTTTTTAAATATAATTATACAAGTCTTTATGAATATATCTATATGCATTGTGGTATATGTATATACTTTACATCTGATCTATTTTCAGGTTAATAAGTAATCAGCTGTGCCCGTGTACGTCCTGTTAGAGTTTTTTATTAGTCGCAGTGATTGATTTTCAAGTCCCTATCCAAGGTTATCTTTACGTTTTTACTACAGCACAAAAAATCAATCCAGATCTGCAAGTTCAATCACTATACATAGGTTTCATAAAGATAAAAAAAGTTATATGATATAATTTATTTACAACAACTACCAACTACAGACCCTGAACAATGACAGCGCTGTTACTTAAGGGGCGGTTTCTATTATATTAAAGACAGCAAAGGCAGTTGACCAGAATACATTTTGACATAAAAATTGAAGTTATTATTTTGACACTAAATTCGACCGTCGTAATGATTAACTTGTTCTGTCTTGAGAGCCAGATGTTCTGACGTGAATATTAATGAGTTATGAATAAATTATAGCTTCTTTGAAATGAACTGGGTTAGAAAGCATTTCAGGAAACAGCCTTTGATTAAGTGTAATTTATTTTATGCTATTAATAAATATGTATTTAATTTTTAAGTGCGAAAAATATTACGAAGAATTGGGAATTAAGGATAAAAACAAAATAAATAAAAAACAAGCTTTACTGCGACAAATATACCTCAATTTGGAACAAACTCGGCCATGCTGTCGGGCTTTAACACCCGGACAGCGCTGATTTTCAGTCTCTATGTATTTTTTAGTTCCAAGATTCACTAAGCCTAGATATAAGTGTAGAATCCCTTTATTACCACTCTACGATATGAAAGTAATATTTTATTACGAATGTTTTATGGTTTAGACACGGTTTTATTGTTATTTGATATTATTTATACAACAGATAGCAAATAATGAGTATTATATGCTTTTATATTGCCTTTTATGAATCAACCTCATGCATTAATAAAAAAATGTCTTAAAATAATTCAATATGGATAGTTTAAAATACATATGTGTGGGAATAGGATAAATTAAGATGTATTTCATAACTAGTTCTTTATTTTTAGTCTGTGTCTTTCTATTAAGAATATGTTAATATGTTATCTGTAGAACGATAATATCTATGACGTGTCTATGAGAGATTACTTTGTGTTTTTGGATACTAAAGAAATGGAGGATTGTTAAAATGTATTTTTATAACCGGTGTCTGGGAAATAAATTGATTGGGCTAATTTTGGCGTTTTAATTCACACCATCCCCACATATATTTATATTGTATTTAAAAAAGCAGCTTGATAACCATTCTACCCAATATTGATTTAAAATATTTGTTTTCACTTGTTTCATCTAAAAAAAATATTAAGCTTTTTTAAATGTAATCTAGTCTCTGGTATTAATAATTATGAATAAGTAGATAACTAACAGTAAAACGTAAAGCATTTTATTTTAACATAATCTTATGAATGTAACATCTTTAGGAGCAAATAAAGAATTATGAATTATGAGTAATTTTACATTTCAAAGCAGCTAATGTAAACAACAGAAAAGTTTTTCATTAAATACGTTTTAGCAAACTGAAGAATGCATGCTTTGTTCATGTTAGTATCCAATTTTATCGCAACATGAATAAGTAAACAGTTGCCTGCAGCATTATCCATTATTACAATAATTTTCTTTTCGTATATTGTATATTATACGTGCATACTTCAACTGAAAGTCTAGTTTAAAAATAAACGAATATTCATTTGAATAGAATTATCATTTCACCGGTGAAAACCAGGATGATAATAACATCTTTAAGTAGTTGTTAATTTTTAATCAACGTTTCTAGTAATATTTAACGTAATATTTAATAACGTAACGTAATATTTTTCTTGTATCTAATATTATCTTGAAAATGAAAAGATAGGTATATCACTAGCTTATAAATTGTAACCATACTTCGTAAAATTTTATTGTTTTTACGGTGTCGTATTTTTCTATCAAATGATTAAAGTTGCAGAGTTTGAATGCATACCAGCGAAGTAACTATATACAGTGATTTATTCTATATAAATTTTAAATCAATACATGAATTCCCTTTGATCCAAAGTCTCTTTAATATAGTGTACGGAGTCTTACCTTAATCTTAATAATGAAGTTCTTAACACAATTAATTACTATGAGCCGCAAAGATTTAATCTCACTTCACCTAAATGACATTTTACAAAGGTTCGTAACCTAAGATAAAGGTCATCCTTTAATTAATATTTGAAAAATATTAACCGAAATAGGTGTTTATTAAATGACCAAAAAGTCTTTGTGTACAGAATATTTTTTGTCGATTCGTTAAAATACAATCAGAAATATTTAAATAGGTACTCCTTGCTTTCAAAAGATTTGAATGATATTTTACGTTTAAGGAATATTAATAAACCATGTTATTCTATAACTATTATTTAGTTGAAGATATATTTAAAAAAAGTTAGACATAATACACGCCATACTTTAGGCACAAGTCAACTAGTAAAAAAAGAAAAAAGAAGTAGGTACAAACATGGATTACGATTTTTATTAACTGCATGCACATACATATTTTATATGTTTAAAATCGTACGTGAAATATTGATACAGCTATATTTTTTCCTCGTCTGAATTTACTCGAAAATAACTCAACCAAATTCAAACGGAATCAAAATACATTTCACTTGAAGATATATGTTACAATTCACAAGCTTCAATAAACGTCAGGCAAAGAGAAAATCAACCAGAGAAGTAATTAATATCTGAACTGAACGCAATAATAAATCAAACTGCACATTTGGTGCATTATCCATAATATTGAGCGTAATACTGAAGTCAATAAAGAACATATTACACACAGGAACGCAAGCAATAAACAAGACAAAGGGGTATTTGAGCAGGGAACAAAAGCCAGATTTTAGGTCACAGCTTACATTAGAGGTACCTGAAACTCGGGGTAAGCTGTCTTAGATATCTTGCTGCAATATAGTATAGACGTATTGCGTATTATTATTACAGTATATTGCAAATACATCATGAACTAACTTTGTATAATACTAGCTGTACCGCGCGGTTTCACATGCGGTCGATCGCCCAAGCAAAAACAATTATTCCTATAGTTTACGTGTATATGGTATATTTGGCTACAACAATGGCAAGTATTATCAAAATCTCTTCAGTGGGTTTCACGTGAGAGCAATGAACATACATACCTTTCTCTTTTTGTATCTAATTTGTAGGACTTGTAGGATATAGAATAAATCCGTTTGTAAGGGTTATTTGATGATAGAACCGTGAACGAGGATGATTGCGTACTATTGTAATTCTGATGCGGTAATTTTAGCAGCGAGAAGATGAAACCTTGAGAATATATTCACGTCTGTTCCGTAATGCTCTATGTTTGTCGCAATACAAATTTACAATAGTTAGGTACCTACTCTTATCTCTACTGATAGATTATAGAACCTTTTATAACAGAAATTATTTAAAGCGTTAAAATTGTGCGTATTGGATAAAAGAACATGTATTGATTTCAGTACATAAAAGTCGATTAGCTTTTTATTCCATGCATTAAATAAGGCATTAAACTTTTTATTTTCTCATTTATAAAATTGATAGTGTAATGCATTTGTAAATGAGAATTTTATAGCAAAACAGAGTAATTAATAACTCATCAACCAAAACCTCTAATGTTTAAGCGTTTAGGTAAATGAGAACACTACAATTTTAAGGCACTCTACTAGATAGTATAACTTTTATCATTAGCATTTATCATTATTAAAATAGTTATTTTGGATAATATTTTATATTTGAATATTAAATTCTTTGTTAGCAAATCATTACTCTCAGTTTATTTTGTTTTCTGTGTTTTGTTCGTAATCTAGGTAAAAAAGCACCATAAATAATTATTATTATGGCTTCGTACAGTTGCTTCGAACCAACTGCCCTAAAATTCATGTCAGTTTAATATTCTATGGCTGGACTATATAAGACGTACATACAGTTCCTAAATAACACAATTGGATAAAAACTTACAATTTATTTTTTTAAGCGTAGTAAGTTTGTAGTGTGTATATCATCATCATTTGTCGATGCAAATCATTTTATAGTTCTGGGTTCACATTTCAAAGCTAAAACAAATATACTTATTTACTAAATTCTCATTCGGTGCAATATTCTGAAGAGAATTTTGATTTTAACCTATCGTTATCGTCTTAGTATAACGATGAATTATGGCTGAATCTTGGCTGAATATAGTTTCTAGCTGTCAACAGCCTTCGCTCTTGACATTCATTCATATCTGACGTAATGAAACTTTCGTTTTATTGGAGACTGAGATTGACGTTTTTCATAGTCTAGCACTAGATTATCATAAAGAAAAATAAAATATAATCTATACATATAATAAATCTGTAGAAGGGTCAATTCTGTACATTGAAAATATTGAAAAAATAAATAGCAGGGGATCGATACCAAACCCAAATATGTGATTAAAAAAATTTTTGTCTGTCTGTCTGTCTGTCTGTCTGTATGTGAAGACATCACGTGAAAACTAACGGTTCGATTTCGATGAAACTTGGTATAATTATACCTTATTATCCTGGGCGTAAAATAGGATATTTTTTATCATGGAAAAATACGTAGAAAAAAAATAATCTTAATTTTTCAGTTTTATCCATAGACGTTGTTCTGTAGAACCGCGAACACACGTTGGGTATTATTATAGGCCTAGCCGTATTTGAGTCCAATAGATATTTTATAAGATGTTATTGTCATAGTTACTCAAAATGGAGAAATAAACCATCCACGCGAAGACCGACATCCGCGCGGACGGAGTCGCGGGCGGAAGCTAGTGTAAAATATAAGTTTTATTTTTATTTTTGAAGGAACGAATAATCATATATAACAATTGATACTGTATAACTTTATTAGTTTGAACCTGATCACAGGTTCATATCAATGAACATCATAATTGTACGTCGAATATGTACCTACCTGACTATTCTTAGAAACTTTGAGGCTAGATCAATTATTCTCAGATTATATTGAAATCCATCCAGACCATAATAATAATCTAGGTATACATGATATTATGATATGATATTAGTTTCTACAGAATATATAATAAAATTAAATACTTCAAAACAATATAGAGTAAGTAGCCAAGAGTAGCAAATAGGAAGACGCTTCTTCGTTATTTAATAGCACACTGTATTTAACGCAAATAAATTAAATGGGAGAAAATATGAATTACAAATACGATACAATAAACCCGTTAGAATAAAGATAGAAAGAGTGTCTGCAGTGATACTTTTACCTCTAGATACAAATGTTTATGGAAAATACAAGACTTTTTATCAATTAAATTAAAAACATATTTTAAAAGCTAATTTTATTTTATTCTAGATAGGGACGCGCTTGACCACAATCTCGCATGATGGAAAGCTAAGATGTGGACTAAGCAAATGAGTAAAAAAACGGGCCTAAGATGGTACGCGCTTCCTTAGTAGTTACCACTTCATTCTACGCTTGAAGCTACATTTATGCAAACTAATGTGTTATCATAAAACAAACTATTACACTGGTATTAGAAATCGCGTAACAAACATAAACACCAATATCTCTATGCCTACATCCATTCTATTTTAATTCATTTATTCAACCGAATATATCAATAAAGGAAAATATATCCTCAAATTCAGGGGAAGAAACATTATGCAAACTCTTCAAGGCACATCAAACTTGGTGACATTGTTATCACAAAAAACACACATTTTAACCCTTTCAGGCTTTCTTGGGTAATCTCAGGGGATTAGAATCGCAAATAGCAGTTATGTAACACGTTCATACATAAGTCAAGGTGATGATGTACTGAGCTGATGGATGGTTCTCGAATGTTCTGGAATGATAATGGAGTAAGTATTGGAAATCGGTTGTTACGTCTTTGTAAGATTTGTTTTAAATTGGAATACATAATCGAAGTTTATTGAAACATAACGATATACTTTATTAATTATATTGGAATTTTGAAGTGCATTAATGCATTTATTAAATAAATTTGTTTAATAAAAAGGATCACATTGATTCATGAAGTAAATTATTATTTCTGCAAGAAAACAAAACTATTTAATCCATTCACGAAGCCCAGAGCAAAGTGATTGATTTGATATAAGTAATTAGTTACCAATTCAAATTCATTATATAAATAAAAAAAATAAAAAAATAAATCGAGAAATACCTTTAGTAGAGGTATTCATAATATATTGGAAGATATAAAATCGATACAGTATAACTACAAAAACTTGTATCGGGGTTAAGGAGTATGGTCCACATCTTTTTCTTGAATAAGGGTAGAATAGGATCGTAAGCCCATTAATATTCCCTGCAGGCTTTCGCCTCCTTTGAGAAAATTAGGCTTTCGATAACACAATACGAGTTAGTTAATTCTTGTGCCGTTTAGTTTCCATATCTCAAAGTTTACGGCTTCCAAAAATAGTCTTATTTTGTTTAGAGAATATCATTTAGGCAGATCTATTTTGAAATTTAATAACACAAACTAATATTTATATGTAAACAAATTATAATCTTGTTACAGAAGTTTCCTCGATATTAATAGTTTTTATTTTATTAAACGTTATTCATATACGATAAGAATTTTCTCTCTTTATGTGAGACGTATTTTTAACGAAAAACATTATACTATTATTAACTTAAAAATAACTTTTCCTGTTATGCAACTAATTGTAGCGTATTTTTCTTCTAAAATCTTATTAAGTATAATGTTTACATAATGCTATCAATAAATAATCAAACCGAACATCGAACTTAAATAAAATTCACAGGAAAAAGTCTTCCTTTAGATTACCATTTTCCTTGAATATTTAAATGAAATCCCAAGCATAACGCAAAGCATTTACACATTAAACAAGACTCAACGCTTCTAAGTTCTAGCTCATTACCGCAATTAGACTGGAGTGCAGTTCCATGTCTTAATGAATCAGACGTTAATCAGGAAATCTTATATCACAACTAGCTATATTGGCACATCACTTGTGTATCGTTAATACCTCTCTATCGCTTTTTAGATTAGGTACTCTGAATTCGTAAGTTGTGTGTAACATTAATGACTATGATTGGGCTACCAAGTGATAAACGAAAACTATTTTAAAAGAAACTACGACATTGGGGCCTTCAAGAAAAGAGCTTATTTGTCCATAAAAGGCAGGCAAAGCACCTGTAACACTTCTAGTGTTACAAGTGTTTATGGGCGGTGGTGACCACTTAACATCAGGTGGCCTGCTCCTTTGCTTGCTCTAACATAAAAAAACGACTAGTTCCGACTATAAAATATTCTAGTTAAATTTACTTACAACAACATACATCCTTGGAAAACGATAAACATCTTGTTTGTGTTCGGTACAAAGTTATCACTGGGAACTGGGATGACTATAGGAACATTACTATTGCATTCACCACTACGGTACGTAACCTTAAAAGCAAGATAGATCAAAGCATAACTATAACATATTATACGAAATAAGTTTTCTCTGATCTGAATACATATGTTTACAGTATACATGGAAATGGAAATCAAACTACAAGGACACGAAAAGCCAGCGTAAAATATAATTTGCATTCAAGTAAAATCGTTTACCGATAACGTACAGTAACGACGTCCTTTAAAGAGAATCTCCGAGGTTGGCATTCGAGCCGTCTTTATAAAAAGAAAACGTGGCTCAGCGATCTATTTAATAGCTCCCTTTTAGCTTTCATTCAATTACCGTCTTCTATTTGATTTATAATTAAATTTTGTTACGAATTTTTTGTCACGTTTGTTGGGAATTAACAATCTGTCCGTTTTAACGTAAACGCGTTAATTGTATTATTAAAAATGGGCACTACAATATTATAATATATTCTATAAGGCAAGTAAAACTTATTAAAATTTGTAAATTTCACCGTTTTTCTTTTATAGATAGTCTAAAAGCCATTGACGACATGGTTACGACGCCGGCTACGTATCCAAGCAGTTGATATACAAATGTTCAAATTGGCGACGTTGCCAAACCATTCGCCAAGTTAGTTAGGTAGGTACCATACGTTTCAATGTAAACTCCTTGGACACGTCGACTAGCGAGGTTGCCATGGTGTCCTAACACGTCCTAATGAGCCAGAGTTCTAACTCCTGAATAATGACAATTCTCTGTAACTTAAAAAATGCAATAAAAATGCTGACACATAATATAATAATAATACAACTTTGACATGTTCGACTTTTAAATCATCCATTAGGGTAATTATTTCGAAAAATGTTTCGAAAATTTATGAACTTCACTCCAGATAATCGCATAATATTAGAATTACAATTACAATATAATAATTTCATTTATGAGTAGAAGAGCACTCATATTTCTTACAACATAACAAATATCTACGCCTTAATTTTATAGGATTTACTTCAAGTCTCCAATTACCAACGCTCTCAAATTTCGAACATAATTAAGACTTGGCCAAAAAAAAAAGCGTTCCACGCGAAAAATATTAAACATGTTAAAAAGTAACCGAAAAGAGACATGGGTTTAACTGACCTGTTTTGAAAGGTCGAGTGATACTAAAGCCCGTAATATTAAATTTACCTGCACTAGCGATGAAAGTGTTGATCTTGCTATACCATTTTTAATTATAATACTAAGAGAAATCTAGATTGTGATACGCCCATTATACACTGGAAAAGTATAATAAAAGCAAAGATGAAAATTGCAATCTCCGAAATAGCATCTTGTATTAGCATTTTATTGTTTCCCATTTCTATTGTTTAATCGAATGAAATTCATGTTTATGTTATTTAGTTTATGTTGTTTGGATATTGTATTCAGATCATTAAATTAACATGAATATATCTTATAGAATGTCATTTCGGCGATGTGAAAATACTTTAATTATTATCTCAAAAGCTTTTATTCCTTACGCCTTTATTACTTAAGTTTATTAGTGCATTTGTTGAATAAGGAAACATCAATCAATCAAGTAGAAAAACAATATAAGAAAGAGCCAATCTTTACTGTTTTATTATTTGAAAGTTTTTTATCACAGAGCTCGACAAATTTAACAAAATGTTTTACCGATAGAAATCTACCTCTTTACCGAGAAACAGGCTTTTTTATATTCTTTTTAATAGGTAGGTTTTTAATACTAAGACCCCTTTTTTTTAAGTGGGGAAATCTTGCATAGATACCCACGGCCTCCGGGGAAGGGGCCGTGGGTTATGTCGGATTCCTACCGACCAAAACCCCACTGTGTTCCGTCAAGCCGCATCAACGACGGGGCCACGGGTATGGTAGAATTCTTCCGTGACCCCATCAGCGGCTGAATACTAAGACCCCTGGACATGCATTAACGATTTTACAAGTTATTCTTCATTTTAAATTTAGACTACTATTCGCACAAAATTATAAATTATTTATGTATTACCAGCGCCTTTGAAATATTCAAACAACCATTCAATAGCTATAAATTTTAGAAATAGGTCAATGTGTGACTACATTATTAAACTTTTACGACGATATTTCACATGTTCGGATTTCTATATTTTAAAATGAATTCAAACTGAAAATATATGCTATTCTTTGAATACATTATGTTACTGCAAATTTAATATGAAAACGTATTATGTAACGTATTCTTATGTTTGTTTTTGATGCGAAATTTATAGGTACTAATGGATATGTAAGGCTTAGTGGCGATTTAAATTGATTTAAGCTGTTCTATTAATTCTGTTACCTCAATCTGTGACCACGCTTGCTGTTAAGTTCTCGATATAATAAATAATTGAATTATAAATGCCCTTTACTCATGTTTTCCAGGGAGGACATATAATTTAATAAAATATTGTAGAATTGTAAAAATTCTACAATATTTCGATGTATAAATGATGAGTAGGTACTCTGAACATATTTTAATGATACTTGGCAGTTATGTAGCTTATGTCCCAGAATAATTACGCAGTGCGATCATCCGCGGGTAAACCACGCACCACAATTAGTATATTTTCAGTATGGTACACTAATATAATATTACAATATTATTACAATTTAGTGTAATCTAATTAAATTCGAAAACTAATAAGCTTTTATTAAGATTATTAATTAGCACAAATTTTAAATTAAATATGGGCAATATATTATTTCGTAGGCGACTCAAATATCATCTCAAAGTTAATTTCCCTTATCTAATAAACTTAAACACCATATCGTTATTTAAAGCCCACGCTTTGAAACTTCGAAAGTGCCCAGAATTTCCTTATTCCGACAACTCGTTTTTAGATTGTATAATACATTATTTCGATACAAAGCAATTCCACAGTTCAATAAAAAGAAACATTTGTGTAAAATAAAAATGCATATGCAGCTTAGATTATACTGTATAGAGACCGGAATATCTGCTGCTGGTTAGTAAATGCCTTTGATATTACGGTATGCGAAATACTAATCAAGATTTGGTTCCTATGTTTTAAATTAAATTCAACACATAATATATACTAATATTATAGAGCTGAAAAGTGTTTTTGTTTGTTTGAACGCGCTAATCAGGAACCACGGTTCTGATTTGAAAAACTATTTCACTGTTAGAAAGTCCATTCATCGAGGAAGGATATAGGCTATATTATTTCAGTACGGTTATATCGATAGAAACGGAGCAATGTGGGTAAAACCGCAGGGCACAGCTAGTATAATATATATTCGTAATGTCTTATTGCTGTAAATAATCTTATAGCTGGATATACACCATAAAGATGTAATTTAGTAGAGAAGATATTTAAACTCTCGCGTATACTTTAATAAAAATGCATTGAGATATTATATTCTGCTGCATCTGATATAGCCGTATTCTATCTGCATTTGAATGTTTCATATAATGTGCATAATATTGCTTTGACAAAATAATTTGATTCTAAAGAGAGATGAGAGAAAATGCTGTTTAAAAATGATAGTGTATTCTTATATAAGAGCTTTCTTATATTATGTGTCATAACGTATTTATCACATTTATGTAGAAATAAATCTTCTTATTATATATAAATCTCGTGTCACAATGTTTGTCCTCAATGGACTCATAATCCACTTAACCGGTTATAATAAAATTCGCACACCATGTGCAGTTCGATACAACTTGAGAGATAGGATAGTTTAAACATGTAGGTACCACGGGCGAAGCCGGGGCGGACCGCTAGTAGTTTATAAGTCACATACCTAATCACTATGCGTTTTTGAGATAATAAGCAATCGAGTGATTATTCTGTTCTAAATTATTTGTGTTTTTCTTATACTTAAGTATATTTCACAATTAAAAAATGCGGTGGCAGACGTAATATATTATTATGTAGATTATACGTCACGTAAATACTTCAAAAATAATTTGCTTTCAGAATGAGCTTTTTCCAAAATATTTTATTTAATTTTCTGATTGATTGCATTTTAAAGTTTGATTTGAAAATAGGTACCTAATTGTTTTATCTATAGATAAGTAAGTATAATAAACTCGCATATGAACATTTTTTATATTTAATTGATAAATTATCATTTTTTTTTCAATCAATGTTTCAATTTAAAATACATCTTTCATGCTATTAATCCACAATTTTTTTTTAATATTCTGTTATCAATATTTTTTTTTGTATTAACATAATCATACGCAATTACCATAAATAAAAAAGTAAAATAAAAATACTCACATTGTACAACAAAATAAACATTCACGCTATAATCACAGTATCACGGTTCACTGTATAAAGCGGCTAAATTAAATGCTCTAATTTAAACACGTTCCACTGCACTCCACACTCGCGAAATGAGTCTTGTAACGGGCCGGGTTATACTATAGTCCTGCTATCCGTCCGAGAGGCTGCGTGGTACTGAGCGATCTACGCGAAGTCTGTACGCGCAGGCTGACTAAGCATGGAAACAGAACTTTATTTGTATGATGAGGTGTGAGGGTTTGGAGGCTTTTCATGGATCAAATGTTTGGTATGGATATGATGGTACTTATTTAGTTTGTTGTGTGTCGAATTTTATTCGAGATTATTTTTAAATACAAAATTATATTTTTAAAATTTTACATTATGTATTTAATTTGCTGTTTAGATATAAAATGTACTGATTTGGTTTGCTTATAGTTCGTTCTATATTAGAGCTGTTGCGTTGCTTATCAAGTGGCCTGGCTTGTATCCCACATAAGAAAATACGTGTCAGTCCTTATAGATAAATAATTAAGCAGTTAATCACATACATATTTGATTAAGAAAAATAAACAAATCAATAAATGTAACAGATGTGATATGCATCTGTTTTGTACCAAGAGGACGCAGACTATCAAAAAGTTCGTACAATCAATAGATACTACTAATTACTTAATCAATACTAGTAATTATTTGAAATTATTATTAACTCATTGTTACTACATTATTTTACTTACAGAAAAGTATAGACTTCTTTATTGAAGTCTTTGGTTATGAGTGCTAAAATTTTATAATTGGAATTTGGTCTCTGCAGAAAAACATCCAATATAGTTGAATCGAAACGTCAGCCTGATAAACTCCAATTTTACCGAAAAGCATTAATAAATCTAAGTATCAGTATAACCACTCAACCGAAAAGATTTATAAAGTGACCCAAATGATATTACATAGTTGATCAAGCCGACACATAAAAGTTTCTTCAAGTCCCTCTTTACCGCGTCTCGTAAAATGATATAGGCTGAATTCTGAAAACTTTAAAGTTTGTTAGAAAATTTCCAAATGAAGTTTGAAAGACGAGCGTAAATATTAAATTCATATTTTCCAAGAAAAAAATACCACATAATCGGGTTTGAAAGTTAAAGTAATTTTGTGTGTGATTTTGATTAGATGTTTTGTAGAAGTTTACCTATGGAAATAATGTTAATGATTAAATAATACTGTACCTTACGCATAAACTAAAAGAGCCGCTAAATATAAATAAATATTTCAAGACGATTTTCATATACGGCACGATCTGATCCCATACTAAGCTTTCGCTTGTGTTATGGTAACCAGATAGCTGATAAACATACATATACATTATACATATAATTTTAAATAAATACTTCAATAGATAATTAACAATAACAATACATTTATTTGTATGGCTCCCTTTATGTTGTCCATAGTATAATTTTAAATAAATACTTCAATAGATAATTAACAATAACAATACATTTATTTGTATGGCTCCCTTTATGTTGTCCATATGAAATTTAAATACAGTTAAGGCGTTACCCGGCAATTTCGACTATGTTCAACCTCTATAAAGTCTGGTACAACATAAAGCACAATACCGAAAATAAATATATAAAAAATAGGATGGTCTTTGATTTTTAATTGCTCGCGAGAACTTTTTTCCAAAGTTAATAGATTTCTAGAAAAAAAATGTGCCGTGGTCATCGATTTTTCCGCAAATCTTAATCTTAATCTTAATACTATTATAAAGGCGAAAGTTTGTAAGGATGTATGGATGTATGGATGTTTGTTACTCTTTCACGTAAAAACTACTGAACCGATTAGAATGAAATTTAGCACACATATAGAGGGTAACTTGGATTAACACATAGGATAGGTTTTATCCCGGAAATCCCACGGGAACGGGAACTATGCGGGTTTTCCTTTGAAAACGCGGGCGAAGCCGCGGGCGGAAATCTAGTACTCTATAAACTTCGTAACCTGCTGACTTAGAGCTCTGAAAATTTTATGTTTAATAAATTATCAGTTACACAACAGTCCCTGACGAGGATATTTTGTTTCACTGATTAGTATCTTTTTAAATACAAAATGCGAGGAAAAAAGAAGGTGCAGCGGGAGAGGTTTGAGATCCGTCAAGTATGGTCAAGGTTATTAGCGCATGTATAAGCCTTAAGGATAGAAAAAAGATATCATACAGAGCTAGCAAAATGTTCAAATAATTGAGACCCTGACCTGGTATAAAAATACTAAAAAGTCGTTAAGTAACTTCCATACATAATCTCTAAGAAATAAAAATGTGTTCTTTCTTTATTCCGATTTCCCGCTAAAGAATTTTCACAATTTGCAAAAGTTGTGAAATTAGTTTTGTCCAGAACATGAGCGAATTCTACTTAAAAGTTGAAGTAACATTTTAACATAACAACCTACGCTCGTTTATTATAAAATAAAATACTCCACTGCTCCAACTTATTTCTAGAAATAAATTTATAAACAGAAAAAAATATTGCAAGAGCACTACAGTATAATTTACAACCATCAAGTTTATTCCTTATCCATTACCATTTTACATCTCTATAACAACTATTTTTAATTCCGCTACCATTTGAAAGTCATAAAATGAAAGAATCTCAGATTGAAGTACTGTCAGTTAAATCTATGAGCGTAATATCAACTAAACATTGTAATTTCTTAGGGATAAAAGTCATGAAAGTGGCCTACTTAACTTTAATGCAGTTGGCAAGTTTCCTTACTTCAAAATGGACTTAATTATGCTAAGTATTGTTCAGATTTATACAGTTTTGTTGAAAACAATTGCATAACGTTCAACTGATTCCTATTTATGGAAACATAAACATGGCCTCTCTTGCTATACCTATTTACAAAATGAACTTGGATAAGAAAGAAAGAAAGAAAGAAGAACTTCATTGTGAAGTGCTCATTTCTGTAACATATTGTATGTTATGTAAAATACCTTTTCGTCGAATGGAACGTCACAATATATCTTGCATAATCGTTGTTAGTAGTGTTGTTTTTTTTATTAGTTTAATGCAATCTTGTACAAAGTATATGCGAGATAATAAAAAACTTTCAGCCACATTCAGGATGAGTTTTTAGTTTTCTGCCACATCTTCTACTTGCTTGTAAAAAGGTTCGCTTCGATGAACGACCGTCCTGAAAAATAGAAAATAAATATAAATTATGAGCCTTACCAAACTCATAACTTACCAGCTAAGCCAGCACAATTAAAAGATTATAGGTACCTATTAATAAATATTTATATTAATTAATATAACCTGTTATCAATGTAATAATATAATATGTATTGTTATTTTTATGTTGCAGAAAACCATTCAACTTTGATACATCATGATCCTGGAGCTAAACGTGACCAGGCGTATGAAACATTTATTCGCTTCATAAAAATCATTAAACAGAATAACTAAAAGCAGTATTAATATACAAAGGCAATCAATTTTATTATAAATACTAGATATATGCGCAATAAAAACACAACATGCAAACGATAAACCGAGACAATAATTCATTCCGTTATAACTTCCCGTTTCTTATGTTGATAATAAATTTCCTAACGAATAAAACCGATAAGTTAATTTAATGTTCGAACAAATTTCATAGATAAATGAGGTTATTTCTGTTATTAATACAGGACGAAGTTTGTAGTCCCTTGTGTGAACGATGGTGCAAATTTAGCAATACGCGATCTTTACTCAAACGTGCCAACTACTAATGTTTAAGATATTGCTTAGTAGAATGTAATATTTTATTATAATAGTAGAGAATTCATTATCTATACCTTTTTTTTTTTTTTTTTTTTTTTTTATAGTGGGGAAATCTTCTTAGATACCCCCGGCTCCCGGGGATGGAGCCGTGGTTATGTCGGATTTCTACCGACTAAAACCCCACTCTGTTCCATCGCGCTGCTTTGGACGGAACTGCGGGAACGGTTACGACTCTACCGCGTGTCCCGCCCAGCAGATGCCCGTTTCCAGGCCCACCACTAGAACCCCCCTCGCTGGTGGCTGCTGGAACGAAGGCTTACGCCACCAACGCGCAGACAATGGATTTTTCCCCGCTCCATCATCCGCGTTCCCCCGAACCCCCGACCCCATCACCGTCCGGCCGGAGGGTGCACGCCGGAAGGTCCTCCGATGTGTGAAATACACGTCGGGGGACCCTCCGGCACACTTTTATAGAGATTATCTCGCAGCCCCCACCTCACCAGAGGTGGCGGCCCTCGGTCCGGCCCCACGGACTGGATTACGAGTTGGCAGACGGCCGTTTTACAGCGGCCGCCGCCCCACACCTCTCTGCAGGAGTCTCCGCGCGTCATCACAATGACGCGTCGGGATCCCGCCCTCCGCTGCACGGCGTGGCTTGCTAAACCAGCGAGCCCGCCGCGCCGCGACCTCTGGCCGCCATCCACCGCCGCATAAAAGCCGGCTCCTCTCTGGCCCACAAATAGGACCTCTGCCGTCGGGTCAATCGAGGCCTTCCAACCCCAACTGCCGTTCAGCGCCACCTTTGCCTTTTGGACACGGGGTCCGCCAAGCCACGACCTCTGGCCGCCATCCCACGCCGCACACAGCGGCCGCTGGGCCACACCTAGCCCTGGCCGTCGGGCCGGTTGAATCTCCCCGACTCTAAACCAGCCGTTCAGCCCCTCGCTGGTCCAATTTCGCTTCACTCAGAGGGCCATAACTCTGAGCTACTGAGCCCCTCCGCCGCGACAAGGCCTGGACCGTTGGGGGGCGACAAGGCCTGGACCGTTGGGGGGTCATTATCTATACCTACTTATACGTAATATTATAGAGCTGAAGAGTTAGGTTGTTTGTTTGAACGCGCTAATCTCAGGAACTGGTCCGATTTGAAAAATTATTTCAGTGTTATCTAGTACCCATTTATCGAGGAAGGTTATAGGTTATATATCAACACGCTAAGACCAACAGGAGCGGAGCAATGCGGGTGAAACCGCGCGGCACAGCTAGTTAGTTATAAAATACATACTACCATAACTAACCATTTGTTGTTAAAATCCTGATATAATATAATATGTATAGCTTCGAATAAAGTGAATGATAATAGTATTAAAATTAATTTTAATCATATTATTTATTGTAACATTTGTAAAGCTAGTTACAATACTAAAATTAGACGCCGCCGCTTTACAATTCACTAAATTGTTCACTAATGTATTTTTATGAATATAATTTTATACAAACGCTCACAATAATGAATACAACAAAAAATGAATAACTAATTTCTTGCAGTCATCCTCAAGTTATTAATTATTATTTATCTATAATATAATAGAACCTCGCTACGGCTCTACTTTTGTTAAAATAATCTATTAGTATTCTGAAATTTTTATTTCACACAAACCTGTTTACAACGTTACTTACATGAAAAGATATTTGGTTTAATCCAATTGCTTTAATACAATGAAAGTCTTTTTATATTATTGGAAGGCAAAGAAGCAGACGCATAACCCGATGTTAATGGCAAAGTGCGTCGCCCATAAACATCCATAACATACGTTATGGGTGTTGCCTACCATAGAGGGGAAGTCTTGGACTTTTTCACGTACCTGCTAATAATTATAATTGAACCAATTTAGATTTTGACGATTTCACAGTTGAAAGTTGTGTTAATAATCAATTGTCAACTTAATATAAAAACACTGATTTTACAATGCTTGGCTAAGGGCGTTTGTCCACTACAAGGAATTTTACGGTCCGGCATTCCGATTTTTTACGGTCCGGTATGGCACGCAATTAATCTAAATACTAGCTTGTGCACTATACGTAATTTTACTGTCCGACATTTTACTTTTCCCTATTCCGGATGGTTTTTTGAGTTTACGAGTCGCTGTAGGTATAATTGTTTTCGAGTGCCCACTTGCTTGGATTTTACTCTTTTTATTGCATATGCCAATTGAAAGCAAGCTCTTGTTTTACTTTCTTTTAGCTGGCAATGAGATTTGAGAAGTCGGTATTGTTATTTTATATACATTGACCAAGCATTGACCTATAATTATTATCTAAGTAAGTGTTGGTAAGTTAAAGTTCAAGTGGGAATAGATTTAGCTCCTCGTCACCGATTAAAATAAATAAGTGAAACACGCATTTTAAATCTCTTACGGAACTTTACTTTTTATTATGTATAACGAAGTAATATAATATTTCACCTTCTATATTTTTACTCGTTTCTTGTAAAATGCGAAAACAATCATTTATGATACTTAGCATTATACCGCCATACTTCCTTGAACTGTACCGCACTGATCCGAGTAAAGACGGACAGGTGCACAAGCAATTCATCGGTTTTTTCATGCCACACCGGACCGTAAAAAATCGGAATGCCGGACAGTAAAATTCCTTGTAGTGCACAAGCGCCCTAAGACTTATTCGCCGAATAATGTGTAAAACTACCATTTTAAAAACGTATTCTAATTGCCCGTATTTGACAGTTTACGTGACATTTTAATATTATCGTGTAATACTTTATTGGACGGATAAGTTTTAACCAAGCATTGAAAAATCGGCCCTAAGGGTGACAAATCAACATCGAGCTATGCTGCGCTGTACTGCGCTGTGCTGTGCTGTGTTTCATAAGCTACGTTTTTTTAACAATTAAACGATGCTGCGCTGTACTGCGCTGTGCTGTGCTGTGTTTCTTAAGCTACGTTTTTTAACCTTCCTATACTCGCGCGTTGGTCTGTGAGACCGACGAAACACATTTTCGTAATTATTTTTATGCAGGTAAATCCTGTGAAGTCGAGTTCCTTGCTAGTTTCCGGATTTGGGGCTAACTTCATTTTAGTGCAGGTCGCGGGCCGCGGCGTGTTCGGCAGAAGTTCACGTGTCATAGCATTTGGCGCCAATCGGTCCGTGAGACCGACGCGAGTATAGGTGCAAGTTTTTGTGTAAGTATTAATATTATATATTTTGTACATTTATATATTTTTTAAGACTTTGGATACTTTATGAAGTATGTATAGTAAAATATATGTATGAATGTTGCTCTAAATTACATTTTGACCAATTTTTAGGCCATACTTCATGTCAAAATGAACGATGATCAAATCAGATTGTTGCTGGAAGAATCAAGTTCTGTTTCTGCTATGAAGACGAAAATGACAGTGAGGTGGAAGACAACGTGGAGATACAAGAAGAGACATACGAAACCGAGCAAGACGATGACAATGAAGAGATATCTGAAGTTCCCGTGATTTTTACTTGGGAAAAGATGGACAGACAAGGCTCAAAACTAAGCCAAACATAGATAAATATGTGCTTTGATATGTTTATTATTATTACTTAGAAGTTTATTTTGTTTTGAAAAAGAAGTTCTGTTTTTAAAGTGAAACTTTTATTACATCGTCTCAAACTTTTTGGTCTGTGTAGCGCATGTCGCGTGTATCGCGGCTGCCGAGTAGGTATACCTACTCAGCCGACCGTCACGCGACATGCGCTACACAAAGCAGTGTTCGGAACCGTTCGAACAGTTTCACTTTTACCGTGGTTTCATAAAACCACACAACATTTTTTTTAGTTTAGTTTAGTTTAGCCGGGCGGCCGGCCGGCTACATCCCACAATTTTTAAATCTGTAATATCTTCGAAAATATTCACTTAAATCATACGGTGTAAAGGGCCATAATATATTAAATGAACAATGTATTCAAGGTATTTAATTGGTTAAGGATTAATGCTGTATTGGTTAAAATCGCTTCGAAAATTAGCCATTATTTGTCGTAAAAAGTAAATGACAAAAATAAGTTATTGTGGGTTATCCATAAGAGATAGACATATACCATCGCGGACTTTTCTGTAGACCTTTTCAATGTGTATAAATACTTAGTACATTATTTTGATAAAACTCGTAGGGCGTTCAGCCTGCGTTTGCAATGTAAGCGGAATAAATGTAATTTTTTACGACATCACATTAGAAACCTCAAAAATAACAGTACTTCTCCACTATTTAATGGATGTTATTATACATATAAACCTTCCTCTTGAATCACTCTATCTATTAAAAAAAACTGCATCAAAATCACAACAAAGATTTAAGCGTACAAAGGGATATAGGGACATAGGGACAGAGAAAGCGACTTTATTTTATACTATGTAGTGATAAGCTCGACACAGCGCAGCATGGCAGAGCTCCATAAAAACATAGCACAGTTCGGCACAGCGCGGCTCAGCACGGCAGGTAGCGCGCCTCGCTCGAGACTGCTGCGTTTTTAAACAGAGCGTAGCCTCACACAGCGCAGCGCAGCATGGTTTGTTTGTATCCTCATTAAAATATTAGACGAGCGAGTTGACCAAACACAGCACAGCGCAGTACAGCGCAGCATAGCTCGATGTTGATTTGTCACCCTTACAAGCATACAAGCTAAAAGCTCATAATTTAACATGCGCCAATCGCAGACACTGCAGTTGACGTCAATAAGGCTTTGAAGCGTGTCACGTGGTAACAGTGTTGACGTGAAACTTTCTTGCAAAGGACGCTTCTGTGTAGTATGCGTAAACTTTGAATGAAGTCATAACTGAATTATCTTAGCTATATTATCTATCAGATGTTAAATGTGCATGATCATAATACTTACTTATATTATTACTAGCTTTCCCCGCAGATTCGCCCGCGTAGTTAAAAAAAAAACACGCTTAATTCCCGTCCCCGTGGATTTTCCGCCATAAAACCTACCTATCCTTTGCCCTTTCGCAGGTCTCAAACCATCTCTGTGCTAAATTTCATCCAAATTGGTTCAGTAGTTTAGGCGCGAAGAAGAGACAGACAGACAAAGTTACTTTCGCATTTACAATATGTATTATTATCTAATAGTATAGTATCTACTAATAGTTTGAATAACTATAAAAACGCCAAATGATAAAATCTCCAATCTCTTATACCGAATACAGTCACAACAACACGAAAGGATATAAAACCATTAAGAAAACTGCGTTAAAAATGTCCGACACAGATGTATTTAATAAGTTCCATTCAAGCGATCGTGTTTTACAAAGAAAACCGAGTACAATAGAGCATTGTTTTTCCTAATGTTCCCATATATCGTAGTCCCTGTTTGACCCGCACAAAGAGGTCTAAATGAAAAAGTATTTATTATGTATTCTTGTCCCATTCAAGTTTTATAATGTTGTTTGTGTCACAACACGTTCTTCATGTGTTTTCCCTTTTTTGAATTTTTATGAATACTGAATTCTTACTTACAGTTTATGTCATGATTAATAATTACAATATCTACATTTTTTTTTTATCTCTAAGGTTTTAACATATTTTGTAAACAAATAAGAACTAAAAATCAAGGCAAAGGATATTTTTAGATGTATAATATCGATATTACTAGGAAACGAACATGGAAACATGTATTAAAAAATTAATTATGGTCCCAAGAATGCAATAATTACAAATCCAGTACACATAATACATTTAATTGAATCACATTACAGTCGTACATTTGTCGAGAACGTACACTCCATTTCGGCTCGGTTTCCTCAAATGACTACATCAGCTGAGATGAAAGGCTCATCTCGCGCGAATATTGCTACATACATCTCGGCAAATCGATAGCTCGTGGGAAAGATTTACTTTGCTTACGATTTCACTCAAACTAAAGTCAAATTGGGCATCAGTGCGTTATCTACCTCATTTGTACGAAAGGTAAAATTGATATTTTTTTTTTCTATTTTCTGGTAAATATTTCAATTCGATTATGATTTCGTAATTGCATAAGAATAAAGATCTTAGCGTATTCAAGTTAGTTTATTGTAATATCATACGTTTTATTGAGTTCAATCGACACTTTGGTAAACGAAGGGTAAACGCAATTTAATCGTCGATATGACGATGATTATAATGTTCTTAGATAGATGTTCACTAAAATCTAGTCTATACTAAAACAATAGAGTTTTTTTTTGTTTGGTTGAACGTGCTTGTCTCAAAAATTTCGGGTCCGATTAATAAAAAAACCTTCTGTTTGATAGCTCATTTATCGAGCATGGTTATTTTGAAACAGAATTAATAATTGGAAAACTTTAGTTTACAAACGTATAAAACAAAAATATGTTCATCCATGTATTTGTAGTTTTGCGTATAGGTACCTATTTGTTTCGCAATACATTTCTATGTTAGACACATTGAATAACAAAAACAAACCTGGTTTACTTTTTGAAGTGAAACTTCTTTATCGGGGGTGGACAAAAATTTTGTGTAACATTTTTGCGTTACGCCGCGCGCGTGACATTTTTGCGTTACGCCGTACTCGTGACATTTTTGCGTTACGCCGTACTCGTGACTATATACATTATACATGTTATATTAAAGTGATCAGCAAAATCAAAGGGTTTGTTTTAATTCTAATTCCAGTGAATTTCTAAAAAAAGTAAATAAGTAATTACATCTATTTTTCTAATACTTAGGTGTAATAATGGTATTTATTTTTCTAAGTTATTTATGATTAACCTCACTTTTTGATTGTATTTTTCAATACACTAACACGTGGGTGGAATTATGGTATCAATTTTTTCTAATACTTGAATGTTGATTGTGGTATTTATTTTTCTAAAATTGTATTTAAAGTTAACCTCAGTTTTTGATTGAATTTTTTAAAACACCAACACGTGGGCGAGATCATGTTATTTATTTTTCAAGTTATTTAAGCTTAACCTCTGTCATAATATGTATATATACTATGTGCGTCATTAATTTCTGACTGTTTCGAGATTTCGACATTAGGAATTTATATTTATTACCTCTATTGTTCGAACAAAAATAAGTTACCGCCTTTAAGAACTTGCCGACAATGTAAGTACAGTATTGTTTCTTAGAAAACATTTTAGGAGTATACGATAATAAATCTATGACTCACGTTAACACGTGTTTGCTTGATTGGTGTTCAATTATGATTTTGTGAATTCAATATTCATAAGAATAAACCTCAAACTCTTTATGTCCAATCAAAATCCGCCTAAGTCGAAATCCTTTATAAGTTGAAAACTCTATATAACTCGAATTTTTTGGCGTCTCCCTTGGTCTTTTGAACTACCGCACGAGCTGAGCGAGCGAAGCGAGCGAGTCGCGGCAGTGGCCGGCGTAAATATTCAAATAGGTAGCGAGGAGCGAAGCGACGAGCATCTTAGGTTAACTTTTGAACTACCGCACGAGCCGAGCGAGCGAAGCGAGCGAGTTGCAGTAGCGGCCGGTGTAAATATTTAAATAGGTAGCGAGGAGCAAAGCGACGAGCATCTTAGGTTAACTTTTGATTTTTGAACTACCGCACGAGCCGAGCGAGCGAAGCGAGCGAGTTGCAGAGCGGCCGGTGTAAATATTTAAATAGGTAGCGAGGAGCAAAGCGACGAGCATCTTAGGTTAACTTTTGATTTTTGAACTACCGCACGAGCCGAGCGAGCGAAGCGAGCGAGTTGCAGCAGCGGCTGGTGTAAATATTTAAATAGGTAGCAAGGAGCGAAACGACGAGCGTGTTAGACTAACGTATTTCTGTAATATTGTATACAAGCTGTGCCGCGCGGTTTCACCCGCGTGGCTATGCTCCTGTTGGTCTTAGCGTGATAATATATAGCCTATATTACTCGTGGATAATGTAGCTTTCGAATGGTGAAAGAATTTTTAAAATCGGTCCAGTAGTTTATGAGCCTATTCATTACAATCAATCAAACAAACAAACAAACAAAGTTTTCCTCTTTATAATATTACTGTAGATAGTAAATTATTTTTTGAAAAATAAGGTCATAAAGAAGTTTCACTTCTTACGTGTGTACTCTAGTACACGCACACATTTTTATTCTCCGGAACACATAAATATTAACAGTATATGTTAAGATAAAATTTACTATTCCATTAATAAATAATATTGTTATTACAAGTTAATGATGGATCAAATTCCATGGAAATGATGTCTTATTCATGTTTCCATTGCCCTAAATTTATACGAATGAGTTATTTTTGTTTTGCCTTGCTTGCAATTATTCAAAGGTTTATTTGTTATTTGTTATCGTATATCCTTTTATTTCATATTATGTAATGTTTGATTTCTAGGTATGTTTAGTATTCGATGTACACATATATTTTTTAATATAGGTAATAGACGTAACTATAGCCAAACAGTACATAATATAGTTGTTATGTTACGCATAAGATTTCATTTCATTTTCTAGTTTGTAAATTAAATTAATATATTTTTGTGTAACTTAGAGGAATATATAATTTCTATTGGCTGCAATCTTTATTTCGTCTCCCTACACACCGCTACACTAAATACTAAAATGTAAACAATGTTCAAACACTAAACTCAGTATAGCTATTGAATTTAACTGACGCTCCTTTCATTTACAACAAAAGGTGATTGCTTCTTTGTAGTATGCATTACCTTTCATATTTTCCGACATAAAAGTCTTCAAGCACCTGTTCTGTCGCGTCTCTTGAACAGCTTATACATACGATTAAATGGAAAAGGTTTTTGCATTTATTCGAGTGCCACTTACATGGATGGAAACTGCTTCATCTATTATGATGAGATTTGGGGATATGATATCTAAATTAAAAAAAATTGGGCTTACTTACTCGACATACATACTTCAAACATACATATACTAACAAACGTAAAGTGTCCAAAGTTCGAATTATGTGCAAAATACGCAAACAACAACACAGTGTAGCACAGCTTTAGATTTCTCCAACTATGAATTAAAAATATAAATGAAATAATTTTTATCAATAATTTCGGTCTGAAATATCATTAAGCAGGGATAGCTTAAGGCTATTAACTAATGGGCAAGATCTCTAAATGCTTTCAAACAATTAGACAGGCTTTATGCTGAGTACTATGTAGTTCTTATTAGTGTAATAAATTTTATTGTTCCGAGAATTGAGATGCGAGAATGTATCCCATTTGCCTTTGTGGCTTATAAAATCTAGGTTAGTATGACTTTTGTTTTACGTACTTCCTTAGTTATTACAACCATTTAATAATATTTAGGAGTAAGTACTAAAACAACATAATATATTTAGATTTAACATGATGTATACGAATGGATTAGATTTATCTCTTGTTCTAAATGTATATAATTATCAGTTTTAAACTAAAGAAAAGTGATAATAATGTTTGTTGAATACTTATAAGATCACAGGTTATCATAGTAACAGTCCATTTATTAATTCCAAGGCTGACGAAGTTTGTTCGGTCATCTAGATTAATATTTAGAAGCACTTACTGAAATTGATGAAACAATACTCAAAGTAATTGACCGTCCATGTTGTAATCTTGTAATTGTATTAAACGCCATTTATTATCTTGTTGCTAAATTCTTATTTGTGTAAGAACTAAGATAGATGACTGGTATTGTTTTATTTTAACTACTCCACTTAATATCTATGCGAAATTTTTGATGTATGGTTGTTTGTTACGTCAGTCACGGTCCAACGGTTGAATGGATGTGAATAGCGAATAATTTTTGTGCTGATATCGATTCAACTAAAATTCATAATATATGCAATGGTTTATCCAGGAAAAATCCTTTAGGTAAGTGTGGGTAAATAACATAGTTATCATCTGATAGGTATCAAGTGACTTGGTACAAATGTTCCTGTAGAGTTTCTGTAGTAATACATAATTAATTTAATTCTTTTTGTTGCTTGAGTGACGTTGTGTGACGTTGATTATTAAGAGTTTTCTAACTTGGTCATGTCGAGGAAAATAGCGCATGTAGAAACAAAAACTTCTCGTCAAAAAACAAAAATTCAACTTGACACACCATCTGAAACTTTCTGCGGCGGATCAAATGAGCTAACATTGTTTGACAGTTGCGTTGCCTCTTTCCCGCAGTCCCCGCGTCGTTACCGTCTCGACCCCTCATCGCCTCTGTGTCGTACCTGTATCGTCTCCGTGTTGTATCCGTGTTGTCTCCGTATCGGTCACCGTGAAGTTTACGTGTCGTCCCCGCATAGTCTCTGTGTCGTTCCCACATCGTCCCCGTATCGTTTCCCCTAGTGTATCTGCGTCTTTCCCGAATCGTATCCTTGTTTTACCCGCTTCGTGGCCGCCGATGTCATACGCTGCAGGCTGTCAATAGTTGTTGCTAGTTATCTGGAACGGTTCTTGTCTAACTTCCCTACAACTATCATAGTAGTTTAAACTGGAGTTAATCTGACCGAAGCCCATTGAATGTTATTAATAAGTCACATGTGATACGACTTGTAAGGTTGGTAATGGACTTCGTGACCTTTTGAATATTATTGAAGAAGTTGTTTATTTAATTAATAGCAGGAGTTGTTAAGATAACTGTTTGCTGTAGATTCTGATTTGTTCTGTTATTGTTATTTTATGTATTTAATATGTACACAGTGAGACGTTGAGGGTGCAATTTAGATTTAATAGCCGAATGTTACAATAATGCTATCTTATTATATTTGTAATTGTACCTGTGTGTTCTCCAAATAAATAAATAAATAAATAAAAATATTGCTTTTTAAAATTTCAGGCAAAAGTTTGCAAATGATACTAGATCACAGTACTGAACGCTCTATATCTATGGTACTAGAGGTATAATAATTAAAAAAATTGTTCATCTGTCAGTTCCAATTTCTTTGAACTCAATGGACCGAATTTGATAAATTTTGCATGAGCTGAGTATTTATAAGAGCGGAAGCCTACTATTTTTACTAAAAAAAATTGGTTGTTTGTAAAGTAGGTTTACGATCGAGATGTTTACGTGATAACATAATGCAGTGGCAGCGCTCGAGATGAGACGGGAGATCGGTCCGTCTCTCTCTCGATATACCTGCGATCGCGCTCGTGAGGTTTTGGTGTGACACAAGTTTCTGAACATGTCACCCGACTAAAACGATTTTAAAAACGTTATCACGTTAAATAGAAACTCTTAAGGACAAGGAAACCCAAACGACATCGTGGGCGGAGAGCTAGCTATGAAACGAGCGTATATAAGTAAAAATAAATTTCTACTTCATATTATAGGTACCTATCTAATTTAATTACTAATTTATTGGAAATATCTGTCTTTGAGCCTTGGCATAATTAAAACCCCAATACCGTGTTATACTGAAATCGAATAGTTGCGAACTCTAAATAATATTATTGTTGATGTAAAACTATTTCAAGTCAATTTTCATTAACCGTTGCCTATATTATCCAAAATTTACAAATTCACAACACACGAATATTTGGTTAAAAAGTATATTATGACGAAGGAATTAATATGAAAAAACCTTTTTTAATATAAATCCATCAAGGATCACTGATGAACATTAACATTTCGGGCATTTGAGCGGAAATTTCGAATATTTTTTAATATCGTATTACAAACAATAATGTTATATATACAAATATCATACGAGTTTTCAGTATGTATATTATTAGAAAATCAAAACTATTTTACTTTATAACTATATTAGGAGCCTGGGTCATTAAATGTATGTAACAATTAATAATGGTGTTAAAATACAATTTATGTACTTATTTATTTCAAATATCACGTTGAATATAGATTATACGAATATGAAATAGGGAACCATTGTTAATCAATTTGCTATTGTAAATAAGGCAATAGAATTCTAAAGAGCTTCTATAACATCAATACATAATGTGCTCCAGAGAGTACAATTGACGTGGGTCTTTCACGAAAGGATTTTTTACATTAAGTGTATTGGTTTACAAAATAAATATGTGCCTGGATCCAGATCACTTGAAAGATAGGTTTTCTTGCCAAACCAAGTGTAAGTATCAAAAGGACGGACTGACCCGTGATAAAAAATCTATGGTCCATACAATTTATGAAATACTGCTTTAGTTTGTATGTTTTCCTGCAGTTTAGATACGTTTAGTTATAGAGAGGTTTATATACGTTCCTTGAATAGTGATTTTATGACTTTATGTGTTATTTTTTTTCTTTAATTACCATTTTATAGAAATGAAAGATCGGAACTAACACGATATAAGATTGAAAGTCGGAATGTAGGAAGTTCTTGAGTAATTTATTAATAATTTTAATCTTTCAACCCAAAAACTTTATCATTGTTGCGTCAATAAAATTATGCACTTTTGCGGTTTAGAAAACAGTAACTGAAAAAATAGAGATTAACATATTATGAGTTTTCAAATATCGTTCCACGTCTGTTTCCTATAATATAATGTATTTTAATGTACTCTCTTTTGACAAATTACCATGTAATCATCCAAGTACGTTACTTGGTAGAAAATAGTGTTTGTTTAACCAAAACCGCTTCGTCATTAGACACCAAACAAGGGAGAGGTTATTCGCGTATTGATCAATGTATATCGGAATTTCACGCTATGAATATTTCAGTCAGGATTAGCATTTAGGGCTGACTATTTCGTTTTGTGATTATTATAAACCCACGCTTACTTTAAACTATTCAAATAGTTTGATTTCAACGAATCCATTAGGTACAACATAGAATAGTATTTGAAATCTTATATATTAAAAATGAATCGCAAAATGTGTTGGTAAGCGCATAACTCGAGAACGGCTGAACCGATTTCGATAATTATTTTTTTATTATATTCCTTGAAGTACGAGGATGGTTCTTATGTAGAGAAAACGTAAACATGTACCACGGGCGAAGCCGGGGCGGACCGCTAGTTTATTATACAAAATATACCTATAACAACACAATTTACATCTTCGATCCTCACAACTAACAACTTACGTTTTTACCAAAGTCTATAGAAATTTTATTTGTTTTAGCTAATGTTTTATTACAATGTTTTTACATGCGCAGTTTTAAAATCCAACTTTAGATGCATCAACCCTACGTCATACGATGGACACACGACTTTACATAACTTAATTATGTCGACATAAGCGTAATATGATGAAACTTTAAATAAAGATATAAAAATTATGATATGTATTTTCATTAATCGTTATTTTGATGAATATTATGATGATAGTGCAATAACATCTTGTAATAAATCAACTTTTTCAAAAAAATGCAATTATTATGTCAGCTAAATCGACCCCAAATTAATCAAAACCTCAAATAAGATAACTTGTGTTACCACAACAAAAATTAGCATATCATCATCATAAAATATCAATCGAAATTAATCAATACGATTTCATTAACCGACACAATTAAAACATCACATTTTTATGAAATGTAGGTAACATAGTTTATTATTGGGAGCAACCCTAAAAATCCGCAAAAGGCTTGCAGTTTGCGGACAAAGCAATTAACTTTTCAGAGGCATTCGAAAAACAGTTATCAAGCATTTCACAAAGCTTCTTGTTTGCAAATTTCAATTGCGGCCTTAAAAAGTGGTTTTTCAACATGGTCTATTCCTAGACTCTATTACTGTAATACCTTGCGAGTTGCTTCATAAATGCGTAATGAAAGCTTGTATTTACCGAAGAGAGACTTAATTATTGAAGTGAAACTTCTATATGCGCGTATAGAGAGTAAAATTTCAAGATCGCGTCATGGTAATACCGTCACATCATGGAGTAAGCCGATGATGTTGGTATCTCTGAATCTTTGAACCTCGACACACACGCTCTTTTTATACGGGTGTATTCGATTAGTAAATATTAAATCAACTTATTGTTATTATTTTACACTATCTATTTTCATTTCCCGATAATTCATTATCACCACACAGAACTAATTAATGTTGCGGATGTTCATAGCAATGTGATCCTTAACCACTTCCTAGCCTGTGCAATTGTAAAGTTTATCTTAAATAAATTAAACGTAATTACTGCAACTATTCTAGACAAAACTTTAATTAGATTTACTCAACATGTTGGTATTTTTCATTTGAATTAGCTAACATTTTCCATTCACATGTAAAACTGGTGTAATTATTTACGTGTTTCCGTGCTTTAGCGCGCTAGAGTTCTCTGAATATACATAAACTGCACTGCGGTTCGCTGAGAACCTACGAGAATATAATTGTGGTGAAGAGCTCGCGACAACCATTAGTGAAGGCATTTCGACAGGCCATTGTATTAACCTCCATAAAAGTACACGCTAATAGTACCCTAATAGCACGGATGTTTGTATAAATAATGATGGAAAACTTCGGTTGTTCAGGCTACAAACACTTGAAGTCTGTCTGAAGCCACCGTTTCTCTTTTTGTAATTTGAGCGCAAATTACTATTGTTGGCTTTCGATTTTGTTGGTATTTTTTACACTTATATTTGAATAAATGTTTCTCCTGATGATGACTTGTGCAATGTGATTTTGTTGAAATTAGCAATGTGGTGTTAGTATCTAAATGGTTTATGACTTATGTAATTGTATCTATCCTATAAGGCAACAGAGTTCTCACAGTTGTGGTTTCACATTTCACAGTTCACCAGTTCTCATTATTATTATTTTTTTTTTTTTTTTTGTGTGGTGTCTCTCAATGTTAGCCAGAAGGGCTTCTACATTTTAACGCGGACGCGGGGGTGAACTGAAGGTTCACCCTGGTAGCGACATGCACAAGGGCGTCCCCCCTTGACGGGGACCACGAACCTCGGCTTGAGCTGTCGCTTGAGTGGAGGAGGCCAGAAGGGCCCTAATCGGACGGGCGCTCACCCGGGTGGGCGCGGGAACGCGGAACAAGGGACCTCGTCTTCGCCGGCGAAGACGGTGTACGCTTTCTGCTGTGGTGTGTGCGGTGTCGCGGTTGGTTCGACGTTGGGCTTCAATCGCCGAGTCTAGCCGTGCGTTGGCTTTGGTAATGTCGTCGTCGGAGTCGTCCAAGACGTGTCTCGGCCGCCTGCGACGACGAGTGGGATCGGGATTCGCGACGTATGCGATGGCCTTTGTCACCAATGGGTTGGGGTGGTTTTTAGCCTTGTCGAAGTAGCGCTTAGACGCTTGCTTCATCCATTGGGCTATGGTGGGGAGTTCTAGGTCCCTATGTAGGTCCACGTTACGCACGAACCAGGGCGCTCCAGTCGCCGTTCTCATGAACCGCGACTGAATCGTCTGGAGCTTGTGTATGGAGCTGGGAGCGCAATGCGCGAAAACTACACTACTATAAGTGAGGATTGGACGGACCACCGTTTTGTAAAGTGTCACCTTATGTCTAAGGGACATTTTACTGCGACTGTTTATAAGGTAATAGAGCCGGCTAAGAACATAGCTGGCTTTCTTACGGACTGCCTTAATGTGGGCTTTAAATGACATGTGTGCGTCTAGAGTGACACCTAAGAATTTGGTGTGCTTTTGCCACGGAATGACTTGGCCATAGAGTTTGACACTATCTATGGCCTCGGGGCCGCCGCGCCTGAAGAGCACGGCGGCGCTCTTGTCGGGGTTCACAGTGATACCCCATTTGCGAAACCATTTGCCTAGTGCATCGGTCGCGGATTGTAGGAGTGGAGTTATTCTTTTGCGGTGTGGACTCGACACGTAGAGTGCCGTGTCGTCCGCGAAGAGGGATAGTTGCACTTTATCGTGCTTTGGGATGTCGCTAGTGTATAGCGCGAATAGGAGGGGCGACAAGACGGAGCCCTGAGGGACTCCGGCCTGTATGGGACGTGAAGACGAGAGCGTGCCGTCTAGTCTGTAGCGGAAGGACCGGTTAGACAAGTAGTCTCGTATGATGAACACGAGACTGTCTGGCACGCCGAGAGTGTACAGTTTGTAAATCAAACCGTTGTGCCAGACCTTGTCGAACGCCTTCGCTACGTCAAAGAAGACCGCTCCCGTTCTGTGAGGTGTGAGGCGGGTGAGGCCCGCGAGAATGTACTCCGTGATGCGGTGTACTTGGTGAGGACATGAGTGAGCTCGCCTAAAGCCGAACTGTTCGTCCGGGAGCAGCTTTTTGGCAATGACTGCGTCCCAGAGGCGTTTGGAGATGATTCTCTCATAGATTTTCCCCAGAGAGCTGAGGAGACTGATGGGACGGTAACTAGATGCCACGTTCCGGGGTTTGCCCGGTTTGTGGATTCCGATCACAATTGCTTCCTTCCACTTAGCGGGGAAGGTACAATTGGCCAGGAGACAATTAAAGGTGGCTACTAGGAGAGCGATAAGGGCGGGCGGTAGGCTTTTTAGAGCTCTATTGGGAATAGAGTCTCCGCCTGGGGACTTCCTATTGGCAAGTGACTTGATAAGTGATTTTACTTCGGTGGCCGTCGTTGGTGACAAGGGCTCGGCATCGATACGAGGGGTTTCAGAAAAACGTGCGATCTCTTGATTAACTACGTTAATGTGAGTCGAGTCGGTCAAGTCGAGACTGGGGGAACATTGTTCCTCTAAACTGTCAGCTAAGCATTCGGCCTTCTCAAAATCGTCAAAAGCGGGAGGTTGGTCAGGGCGAATGAGCGGTGGCGTGGCGGCAATGCCATCAGATTTGAGAGTCCTCGCAAGCCGCCAGTAGGCAGTGTGCGAGGGAGAGAGATCGCTAAGTAAAGAGTCCCACCGCTCGTTGCGTAATTCGTGAATTCGCTCTCTTACCTCTCTCTGTAAGGAACGAAGTATTCTACGGTTTTCGTCTGTCGGTGCTCGGTCGTAGGCGCGCGTCGCCGCGTTCTTATCGCCCACCAGCCTTCGTACGTCCGGGGGCAGATCCAACCGGTGGCCGAGGCCAACGGGGACCCGCCGGGACGCGTATTCAATCTTGGATTGAATGTGGCTGGTGACCGAGGAGACCGCGTCGAGCGCCTCTACGACCGTGTCGATTTTGTCAGGTACAGACTCCAGCTCTGGCGAGTCGACGGGCTGTAAGGCCTCGTGCAACTTTCGCCAGTCTACCTTCGTCATGTACTCTACGGTGGTGCTATCGGGGGGACTCAGTTCGAACAACACGGGCCTGTGATCAGAGTCGAGCTCGTGCAACGTTTCAACGGAGCGCAACTGTAGCGTCACGTTCCGCATCACCGCCACATCGAGCACGTCCTGTCTGTGTCCCGTGTTCTTCGGAAAATGAGTCGGTTCTAAGGGGCCTACAATCGTGACGTTAAGTAGGTCAGTCAGTCGGTCTAGTCGTTTGCCATTGGCATTCTCGTAGGAGCTATTCCAGTTCCAGTGCTTGCAGTTGAGGTCGCCGGCCAGAATGACCGAGTCGCCCAGTGCAAGCAAGGCTCTGAGATCGCTCTCCAAGATTGCCTTTGACGGTGAGAGATAGACCGAGGCGATTATGACGGGTTGATGACCGGTCATAGACACCTTGATCACTGTGGCTTCTAAGTTAATTAGAGGCGGCGTGTCGATGGGCGTGCAGTGCAAGGCCCTTCTGTAATATATAAGTGTGCCGCCTAAGGGGCTGTTTTCGCGGTCGTTACGCACCAACATGTAGTTGGCGATACGCGGATTACGGTTAAATGGTTTAAGGAATGTCTCTTGCATTACTAGCACATCGACACGCCGTCTGGTGACAAAGTCCCTAACTAAGTTAGTCTGTTTGAGAAGGCCGTCCGCGTTAAAAGTAACTACGGAGATCGCTCTAGGTTTAATTCTACTTGTGGTAGCCATTAGGGAGTCTTGTTAAGTTTTATTACCAACTCCCTATGAGCTGCTAATATATGGATTCTCTCTAGGCCGCTTTTGGCATTCCTAAGTTGGTTTGCAACTAGATTTACCTCATCAAAGTTGATTTCATGAATATAATTCATTAAGTAAACGAGGTTTGCGATAGACTCGTCAGGCAAGTCTAATTCGGGTGTGTGCACTTTAGCTGAGGGCTTCGGTGCTATATGTATAGCGGGAGCCGCTGAAGGCGGCGCCGCCACGCTCGACTGGGCCTGCGTCACTAGTGACGGAGGTTTCGTCCAAGCGTTTGTCTTGGGAGGTGGAGCCGGTATAAAGACCGGCTTTGGTTGTGGGGGTTGAGCCCCGGCGCGGGCGATCCCGCGAGGTTTGTTCGCCTTCTGGCGACCCCCCGCCCTGTGTTTGGGAGCCTTCGGGCAACCCCGGTAGTTCGCGGGGTGACCCGAAGTCTCACATAGTACGCAGGACGGTGGATCCTCATTAGGCAAATCTTTGGACCTCGTGCAATCCTCCGTGCCGTGGTCGCCTAAACATTTGACGCAGCGAGGCCGCGAAAAACAGTTACGAGCAGAGTGCCCGTAAAGTTGACAGCGATGACACTGTCTAATATAGCTGTGGGAGTCGGGTGTTTCCACCTTGAGCCCTGAAAGTTTGCAGCAATGCCGCATTTTAAAAATGTCTTTACCCTTCGGGGTACGATCTAGGACCGCGAGGACCATGTCATATGGTGCTTTAGTGATTCTATTGTGCATGCGGAAGCACTCCTGCACAGGGAAACCTTGGTCTTTCAAGTCATTGAAGACTTGATCGGCAGAGATCTCTTTGGGGATCCCTTTTAATACAACTCTTAAGGAGCGTTCCTCCGGAAGGGGGAACGAATGGCCGCCTATGTTTTGGGCTCTTAAATATGAAGTGAAAACCCTGTGATGGGTAGACGTTAACAACTGAACTCGAATGTTGTCCTTAGTTGGACGAGCTTTGAAGGGGATACCTTCATTGTCTAGGTAGGCTGAGATCTTCAGCCACGCGGACTTATCCCTCACGTAGACGGGGGGAGGGGAGGGCGGTTTACGCGTCGCGGCGTTGCCCGCGGTCGGGCCTTCGGGTGCCTGAGGGGCGGATGCCTGAGGGGCGGGGGGCGCACGGCTAAACTCGGCGCGCGCGGAATCGCGAACGGTCGCGTTCCGTTTGGCGGGCGGAGCAGCATTTTTTAGTTTGCGTTTCTTTTTATTTGTAACGGTTTCGAAACCGTCTGACGAATTTGAGGACTCCGCCTCTGAAGCTATTGACTCTGACTCTGGAGCGCTCTCGCACTCCATAACGGTCGGGGCTTCGAACCCCGCTTCGACTGCCACTGGGGACAGCGGTGGGGACTCAGGAGAGTCCCTTAACGGTTGCGCAACGGGCGCGGCAAGTTTTTGAGCCCCGGCGGCGCTGTGTGCTTTAAACGCATCCAGCACCTCCGGGTTCTCCCTGACTAAGAAAGCCATAAAGGCTTTTATATCTAGGTCCTCCAACGAATCGGACATCCTAACGGTTTTTATTTTTCCTACTCGTCGTCCTAGCGGCCCTCCCCGCTTCCGGGCGGGGGGGGGGGTTGTGTGCCTACACGTATGTATGTGAGTGTGGTGTGTTTGGTGCGTCCCGCTGGTGATAGCGGGGTGAGGTTGTCACTACCTAACAGTTCGCAGGGGTCTTGGAGTGACCCCCTGCGAAAGCGTGACGTGGACCCGTCAGGAGTAGTTTTCGGCCGAGTCCGGGCGCTAGCGAGCAGTTGGAGTACCTGCCCGCCGTGGCAGTGCCTACTAAGAGGACCCCGGACTCACAGTCACCGAAAAGCTCCCGAAGCGGTGAGGCTGTACGCCGTTTATACAAACGTGCGGTATCTGCGCCCCACAGATACTTCCACCGGATGGTGTTAATTTCTCCGAAGCCCGTTTGACACCGTTAGGTGGGCAACGGAGAAACCGCGACTGGCGCGTCGAGAAACAAGAAAGTTAGTTGTACGCTGCGAGTGCAGCTGCGGTTGCACCGCGACTGACCAGGTAGTAAACTACCTGAGCAGGCGGGGTGGGACCGGTCGCTTATCGGTCGCTATTGTTCACAACAAAGGCGCGGGTCACTTCCCGGAATTTGCCTTTCGGCGAATCTCAGGTAGCGGTCCCCCGTCTCTACGGAGAACAATAGACGGCAGGTAGGGCGCTCTTGCTAAGCACGAGTGCTCAGCTCGAGTGCCAAACCCGGTATGCGCGTGCTCATTATTATTGAAGCACAAACTACAATACAGCGGCATTACTATGTAAAACATAATATAATATAGAGTAAATAAATTTTGTGGTTTGTTCTGATTTCACTCAAATATAATTGGACCGATTTTATAAATTATATTACCAGTAGAAAGCTATATTATTATTATACTATTAAACGGAAATTATATATAAATTTCGGTTGAAGTCAAGCGCAGCCAGGAGAAGCAATTATAATGTTAGTACTATATTATGGTTAAGTAAAATCCAAAGCAGCTCGTCATTCCTGTTATTAACATAAATAAATAAGTGACAATATATTATCATGTCCTCTTAGTCTTTAGTATCCATCTTGCATTACTTACCTATCTACTAATCTGAAAGTTATCATCGCGTCTAAAAATACCCCAAGGTCTTATATAAAAAGCAGATTAGCCGACGCGGGCAGATTTAATAAAAGTAATAGATACAGTTACCGTTCGGATATAAATCATTTTATCTTCGTGTAGCCCACGACAGCCAATAAGCGTTTTACGCGAATTACGCTTAGATAAATTGCCTGCCGACGTTAATGTGAACTTATCAAAACGAATTACCTGCATCGGATCACTTTTATGTTTCTCTGCGCCTTTTAATCTGGTAATAGCAATTACGAAGATTCTAATTTTGCATTTATTTTCTCCACAGTCACCGCTTTTTATTCCCTAGAGTGATTAGATGGAACTTTATCAATTTATCCCTCTTATTTATTGTTTTATTTCTCAAGTTGGTGAAATTTGAAAGTATTTTCTTTACTGTAAAACTGTACGCTTAAAACAATAATATAATTTTAGGAAGGACTGTGAGGAAATAATAACTGAATACCTAGGCTATTACGCGCCTCTTTTATTATACGAAACTACCAATTTCCATTTGAGATAAGTGGCCATCGACCTTTGATGGAAACATAACTACCGTACGACAACATTACAATAAAATATACGTATGTCGATAATGGACTTTCGTTCAAATATGTTTTGTCATTGTCTGTTTGTTTGTTTGTCAGAAGAATAATACTTTATCTTTCCACATTAAAAGTAATTTTGTTAATGAATACATCGAACGATTAATTAGTTATTGATACCTAATAGGCAGATAATATTCATACACGCACATCCAAACTAACAAAAAGTGTTTTATTGTTTTTTACTCTCTTGGTTGAAACGGTTTTATTTAAAGATTCTCTCTACTCACTACATAATATCTGTCATAATATACTGTCCAAAGTGTGTAACTATTTCCTTTGTCTATACCTACATATTATTTTTTTATAATATGTTTATTTGGCTCAATAAATATTTATTTATTTTTATCTTGATAATATTCTACCTACCTTTTGTCATTGCATTAATAACGTAGTAATACACTTTAGGATAAGAGATAACTTTTACTAACTTAGGTAAAATAACACTGCCTGTTTTATTTTTATAAGAACACCTCACTACACACTACACACACTACTTACAATACGCTTCAAGGTTTTCATAAAGACAGGCTCGTATTTCTCAATTTTAACACAAGATATTTCACACAAATCTATTGAAAAAGTATTGATTCTATTTCTTAGCCGGCTTAGAAATAAGATACGCACCAAACGGATCTTGTTAGAGGAATACGTATATTAGACAAATAATGTTGCTTGTAAGACAAAGCCGAATCATTACAGAATAAAATCGGTGAAGTGCGAGTTGGACTCGCGCACGATGGGTTCCGTACGATGGGGTCCGTTGGTCACCTTAATATTTTACTTTTTTATTTTTAGTATTTGTTGTTATAGTGGCATTACGGAAATACATCATTTGTGAAAATTTCATTTTTCTAGCTATCACGGTTTATGAGATACAGCCTGGAGACAGACTGACAGACAACGAAGTCTTTGGACAAGGTATTTGTAAACTGTCACGTGACCTATACATAGCGTTTTTCCATTTTATATGAGTTTATATAACATTAAAGAGTAAACAACACCTGGAAAATTAGATTAGATTTCTCAAGACTGCTTGAATTTATTTTCAAAGTTACGGGAATTAAAAAATAAATATTTTTCTTTTACAGTTACGTATTTTATGATTAATAATTAAATGAATTTATTGTTTATTTAATCCTTACGGCCTATATTATTACAATCTTGAAAGTGATAATAATATTATTCAAATAACAATCATAGGTATCTTTTGGTATTAAGCTTTCGTCTTAGATTGAAATTATATTCCTTAGTTTAAAGTTTACTAATTCGGCGACTATTAAGCAAGTTATCTTAGAAAATAACTGAACAATAAGCACCAATTATGCTACGTAAAATATTAGCTGAAGCAATAATCTAGTATCTACGCTAAATGAATATCAAATACCATGTTTAATTTATGAAAATTAATTGCTACGTATCTGTAATAATTAGCAAACAGAAATGTAGTATCCAAGTGTAAGAATAAGAAATGATGTAGAATATAAAAATTATTAAAATAAGCTTGGCATGAGTAATAACAATTGCGTGATAAGTATTATTTCGTGTCTCATTAATGAACTACTGTATAGACAGTAACTGTATACCTTTTGTAGATTGTTATTGGTTTTAGAAAATTATATAGTTCAGACAAATTTGGTAGTATTTTCGTTTTCTTTATTCCATCGTAGAGTCCCAATTTGAAATCTGTAAAATATCAGTTAGTATTCAGCAAGATACATTTACTTTCTAGTCCTGTTTTCGCAAAACAAGTCAAAAGTATTCGATCAAAATATGATTTCCCGCTCTTTTAACCATTACCTCTACTACCATTTCACCAAAAAAAGGAAAAATATTAGTTAGTTCTTCACCATCCGGCCCTGTTAGCGATTGGATATAAACAGGAATTATCATCAATACCCTGGCAGGCAATTCCGGGCGACTTTATGGGGGCAGTACGTACTGAATCCGTATCGTCGTCCATATGAAGCAAATAAACTGTGGTATCATGTGTTTCTCGAATACTGTGAACGTTTTGTCTCGAGATTATTGTTACTATTGTAGGTAGGTACTTTGAACAACTACTACGACTGGAACGACATATTATATGTAAATATTGTAATATGATATGATGTTTTAAAAGTTGAACAACTGATAAATCATACATCTAAGAGTCTTTTTTATTATTTTCGATAACAAGCTCTCCACCAAAACTTATAACAATACGTGAAAAATGAGATTAACCATTTGAGAAAGCATCTTATATCGTAAAATCTATTAAAAACAATCTAAAACAATGAATGCACTATATGAGCACATAAAAGAGTTTTGTAAAAAAAATACGTCATCCATACAGTATTATAGTTATACACATAACATAACATAACAAAGCAATGTAATATAATGGTACTTTTATTTTCAGCATGCTAAAACAAGAAAAAGGTTTCCATTGAAATACGAAAGCACGAGAAAAAACAGAACATTTACATGAACGTAGTTCGAACAAAATGAGAAATTACATCTCAACATACTCTAGCTTTCGATGCAGTTACAAACTCCCGCACTGAAACTCCAATAAATCTCAAACAGAATTAGTTCCCAATGACAGGATACTCATCCAAGGAGAATTAATAGTTTTCCGATTAGTAATACTTTATAAGGTCGGCTGAGTTATGGTACTTTATGAAACTCTGTAGAACAAGTGGCATGCACGAAAACTCAGTTACGTTTTGAATGCAATTAAAATTATCATCGTGTAAGTTAAACTAGTGATTTATATTTTACCGTCGTTAGTTATCTTACATTGTGTTAAACTCTTATAAGTAAGTATTTATGAATACAATATGGTACATGACTAATTTCTGCGTTTGATACAACTTACATGACTTTTTTCTGATGTAAGGATATGAACAAAATTTCTGTAAAATGTCTGAGGCATTGATTAACCCTACAGTAGTCGCGTATCTAAAAGTGACGTGTGAGGTCGCATTGTCTACAAAGGTATATTATTTTTAAAACAAGATAAAGTACACAAATAAATTAAAAAGTCTGTTAATTTATTTATAAATCTTTATTATTACATATTTTCTATTTAAAGTAATCAACAAAACATACAACCATATCTTTTATGATTAGAAAAAAACAACTACAACAAAAAATACCTCTTTTTCAGTCGTAATATCACATAATTCACATTATATGAGATCAAAAAAAAATATATACATAAAAAACCTAGTCTCATCAGTATTTGGCAAACAAAATAAGCATACAATTTCAAAATGGTCAAAAAACAATGAATAATGTTATTATTTTTAAAATCACAATGTAACGAAATATATTTTGTAAAGAATAAATTAAACAGTCAAAACAAAAAACTTACGTAGTAGGTGGCGCGGCATACGTATTACGTACGTAGACCGCGAATTTTGCGGAGCTCCTGTTGCACAACCACGCGCACCCGACTCTCCACGCTGACTTAGAGTACACGAAGGATGAAATAACTGGAGCTATTAGATTTTTAGAAATTTGCAATTTTGTATCACTGGATTACACGTGTAGACCACGTGACTACTGTAGGGTTAAGACAAATTTTTTGTAGGGTTAAGACAGTTTATAATATTGAAGAACATTTTTACTACATTGTAAAAACACTAAAAGAATAGTTTGTAAATGTATCCTCGCTCAATTACCGAGAAATTTGAGTGCTTTCCTAATTAGCGTCATTCACGGAACTAGGGGACACTTTGCGTTGTATAAGTTGGCTAAACTATCTCCTTTATAGTATAAAACAAGTTTAATAAACCCGAGCGAAGCTATGCAACAATTTCGCAAAAATTCACTTGAAATTCTTTGAAAAAAATATCTTGTTCCGCGCCTGAGTTTGTAAAAACGGAACGCTTTAATTAACTATCAGTTGCTTAAATAATGACTAGCGAGTAACTATTTAAAGAGTTTCAAATTTTTCGAAGTTCACGGATTTATGAATAATGTCAAGTATTCATAAATTATTTTGAAGTAAAATAATTCAGCTAAAGGTAATCATCAGCAAACAAAATCGATTTAAACCAACAAAGCAGTATCAACAGCGCCGAAATGATTTTAAACTTACCGAAGTTTCCATGAATATTAAATAAGGTAATAACAAAAGTATTAACATTTTATTGAGTACGAGTGTCGCCGTATACAAATCTCATCGGACTGATAATAAAAGCAAAACACGTTTTCGTACTAATTTAACTTGCCGCCGCATTTCTTCAGGGATGTACTTAAATTGGATGTGGTATCAGCTTTTAACGTCTTGTAATGTTTGGCGAAATACCTCATCGCATTCTTAAATTTTTACAAATAAAAAGTATTTAGTAATCTTCTCTCTTGAGTGTCATTTTGAATGAAACACCGTACAGATTCAAAATTGCAAATGCAACAATTATTTTGTTGACTAAAACCACAATGTGAAGAAAAAAATTACAGCCTGAAACCATTCAACATAATTAATATTTTATTTTGATCATCACCGATTTATCATGTTAACGATTTCTTGTTTCCAAATCAAGTCAATCTCTATATTTGTCATTGCCCATAATTCATGGAATCAAATCAAAAAATGTATTTATCTATCTAATTACGGTAGTAAATACACTTGTATATTTTAAACTGCATTCTACAAATCAAGAATATCTGTTATCAAATTCTATTTTAATCCAATTCGTTGGAAAATTAACAAGAACATAAACACACTGATAATAATATGCAATTACAGTACATAAATACAAATTACAATACGTATGGGTTAATATTACCTTTATTTGCTCGCTTTAATGTTATCCAAACGAACCATTAGCCATTTTGTCTAATGTCCATAAAATATTATGATTAATTTGCATACTTTATTTAAATTATCTGTTCAACGCTGTGGTTCAACGCGTATTATTAGAACGCTTTGTTAGGAAAATGTATTTTCGTGGGTCAACAAGGTTTCAACGGAGTTAATTACATCATAATCAGGAGTAACTCATAATTAATGTTAATAAGATTTTGTATTTGTTTAAGAATTTTAGAGGCATTCAGTTGAACGAATTTATTTGCTTAAATAGAAATTTTGATGTATGTAGACTTGCAAGCATAATTTCGTAATCAATTTCTTTGCTATTAAATACTCAGTTAAAATACATACTTACGATTCAGTGGATTTAGAAGCCACGGATTCAACCCTATTTACTGTGTATTCTATCAACTGAGAACCAATATAAAAAAAACGTGTGGCACTCGGGGACTGCCGCGGTAAAGCTATTGCATAGCATGCCTTCAAGCCACTGCACCTCCGCCCGTCGGAGTGGGGAGCGTGAGGTTTTTTCGTTACGGAATTTCTAGATTTGGTCCCCGCGCTCACGGCCTGCGATAGAAGCTATGCAATAGCTTCTAAATCATGTGCAATTATTATTGTTATATCTTTAGTTTCTGAACAACTTTTCGCTATAGTATAATAATATAACATTGTGTTAAACATTACTACAAAACTCGATGTTCTGAAATATATTAAACAAAAAGAAAATGCCACTTTAAACGAATACAGAACGAATATTAATTCCACAGAATTATCATGTTCGATATAATCTTATAAATCAGCACAACGTAATAATATTAAAAGAATTTCAGCACCACGACGCGGACGCTTTGTGTGCGATTTTAGGTCATTTTCATGATATAGAGTTAAAACAATACAGATTTTTCATTTAGATAGAACATTTTTTGGCATTTATCTGTGACGCCGGTTGGAATCGTGCCCAGGGAGTGTTTATGTGGCCTATACATTTGTTAAGAATGTCTAAGCGTCAGATACAAGGCAAGCATTGTTTGAAATCTCCATTACTTTTCTAATTTGAAGGATTGTCACCGTTTCTTTGAGGTCCTGGCTTTATTTCTTTGTAAATATAATATGATTTCTATCTTTAGTTCTATGTCATGGTAAAAAACGTTGTTTTTACACATTAAATTATAAAAAATTTAATTTTTGATCGTAGTCAATTTGTTAGGTATTTTAATACCTTTAAAATTTAGCTCTAATAAAAATATTTCATTTATAGGCGATCGCTATAACTTGATAGTGTTATGAAATCAAAACCAATCAACTAAAAGTACCTATTCAGACTAGGTAAATATTATGTTATTTTTTACAATTTAATACAATTTTTGAATATTAAATTACTAACTATTTTGGCAGCTATAAACAAAAATTAATAAATTTTATGAAAGTATTCACGGCATAAATGTGCACAGTATGAAAGAAATATTAGTTTTATTGCTATTTATGTTTGAAATATTGGCTCTAAAATGTTCTATAGTGAAACGTAATGAAAAATGTTTCGATTTAATTCGTTTAAGTTTAACCGGGTGCGAATAGAATTGACCTGAATACATTGATTAAACAGCTCACTGTTTTCAATAAATAAGGGAATAATAGCGTGATGTTCAATTTGATTCACAAAGTGAGAAGCTGTGTCGGCCATAATCTGTTTATAAGCCTCTTTTCAACGTGAAATTTTGATCAAATTTTAAGGATAAGAAATTCTGAATCGTAATTTGAACAGCGTAATTGGAACAATTTCATTAGCGACCTCAAATCTTAAGTTTAATGAAATATTATAATTATTGTTGCAAATTTTGGATTAGGGTTAACGGCACGAATTTCATAAGTTGTTTACCTACCTATAGCTATGATTTGCTGTGAATTGTGTATAATAGATTTAGAATACCACTTGTTTATATTCTCTTAAAAGGATTATGGAACAAATAGACTGGTATAGGTATATAATATTAAGCTTCATACATCTTAATAGATCGCAAATTGCATTGCTACTAATTATTATTAACAGGGATATCTGCATATCCTCCTCCGTTGGTAAATTCCTAAGGGTCGGGTATTCGGACTCACAGTTGACGTGTCTCGGATTCCAGATGTTTCGGTGCGGTTTTCTCTTGAATTTTGTCTTGTAAAATTTAGTACACGAAATATTGAAGTTCTGTCCAAAAGTTTTAAAGTCATATTAAACTACGATTTTCTTTCATTTCGCATGTGTGATGATGTACCTACTTATTTATATTTTAATACTAGCGGTCCGCCCCGGCTTCGCCCGTCGTACTTACGTTTTCTCTACATAAAAACCATCCTCGTACTTCAAGGAATATAATAAAAAAAGAATTATCGAAATCGGTTCAGCCGTTCTCGAGTTATGCGCTTACCAACACATTTTGCGATTCATTTTTATATATAAGACTAGCGGTCCGCCCCGGCTTCGCCCGTGGTACATATTTACGTTTTCTCTACATAAAAACCATCCTCGTACTTCAAGGAATATAATAAAAAAAGAATTATCGAAATCGGTTCAGCCGTTCTCGAGTTATGCGCTTACCAACACATTTTGCGATTCATTTTTATATATAAGACTAGCGGTCCGCCCCGGCTTCGCCCGTAGTACATATTTACGTTTTCTTTACATAAAAACCATCCTGGTACTACAAGGAACATAATAAAAAAAGAATTATGGAAATCGGTTCAGCCGTTCTCGAGTTATGCGCTTACCAACACATTTTGCGATTCATTTTTATATATAAGAAGACTAGCGGTCCGCCCCGGCTTCGTCGTTGATACATATTTACGTTTTCTCTACATAAAAACCATCCTCGTACTTCAAGGAATATAATAAAAGAAGAATTATCGAAATCGGTTCAGCCGCTCTCGAGTTATGCGCTTACCAACACATTTTGCGATTCATTTTTATATATAAGAAGACTAGCGGTCCGCCCCGGCTTCGCCCGTGGTACATATTTACGTTTTCTCTATATAAAAACCATCCTCGTACTTGAAGGAATATAATAAAAAAAGAATTATCGAAATCGGTTCAGCCGTTCTCGAGTTATGCGCTTACCAACACATTTTGCGATTCATTTTTATATATAAGAAGACTAGCGGTCCGCCCCGGCTTCGCACGTGGTACTTACGTTTTCTCTACATAAAAACCATCCTCGTACTTCAAGAAATATAATAAAAAAATAATTATCGAAATCGGTTCAGCCGTTCTCGAGTTATGCGCTTACCAACACATTTTGCGATTCATTTTTATATATAAGAATATCATTTTTATATTCTTATATTATATATTATTTTAAATGTTTTTTTCTTATCTATGTTAATGTCCATCTCATTTTAATTTCAAAAACACGTTCTTCCTGTAACAATAAGAGGCATAGCCTTAATCGTTTACAAAAGTAAAGCTTAATTTTGCATACTAATTTCTATCCAATTTGGTTACTATTGATTTGTTTATAAAGTCCAATTTTATAGTCAAAGATTGGTAAACGAGCGGAATATTACCCTTATCATACAAAATTTCGGTTGTTCATTAAAATGCCAATAGGGTGGCTACTTCCCGGGTCAACCTCCGGGCTGCTTATATTTCATTAACGTACAAATTACATTACGAAAGCATAACAGAGATACATGATGTTGCGTATTTAGACTATAATATGCTAAATACACAGTTAAGCCACAGAATACATAATAGTAGCTAAACGCTACAGAACGGACACTCTCCGCCTCCCGCCAAAATTAAACTTACCTCACCCCCGCGCGATCAGACATAAAATGGGCCATATTTTTCTGCAAGGACGATACGCAACGAAGATTGACAACATTAATCAAATTGACGTAATTTTATTATTTTGGATTTGTGATTATCGTTTTTCGTAGAAAATGGTTAGATATTGTGCTGTTTACGGATGTATTTCATCAGAAAAACGCGAATTTTTTTTTACGCTAGTCACAAATGTGCCAACCATAAAGCGTTAACACACACATTTGCAGTCTCTACAGTGTGACTGTCAAAACGATCATTTTGTATGGAGTGTCCGGGGTGTGGTTAAGCTCCAAAATGTACGGTAATATGATATTTAGTTAAACGATTATTCGCTTACAAAGACTGTATGCAAAATTTGCAACAATCGAATATTTGCGAGTGACGAGTGTGTTCATATCAGCGATCTTCTAAGCTGAATAGTTTTATTCCAAAAGATGCTTATAACTCTAAGATATTATAATATGTTTACCATGATTATAATTTTAATAGTTTATGTAATAAATTATTATGTTATATTCTGAAGATATATTCTGATTTATATACATTTTTATTACGCATGCTCATTCAGAATAATAAAAAAATTCACAGATCCACTTTCGACTGATTGCGTGTACTTTACTGTTATTTTATCGTCGTGTAATTGTGTTAGGGTCTCCATGAGCAGATGTAACTTGTTTAACTTTTTGGATCATCACCAGATGTGTGTTAGTTCGTTTTGCAGCGTTTATGTTGTTTTGTAATTGTGTTACTGGGCGCTGTTTTGAGGTTACTATTTGCGACGCGTATAAAATGTTAACATTTTAACTACGTATTATAGTTTCATTGGTCCGTATATTATGCTTTACACACTTTTTAAAGCGTATTGTAGGTATTGAATTCTAATATAATTGAGTTAGTGTTAGTAAATGACAAATAATTAGGTTCTTGCGTCGGAGTGCTAGGAGACTGCACTTCATTAGCAAAAATCTTCATACGATTGACATAAGCATTAAGCTATACATTTGATTAATTGATGTGAAGATATTAGGCATAATTTTAATACTTCTACTACTGTTAAAGCTAAGCCTACTTCGTCCTGACCATAAGCAAAAGAATGTCTATTTTCACAACCAAGTAAAATATTTGTCGGGGTTTCAATAAAAAAATGCGACCAACATTTTTACGCTAAATAAATTTCAGTGAAAAAGGCGAAACGTGCCGGTAAATATGTAATATCTTATGAACTCTTCCTGTTTATGAAGCAACATGATTTTACGTAAGAAAATATTTGTTTTCCAAAGGCATAATATGTTTGTTCACTTCCTGTACGCACGACGCCCATAAAAGTCCAATATACCAGAAAGCTAAGCTCATGAACGCGCGAAAATATTTTACTGAATTATTATTTGTAAATATACTTTTTTTTGTCATATATTATTAAATAAAATTTTCAATGAAAAATAACGACAAACATAATTATTGTTCCACATGCAAACATAATCACTTAAATTAGGAACTATCCGGCACTGTCACGAACAACTGTTGTCGGATAGTTCCTAATTTTAGTGATTTCTTACGTGGTTGGAAAGGCACAATTTAATAACAGTTAATATCTTCAGCGCTTATAAAAACTTATAAATCCATGGGCATCCCATAAGGAAATGTCACCCATATAACGTTCAACAAAATATTACTGCAAATTTTAAGTAGGCAATGATAGTCTTCTCGTATGAGATGTGAGTAGGTATCATACATTTATCCTAAACAGACTTTAAAATTCAGAATCTATCCGGATTTCTAAACGCAACTCTATTTCAAATTTCGATTTAAAAAATACAGAGAATTTCTAAGTTATGCTAGGAACTTTCCTGATCGGAATATTCAATGAGTATCGAATCTGTGAAGTTAAAATATAAATAACGAAATTTGTAGGCAAGATACGACTACAGTTGACCGAGCGACCAATAACAAAGTTAATTCTAAATATTCTGGAAAAACAAAAATATTTTTTTATCTATTCAAAATAATTTTGTTGAATTGTAATAGCAATTAAGGAAATTAAATCGTCCTTACTAATATCTAATACCTTTACTTAAATGTTTAAGTATGTTAAATTGACCGCCTTCTTGGTTCGGTGGTTGATGCGTGAGCGTAGAACTGAGAGGTCCTGGGTTCGATTCCCAGTGTAGACAAAGAAAAAAAAAGACTCGGTCTGACAGGACACAGAAGGCTGATCACCTACTTGTCCCTAAAGGAAATCGATCAGTGAAGCAGATGTATGCATTATGCATCTGCCCCTTACCCCACAAGGGGATACAGGACTTCACTTTTATGTTATATTAGTCCTTTCTTCAGGCTGTGTAAAAGCATTACAATGGCATTACTCGTCAGTATATTTTGTAATAATATAAGTACCGGAAAATAACAAAGGCTTTTATACAGATAAGGTGAGCAAATAATAACAGTAAAAGCAATTTACATATTAAATATCTATGCTATAAAAAGATTATGCACGTGTGTACTCAACGAACGTGTTAAATTTAAACAATAAAAATAATTTTTTTTAGCCAAACTTAATCAATTTTAGAGCACGCAAACGGAACTGATTTTACTCTCTATATAAATAACACTAAAACACAAATATACAACTCAGGGTGGACCTTCAGTTCACCCGCGCGTCCGCGTTAAAATGTAGAAGCCCTTCTGGCTAACGAAACACCACACAAAAAAAACAAATATACAAAAAACGCTCCCATTTAACATAACTCATAACAGAGCATCCAAAAATAAACACAACATTTGAAACTAACGCACAGTTTCAACAAAAGGGCACGGGAAAAGCATAACCCGACTGAGACTTGACTAACCTACTGAATGTTGAGAGCTATCTTGACCTAAGGTTGCTTACAAAGTATATTCAGCTCAAATAGGGCATGACTTGAAGAACTACAGAATTAAAAAATAGAGAAAGAATTTCGTTTGTACCACATTTTATTGTAGGCAAGTATTAGTATTAAAATAAGAGGAGAAAAAAAAATATCCTCTAAAACATTGGTGATACTTATTAAATATTTTATCACACGTATATACATTATTGCTCTTTAAATTACTTTGAAATTAAAATACGATTCATAATAAAGTTCAAGATCAAAATTCATTAACCTTTTTCAATTTCGTTAGTTCACCTCTATTCTATTAAAACTCATTAATTATACACTTATTGAACTTATAACTGAATGTAGTAAATTCTCTTTTCAATATTTATTGATGTAAAAGTAAAGTCAACAAAATAATGTAAATAGTCATCAAAGTAACAAAAGAGTTAATAAATCACAAAATACCAGGTATCAAGGAGATAAAGTACCATTTGGCGTCTATAGAACCTAGTGCCTTTAAACTAGTCTGGGCCAAAGCCGCCTCTAGAGCTATATGAAATGTATGAACAATGTCGGGTTCAAGTCTATTTAATTAAGCTTGAATTAATTGAAACAGCTTTCAAACTTGTTCCTTTGTATCTAACCAGTGGCTTGTTCCAATATTCAGGTGTGTTAATACAAGTATTTTGGAATATTAGTAAAATATAATATCATTTTCTGTCAATATTATACATTGTATTGTACGATATGATTAAATGTTTCTTTGTTCTCATAATGATTTGAATTTAGTTGTCTCATATTACGTAATTAATATATGTGTACAATACCTACACGTGTTTTTATTATAATGTGACTACCTATTATTTTTCGCGCAATAAAGGCTTTTTTTTTAAGCTGACTGATATTTTTTTTGTGTCCGCCTTACTATGTCGGCCGTAATCCAGCAACTCATTTGCTAAGCCGCTATTATCACTAACAGGTAAAATGAAGTTACAACTCAAATTGCTAAAGAATTGCCTGTGCATACAAAGATTTGTGTCAAATAGAACAAATAGACCGGGAGATACTGACAGAAAATTTCGAGTCATTTGTAACAGGATGGCGGTTCTACAGGGGTCTTAGTACGCAATGACAAAAAGAAAAACGATGGTGTGAACGCTGGTACCGGCGGCTTAGTCGCGTGGGCGTTAGTCGAACTCGTCGGAAAAATAGCGAAGTCAAACGATTTGTAACACAAAAATTTTAGAATTTACCGATAGCCCATAAAAAAGAAGTAGGCGGTAGTGTCATGCCATACTTTTCCGGTGTGACTTACAGCCCGCCATACCGACGCGAATGTGTTGATTTAAAAAAAACAATTCAACCATTTGTACCAGGCTAACTTTTGCACAGGTAACCATCGTCGTGCAGCCATTTACGAAAATCGCCATGCCATACTTTTCGGACGATTCCAAATGGTCGCCATACCGCCGAAAATCTGCAAATTTTTTTTTTCGCCGAACCATTTGTAACACCCTAAATTTTTTTTTCAACAACTCCTGAATGATTATAAATAGAAGTGTGATAATGCCATACCTGTGGGAGGTGGCGAATGTGTATAAGATTTTTTTTTATTGTATGATTTTATTCGTATTTTGAACGATTTGTAACAGTATGGCATTAATCTTTCCTATAAGTTTGAGGTTCAACAAATATAAATACAAAATTTCAAAGATCTAGGTGGTAGAAATCTTCACTTCTATAAATTAATAATAAATTTATTTATGAAGTATGGCAGCACTTTTTCCCCCTACAAGAAGTATGGCAAATATAATAATGGTCACATTTTATCAAAAACTCTCCAAAAATCTAAATGCAATACTGGTACAAAAAGTTTGGCGAAAAAAAAAATTTTTGCAGATTTTCGGCGGTATGGCGACCATTTGGAATCGTCCGAAAAGTATGGTATGGTGATTTTCGTAAATGGCTAGACGACGATGGTTACCTGTGCAAAAGTTAGCCTGGTACAAATGGTTGAATTGTTTTTTTTTAAATTAACACATTTGCGTCGGTATGGCGGGCTGTAAGTCACACCGGAAAAGTATGGCATAACAGTACCGCCTACTTCTTTTTTATGGGCTATCGGTAAATTCTAAAATTTTTGTGTTACAAATCGTTTGACTTTCGCTATTTTTACGACGAGTTCGACTAACGCCCACGCGACTAAACCACCGGTACCAGTGTTCACACCATCGTTTTTCTTTTTGTCATTGCGTACTAAGACCCCTGTAGAACCGCCATCCTGTTACAAATGACTCGAAATTTTGTGTCAGTATCTCCCGGTCTAAAACTGGAGGCATTTATTTATTTTTAGAACCTTTGTAATAACTATTTTCAAACGCAAGATGGTTTATATTAAAAACAACTAAGAATTATATCGGACATCTCGAGAGAATTTCCTTCCACCTTGATAGCAGCTCCATTAACATACTAACATAGCTTGACGTGCACTTACATTAGACAAGAATAAAATTGAATTTTATATTTGCATTTAAAATTTGACAGTTCTTTCCAGTGCCTTGACCTTTTAAAGCCATATTTGTTCCGCTTTTAAACTCATTTCATTGTATGAATATTGTAAAAAGTGCGTCATAAATTTAAATTACGAGACTGACTAACGATAAATTTATTAAGTAGAAAACATTCTTAAAAAATGTTATTCCTCTAATTGGCAAGCATCCCGAAAAAATTCGGCCAGCTACATTTTATTGGCTATAAAAAATTCGCAGTTGACTTTTTCATCGCATTTTTAAACCTTATAGGAACTTACTTTATTGGTTTTAACGAAATGGCGTACTTAGTCTTATAATTTTTGTTTTAAGGATTTTTTTTTTTGTTTAAACAACAAAGGCCAAAGTAAAAAGCGGATCTTTTTTTTGTACAGAGGGTCGTGTATAAACTAATCTACGAGAATATTATCTAACATTTTATTATTTAATTACAGATTTGAGCAACTTTTAATATAATATTGTTTGAAGGAATGAGACAATTCAGACACTCCTCGCTTAGAGACACTGCTATCAGCAAAACTGAAAAGAGGTGCATTCAAATAGGGTTGGCAGATTTTAAATTTAGAAAAAATAAAGAGTTAATATGAAAAAAGTGATAGTATACCTATAAAATAATTCTAATTTAATTCTTAAAAAAGTCTTATTTATACAAAATACACGTTTTAATAGAGCTCTATAATTTCATGTTTATTATTGCATTAAATTTCCTTTTCATTGGGGTATTTGTTTTACATTGGTAATAAATAGATCATAATATTATCATTTATATTAAAATTACTTAAATAATAAATTATTTCTTAGTAATGTTGCTCTTTGTTAAAAAATTCAGCAATGGATCTAAGTAATTCTAAGAATTCCGAGTAAGTAGAAGAGCAGCCTGTGTAATGGAGATGTATCGTCTTTTTTATTAATATAGAATTACAGATACACCGAATGAATTAAAACTAGCGTATTCAGGAGTGGGATCATAATCATGACAAACGTGAACAACATGACAAACGCGAACCCTACATCCGAACAATTTTACTTCAAACCTGACATGTCCGAACATTTGACGTTACGGAACTTAGATTAAGTTATTTGCAACTTGTGTCCCGTATCGCTTAGTTTCAGCGAAGATATCTTGGTTAGAGATGTTTGCGTAGCATTCTTCGCCATGTATAGTTTGAGAACATGGGATTTTCAAACTAATAACACTGAAAGTTTGAATATTTGCATTGCACTGCAGGATTTGATAATATGATAAAAGGCTACTAGGTACGACATTATTTTCAAAGTAATTTTTGAAGTGCAACTTATTTAGGCGCGTTGAGAGTAAAATTTCAAGGTTGCTTCATGACAATACCGTTACGGTATGGATTAAGGCGATGATTTTGGTATTTTTTAATCTTGTCAAAGAAGTTTCACTTCTGACACCTGCGCTCTATTTACATTTTGCAATGCCTGTGTGTTATTGCTAGTTTTAAATGACCAAATCTGTTAATATTTCCCATGTATGTTGTGTGTGTTCTTATAATTAAAAAAAAAAATCATAACGATTGCTAGTCAATTTCCAAAACGTAGGATTTCATCTAATATTATAAATAGTGACATTTCGTAGATAACAAATAGTTAATCAAAATTCATCACCCGCAAGTAGACTGAAATGGGAGTTATTTCAGATATAGACAAAACCACACACAATAGGTGAACACAACTAAGGAAAAAATCTTGTCTAATACATACTTTATCCCACCCTCGTAATGTGTCTTACATTTTCCTGAAACATTTTTCACGAGTATATTATTAAGAGTCCGTTAGATGTATGGGATTTCTGCGGTTCCTCAAAAATGAAGTTGTGATAGACCTTTCTATTGTTATATTTTTCATTAATATCAAGTGTAGAATGACTCTTATATTTTATCTTTATAAAATAAAAATGAATCGCAAAATGTGTTGGTAAGCGCATTTTAAGAGCGCATCACTCGAGAAGGGCTGAACCGATTTCGTTAATTCTTTTTTATAATATTCCTTGAAGTACGAGGATGACTTTTATGGAGAGAAAACCTAAACATATACCACGGGCGAAGCCGGGATGAACTGCTAGTATTATATTATAAATACCCTATTCTTTAACGTATGTTAATATGTAATGTGTATTATAATGTACGAGTGATTATATTGAAGTATTTTTCTTTCATAATAAATTTAATATACAATTTACTTGAATGTTAGTAGAGCCTTAAACCGAAGACAATGTTATAAGCACTGACTGAATGTTGATCAGCCATGGGTTCATCTAACTATAACTCCAAAATAGACAAACATACTACCACTAAAAGAAAATATTGTATACTAGCTTCCGCCCGCGACTCCGTCCGCGCGGATGTCGGTCTTCGCGTGGATGGTTTATTTCTCCATTTTGAGTAACTCTGACAATAACATCTTATAAATATCTATTGGACTCAAATACGGCTAGGCCTATAATAATACCCAACGTGTGTTCGCTGTTCTACAGAACAACGTCTATGGATAAAACTAAAAAATTAAGATTATTTTTTTTTATTCGTATTTTTTCAGGATAAAAAGTATCCTATTTTACGCCCAGGATAATAAGGTATAATTAGACCAAGTTTCATCGAAATCGAACCGTTAGTTTTCACGTGATGTCTTCACATACAGACAGACAGACAGACAGACAAAAATTTTTTTAATCACATATTTGGGTTTGGTATCGATCCAGTAACACCCCCTGCTATATATTTTTTCAATATTTTCAATGTACAGAATTGACCCTTCTACAGATTTATTATATCTATATCTATATATATATAATAAAACTAAGTCAATAAAATGTGCGTGCCGATAAAACTTAAAAAGGAGTCCCGACACGATAAAGGGACTTATGTGGTGTGATAGCCCTTTATCCCCCCTCGAACAAGAAAGTTCCCGTTTTAATCTAAAGGCCATGTTTTTAAAGATATAAGGGACTTTCCGACCCTTCAACTTGGAAATTAAGTGCAGTGGCGCCATCTGTTATCGAATATTTGAACTTCGGAGACTATATTATTACACTCCAATAGACATAGTGTATAGTCTCCATAGTTGTGAGCCATTGCAGCATGTGTAGTAGTGGCGCGAAATTTAAAATTCCGATTTCAATAAAATCTTAAATTTAAATTTTGTGTATTTATACGTCATTATTTAACGTATATTTTGGAGTTAAAGTGACATAATTTTAGTTATCCAAATTAATTCTCAAAATATTTAAAAATTTAGGTTTTTAAATTTCGCGCCTTTACTACATACGCTACCGCTACAGAAGCTAGAAAGTTCCCGTTTTAATCTAAGGGCGTGTTTCTAAAGATATAAGGAACTTTCCAACCCTACATAGTGGCGCCATCTGTTATCGAATATTTGAACTTCATTCAGGACAACGATTGTTTAGGTTGCATTTCCAAAAGCGTTGCGAGCAATTGTAGCATGTGTAGTAGTGACACGAAATTATTTTAAAATTCCAATTTCAATAAAGTCTTAAATTTAATTTGTTGCTATAATAAAGTTATTAAATTTTGTGTATTTGTACGTCATTAGCTAACTTATATTTTGGAGTTAAAGCGACATTTAGTTATCCAAATTAGTTCTCAAAACATTAAAAAATTTAGGTTTTAAAATTTCGCGCTTTTAGTACAAATGCTACCGCTATAGAACCTTTTATTATGGCGGACGATAGTGACCAGAATACTCTAGAAGGTGTGAGAGGGAAAATATTTTCAACTTTTCTCGAATATTCTAGAGCCTAGGCTCTCTGAATATATAAGAGCCCGGTGTCGCTCACCAGAGTTAGTTTAATTTGAACAGCGAAACGAGCGATTTCAAAACGAAAAGAAGAGAAGTTATCTGTGAGCCTTTATTTAGAAGTATCACGTGTGAGTATTTTTAATAGTGTGTTTAATTAACTCTCGATTTTGAAACGAAATAGAAAAAAGTTATTTGTGGGTTTTTTTCGTGAAATTTCCCTATAATATTAACAACATGTAACCCATCAAACCCAAAAAAGCTATGGGACTCTTTCAAAAGGAGTATGAGTGATGATATATTGTACCAAGTCCGACAAGCTAATCCTGAACTGACTATAGAATTCAATGACGAGATCTTCAATGAAACACTCATTCGCTTAGAAGATAAATGTTTAGCAATAAATAATCAAGCCTAAGTAGAACTTGGAATGCCAGCACCACAAAGAAATGCTTTTAGTGTGTTAAACTACGAAATTATGAAGGAAAAAAGTTACAACATCAATGAACTACTTGAATCTCTCTCTCACTTCTTCACTCATCTTTGACCGATCGGTTAAACTGTTTACGTCGTATAAAAGTAGCTCTGAGAATTATTTTCTATAACTTCAACAAAACGTGTGTCTATCAGTATAAATATCGACGAAAGTGTTCATAAAGATATACTTCATTACTATAGTGTATCAAAAGTGATTATAACAACGTAATCAAGATAAATACTATTAATGTAAATTAATGTGTGTTTCAATAGAACAAAATAGTGAAGGGTATTAGTAAACTCGCGTGCGGCACCGTGCGACTAACAATCAATCCTAACGCCTCACGGCAATACGGCGAATATCGCGTGCGGTCAGCGCCGGAGCGTCGCAGTGACGCATACAGCGTTCATTGTCTCACTGACCAAAGATTAAAAGAAACAGAAGCGGTGAGTTACTACTTACTCCCTATCGATTACGAAGTTCTGTTTTTATTATATATCAATAAAATAAGTTTTTCTTTTATACTTGAATCTTAAAAATGGTTGTGAAGAAATGTAGTACATGTTTGAAAAATGTAACTAGAAAACTACCTGGACTGGAATGTAGTAGATGTTCTAAAATTGTTCATGCAACTCCGGAATGTGCGAAATTAAGTAACAAGCAACTGATCACTCTACGGGCTTCAAATAGCTTAGAATGGAGCTGTGAAAATTGCCTTAAGAATATCTCTAATCGCTCCTCCTTCTTCACTCCCGAGGAAGAAAGTGAGGATGAAGACAATGGAGACGAAAACCCTAAATTAGTGAGTGTGGACATCAAAAAGCTACTGCATGATATAAGCCAAGAAATTAAAAAATCTATTAGGGAGCAACTCGAGGACTTTCAAAGGGCTCTCACTTTTGCCACTGATGAAGTCGCTGATATGGGAGTTAAATTGGAGTCTCAAGAAACTAAGATAAAGAAACTGGAAAACCGTAACATGGAACTATGTAACCAAAACAAAAATCTAGAACTCCGTGTGGCTGCCCTCGAACAGCACATTCAAAATACTGAGCAAAAAAACCTTTGTAATGCATTAGAGATTGCGGGTATTCCCAAACTACCGGAAGAAAATCTCAAATCTATCGCTACTTCCATTGCAAATAAACTAGACATCAAGGTCACAGATATAGAATCTCTTCGTCGATTGCCTGGACGCAATGAGAAACCAGGACAGATTTTTGTAGAACTAAAAAGTCCCGAGATGCGTGACCAGTGGGTTGCGGCAGCTAAATCTAAAGAAATATTTGTTAAGGACCTGAAGCTCCCAACGTGCACTGCGTCTACTGCTGCAGAACGTATTTACATACGTGAGGCCCTAACATCTAATATGAAAACGGTATTGTATAATGCTAAACACAAATTACGCGGAACCTACAAATACGTTTGGCTTAAGAGGGGCAGAATATATGCAAAGAAAGCAGATGGAGATAAGGCTCATATAATTCGTTCCGTAGCTGATATTGAATCTCTACTAAAATAGATAATACAGTAATACAGCTTGTTACTCAAGTTTAGTTTCTAGTTTAGTTTAGTACTTTGTTTGTCTAGTATTTATTACCTATGGCTTTATGTAATACAAGTAATAATAACCCAACAGAATTATTGGATTGTATAGATATAGATAGCTTTTTGAACAAGTTGCCATATACGAAATATCAATTTTTATGCATGCATGTTAACATACGCTCAATGTATAAAAACTTCTGTAAACTTCTGCAAATAACTAGTTCCACCATGTTTGTATTCGACCTGATTGTGGTATCAGAATGTTCCATATCAACCGGGGTCTCCAACCTATTTAATATACCTGGCTATGTAATGTACTCAAAACTACGCGATAATAAGAGAGGTGGTGGTATTTTAGTTTATGTTCGAAATTATTTAAAATTTACCGAAAAAACTGTACCTAGTAATACATTTGAAAACTTATGTGGAACATTAAGTTTAGGGAATAAATCGATTGAAGTTGTCGCAATATACAGACCACCATCACTAAATAAAACACAATTTATCCATGAACTACGCAAACTATTATCTGCAATAGACAAAAGAACGTGCAAAGATGTCATACTATTAGGAGATATTAATATTGACCTAAAAGACTCTAAAAGTGACACACGTGATAATTATCTTGACATGCTCTCTGAATTTGGTTTAATGTGTGGCATATCAAACTACACACGCATAGAACCTCGGGGTAGCAAGATCACAAAATCTTGCATTGACCACATCTTCACTCGCTCAGATGACACGTCATACACTGCAGCAGTTGACACTGTGCTAGCTGATCACAAAATCGTGCTGCTGGCTTGCATATATCCAGAGACGTTAGCTCGTCGCGGCACTACAAAACCAAATAGGGTTACTCGAACACGATTTGAAGCATTAAAAAATATAGATTTTGAATGCACTAACCATATGAAGAGCCCCGAAGAAATATACAATTACATACATACCCAATTCAAAAATGCGTCCACTGAATACGTTGATAAAAAACATAACAAGTTAAATACACTTCAGTACTACGGATGGATGAACGAAAATTTAAATAAATTATGTAAAAAACGCGACTACCTGTTTCATAAATGGAGAGCTGATCCAAACAATAATATCCTCAGACTCCAATATACCAAAGTTAGGAACAAAACCAATAAACTACTCGAATATTACCGAAATAAATACTATGTGAATATAATTAAAACTAACTATGGTAACACTACTAAATTATGGCAATTAATAAATAATATTTGTGGCAGGGAGTCAAAAAATATAGATGACTCAATACTTAAAGCATTTGAAGCCCAAAATATATCAGTAAAACAAATAGCAAATAAATTCTCCTTTGAATTTAATAACTCTATAAAAAATATCATTCCGAACTGTACTGAGCGCCTATTTAAACAATCAAAAAACGTCCCGCCAAATGTATGTATGAGATTCCAAAAAGCAAAACATAATAAGGTTTCCAGTGTTATTAAAAACTTACACAACAAAAAAAGTCCGGGTATAGATGGAATAAGAAACGTTGATGTTAAATGTATTTCGGAAAATATTACTACCGCTATAGTCAACCTAATAAACATCTCGGTTCAGACAGGTATATATCCCGATAAACTAAAAGTAGGTTGTATCCGACCAATATTTAAAAAAGGGGCACACGACAATCCTGTGAACTATAGACCAATTACATTACTATCGGCAATTGATAAAATCGTCGAAAAAGTTGTTAGTGACCAAATATATAAATTTTATAACGATAATAATATAATTTCTGATAACCAATACGGCTTTCAACCTGGAAAAAGCACCAATGCCCTTCTATCGGACTTTACTGATACTGTTAACCTAAATCTTAACGAAAAAATGCATATACTGGTGCTATTTATTGATTTTTCTCGCGCTTTCGAAACACTTGATCATAAGGAACTAATATGTAGACTGGAAGATAGTGGACTGGCGGGCAGTTTACTGGCGTGGTGCAACAGTTATCTTCAAAATCGCAACAACTTAGTCAGAATTGGTAGTACATACAGTGATGCTACAAAGGTTGACATGGGAACAGCGCAGGGTTCTGTGTTGGGCCCCTTACATTTCCTGGCATACGTCAATAAAATGGGAGAAGCAATAGAGCATTCTAAGATATTCCAGTTTGCCGACGATACATGCCTTGTAGTAACTCATAAAAACATTGACATAGCTATGAATCTGCTTCAACACGACTTTGATAACTTATGTAGATGGTGTCACGATGCTGGACTGGTAATAAACGCACGTAAAACGAAGTTAATGCACATTAAATCCCCCCACATTATTGGTGATCTTTATCAAAGTATTAAAAATCACACACATAAGTGTATGCATTGTAAACCGCGTGCGACAACATGTCAATGTGAAACTGTAGAGGCTGTCGACTCCTACACTTACCTAGGTTTAACTATTGATAATAGATTCAACTGGAGGATGCACATCGAAAAAGTGTGCAATAAACTGCGATCTTTTCTGGCAATCTTGTATGTAATTAAAAACAGATTACCATACGAAACAAGACTGTTGTTGTACAATGCTCTTGCTGACTCCATAATATCATACGGCCTAACTAGCTATGGTAGGACTCACAAAACATACTTAAAAAGAATTCTGAATCTACAAGTTCGAATTCTTAAAATAATAGTGTCACCACAAATAAAAATGAAATTTAAAAATGATACCTCAAAACTCTTCAAACACTGTAATGTCCTGCCAGTTAATTACAAATTTGAACTTCAATTGCTCAAGGAAAACTTTTTCAAAACAAAAAATCAAATAATAAACTCTAACTGCTACCACACACGTAACACAACACTTAAGAACTTAACTAAACCATTCTCAAAAAACATGTATGGTCAACGTCGTACCGCGTACTTGCTACCGGATATATTGAATGGGTTGGATATTAAACTAAGAAATAGTATTAATGAAATAAATATCAAACGTAAACTCAAGCAATATTATATAGCCCAATTATAGGTATGTATATTAAAGTATAAAATGTGTCTTCATACTATGTAAACATTATATAGTCTTCACTTATAAAAATTGTTAAACAGTTAAACCGAAATTGTCATTATATAAATACGAACATCACTATAAACCTCAGTGGTTTTTTAAGTCACAACTGTACACTTATGTTTGTAAACCTTATTGTTTCTGATAATAAATAAAAAAAAAAAAAAAAAAAAAAAACATTGCTCACAACTCTCAATGACAATAAAAAAAAAGTTTACGACGTTATAATGAGCCGGATAAATAACAATATTGGTGGAATTATTTACTTGGACGCACCAGGAGGCACCGGTAAAACGTTTCTCATAAATCTAATACTGGCGGAAATACGTGCTAAAAAATTCATCGCACTGGCACTAGCATCATCTGGCATTGCAGCCACACTTATGGAAGGAGGACGATCTGCCCATTCTGCCTTACAAATACCATTGAATATAGCCGAACAACAATTCCCGGTATGTAAAATTTCAGGAAAATCTGGACGTGGTCAAATTCTAAAACAAGCTAAAATTTTCATCTGGGATGAATGCACCATGGCCCATAAAAAATTTATAGAAGCCATGGACAAAAAATTACAAGAATTGCGAAAAAACTCTGAAATAATGGGAGGAGCTCTACTCATACTCTCAGGTGATTTTCGACAAACACTTCCAGTTATTCCCAAGACAACATCAGCAGACGAGATCAATGCATGCTTGAAAAAATCACATCTCTGGCCACAAGTCCAAATACTGCAATTAACAAAAAACATGAGAGTTGAATTATCAAGAGATGAAACAACAGCACAATTTGCTAAAATACTTTTACAAATCGGCGAAGGTACATATCCTACTGACCAAACGACCGGCCTCATTGAACTTAATAGTGATTTCTGTAATATAGCCACTACTGAAGACGAACTAATCGACAAAATTTATCCAAATATTATTCAGAACTATACTAATGCAGAGTGGTTATTTCAAAGAGCAATTTTGGCCACTAAAAATAATATCGTTGACGATATCAATTTTAATATTCTGAAGAAAATACCTGGTGAAGAGAAAATATATAAATCGATCGACACGATGGTATCTATTGAAGAAAGTGTCAACTTCCCCACTGAATTTCTAAACTCTTTACAAGTACCAGGAATGCCATTACACTAGACCTTCGTCTGAAAATTGGAACTCCAATCATACTACTCAGAAATCTCAACTCCCCAAAATTATGTAATGGAACTAGAATGATCGTAAAACAGCTATCGAATAATATCATTGAAGCTGAACTTATTTCTGGAAAGACCAAAGGACAGACAGTATTTATACCTAGAATACCACTGATCTCTTCAGAATTGCCATTTCAATTTAAATGACTGTAGTTTCCAATAAAATTAGCCTTTAGTTTTACAATTAACAAAGCGCAAGGATAAACTTTAAAATATTGTGGCATTAACCTCAAAGAATCCTGCTTCTCTCACGGTCAGCTATATGTAGCTTGCTCAAGAGTAGGAAATCCGAAAAATTTATGTATATATATACTCCGGACAATAAAATGAAAAATGTTGTTTATAAACAAGTATTATAAATAATGAGAAAACGTTTTCAATAAACTTTTTTTTTACTTTTTACGTCATAGTTTATTTTTTTATTTCGACTCTACCACGTCATCTCATATCAACTCCCGGGCGAAGCCGGGTTTTTTAGCTAGTATATAATAAAACTAAGTCGATAAAATGTGCGTGCCGATAAAACTTAAAAAGGAGTCCCGACACGATAAAGGGACTTATGTGGTGTGATAGCCCTTTATCCCCCCTCGAACAAGAAAGTTCCCGTTTTAATCTAAAGGGCATGTTTTTAAAGATATAAGGGACTTTCCGACCCTTCAACTTGGAAATTAAGTGCAGTGGCGCCATCTGTTATCGAATATTTGAACTTCGTAGACTATATTACACTCCAATAGACATAGTGTGTAGTCTCCATAGTTGTGAGCCATTGTAGCATGTGTAGTAGTGGCGCGAAATTTAAAATTCCAATTTCAATAAAATCTTAAATTTAAATTTTGTGTATTTATACGTCATTATTTAACGTATATTTTGGAGTTAAAGCGACATAATTTTAGTTATCCAAATTAATTCTCAAAATATTAAAAAATTTAGGTTTTTAAATTTCGCGCCTTTACTACATACGCTACGCTAGAAAGTTCCCGTTTTAATCTAAGGGCGTGTTTCTAAAGATATAAGGAACTTTCCAACCCTACATAGTGGCGCCATCTGTTATCGAATATTTGAACTTCATTCAGGACAACGATTGTTTGGGTTGCGTTTCCAAAAGCGTTGCGAGCAAATTTCAATAAAGTCTTAAATTTAATTTGTTGCTATAATAAAGTTATTAAATTTTGTGTATTTGTACGTCATTAGCTAACTTATATTTTGGAGTTAAAGCGACATAATTTTAGTTATCCAAATTAGTTCTCAAAACCTTAAAAAATTTAGGTTTTAAAATTTCGCGCTTTTAGTACAAATGCTACCGCTATAGAACCTTTTATTATGGCGGACGATAGTGACCAGAATACTCTAGAAGGTGTGAGAGAGAAAATATTTTCAAATTTTCTCGAATATTCTAGAGCCTAGCTCTCTGAATATATAAGAGCCCGGTGTCGCTCACCAGAGTTAGTTTAATTTGAACAGCGAAACGAGCGATTTCAAAACGAAAATAAGAGAAGTTATCTGTGAGCCTTTATTTAGAAGTATCACGTGTGAGTATTTTTAATAGTGTGTTTAATTAACTCTCGATTTTGAAACGAAATAGAAATAAGTTATTTGTGGGTTTTTTTCGTGAAATTTCCCTATAATATTAACAACATGTAACCCATCAAACCCAAAACAGCTATGGGACTCTTTCAAAAGGAGTATGAGTGATGATATATTGTACCAAGTCCGACAAGCTAATCCTGAACTGACTATAGAATTCAATGACGAGATCTTCAATGAAACACTCATTCGCTTAGAAGATAAATGTTTAGCAATAAATAATCAAGCCTAAGTAGAACTTGGAATGCCAGCACCACAAAGAAATGCTTTTAGTGTGCTAAACTACGAAATTATGAAGGAAAAAAGTTACAACATCAATCAACTACTTGAATACAATGCTCACAACTCTCAATGACAATTAAAAAAAAGTTTACGACGTTATAATGAGCCGGATAAATGGTGGAATTATTTACTTGGACGCACCAGGAGGCACCGGTAAAACGTTTCTCATAAATCTAATACTGGCGGAAATACGTGCTAAAAAACTCATCGCACTGGCACTAGCATCATCTGGCATTGCAGCCACACTTATGGAAGGAGGACGATCTGCCCATTCTGCCTTACAACTACCATTGAATATAGCCGAACAACAATTCCCGGTATGTAAAATTTCAGGAAAATCTGGACGTGGTAAATTCTAAACCAAGCTAAAATTTTCATCTGGGATGAATGCACCATGGCCCATAAAAAATTTATAGAAGCCATGGACAGAACATTACAAGAATTGCGAAAAAACTCTGAAATAATGGGAGGAGCTCTACTCATACTCTCAGGAGATTTTCGACAAACACTTCCAGTTATTCCCAAGACAACATCAGAAGACGATATCAATGCATGCTTGAAAAAATCACATCTCTGGCTACAAGTCCAAATACTGCAATAACAAAAAACATGAGAGTTGAATTATCAAGAGATGAAACAACAGCACAATTTGCTAAAATACTTTTACAAATCGGCGAAGGTACATATCCTACTGACCAAACGACCGGCCTCATTGAACTTAACAGTGATTTCTGTAATATAGCCACTACTGAAGACGAACTAATCGACAAAATTTATCCAAATATTATTCAGAACTATACTAATGCAGAGTGGTTATTTCAAAGAGCAATTTTGGCCACTAAAAATAATATTGTTGACGATATCAATTTTAATATTCTGAAGAAAATACCTGATGAAGAGAAAATATATAAATCGATCGACACGATGGTATCTATTGAAGAAAGTGTCAACTTCCTCACTGAATTTCTAAACTCTTTACAAGTACCAGGAATGCCATTACACTGCCTTCGTCTGAAAATTGGAACTCCAATCATACTACTCAGAAATCTCAACTCCCCAAAATTATGTAATGGAACTAGAATGATCGTAAAACAGCTATCGAATAATATCATTGAAGCTGAACTTATTTCTGGAAAGACCATAGGACAGACAGTATTTATACCTAGAATACCACTGATCTCTTCGGAATTGCCATTTCAATTTAAAAGACTGTAGTTTCCAATAAAATTAACCTTTAGTTTTACAATTAACAAAGCGCAAGGACAAACTTTAAAATATTGTGGCATTAACCTCAAAGAATCCTGCTTCTCTCACGGTCAGCTCTATGTAGCTTGCTTCAAGAGTAGGAAATCCGAAAAATTTATGTATATATACTCCGGACAATAAAATGAAAAATGTTGTTTATAAACAAGTATTGTAAATAATGAGAAAACGTTTTCAATAAATTTTTTTTTTACTTTTTACGTCATAGTTTATTTTTTTTATTTCGACTCTACCACGTCATCTCATATCAACTCCCGGGCGAAGCCGGGTTTTTTAGCTAGTGTAATATAAATAACTACCCAGGTGGCATAACTGATGGATGAGCATTATATGTAATTTCTAACAAGGACATTTATGGTTAGAAAATTTAGTTATTTTCATATCTGAAAAAAGGTCAATTTAATTAACAAGCCAATTTTACAAACAACATAAACTGATTTCATCAACAGTTGACCTCGATATTCCTTGGTGGTTTGAGAATTATTTCGAATAAAAAGATAACAAATAAATAAAAACTTTAAGTCTTAAACGCAAATTCCTTTTGGTATCAGTTAAAATTACTACATAAAAATTCTAATAAATCTTACACGTTCGTAAAATGTATTTTAATCTTTAACAATGTATGTAATATTTATTCGGTATGAAGTGTTTTATTAAAGCATACAGCACAATTCATTTTATCAGACATCCTAGAAAGTCCTTTGCAATTATCGTATAATGCCTTTTAATTATAAACTTGGTACAATGAGCTTATTACAATGAACTCGACTACGCCTTGCTGAGCGCATTAAATAAATAACTTTAAGAATAATTATTGCAGTATTCATTTGAAAACAAATGCTTTTGTAATGAACATAACACACACTTTAATGTAAGTTTAAAAACAAGTCGAGAACTATTACAATCTTTTGACCACTATGAAATGTACCGCTTGATAAATTTTAAGCTTTAGATGAATTTTGTAACAAACATAATACAATAAAAAATAGAATACCTAATGGCTCTTAATTTCGTCAGAAGTTTTCACGAGGACGGGTTTTTGTTTCTGTAACTAGGTACAAATTAATACATAGTTAGGATAATATAATGCTGCTTTAATTAATATAATATTGCTTTTTTCTCTACAATTATAGTAAACATTTTGCCCCAACTATTTCATAGATTGTTGACCATTTGACTTTATATATGAAGTAAATAGGTCAAATGTCAATATTCAAGTTATTTATAACAATAATTTTTAGGTGACATATATATGTGTTGCTAAAGAAAAATAAAATATATTATCTTGGATTTGTTCTAATAAGCGATACAAAGAAAGCGATCATATCAGGCTATTTATACTTTCAGGATAACAAGAGCTCATTAATAAATATTAAATCACTTCGACATTTGCTTCTGTGACTGGTGATTTATGTCAATAGTGCGATTTAATTCGTCGTGATGTGCGTCCTTCTTTAAATAAAGATACGATAATTAATTAAAAGCTTTCGTCGTACTTTCACGACCAGTCCACCAGTGCAACCACTGCCGCGGTTTGCGAGCGTAAAACACAAGTATTTTGCTTTATCAATTCCACCGTTTAATCATTAACCATTCGATAATGACGAGGTTTTTCATTGACAAGTGCATTAAGCGCTCTGTATTTTGTGTTCAAAATAAAATTCAGTCATGTATAAGAAAAGCTACTGCAATTTCAGCAACACAACAAACGTCTTACTTTACTCGACATATACACATAAAGTCGAATGTAAGTGTGCAGTCAAAAACAATGGAGTCGGAAGCAATTTGGGAAATGACTTGAGAACATCAGAATGGATGTTACGAAGCATATCAACTAAATTGGACACCGTCGTTGAGTTTCCCTTAAATTTGCGACTACTTTTTACTACAGCCTAAATAAAGTTCACTCCGAGAGACTGTCTTGACCCTTTTTGAGAAGTCAAGCGTGAAATTAGTTGTTTCCATTTTTTTTCTAACTGCATCTAGGTCAGTTTTGGACGGCGTGAAAATAGCACATTTTATATAGAAAATAGGATTCCGGCTGTTCCCGGATTTTGCTTTTTTATTTCATTGATTCAAGTCAATATAAATGCAAATTTGAGGTCCCGTGAACCCATAACACAAAATACTGATACGCGATACAAAAAGTAATTTGTTTGCACATCGAGCTATCAGTAAATTATACTGTGACCGAAAAAAAAATTAAAAAGAGAAGAATTCTCGTGTTCAATTGAGAGATACATCCGCAAAGTTCACATATAGACTATCCGAATAATATAATACTTACTCTAGATATTCAATTATCCGTAAACATAAATAGACCGGACTCTCAGTGGAGTTTCGTTTGCAAAAATCGCGGACCTAAATCTGACTTCTGATATATATTGTATAGATCCCAGACATCCTATAGACAGATGTTGCCAACCAGTTTTGTGGTCCCCCTGCCCGCACCCCGGTAATTAAATATGACATACAAAGAAAAAAATAAAAATTTCCAAAACATGCCGTGTGGGGTATCAAATGAAAGAGCTTATTGAGTAGATCACGAATATATAGCATACTATATACATTTCTTACACTTTCTCTAAGATTTTTTAGAAAATTTACGAAAATGGTCCATTTTTGAGTTAACTTTAAACCACTATAGATTGAAAACTCATGAATATATTTTTTAAATTATTATTTTAAATAATTAACAATAGTCCATTGTTTACGATTCAATATTTCGTACAGTGAAATAGTTGCATGGGGGAGTGGGGGGAGCATTCAAAGATGGCGAGTATATTTTCAAGTTCATATAGTATATAGTTATTTTCATCAAATCCACCACATAGCTCACTTATATTATATTACGAACTATTGAATCATAAACAATGGACTATTGTTAATTATTTAAAATAATAATTTAAAAAATATATTCATGAGTTTTCAATCTATAGTGGTTTAAAGTTAACTCAAAAATGGACCATTTTCGTAAATTTTCTAAAAAATCTTAGAGAAAGTGTAAGAAATGTATATAGTATGCTATATATTCGTGATTTACTCAATAAGCTCTTTCATTTGATACCCCACACGGCATGTTTTGGAAATTTTTATTTTTTTCTTTGTATGCCATATTTAATTACCGGGGTGCGGGCAGGGGGACCACAAAACTGCTGGGCAACATCTGTCTATAGGATGTCTGGGATCTATACAATATATATCAGAAGTCAGATTTAGGTCCGCGATTTTTGCAAACGAACATCTCCTTGGAGCCTGCTCTAAAATGAATTTCCACACCATAATATGTGATCGTCAACCTAATTGACGTATTGCATCAAGATGCTAATTGTCTGTCATGTGCAGGACGTTAATGTGTGCACTACGACGTAGCGGGTGTCAGATGTACAAAAGATCGTAACTGCTATTGTTACACTAATGACCTGCTTGATTTACCGAGATTCATAATTATTAACCCCTATTATCCCTTCTGATTATAAATGCAAAAGTAACTCTGTGTGTCCGTCTATCTGTTCCTCTACCCCTTCTTCACGCTTTAACTACTAAGCCTATTTTGATGAAATTTGGTTCAAAGATAGACCTGAAAAAGGACATCAGATAGTTTATGTTGCAAAAATACCACGGGAACAGGAACCTTTATATGAACTTTTTCCCTTGACTACACGAAGCCGCGGGCGGAAAGCTAGTATATAATTATAGAACGCGTAACAAAGTGTTGTTGTTATTTTATCTTTTCCTTGAGTATTATTGATCTTCTGTTATCTATATTGTGATCAGAGGCGGCTCGCCCTAAGGAGCGCTGGTGCAGTGAACTCCCATAAATAATTATAATAAAATCATACTCCTTAATTTAATTATTAACATTAATTATTACTATTTAAAATCAATCGTAATCTTTAAAACTACTGTTAATACCAATGAATATATCCATCATTCCATCATCCCATACACCTGTATAATACCTACTGTATTATGTAACGCGCGAAGCGGAGCGCTCACGATTGTGCTCCAATGAAAAAAGATTTAGTACATTTCCTAATACGAAATCCAATAGGAGTGAAAGAGAGGGTTTTGCCAGAGCCCTGCGCGTGAAACAAAAGATTTTCTATGGAAAAGTAGCAAAATTCGGAGCGCCGCACCCGCAAACGTTGCCGGTTCGTTTTTACCGTCCGGCAGGACAGCGATTGCGCGCGCGGCGCGATGTTGCCAGTTTCCACTTCTATAATATAAACAAACACTCGAGTCAACTTCAATTCACGCGCGCGATTCATGCAATTTTCTAATTAAAATTATAAAATACGTGTTGAAATAGCCTGTAGTTATCAGTATTACTTGTGAGTGTTAAAATGAACAATAATTATAATGTGGCGTTCATTAAAAAGTGTGTTAAAACGTTACAAATTCGGCTTGAATGTAAAGCTAATAAGGGACCGCCACGGCCTGAACTTGATCTTACGCAAAAATGTACGACAAAAACGAAAACATATACGCGTGTGTTTAAATCTGAACAATATGTGAAAACACCGTGGTTGTGTGGTTGTGATGAAAGCAACAAACTATTTTGTTTTCCGTGTCTTTTATTTAAAGCGGGCGCGGCCGGCGGAGGTGAGAGTGCTTGGACTGAAACGGGCGTTGACGACTTAGCTCATCTTTCAATCAAGATGAAAAAACATTCACAATCTCGGTACCATTTGTTGAATGAACTGCAATTGGCGTCTATCGGACGACAAGACATTCGTAAAGCACTAGATTCCGCGTAGGTACCGAAAGTCAATACGCGAGTTCAATGACCGTGTCGATGAAAACAGACATATTTGACGAAGGTTAATAGATTGTGTCGTATTTTGTGGTGCATTTCAAATTGCTTTATGGGGGCATGATGAGTCTTCGGAATCCCTGAATCCCGGAATCTATATAAATTTTTTTTTTAATAAATTGTACTGATTTATGCCATGTATTTTCAGTGTTTTATTTCAAGTGAACACCCATAAAATTTTGTCACGAGCCGCCTCTGATTGTGATCCATTATATTGTATTTGCTATATTTCAACCGAGTAACGGTGACGTTTTCCTTCTTTTCAATCTATAGTTATGTTACGTGGGTAATGTTTTGTTAGTTGCAAAGTTATATTTTACAATAAAATGACCTCTGCCAATGTATTTTTGGAGACTTTTTTAACACAATAAAACGATTAAAATGTGACCTAAAAATTATTCTACGTGGGACCATAACGACCACACAGCTTTCTAGTCTAGACCCCATATTACTATTATATTACTATTTTTTGTCGTTTATTGTTTGAATTTATAAAAGCTAAGCACAAAAATGACTGAAGAATCTGTCTTGTAATATTTTTTATAAATACTAATAAACCTGAATTTCAGCCAATACCTTCTTACGTAATTACAAACGACTTTGCACGGGACCGATGGCTTTAAAAAACCTATAAATAACCTAAAAAGGTTCAATTAATTTGTTATCTACAACTACGCAATGTATACTTCAGCTAAGTGGCTTCTATATCCATTGGATTTCCATATGTGCAATTTGTCGAGGCAGGGTCGTAAATAAAACCCTGGTGCGGCTTTCGACCGAATAATCTGTCATAAACCAGTTCAGGAATTGAAAAGACATTGTTTATAGTTCTATAAAACGTAACCGGCAAAAAATGTGAGTGAAACTGATTGTTTTCAAATTAGCATTCGATTAATCATTCAAGAATGTTTATATGAGATGAATGGAATATCTAACACCGAAAGCATTTTTCAAATCGGACCAGTTCCTGAGATTAGCGGGTTCAAACAAACAAACTCTTCTGCTTTATAATAATAGTATATATAGGTACATAGATGCATTTAGCGATCAGTGACTTATCCGTCAAATTTACAAAATTACTTTTCATTAAATTTGAAACAAAAAAGAAAATTTAAGGCGTTGTATACCGAAATAATGAGTAGGGATTTATTTTTTATTCATTATGTTATTTAATTTTACAATAACATAATGTTCCCTTTAAAAATTTCAAGTTCATTTTACTTAAAAGCTTAAAATAATTTTAAAAGGAGAGAATACCCTACAGGCTTATCATTAAGTATACATTTTAATATATTATACTATAAGCGAAATTTAATGTCAGTCTCTTTAAATTTTTCTTTCACCTTCAAATATATTTTTAAAAGTTATATTCAACAAGCTCACATTTGCACCGCGTAATATGACTATTTCAGAGTGAAAATTTAGAAGTTCCAAAGCCTATTTCGTAGGAAATTGAAAAGCTAAGCCAAACAAGACCAGGAAATTGTTGGTGCGGAAATGAAAAATACTATACGAGCTGATACATGAGTAACATTTGTCGGTCGTGATTTGTATTGTGTTCGACAAAGAATTAAATAATATCAAACTTCCTCCTGTAACTTAATATTCCTTTATAATTGTATTTTATTGGCTGTTGCCCGCAGTTTCACCCGCGTGGTCAAAAATAACATCATAAATATAGTACACCTTCCATCCCCTATGTTTACCATTGAGAGTAAAATTTTATCAAAATACTTTCATAGCGGAATGCTACATAGTGGATTTTTGTATAAAAAAAAATCAATTGGTCAGTAGTTTGGCCTGTGCGTTGATAGATCAGGCAGTCATTCTTCTTTATGTTTTTTTTATCAATCCTTACTAATATTATAAAGCTGAAGAAGTTTCTTTGTTTGTTTGAACGCGCTAATCTCAGGAACTACTAGTCCAATTTAAAAAATATTTCGGTGTTAGATAGCCCATTTATCGCTTTAGATCAACAGGAGCGGAGCAATGGGGATGAAACCACGGGGAACAGCTAGTATATAAGAAGAAGACAGACAAGTGTTTATCCGTGAGGTTATTATCAGCTTATCCTGGAACCGTCGAAATGTCGAAAATATCAAACGTCGTGAAACAACTAAAAATTATAAAGCTTAATGAGAATAGACGGATTGAAAATTGAATAAGCAATAGGTATTAAAAATTAAACGGATTCGAAGAGACAGTATGTTTTTCGATATTTTCTACGATACTGATTTACTCACTTTGTCGGTTGGTTCCATTTTTATTTATCTATGCGAGCAAAACTCTGTTTCGTTTTTAGTTCTGCACCGTTGAAAGGATTTGGATATTATTTTATTGAAAAAGCTGAAAATATTTTTTTTCCTCTGCAAAAAAATATGCTAAAACTTTGTGCGACACATAATAATTATGAGTTTTGCCAAAGCTGTTACGCAGAAAAATTAAAATGCAAATACGTTACATATATGTAAGAAATTTTTTAATCAGCACTCTTTTTATCATAAAATACATTGAAAATTTTGCGACTAAATTATCTTTTTACAATAGCTGTATAATCGATTTTCTTCTATGTAACAAAACATTCAAATTTTTAAGGCGGGTCCACACAGAGTGCTGAATTGCTGCGCGTAGCTGCTCGGTCAATGGGTCCCCTTACCGTATTTATGTTATTGAAGACTGCTTGACCCTTGCTTAGTGCGCTTTACAACAAAATGCTACTATGTAGATCTGAGAGATGATTAAAGAGTTTTTATATCACACGCGATGTAGAAGCAAGAAGCCTTTTTATTTATTCTACGGTACACACATACACTATGTGGGTAGGTATAAATAATGAATTGTTAAAAGAAATTGTCGTTAGTAAACATAATTTTAATGCGTGTCAACAAACCTTTATATAAAATAAAGCAATATCACCCATAACTTTATTATTATTCCAACGGCGTGTTTTAGAAGATACCATTATCATAATTATCTTTCCACCTGGTCTGTAAAATTACGAAACAAAGTGAATATCTGAAAGAGAATAATGTTTTATTTTTACAACAATGTAGATACTTGATAAGCCAATTTGCAAGGGCATCTTGATTTCCCATCTGAATGATTCGGCGAATACATTTTATGAAGGGCCCTTTGTATTCTGTAATAACGATACTCGTTATCCGTTTTTATGGCTTCAGGAGTCAAGCGAGGTTGGGATAAAGCCAAACACCTGCATAAGCAATTTCGTCCCTTTTAAGTTAATGCCTCGAACGATCATAAATAAAGGTATGCTATAAATTAAAAAATGTCTCCGGTCTTGTTGACTCTCGACTTCTTTCTTGCGAGATTACATTGGCACGACAATTTATTTTTGCTTACCTTGTTTTTCGTTTTCTTATTGTTTGTAATTCTAATTTGAAAGTTAAATTTGTGTTTGGATAACAATGTAGAATGTATTTCGTATCGACTGGTATCCACGAATTTAAGTAAATGTTCGTGGTATTGGCACTAATATTAATTAATATTATTGATGAGATGCCGTATACCGTATCCTTCAAATATACCTTTCCCATACACAACCTTTCACTAGTCGTCGATGGCTGAAGCTTTAGAACGAGTTGAAAGCAGTTTAAAATCTCAGAAGAGTTCTGAATGAAAAGGGCGATACTTTGGCCATACTAACCTATAAAGGAGACACATTTTCAGGAGCAGCACCAGTAACTTAGTTCAAAACATGAAATACTCAACTAACTTACCTCCTTAAATAGAAAATTAAATATCTTTGAAAATCAATAACAGCCATTTCCCCGAAATCAAACTATAGAACTTATTCAGTTACCAAACTATTTGTCTACTTCATGATGTAGGTACAATTATTGGAAATACGTTGAAATATCCACTAATGAGGGATAGCTAGAAACCCTATATGTAATATCTACGGCATACCTGAACGCTAATGTATCCATTACAGCAAATATCTTCATTCGGCTCACAAATGAAAGGTGCTATACCCAAATAATGTATTAAATGTCCGATTAATTGTACGAAACAATTGTTGCTGGATTCAATTACAATTGTTATTAATATAATACCGTAAAATATTATGTTACAATATTTGCTTTTGAAAGGTTATCTGTTTTAATATTGGTAACAACTTTTATTGGTTCGTATTATGCGGGATTACGTCAATTCGGCTTTTGATTAAATAGTTTTTGATTGGATTTCAATGAAATATTACTCTTATTGCACTAGGTAGGTACTTATTTGAACGAGGGATAAAATAATAATTACATAATTATTTTTTAACAGAAAACTAAAACACCTTCAAATTGTCAGAACGAAATTTAAAAGGTACCATGGGAGACACAAGCTTTAAAAAAATAATTATGAAAATTGGTTCACCCAATCAAAAGTTCTGAGGTAACAAACACAAAACAGCAGTCAAATTGAGGCCTCCTTTTAAGAATTCACTTGAAAAGATACATTATTATAAATCTATATTTATACCAACACAAATAAGTTTTGAATAGGAAAAAACAAAGATAATTTGCACTGCGCAATGAAAGCGGATTGAAATCGCGGCTGAAATAACACTTGGTATCAAAGCCTCCATCAAAAAGTGTTTGAATAATGTATGTGTGTCAATATGGAATCGTCAACCGGAAAATCTATTTAAATGTATGCTGTAGCAGATTTGTTGGTGGGATATGTTGTTCGTGACAGCATACCCTTTGCAGGGCAATGTCGTAAAATGATGCTACGTGGTATGTATATTCGGTGAAGTATGTACATGTTATAAATAGTTATGTAGTTATAATGATGTTATAGATGGAATCTAAATGTGTTGTAGAGGTGTATATATACATTGTAAAATAATAGAAGTGTTGTAAGTAACTAGAGACTTTTAATTCATATCATTGTCATTGTATCATTAAAATTATTTGCATTATGGTTGAAATACGATTAACAGATTTTGATTACACATATAGAAATTTTATATTGCCTTTACTGTTGTACTCTGTGTTTTCTTTTTTAAGAATCAATTTTATCTAATACTAGCTGATCCGATGGACGCTGTTCTTTTCGCAAAGTTTAAATAGGTGTTCAGTTTTCTGGAATTTTTCAATCTACTGCATAGTTACTAATTTTTCATTAAGTAAGATCCTTTTACAAAGTTTCTAGAAAACTTAAAAAGAGATTTATAAATCGTTAAGCTATCTTTTAGTTGGCGGGACCAAGAAAAATAGGGATTAGTTTTAATCGAGACTAGATTGATGTCTTCTGTACTTCGGTTATTGAAATTTAAATACTTGATAAAATTTTGTGTCTCGTGTCTATTCAATAACTCGGCTTTATAAGAAGTAAATAAAGTTTATGTTTGAAGTATCCTTTTAATTGATAGTTATTATCGAGTAAACGAGTAATAATTAGACTTGTCGATTTAAACGTAGCGTAGGTCACTCGTTCGCATATTTTACCTTTATTTTGCTCCTGTTGTTATACCTAGGTAATTATTATGTTATTTATATGAAAAGTTGAAAAATAATTGGCACTTTTCTCGACTTTACCAAATTACTGATATAGTATAGTTGCTAAAATTAAACAGAAGGAAAACTCAGCATGTAAAGAATAACAATAAATTTGGGTGCAAGATATATTAAAATGAAAGTAGGTATACAATATTACTGGCAACATAATACACTAAAATAATCCAGATAAGTAACCAGTTTAAGGGTTATAATGAGCGCTATACAGGAAAATTAGCCACCTTTGAGGTTTTTATTCGGAATTGCCGGAAAATGGCTAGAGGTAAGGAAGTAATTACACGAATGCTTATTCAGTATGTTACAATGTTTAATTTGGCACGGTGTAACCAATCGAATGTTCCTTTGTAAGTAAATTGCAGTACCTACGGTGTAGCCGCGCCTTTATAATTTTTCATGCTTCTGTTGCATTCCACTCTTGTTATAATATTAAGTAGTAGGTATTTTATATGAAAACTTATGTTTGAAAATTATTATAAGTTATCATAACATTTAAAGGCAGGAAGGAAGGAAGAAAATGGTTTACATTCTTGAAGAGTGCAATATTATAGTGCTTAAAGTATTACCAACAACACTATAATACATTTTTAATAAATCAAACCTTTTCAAAGCAAAATAATTACCTATACAATATTAAAATATATTAAAATTTAGAACCTAAATTAATGTACCTAGTTAAATTAATTGACAGAAATTTGTTTAATAATAACTTCGTTGTACTAAGCTCCAAATTAATTCTCATTATAATACAAAATTTCTAGAGTGCTTAAATTTATGAGCGATATAGTTAAGTGTCACCTTTTGTTATTAGGCATTAATAACGAAGCATTAATACTTCAAAATACTTTAACATTCATCAAATATCTTTTGTTTAATCATAACTGCAGTTAAAGCAAAGAGCTGAAATAACAGTCAATATTTTTATTGTATTTAATACTAGCTGTGCTCAGCGGTTTGACTCGCAGTGCTCCGCTCCTGTTGGTCTTAGCGAGATGATATAGCGTATAGTCTTCCTCGATAAATGGGCTATCTAACACCGAAATAATTTTTCAAATCGGACCAGTAGTTCCCGAGATTAGCTCGTTCAAACAAACTCTTCAGCTTTATAATATTAAGTATAGATACATAAATAGGTGTAATAAAGCGATACAATTTTGATTTTATAACGTTATACCATAAGATTACATTTTTATACTTTGTTTTATTGGTTGCAGTAACCATAAACCGTAATAATTGATTACAGAGACCATAAAAAGGCCATTTCGAACAAACGCTAAAAACTTCGAAATTATGCAGAATTATTAATTGACCCCGCATTTTATGCAAACTTATGAAAAATTATGAGGAAGCCCATCAAAGTGTCATCAGCAGATGGCATCAACATGAGTCTTTCTAATTTCCGCTTCTTATATTTTATTTTACTTTGAAGCTCCTTATTTTTCTTTTGACGTAACATTAGTATATTCTTTCAGCTTAAGCGTGTATGAAAATGTTTTATTTCCCTTTTTAATATGTAAATATATTGATTTTAGAGTTTAATTTTTATTTGTTTTATCTGTGGGTAAATGTGAGTTATAGGAATATAACACAACATCAAACTAAACACAAATAAAAATTATGTTCATTACAGTCATTTCCGAGTATTTATTGCTTTGAAGAAACAAGAACTAGCTATGTGCTTACATATGAAAAAAATACAAAAAAACGATTGCCTGTTATTACAAGTTCAAGGGCAGATACACAGAATAAACCAGAAAATTTGTCGTCAGAATTTCTCCAAACTTTTCCTACATAAATGTCAGTGGATCATAAAAAATCTAATGACAACGCCTTACAAGGCATAGCGGGAGCCTGCGGGGAACAATATTACACAGTAAAGGCAAGAAGCCGGTACGTATACTGTATAGCCCAGCGTGCGGTATATTGCGAGATTTCTTTTATGATTTAGGCACTGAAGACGATAGAAGCCAAATCCAGGGATATACCCTGAATACAAACAAGACAAAATAGAACAATGTTGCCAAATGATATGGTAATGTTGAGTTTTCCTTGTTCCACTAAACGATTCGAGATCCGTTTGTTTAAGGATTGAATTTGTAGAGATTTTTAATTAATATTTCTTTTTAATTCACCCGATGCTCATAAATTTTATTGGTACGTATGAATGGACTTAAATTTTTAGTGCAAATAACTAAAATTGCAACACGGTTAAAACTATAGGTAACAACACACTATAGCATATATTTTACACAATCAGTAAATGTAATAAACAACTTTAATATCAATTTAGTGCATTTTTATAAAGTTTAATAGTTTTACAAAATATTATGAGTGGACAATTTCTCCCGGTTTGCATTTCAATGCACAATTCACAGCTTCCGTGAATACATTTAGTTTGAGATAACTCAGTTAAGAATGCAAATTCTTGGCTAATAAGTAACACTACAGAAATCAGTGAAATAGCAATAAGTTAACTCTTCTTTTCTAATTTAAAAAACTATTATCTAAATTTTATTTTACTAGAATATTTATTATAAATATAGAAATGTCTGGAAAACTATTAACTTATATCTAAATAATATTCGTCTAGTATTTTCTAGTGTTTGATTTTACGCGAGTATTATACATTTAGAAATTAAAGACTATTTAACGGATTTTAAACGCGATTTATTCATTATATTATTTTTCCGACGTTTCGAACACTTTACAGCGAGAGTCTCCCCGTGACCACGCTCGCTGTAAAGTGTTATCCGTTAAAAAGTCTTTAATTTCTTAATGTTCGTCTACTGAATAAAATATATAAACATTGAAATGTAAAACAAAATAGTCCTAGTCTTTAGTCTTCGCTTAACTTATAATGTTTTAATACTACAAAAACTATTTACAAATTAAAAATATGTAAACAAAATAAATCGAAATGAACACAACACAAATACACAACACAATTATTATAAACCGTGCGTGGTCAATTGAAATGGAATAAAACCATACTGGCCACTATCATCATTATGAATTCACAAGGGTTCAAGTATCTAGGTTTCCATCGTATTGTGGGAAAGCGTTTTCCTACATTCAGTACAGTGTGTGGCACGTAAATTGGCAACAGTCTATAGATGTACAAAAGTTTTTTTTTTAACGGCTTCCCCTTCCTTTTGTAACTTTATTCTGATAAAACTTATTTAACTTAAATTTTAACAAAGACCATCATTATTAGTTTCAATTGACAATAAGTTCAACTCGTCCGCATACTTAGAGTATCTCGCACGGAAAATGCTTCGCGAGGGTGCTCTGGATCCATTTATTGTCGAATTCCTATATATCTATGACGTTCTTCTAAACAAACATAATTAAATATAAGTATATGGCAATAACTGTTATATTTTGTTTGGTTTGATTGCCAACTATTGTTTTTTAGGTAGGTACCTATAAATTTTTTCTTTGCGTGTGCATTCCAGAAAGAAATGTAGGTAGGTACTTTTATTTCTTTCAATTAAAAAAAAATCCACTATTAGACAATTCAGAAGCACTTCTAAAAGAAGTCAAGTTGAAAAGGTTTGCTTTTGATGTACAAACTTAATACTAAACCTGACCAATTTATTTGCCTCGTACTGTACTACCCCTACTCACGTACCAAGGGATTCTCACTCGTGACTCGCGTACGAAAGGGTAAATACCCATTGACGGAATCTACCCATGGGGAAATGATGTAAATTGTAAGGTAAGCCCTTTACGACACTTACCCTGTTGTGTATTAAACTGTTGTTAACGTTATTGGCTGTTTGTACTTATGATAATATTAATATAAACAACTAGATTTCCGCCCGCGGCTTCGCCCGCGTTTGCAAAGGAAAACCCGCATAGTTCCCGTTCCCGTGGGATTTCCGGGATAAAAACTATCCTATGTGTTAATCCAAGTTACCTTCTATATGTGTGCTAAATTTCATTGTAATCGGTTCTGTAGTTTTTACGTGAAAGAGTAACAAATATCCATACATCCATACATCCTTACAAACTTTCGCCTTTATAATATATTATTATTATTATTAAGATTAAGATTAAGATATTAGAATATATTAGATTAGATATTATGAAAATACTCAATTATTTTAATTGCGTAGGTATTAAAATAATTGAGTCTTTCAATTTTAGGATGGGTAAAATTCTGATTTGAATAAAATACGTGTGGCACTCGAGGACTGCCGCGGTAAAGCTATTGCATAGCATCGCATCGCTGTGCCGCTTGGAGTGGGGGTGTTAGGTTTTTTCGTTACGGAATTTTTACATTCGCTCGCCGCGCTCAAAGTCTGAGATAAAAGCTATGCAATAGCTTAAAAAAAGTAGAAACAAAAAATATTAACACTATCAATAATCACAGCCAATTTCATTTTCAATAACATTTATCACAACAACTTTCGAGTCAATTGTTTTAAATACCAACAATATGAGACTGTTTACAATGCAGTGTAGAATTTATATATTTTAAAAGCAAATCTGACGGAATTAAATACACGTATCTAAGCAATACAGTTCAAGTAGGTAACCTCATGGTAACCTCAATTTGCGGCTTACCGAGGCTGCGAGGTTAACCGCCCATTTTAAGAGGTTTTGCTAATGGAATTATATTTCCGTAATCCTCTGATTAAGAAGCAGCTTAGTCTTGCTAAATCCATAAAAACACGAAGTATGTAGGCGGTGCTTATAATTTTATCCGGCTTTGCAAATTACGCCCAAAATACCAACACGATATCTCGTGCCTGCAAATTATGATACTGATATTCTTGACTCTACGAAAATGTTTGACGACCGCTGGTAGTAGCTGAAAATTGACATTATAATATAAACATTGTTATAACAATATGATAAAATTAAAATAATTCGATAATAGTTTGTGAATTAACCCATGTAGTAAGTAGTAAGGTGCTTTCGGTAAAATTAACATTGTATCAACTAAAGCAAATTTTGCAAAAAGATTAAAATTAAACCTTAAAATTAAATTAAATAAAATATTAGGAAAAATATATTATGATTGTTTGTAAATTTATTTGTTTAATATTAATTTAATAATAAGTAGCTACATATATTTTTGCAGTCATGGGCGTTACGTTATCTCTGATATACAAATTATAATTTTAGGTTTCATAGCGATAATTTATTATGTGAAGTTTATGTGGTCGTTAAAATAAGTGTCTAAGTCGAATTTTCACCACAAGTGATTATAGGAACTTTATAACTCGCAATCTATTGAGAATTATGGCCACTAACTACAACATTTTCACTTTAGTTCCAGCGATTTTATATAGATGGCACTTAGCAGTGTTCGTAGATAAATGTTATCAAAAATAACGCCATCTATTAACATTTTCACAAACTAGAGGAAAATCCGTGTTACTTTAAATGAACGGAATTTACCGGTAACAAATATTTGTTCCAAAATGTGTTTAAATCGCCATCTATAGTGTTACCTCCAAATTAATGCCTGAACAATGCTGAAAATTACGCTTACTTGCTACGGCTTCTGTACCTATCGCTAGATGACTCTGTCTGTATTGTTTTTAATGTACCTACATTTTTGATATTTTAACCTAATCAAAATTTGTTTGTGAATACTGCGTATTTATACTATGAGTTATAAACTTGAACATGTTTACGCCCATATAACTAATAACAGACTAGACTAATTTTATGCTTAGTCTCAAAATGTGTAGCATCTTACTCTATCATAAAGTTTTAAATATGGAGAGTCGCAGGCGACTGCACCTAGCCTCCCTACTATTCAACGTGGTCATGACCAAGGCACCCGCCTACCTCTACAGTAAACTCACATGGATGGATGATGGCAATCGCATGTATGATACACGGGCGTCCATGTATAAGCTTTCAACCCCCAGAAACTATACAGCGGCTTTCAGGGGAAGCTTTACGTACAGCGCTACTAGGTGCTGGAATAACTTACCTCCGCCAATAAGAAATTGCAAAACACTGCACAGTTTTAAACATCAGTACAAAAAAGTTATACTTGCTGAATTTCTTAACCAGCCCTAGTAGCGTTGAATGTATAGCCGTATCTATTGCACGCCTCATAAGCGAAGCGTTGAGGTGGGTACTACTGTCACTTCGCGCAAAACATCTGATTTTTCAAACTTAAAATGTCTTTATGTATCATACATTGCACTTGTAAGATAATACATACACACACATATTAAGAAAAAACACTATTTTTAACGTTCATGATATTTTTGATGTCATTTTTGTTATTTAAACTAGTTAAAAAACAGTTTAAAAAAGTTCTGTCTTGGACGTCCGTGTGTCTGTATGTGCGGATCCTTTTTCTTGTTAACACGATAGCGACCGAAATACTTTACTAATCGAGTCTTTTTTTTTTTTTTTTCTCTCTTACGCTTGAGTATGCTCAGGAATAGAACCCTTTCATTTTTCAGGGTCTGATTCGATGTGGTTTAATTGTTATTAAATAAACAAAAATAATAATTAATAAATATTTATTTAAAAAAAATTATGAGGCGTGCACTTTTGGATTTTCCAAATTATTTTATTTTATTATGTATATATTCACTCTTATACTTATCTATACGTATAAATTACTTCATTACATCTATTCCTTAACCCTTTATATTTAAATAACAAGTATGTACAAGTAAGTTTATATTATGTATTGACAATTTTATTTAAACACTTCAATATATTTATATTCTCCTATTTTTTTAAATTTGAAATATTTATTTTATCAGCTTTTTATTTTACATCACAAAAGACCGTTCTGGTGCTCCAAGCGTAGCAAGTCGAGGGGACTACTGAAAACCGGCGCCTCTCCTCTAGCACGGAGAGGCAAATGCTGAGTAGTCCACCTAATCACGAATACCGACTAATATTTGAATATATTTATTGTATTTTAAGGTTTAAAATTTATTAATGTGTATTGTTCTCAAAAGTGTATTTAGTTATAAGTGAAAAATTGTAATTAAGTATTTGTGATTAAATGTATTTTCTTTCTTTCTTTCTTTCTTTCTTTGCTATATAATAATAGATTTGGTTCTAGGCTCGGCTATAGCAGAAATATACAGGCCGAATTGATAACCTCCTCCTTTATTTTTGAAGTCGGTTAAATATTATCAAAAAGGTAACAGCCATAGCTATAGAGCTATAACAGTGCAGCTATCGTCATAATTTCATCGCAGGGGCTTAGTTTCCTAACTGTATGTACGTATATATCTGTCAACTGTGGCTATAGGTACCTAAATACAAACAAATGAAAAGCCACTAATGACAATCTTTTTTCATATAATATTTTAACATTTGCATTTGATCCGGAAGCCAGCTTATTCTATAAGTTATATTTCGCTGATAATCTCTAATCCACACGGAATCAATAGGCACTTAGAAGAATTTAATATATTTATTGTATGATTTTATTGAATTACTTTATCATTTAAAATATTATATTTTTTAATAATTTTAATACATATAAAGAATGTAATTATGTGTAAATAATAAGCCAACTTTACCGACTTCCTGCGGGTTGAACAATGTCGTATACAACTAATAACTAATAAAAATGTCCTGTGTCATTTCAAGTTATAAACTTTATGCTGCTAATGGGTAGTAAATTTAATTTAACCTTCAGCCATTTGTATCCAAACTATTATGAGCTTTCAGTATAATTCGGGGCCTAAGTTAATAAATTACACATCACTATTAGTATAAAACAAATGCCTGTTGGTCTGTTCAAACGTAGGTATCCTTAGATCTTTAAAATTAAGCAATGGATTTTGATGTGATTTTTAAATATATAGAGTGGTTCTTGGAAACTTTAGTTTATTATAACTTATATTTTAGACAAAACGGTAGAAGCCGTTGAATGGAAAGATAGTTTCTTTATAATTTGTATGTATCAAATGTTTACTATTTTATAAAGATTCTAAGCTATTATGATATTTCAGTATAATTCACCACGTTAGTTTATGAATTACCATAATATTATATTATCCTTGTAATTTGTATGTAAGTTCCTGTTTGTATGTAAGTACGTTTCCTGTTTTGTGATAAAGGTTACCCACACTACTCCAATCACGTAGGAGTACTAAACCTGATATCTTAGCTAACATATTGAGACAATTAAATCGATTCAAGGTTTAGACATACTATCAGGCAAGTGTTTGTTAAACAATTATCTGCCACTTTCCATTCGGCTAGGTTCATCTTAATTCCTTCAAGATCGAACCTGTCACCTCTGAGCTGAGCTTCCAAAATCCAAACATTGTTTGATATCATTGATAATGTTTACAGTTAACTATTAAAATACGTCATATAGTAACAGTTATGGAGTATATAATATTATATCTTTTTATTTTTGCATCTAGAGCGTGGCAGAGATTGATGGGCTTTTCTAAAAGGGTTTTTATTGCCACTATGTTTAAACGAGATTGTTTACTTTAATGTTGGGAACAGAGAATTTTAATTGGGAATTTTTTACGTTGAGTCAATAGGAATATCGAATTTCATTTATTAATTATGATAACGGGTTGGTGATATTATTTTACACTTCGCGTTAGGGGCGGAAAAATTTCGAGAATTTGAAATTTGATTTATAATCATTATTCTCATATTCGAAATGAACAATTTATTTGCAAATTATTTATTAAAACAGGCTCTGGTGTTGAGCTGCAGTACTTCATTACACTAGAGTACTTCAAAAGTCGTGAATGTTAATAAATGTAAATTTTGGATTCGATTAAAATTATGATAATTTACGCAACTGAATATGAAATGAAAATAATATTATTTTTAAGTTTTTAATGTTAAATTTGTTGGTTTTAAACGGTTGTCTTTTGAAAGTACCTACCTATCTGTTTTGTGATAAGTATACACAGAGTTAATTTTAAATGATGAATTCTGTGTTTCAAACATTGTCGTGGGAATGGCTTTGATCTTTATTTACCAATTTATAAATACCACATAATAATTTATATATAAAAATGAATTGCAAAATGTGTTGGTAAGCGCATAACTCGAGAACGGCCGAACCGATTTCGATAATTCTTTTTTTATTATATTCCTTGAAGTACGAGGATGGTTTTTATGTAGAGAAAATGTAAATATGTACCACGGGCGAAGCCGGGGCGGACCGCTAGTTTATATATAAAAATGAATCGCAAAATGTGTTGGTAAGCGCATAACTCGAGAACGGCTGAACCGATTTCGATAATTCTTTTTTTATTATATTACTTGAAGTACGAGGATGGTTTTTATGTAGAGAAAACGTAAATATGTACCACGGGCGAAGCCGGGGCGGACCGCTAGTAATGAAATATAAATTACATTACATCAAACATAGATAAATCTTAATAGTTCCAACAATGTACGTGTTCACGCATTTGTTAAAAATGCTTTTTTACCCGTTGTATTATGTATCAGGGATTATGATTAGATTCCCTCGTTATGAGTTCTTTGTGCCTTTCCCAAGGCAATTGTATGAGTTAGAATACACGTGTCGTGAATTTGAAATTTCTTTGCACTGATTTTTTGAGTCCATTTTCCATGTGAAAATCTTTATTCAAGGGCTCTTTGTAATAAAAACCTCAACACAACTTATCGTGCTATCGAGAGAAAACTTGTATTATCGAATAAACTTTAAGTTTTTTTTTTCTCTGAGACAATGCAGGTAACATTACCACAAGTACGAAGAAAGAAAAGTCAGATAAAACTTCATAAAATTTTCCGTTGTTTCAGCTCCATATAATTCCAGGTAATGGCTTTATCGTGTTGGAAGCCATGTTAAACGTAGACTGAAATATGTGTTAGTTCCTGAGATTACTCTTGTAACTATCTCTATATCTATTTTAATCATTTATGTTACCTTTAATCTAGTATGTAGGTATAATAACATACTGTTGCTTGTGTGAAATAATACCTGATCAATCAATTCTAGAAACTTGGAGCTTCCGAAGGAAAGGAACGATAAGATTACTATTAATTTTAATGATCTTAAAGCGCGTCACACACGGTGAAGATACTATAATATTTTATCTTAAGATACTGTTATATTTTATATGTAATATGTTATATTTTATATTTTATCCTGTTACAAATGACGCGAAATTTTGTGGGTCATTTGTAACAGGATGGCGGTTCTACAGGAGTCTTAGTACGCAATGACAAAAAGAAAAATGATGGTTCGAACGCTGATACCGGATGCGTTAAGATACTGTAATAAAATACCATTTTAAAATCGGGGTCTGAGAGACCCACCAGGCATAGAGTGTAACTTATGCCCACCAGGCATGCCAAGGGTTAAAATTAAAACAAAAGAAAATCAATTTTTTATAATTTTATAGAAAAAATATATCGTCATGATTACATTTTTATGCTATAACTAGTTTCTTCCTCTTTCCAAAAATATATCATACATGGCATATAATTATAGAACAATAGGGTAAATAAAATTTTCAAACTCGGTAGTCATAAAAAAGCTAGATTTCGTGAACTCCCTTGACACTATCGGGATCGGTGCCGGCTGTGCGCCGGACGCGTAACGGGTTAAGACGATCTATAAACTGAATTACGTTAATTTTTACATATCAAGATAATATCTAAAAGTTAGTTCCTAGACTATATTGCCTAAAGATTCCCTTTTTGTTATACTTGGAGAATGTACTTCACTAAAGATTAAAATTGTGCAGAAAACTGGAAAATTTCTGAAAACTGAACTATTATTTAAAGTTCACGCGAAGTCAAGTTAACAGGTCAGCAGTCTAATATTCCTTATGTTTCCAGAAATTTCTTTGAGTTTGGGATTTAACTTAACTAAAATACAACTATAAGTAGACAGATTATCTTTACAAAGTTTTACAATATCAAACTACGAAGGTAATTTTACCGTTTCGTTCTACGAAAAGCTACTTCGAATGCGGGCGTGCAATTTCTAAGAAATTCCGAGTCAAATTGTCATTTTCTTATGATGTCAATTGTAAAGAAGGTTGCCATATAATATAATGACGTTAAAGAGTACAGATACAACATGAAGGCGTCTACAATTTTCCATGTGCAGTACGTTATTCATTTGGAAGCAAGAAAATATATGAGCCCGAGTAGAAATGCAATATATTATTACGGACGAGTTTTGCATTTTATTACTCTAACGTGACATGACATGACTATTGAAAATTTATTTATAAATTAAATGTTAGATATGTTTGAAAATATACTTACAATTATTTAAATACACTTTTTACTACTCTTTTTCTATGACTGAAAATTTTTAGTATAAGTACTATAAAAATTAGTCTCCATATTGTGCCTACAACTTACTGGAACGTGAAGTCAAACAGACTGGGCTCAAAGGTTTGTAATACTTATTGATACCCATATTGGCTTTAATGCTTTACACATTATATAATTTTAATCGTATCAACTTCGTCATTTGCCCCCTTTCTTAATATTCTCAAACTCTGTGCTAAATCTAATTTAAATGTAATACATTTGGATTGCGTCTATCTATTTAACTATATAATAAGACACACATGAACGAATAGGACCAGCACTGTGGGGCATTATTTCCATAGGTCAAGGTTCTCACTCAGTAAGCGTGCAAACATAAAACAATATTTGAATAGTTATCCATTCTACACATGGAATGGTTTATTGAATAAAGCAGATTTAAAATATAGAACTTTGAAATATTTTTAGTACTTATTATCTTTTATGTGATGATATTTAGTTTTAAGGTGATTAGCCATTTTTACAAAACAAACATTAGACACTGTTTTGGTGTCACTGCAAAGACAAACATAAGGCTCGCTAATTGCTACCAACGAGGCCATAAATTCGCAAATAAAGAAGTAATTGTACGTGACAAACACAAATTAATTTTAACTGAGTGTATAGAACGTAATATGTTTATGTGTGTATGTGTATGTGTGATATTATTTTAGTTTCACACCTATGCATAAGCTATATATTACAAGAAGGGTTTATATTTAAAAGTTTAAGCACATAAAATTGATTGAGTATATTGAGTGCTATCTTTTGTGTTTAAAAAAGCATCCTTTAATGCAATTCGTACAAATATAGTTATAATATAAGCCAAATAAACTATGTCAGTGTTTAAAATTATAATTATTGTACAATTTGGGTCGATGAATTGAATAATGTCAATAATTATAATCTATATGAATTTCCTTAAACACATTACGAGTAAGAGATAATCAAAGAATCTTAATGATTGATAATAATCATCGCTAAAATAATGAGATAGCATAAAGATAAAACGATAATTCTTTTGAATCATTTTTTGATACTATCTTTCTATATTTTTGTCTCGTCATTGATGTTATTAAATTCAGTTTGTTTTAAGATTTATATTATGTTTTTATGTATATGTTTTAAAATATTACATAGTTTAGATTATATTTTATAGATAAGAAAAACAAAGACGTGCGTCGTCAATATCCAATACAATAATTAATAAAGCGTTCTTATTAACTCATAAAAACAACGCTGTTTTGTCGTTGATAATTCAAACGTTAGAAAAACCTTCTGTAACAATTGTATTTAATAAAATTCTCAGTATTTCTGTAAATAAACAGTGTTCACGTGTTATTTGTTGTGCACTTGAGCTGTTACCATGGAGTATTCATTGCGAAAATCGATGGACACTCGGATTCTTAATTAAACGTTCATCTTTTGTTTCAGTTTTAATCATAATGTGTTGTCTATACTGAATTTTAATTGAGGTCACATGTCTTACGGACACGTGAATACGTTTCAAATGAAAAATCTGAAGATTTTTATGCTTATAACTAAGCATATAACGTAATTTAAATAACAAGAGATGGCGTCTTTTATAAAATTATATTTATAGAGAAAGATTTGATATTTTGATTACTTCTAGATGTGTTTATGAACTCTAAAATAACTTAGCCAATTATCGAGTTATATACATTTTCTTGTAATCTTTACGTGAATTATTAGGTATATTATTAGGAATGTGTTAAGTGAACACGCATCTCAATTCGCATTCAGTATCGTTTAGGGAAACATAAGTGCTTATAGCCTAGTAAAATATCAGGTAATGCTTCCCCAATGTATTCATAATAAACATCGTTATTTTCCAAGCTTTTCACATGTTTATTTGCGGTGATAACATCCTGTAAACGTTTTGAAATGAAAAATTAATAGTTATACCAACATTTTGCCAATATTGGGTTTACGCTAACTTTTTCCAGCTACGGAAACCACAAACCAAAAAGGAAGTGAGTGTTTGTATATTCATAACCTAAAAACTGAGGAAATATTTTCAGCCTTTATAAATATTGAAATCATAGGTACTGCGTGGGTTTTATCTCACTTCTGTGCTAGCTTAATTAATTTAGGAAGCGGTAGTTTTATTACGACAAAATAAAAGTAATTTAGTTTCTAGATTTTGATCAACTTTGTTTGTTTCTAAATTTGAGTATTTTTGTATTATACATCTTTGATGGTAGATACTTTGATAGATACGTATCTAATGACAACGATTTATTCACCTTTACACTTCAATATAATTGAACTAAAAAACAAAAACATTCAACTGTCTGAGCTGTCAATCATTCATTCCAATATAATAAAATATTTCAACCGTACAAAAATGATATTTTAGGAATAATTCGTACAAAGGTCTATTTTTGATAACTGAAAAGGTTGCGTCTTACAAAAGTTGTATAGCTTAAGTATGTAGTCAGCATATTGTAAGATTGATTCCATATTTTTGTAATCGTGCGTCTAGTTCATATTTTATTATTAAGTATCTGTAAGAAACAAATATTCTTCTTCTCGAAACCCCATTAAAAAATATTTTCTTATTTTCCAATATACAAAATTTCCGACCAACTTTTCCAATTTTTCTTCCCCTAAAAATCTTTTCCGGATTATTACAAACATTTTAATGAGTAAGACAGTCCATCAGTCCATTGTATTATTATTGATTCTCATAAAAATTGTATTCAACATTCAATATGTACTTATTCAATATAATATTAAGATAAATAATAAAACGCAAGCATGAAGCAAAAGTTCTAGTCGTCACTACTGATAATTTATTTAAGTATATTAATATAATATTGCCATTAAAATAAATAAATAATATTGTCTGTAGTATCAGATGAATTAAACGATGTGTATTTATGTATTTTGGGAATGAAAATTTTCTTCTTAGCATCCCATTAAGCAAAGTTTTGCATTGTATTTATATATTACTAGATTTCCGCCCGCGGCTTCGCCCGCGTTTTCAAAGGAAAACCCGCATAGTTCCCGTTCCCGTGGGATTTCCGGGATAAAACCTATCCTATTTGTTATTCTGATGTATAAGCTATATTGTGGTAAAGTTTCATTCAAATCCATTCAGTAGTTTTTACGTGAAAGAGTAACAAACATATGGATGTTTGTTACTCTTTCACGTAAAAACTACTGAATAGATGGAATGGACATCCATACATACATCCATACATCCATACTTACAAACTTTCGCCTTTATAATATATATTAAGATGTACGAGAATAACCTATTTACACAAAAGTGCAGGCACATTGAAGTAAATATACAGGGTGTAATCGTTAAGTGTGCACAGGCGATTTTTCCGTAAGTATCACAGATAACAAAAAACTTTAAACTGATATCGAAAGTACTTAACCTAATGAGTAAAATGGCGGTAATAAATTATTAAAAATAAATCGAGAAATATCAAAAAAATTATCTTTAAACCCTCCCATACATTAAGTATGAAATATGAATATCCCATATACCTACATTTAATATGAAAGATTTTAGCTTTCTTTTTCTTTTTTTGTAAATGTCTGGAAAATCCCCGGGAAATGCTCGGAAAATCCCCGGAAAAGCCTGGGAAATTCCCGGAAAATAACCGGAAAATGCCTGGGAAATGCTCGGAAAATGCGTGAAAATGTCCGGAAAATGTCCGGGAAATGCTCGGAAGATCCCCGGGAAATGTCTGGAAAATCCCCGGAAAATGCCAGGGAAATGTCCGGAAAATGCTCGGAAAATCCCCGGAAAAGCCTGGGAAATTCCCGGAAAATAACCGGAAAATGCCTGGGAAATGCTCGGAAAATGCGTGGAAATTTCCGGAAAAACCGTGGGAAAATCCCCGGAAAATGTCTGGAAAATCCCCGGAAAATGCCAGAGAAATGTCCGGAAACTGTCTGGAAAACATCCGGAAAATCCCCGGGAAATGCTTGGAAAATCCCCGGAAAATGTCTGGAAAATCCCCGGAAAATGCCAGGGAAATGTCCGGAAAATTTCTGGAAAAAATCCGGAAAATCCCCGGGAAATGCTCGGAAAATCCCCGGAAAATGTCTGGAAAATCCCCGGAAAATGCCAGGGAAATGTCCGGAAATTGTCTGGAAAACATCCGGAAAATCCCCGGGAAATGCTCGGAAAATCCCCAGAAAAGCCTGGGAAATTCCCGGAAAATAACCGGAAAATGCCTGGGAAATGCTCGGAAAATGCGTGGAAATTTCCGGAAAAACCGTGGGAAAATCCCCGGAAAATGTCTGGAAAATCCCCGGAAAATGCCAGAGAATTGTCCGGAATATGTCTGGAAAACATCCGGAAAATCCCCGGGAAATGCTCGGAAAATCCTGGGAAATTCCCGGAAAATAACCGGAAAATGCCTGGGAAATGCTCGGAAAATGCGTGAAAATGTCCGGAAAATATCCGGGAAATGCTCGGAAAATCCCCGGGAAATGCTCGGAAAATGTCTGGAAAATCCCGGAAAATAACCGGAAAATGCCAGGGAAATGTCTGGAAAATATCCGGAAAACTCGTGGAAATGTCCGGAAAAAGCGTGGAAAATGCCTGGAAAATGCCCGGAAAATGCTCGGAAAATCCCCGGAAAATATCCGGAAAATGCGTGAAAATGTCCGGAAAAAGTGTGGAAAATGCCACTTCAAATTTGCGAAGTAATTAAAGCAGAAAACCAAAAAAGAAAAATAAAGCTAAAATCTTTCATATTAAATGTATATGGGATATTCATATTTCATACTTAATGTATGTGAGGGTTTAAAGATAATCTTTTTGATATTTCTCGATTTATTTTTAAAAATTTATTACGGCCATTTTACTCATTAGGTTAAGTACTTTCGATATCAGTTTAAAGTTTTTTTGTTATCTGTAATACTTACGGAAAAATCGCCTGTGCACACTTAACGATTACACCCTGTATATAAGAGATTAATGAGATTAATTTAGCGGTAGGCTAAATATATTATGAGAATACTATTTTGTTAGGAACCTTCCAAGTTGATTACTTAGGTTTAGTTGATTATAATTCTAATGTGGTTGGTAATCTAAAAAAACTGGTTTGAATTTAAGTAAATAATTATGTATTGGACATCTATTTATTTTTGGACTTTTACACATCGATATAATTAGTTTTAATTACAAAATAAGCGAAAGTAGAAGAAAAAATATATAAGTTATACACATTTAGTAGATACATTTTGATTACATTGTTTCAACATGGTCATTTATACAGGGTGTAATCGTTAAGTGTGCACAAGCGATTATTCCGTAACTATTGCAGATATCAAAAAACTTTAAACTGATATCGAAAGTACTTAACCTAATGAGTAAAATGGCCATAATACATTTTTAAAAATAAAACGAGAAATAGCCAAAAATGTTACATTAAACGCTCCCATACAATTTATTTCCCATACATTTTGTATTCATAGTAGATTTTCGAAGTGACGTCCTTATTGTGCAATACAATGAGGAGGTCTATTTACAGTTTCTAAATGAACTTCCCTCCAAATTTGCGAAGTAATTAAAGCAGAAAACCAAAAAAACAAAAAAAAAGCTAAAATCTTTCATATTAAATGTATAGGTTGATCCAAAAGTAATGATAATTGGGTATTTCCTGTGCAAATAAAAATATAAAATAAATGTTTTATGCTTGCTCATGTAATCACTAAGTTATCACAAAAAAATTATATCTACAGGCCACGTTTCCAAGTATTAACATTAATTTTAATGTGAACAGTGCGAGCCAGAATGTTTCCCGACGAAAAGAAGAAACAACGATTCGACATTTAGAGGGTGAATTTCTAAATTTTTAATGAGATCAGGATAATTTTTTGTCACGATTTGTGACCATGGGCATTACCTGGGTTCACCATGTTTATGCTGAAACCAAGAAACAATCAATGGCCTGGATGCGAGCTTCCAAAGTGACGGTGAAGATTTTCAAAGTGAAAATTAGTGGGATAGATTAAAGCCGTAGTTTTTTGGGACGCTGAAGAAATGTGGAATATTTTAAGAAGGTAGCCACTACTACACAGGGCTCTTACTACACAGACCAAATTAAAAGATTGCGGGTAGGTTAGTAAGAAAAAGAGACATGGCAAACTTCGGTCTTGAATGTTGGTTCACCAAGACAACGCACCAGATCACAAAGCGTCAGTTGCGATGGCTGCCAATCAAAAATCGGCATTGAAAATGCTTGAACACCCACCCTGTTTGTAAGATCTAGCTCCTAGTTAATTCTATCTCTTACCTCGGCACAAGAAAAACCGTCGATACAAGAAATTTTAAGACGACAGCGAAGTGATGGCCGATTTTGAGGGGTTTTTGTAGATGAAGTCAAAGTTTTTTTTTCTAAGTTAAGGAAAAAAAATATCGAAGTATATTATCTAGTTAGAAGAATATCTAGAGAAATACATAATTATTTTAACTGTAATGACCTTGTTTAATATTGATTATCATTACTTTTGGATCAACCCATGTACATGGGATATTCATATCTCATACTAAATGTATGGGAGGGTTTAAAGTTAATTTTTTAGATATTTCTCGTATTATTTTTAAAAATTTATTATGGCCATTTTACTCATTAGGTTAAGTACTTTCGATATCAGTTTAAAGTTTTTTGATATCTGTAATAGTTACGGAATAATCGCCTGTGCACACTTAACGATTACACCCTGTATAGATAAGAAGCGTGACATGTGACAATCTATTACGAAGACATTCTTATTAAATACTAGCATACCGCCCGCGGCTTCGCCCGCTTGGAAATTTATACAGATGAGTTATTTCACCGCGGCAAATATTACTCTATGTAAAAAGTAGGTACTCTTTAGCTGCCTCATTATGTTTAGCCAACTAGAAAAATACAATCCATTAGGATAACTCCATTAACACTTGATTCGTACACGTTTTCGTATTTCGTACATATTTAGGAAGGATAGGTTCTAGAAATAATTTATATACGAACAAAGGTAATTTACAATTAGTATAATATTGTAATAACATAATATTTAGAAAATGAATTATACAAATATGTAAATCTGTATTTAGATACTATAATATTATCAATAAATAACTTTTTATTTGCCAGGATAACATTAAAAACATTTCTTGAAACTCCAAAAGCGGCGCATGTATGGGAGAGCGTAATAAACTTCTACGATTTTGTGCTCCCTCGAGTCAAAGGCACGTGCAACAATATTAACGCCAGTATATTTACGCCTGTAGATTTTCATAATATTTTGTGTAGTTTAATTATGCAAATTGAACACCTTTTTTTAAGCCCACGCCTACGATACTTATATAACACTTATATAATAAATATTAAAGTTTTTGTTTATATTTTTTGTTTGTATTGAATAGGCTCCAAAAGTACTGGATCGATTAATTTTTGTTTCACTCAAATAAAGTTACAGTAATATAACCTGGGCGGGTTCAGGACGAGTGGATAGTCGCACAAATAAACCATGTGCACTAAACACATAAAACTTGATTAGATTATGTTTCATTTTTGGTTGCATACTCAAAATCGAATTCAAAATAGCCTCTAGCTTAGAATTGTGCCTGATTATATAAATAGATTCAAACCTATAAAGTAACACATGCATATCAAACGAAACAGGAGTATATATCTATGTGGTTAGGGAAATATGGATATGTCACAAGAAAATAATGAATGCTTTACGTAGAAATGAGATGTAAATCAAAACGTATTTTATAGGGAATCTTCCTTTATACGCAATAATTGAATAAAATATTATGCATTGAAGATCAGCTGTTTACTATTCACAGCTTTTGAAAGATTATGATTATCGAACGTCACAAAACGTGATCTCGCATTTATTGGACGACAAATAATGAGAAGATTTAACTAATGAATCCAAAGCTTATTGTTTAGAAGATTATGGATTGTGTACATTTATTTTTAAAACTTCTCGTTAAAGGGGTTCGGAGTTTATATATTTTGAATTTTCAATTAGTGTAGAAAAGTAAAAAATTATATTAAAATTACATGCCAGTTTTATCCAAATCTTATCAGTTATTCTGACCTACAGCAACGATTTGTTTGAATCTTATACATTTCCTTATATTTAAATAGATGCCTTATACAAAGTTGTAATGGGTTAAAAAACAATTAATTGTTTGATAGAAATTATTCAACTTTAATTGAACGAATTACGAACTTTGAACTTGCCTTGTTGAAACTTTTAGAAGAGTGAGTACTTTTAAAATAGTCTGTTCGTTCCGGCTTCACCCGGCTATATATTTTATAATTTATTTTTAAATTATTTATAAGTTACTATCATCCCAAGTTGAGAGATATCGAGCAAAAATAATAATTATCATTAAAAACCGATCACCCGTTCGTAAGTAATAAGGGGTGAAACGTTGGGTTTGATTTGATATACCATAGTATATCAAACGTTTTAACTTATTTCTATTTCATAGTTATATCTTCCATAGGTTGTTGGTATTATAAATATTTAATATTGTTTAAATTCAAAGTTCAGTTGTAAAAGATTGCGACTTTAATATCCTTATAACTCTCTTATTATTTTCAGAGTTACAAAATTCCAGGAAGAGGTGTGAAATGATAAATTTTGTTTTCAACAAAGAGAATTGATTTCATCACTCTCGTGTTAAATCTTGTTTTACAATCGTTATCCTAATATAATTATTAAGAGAGTCCTTTGTTTATGTTTATAGGTGTTTTACAACGTACCTATATATTTTAATTACATTTAATTTATTGCAAACAGAAAAGTAATAAAAATATTCTAATAAAATTAAAGTTCTAATTCAATGTTTATAGACTACAGGCCCGTGTTGAAAAAATTATGGGTCATTTGACCCACCACCTGACCTATCTAGAATGATATAAGAGCATAAAATAATAAGATTCAGCACTATGACGTCACTTGTAAGCTGTCCACCTGAGTGCAGATGAGAATTCGAAGGTTCAGGTAGAGATTTTCTCCCCTTGTCTCCATGATTTTTGTACGGCGTTGCGGAATAATTGATTAAAAGTAGTATAGAAATAGTATGACACAGATGCCGTACAAAATCAAATGACCAAATTTACCCCGGCAACTGTCGAAAAATAAAATAAATTCCGACTCTGTGGACCACCATTTTTGTACGGCATCTGTGTCATACTATTTCTATACTGCTTTTAAGCCATTATTCCGCAATGCCGTACAAAAATCATGGAGACAAGGGGAGAAAATCTCTACCTGAACTTTCGAATTCTCACCTGCACTCAGGTGGACAGCTTACAAGTGACGTCATAGTGCTGAATCTTATTATTTTATACTCTTATATCATTCTAGATAGGTCAGGGTACCCGCGGCCCCGGCTAACTGCGCGGCTCGACGGAACACAGTGGGGTTTTAGTCGGTAAGAATCCGACATAACCCTTGGCTCCATCCCCGGGGGCCGTGGGTATCTTTCGAAGATTTCCCCACTATAAAAAAAAAAAAAAAAAAAAAAGGTGGTGGGTCAAATGACCCATAATTTTTTCAACATGGGCCTGTAGTCTATTATTAAACGAAAACATTTTAATATCTACTCGCTAAACCTTTTTCGTCAATAACATTTTAACTAGTTGAAGAAACATTTAAATGTGAAAATAAATAATAAAACATATTATCTATATCTATTAATTAAGTATAATTTTGATTTATGATTTACGAAAAGACGGGGTTTCAAGACCAGGTGAGCATGCAGGAAATAAATTTATTTTTCAATTTATCTGCGCGTGTGGATAACATCACCATTGTGAAACGGTGAAGCTAAACATCGTCAGGAAATTGACACGTCGAAGAATCAAAAGCTTGACATGTGACATCCCTGCAGTGGGATCCCTGCTATATCCTAAGGTTGCCTGGAAGACATCGCTTCTTAGCGATAAGGCCGCCTATTTTGTACCGCTCTATATTACTTTGTTTGTATTTTTTGTTTGATTTTGTTTTGTTTGTGTGTGCAATAAAGTGTTAATTATTATTATTATAATGTATACGTTATATGTAAATATTTTCTATTTTGTACCGCTCTATATTACTTTGTTTGTATTTTTTGTTTGATTTTGTTTTGTTTGTGTGTGCAATAAAGTGTTAATTATTATTATTATAATGTATACGTTATATGTAAATATTTTATTAAATTTCCAAGATGAAGTAAAATGTTGAACGGTTTCAGAAATCCTTGAGATTATTGGCGGAAACATGCGGCTAAGATTATATTGCTCTGACTTTGATTTATACCTAGTAATAGGCCGTTACAGAAGCGTCTGATGAAATTAAGACACGTGTTTGAATAGTAATTACTTCGTTAATATTCTATTGGATTCCACTTTCACTTCTCGATAACATATTATATGGATACTATAAATAAGAACAATTTTGTGTTAAATATTGAAAAGCCTAGCTTTTTAATATTTGTAGACAATTAGACATGTTATATGGTTCAAATTTTAATATACCAAATGCCGTTTTTCTACTAAAATCAAGTAATATTTGTTTAATGTTGATTCTCTTGATATATGAAAAAGTACGTAAGTTGTTATGTAAATATGAAATGAAAATGAAGCTTTTCTTAAATTTATTTTAATACATTTCACCTTTGTGCTGCAGTTAAAACAGCATCTGACTTAATTAATTGAAACTTTTCGCTCCTATTAATATTTGGGGTATGAAAAAAAAACGTATACGTGAAATGTCAATAAAATTCGGTTGAATGAACGCAATTTACTTAATCTTACAGCCATACTACATCTTTTTTTTTCAGGAGGAAAAGGTATGTTACTATAACCATTTACTTCGATGATTTTCAACAGCTAATAACTGTATTATTAATATTATATAAACAACGAAGGCAAGACTAGCATAATGTAGAGTGGAAAAAATGATTAGGCAAAACGATTAGTCTTATTTATAAAAATAATATGTATTTTAAGCCTAATTTTTATATCGTCATGTACCTACCTTTGCTGAGCTGCTGCTCCACAGAGTGCTGTTGACACGAAGACACCACTAGTTATTGAGCGTTTTGCTGTATGCTCATGTAATATATAATATTTTCTTCGGTTTTTATGATTGAATTTCTTTCTTTATCGTTATGAATACAACGTAACGCATAATATTTTCTGAAATATTCCAATGTTCTATACAACTTTAAGCAGATAGTTAATACTTGACTAATTAGTTTGTCATGAAAGGACCATGTTTGCGTGACTTGAATTCAATAAGAAAGTTTTGGGTATGAAACGCGTTTCTCCTAATTGTATTAACACATTTAATGTAGGAATTTATGTATTGCTTAATTTCAAAATAGGTATAACACATGTAGGCGTTTTGTTGTTAATTGACTTGAAGTTTCGAGTGAGTAAAAATTAAGTAGTAGAGTAGAAATGAAAAGTATAACTAATGCTTTCGAATTCTTAGTTTATTTTGCTTTTTGCTGGGATATTTTAATATTTATTTTTATAAAAGCAGTACCATCAAGTGAAAATAAGGTTTTACAACGTTTTGCATTGATTTCTCAATCCTTCGCTTGTCTTATATAATAGATTGTTCGTAACCGTTAATCGTTCTTTGTACTAAAACTTGTAGCTTAATATTCTTATAATGGTAAAATTAAAGAGAAAACCTATCACCTTAATTTATTAAATAATATAATAGTCATTGGATGTCGTCAATCAGAAAGGTCACAGGTGAATTTTACTATTAAGTATTCGTTTTGCTATTTAATCAAATTGTATAAACATATTATAATACGAGTCATGCAGTGCCTGCCTCGTCAATGTGGACATAATAACATAAAAAACAGATATTACATGTATTTCTAAATAGAATGAAAATATTATAATCTTATATATAAAATTCTCGTGTCACAATGTTAGTCTGCATACTCCTCCGAAACGGTTGGACCGATTCTCATGAAATTTTCTGTGCATATCGGGTAAGTCTGAGAATCGGCCAACATCTGTTTTCCATATGTACCACGGGCGAAGCCGGGGCGGGCCGCTAGTCTTATATATAAAATTCTCGTGTCACAATGTTAGTCTGCATACTCCTCCGAAACGGGTGGACCGATTCTCATGAAATTTTCTGTGCATATCGGGTAAGTCTGAGAATCGGCCAACATCTATTTTTCATATGTACCACGGGCGAAGCTGGGGCGGACCGCTAGTCTTTTTATATAATAATAGATTTCATCTAAAAAAACGTGGAATGAGGAAATACACCATCGATTTTCTTAATGGAAAATCATCGAAGCCTCTTGTAAGCCCCAAAAAACAGGAACAAAGACAAACTTTCCATTGTTTTTCTTTCGTAACCCCAATATGATTAAAGCCTTGAAATATCTCACGATAATGTTATAAGGTTTACAATAGTGTGTTACATATCGTCTGCATAATAGTTTTTGTAAATGAATGAATAGAGCTTTAACTAATTTTTTATTAGTCAAAGATTTTAGGAGCCGAGAGTACAAAGTCAATGCTTACAATTTTCAATATAAGTATTTATTTAAAAAAATATATAATATGCATGTTTATCAGCCATCTGGTTTCCATAACACAAGCGAAAACTTAGTATGGGATCAGATCGTGCCTTGTGTGAAAATTGTCCTGAAATATTTTTATGAAAATATTTAATACATAAAAACCAACCGCCGAGGCTGACTCAAACAAACTCAAACTCAAACATTTATTTATTCAATTAGACTTCTTCTAGAAGCACTTTTGAAACGTCATTAAGTACATATTTTTAACATTTACCACCGATTCGGAAAGCAGTATCTACGGAGAAGAATCGGCAAGAAACTCCATAGTTGCTCTTTTTAATCATGTCAGATTTACAATTTTACAAATTACCTAAATCTGTTTAGTCTATTATTATTGTGTCAAATGCTGAAAAAATATTACACTGCCCTATAATTACGTCGTGACCCCATATGTTTATTTTTATACTTTATATATGAAAAATTACATTTTAATTATTATTTACAGCGTGTCTTTTTCCGATTACATTGACTATAAACCTGCTTTCTTACTTTTGTTAACACCAAGACTATGTTTAACTCTTTTAGATAACAGAATAAAACCAAAACCGTGTCCCCGTCATTTATATTTAAAACGTGGCCTTAATCCAAACTTTTGTCCATTAATATAATTGGACAACGTTTGTGTGGTTATTTTATTAATTTAATTACTAACTAACCTAGATATACAATATTTTCTAAGTTGTAGTATTAATACAACAGTTTTGGTAACGAAAAACCTCAATATATTTGCATACTATTGATAACTAGCGGTCCGCCCTGAATTCACCCGTAGTACATGCATCCGTTTACTCTCCATAAGAACTATCCTCGTACTTCAAGGAATAATATTATAAAAAAGAATTAACGAAATCGGTTCAGTCATTCTTGAGTTATGCGCTTACCAACACCTTTTGCGAATCATTTTCATATTATACAATAAATGCATGTAGATATTAGATTTATATTAACGAATGCATAGTAAAATGTATTTTAAACAATATTCTTAAAGATTATTTCAAACACTCAATATCCCCCTTCCCTCGCGGTCTCCGTGCGGTACAGACGTGTGTAGCTTATTCTTATAAAGTGAATTATTTATACTTACAATATTAGGCGCTCATAACCTTGACGATCACACGGTTTTGAAGAGTTATAAGAACGCCCATCGTAACTCAATCATCAACCACTGTGAAAGACTGCGATAACTACAAATTACGCTCGACACAATCACAATATTACATCGTTCGAGTACCACGTGAATTAAATGGACAAAAGTGATTTGAATTTGCATTAATGAGCAGGATATTCATCTGTGCGACGAAGACAAAAACTCGCGTGAGTAATCTACACAGCTATCGCTGCTTTCAGTAGCTACGCTAATTACTACCTTACGCGGGAGACATAGCTCATACGTTCCACAGTCCACTTACTTAACCGTATTCTATTATTGTTTACGATGTCTATCCAGCGTTCTCCGCCAGTTTCTTGTACTCAACTTAATACACCGAACGTCATAACGCAATATAATTCAGATTCGGCCCTAAACCGTCCATGCAGTCGGGATACAGATGACAATTACTTCAATATCAACAAACGCCAAAAACGAAGTCTTGCTGAATGTCCTATGCCGTCCCCTTCGTCGATTTTGGACATAAAAAATATGTTTACTGATTTAAAAGAACAACAGGATCGCAAGTTCGAATCTTTAACTAAAGCTCTCACTACGATTATCACCCAAAACCAAGACATACAAAAATCGGTTGAATGCATTACAAGCCAACATGAAGAATTGTTATCAAGAGTATATGAATTAGAGAATGAAAATAGGGAACACAAAAAGAAAATAGCCTACTTGGAATTTAAATTAGATCAACTCGAAAAATCAGCCCATTCCAGCACAATTGAAATAAGGAATTTGCCTATACAAACAAATGAAAACAAAGAATCTCTCTTCAATATTGTGACCGGTTTGAGTTCAATATTATGTACTGATTCAACTATTAAACCAACGGACATTCGGGAGATATTCCGCACAAAGTCTAACGCCGTAATAGTGGACTTTACAACAACGCATCATAAGGAGGAACTTTTATCAAGTTATTCTAAATTCAATAAATCGAAACGCCTTACTAAAGATAAACAGTTAAATACAGAACATATTAACCTATCGGGCGCGCCTCGTAATATATTTATCTCGGAATATCTATCCTCTAAATCACGAAAGGTTTTTTACATGGCTCGGCAAAATGTTAAAAACAATAAGATTTTTAGCACTTGGACAGCCCACGGAAAGATTTACATCAAGAAGAATCAGAATTCGACCCCAGTCCGTATAAACGAAGAGGCGGATTTATTGTCAATACTTGCATGACTAGTCTTCTTACACATTAGTTATAAATATTTTCTTTTAGTTTTATTTCATCTGTATAAGATTCTTAAAATATTTATTCAAGGATATATTATCTACTTGGAATATTGTACTGTTTTAGTTTTTATATTATACAATTTTTACCTACCAAATCACTTAAAATCAATTACACCACTCCTTACACATACACAATATTATACACACAACACTTATACTATCCTATATACAACGTTTACATTTACATCATTACAATCTCAGTTAATAAAACTCAAACATTGCCATATAATAATTATTACTAACACTATTGTGATAGCCGCTGCTAGTATGTCTGATCGGATTATTTTATTTTATTTTTTCTATATATGTGTAGCGGCCTATGCCGCTGACACCTAATGTTCATTTAAATTATAATGACCGCTATTGAGAAACTTAATTCCGATCTAGACAGCATCCGAGTGGCTAATGTTATTACCTGCAATGTTGAGAATATTAAAAATCATATTGGCACAAATAAATTTAACCTTAATCTACTATCACAAAATATCCGCAGTATTAATTGTAATTTTTCTAATCTACTGACGCTTATACATAGAACCGAAATAACCTGGGACGTTATAGTACTAACTGAATGTTGGCTCCCTTCTGCGCGACACATTCCAAACCTTAACAACTACAGCCATGCATCATCTACTTCTCATAAAACTCAAAATGAAGGAGTCGTTATATACTTTAATAAAAACCTTCCCATAACTCACGAAGAACCTTATATATGCGATGCTAATTGTTTAATGTTATCTGTCAACTCTGAAACTTGTATAATTGCTATTTACCGCCCTCCAGGCCAAACCAATACTTCAAACTTTGTCAATTCACTAGAATCACTTCTAACCAGACTTAACTCTTTCAAAAATATAATCATATGCGGTGATATCAACATTGATATCACACCGAACACAAGCGATAAACGTTCATTTGAATATCTTAACATCCTAGCTAGCCATCGAATTCTGCCAGGCCATAGTGTTCCCACTCACGGACGAACATGCCTAGACCATGCCATGATACGCTCTAGCTTAAATGTAACATGCCTAATAATTGAGTCATCTATTACAGACCACGAATGCGTTGTTATAAGTCTAAATTTCAACATATCTAATTATAAATCTAATCATGTATGTCATTCAATTGATTTTGATGGGCTTGAAAATGACTTATTAACTACTAATTTTCAACAAATTTCTACCTTCTCCGACGTTAATCTAGCTACAGATAAATTTGTATCGCTTTTATACCAACATATAAAAAATAACACGCGTATAGTCAAAATCCCATCAAGGCAACGGATCTTTAAGCCATGGATCACAAAAGGGCTTTTGCGTATTATGAGAAATCGGGACAATCTATACATTAAATCAAAAAAACATCCGACTAATGAAACTTTAAAACTCATTTACAAACGTTACAGGAATTTCTGTAACTCTTCATTAAAAAAAGCAAAGCGCAACTATGATAAGCAAGCTATACAAAAAACTAAGGGTAATACTAAAAAATTATGGACAACTATCAAGGAAATAAGTAACTGTGATAAATCTGTTAATCATAATTCTGCTCTTTTAAATTCATGTGATCCCCAAAAAAGCGCCAATGACGTTAACCAATACTTTTCTCGCGTAGGCGAAAATTTAGCAAAACAAATTATCGACTTAAATCATAATGCGTTTCCACAGCAGCCACCTAACCACCTTCCTGTTTTGTCCCCACCTGTAAATTCCTTCGTTTTACTTCCTACAGACAATGACGAAATCTCTCATGTTATAAATGGTTTAAAGAGCGACTCTGTAGCTGGTAGTGACCTAATTTCAGGAAGAATTTTAAAGAAGTACAGTAAACTTTTGACACAACCTATCCTACATATCTGTAATCTTGCCATGGATTCGGGCACATTTCCGAGAGCTTTTAAATCAGCCCTTATTACTCCCATTCACAAAGGAGGCGATAGAGACTGTGTCAGCAACTACCGACCTATATCCATTTTGCCAACTCTTTCCAAAATTTTAGAGCGACTAATCAATAAAAGACTAATTAATTTTCTAGAAGTAAATCACCTACTATCATCCAACCAGTTCGGTTTCAGGCGCTGCAAAGCTACTGGCGATGCTGTGCATGAATTAGTTGACTCAATTATCACAAATTTAGACTCTAAAAAGAAATGTTTAACAGTATTCCTAGATCTAGCTAAAGCATTTGACACGGTCTCTATCTCTCACTTGTTGTATAAATTGGAACGATTGGGTATAAGAGATAACTCCCTAAAACTATTGTCTGACTACCTATCTGATAGACGACAACGCGTGAAGCTCAATCATGACGTGGTTAGTGGGGAATTGTCGGTAAATTATGGCGTTCCTCAGGGCAGTGTCATCGGCCCCACCCTTTTCTTGGCTTACATAAATGATTTGTGTAACCTACCTCTTTTTAATGGGAAGATCGTATCATTTGCCGACGATACCGCGCTATTTTTTGTTGGTGACACTTGGGACAATGTGTTTAAATATGCTCAGGATGGATTTAATAAAGTCGGGCATTGGCTACGCCAAAATATCCTAACGCTAAACATTTCCAAAACTAAATATATGGTCTTCGCTCATAAGGTCAATCTACTACCACCTCCTACACTCGTCATCTCAGCTCATACTTGTCCCCCAAATCACGTGAACTGTAACTGTCCTGTACTAGAGAGGACTGAAACTATAAAATACCTCGGTACCACTATCGACCAACTTTTATCTTTTAAACCCCATGTAGACACTCTAGTCTCCAGACTGCGAAAATTGATTTATGTTTTTAAAAGTCTTACACATGTTGCTGACAGAGAGGTGATAAAAATAGTATATTTTGCACTTTGTAACTCACTAATAGATTATTGTGTTACATCTTGGGGCGGTTGTGCAAAGTCACACCTTATTGAAGTTGAAAGAGCTCAACGTGCTATCCTTAAAGTGAGTGCTGGACTTCCATATCGTTACCCCACGTTAGAGCTCTATAGAATGTGGGGTGTGCTTTCGGTCAGACAAACATTCATACTTCACACCATTATGAAGCAACATTCAAAGCTGGTGTTTGACCCCACTTTACTCAAAAATAAGCGCCGTAATAACACAATTTGTTCATCTGCCACCTTTTCATCAACTCATTCACATCATTTCTTTTGCTTTTTGGGACCCTTTCTTTATAATAAAATAAATAAGAAATTAAACATTTATCCCTTGAACAATTACAACTGCAAAAAGACAGTTTCTACTTTTTTAAAATCACTGGATTACCAACAAACCGAAGACCTTCTTAAACAACTCATTTAAAATTTCTGTGGGCTTATCTTTCTACTGCAAATTAATAACGCTTTATGTAAACTGATATAAACATATAATCACACCTACACATACGATTAATCACACAAACACATACACTTGCGCACACACTTACACACACACACACACACACATGCGCTTACACACACTAGCATACTAGCACTAACACACTCACATTCATACCTTTTAGATTTGGTAGAATTAAAATTAAATATATATATATACATATATTTTTTTTTTTTTTCTCTTTACTTTTTTGTATTAGTGTTTTTAAGGTAAAGTTGTCTTCTGATAAAATTTGTAAAACTTTATGCATTTTGTACTTAGGTACGTAAACTTGTGTATTCTCGTATGATATCCGCGAGAGGGGCTGGTGACCTGTACCTCAGACTTCTATGTAGTCTATTTCAGGCACCAGTTTCTCACAACGTTATCTTCTACTGTACATTGTGTAGTATTAATAAGTTTTTGTAACCTTTCTAATGTTGTGAGAAACAAATAAAGACGATTTTATTATTATTATTATTATACTTTTCCGATATTTCATTTCATTTCGAAGCCTCACTCACCTACGCCATTCAAATTGGCTATTAAAGATGGGCGGAAGATTAAATAATAATTATATTAGACACTATTGGATTTGATAGATAACAAATATCCATATTTTGAAATGCATGCAAAATTAATTAATATTAATTAATATTGACTATTTGTGACATGAGTATGGCTGAATATTGTCATATAGATGTAATTTAATTTTATATTGCTTAAAGAATTATCATTCTGTTCAAAACTGTTTATTGAAACTAATGAAATAACAAAGTACATTCTATTGCAATGTATTGTTGAAATAATATATCTACAGTTATTAAGTATCAGTAATGATTTTGAATATGTAATAATTTTTAAAAGCTTTTCAGCTGCTAATGCGTAGTAAAGTTTCCTTATTTATTTAGAACCGGTTCGGAAAATTGCTTGTTCAACAAAATTACAAACAATTCAGTATCTACTTATCAAACACATCTTGTAAACATCAATGCATGAATGACGTCAAAAATTCACATTGTATACACGTAATTCACGTCACTACGTCACGAATTCTTCAACAGGAAAAATGAATAATTTAAATATCATTGATTGCAGAGGATGAGCAAACCTTTGAATTGGTGTAGCAAATTGAATGAATTACTCTATGAATGAATAAAGGCATCAGATCGAAGATAATAAACAGCCGTACTAAAACATTTTTATTTCCGCCTTTTCTCAGTTTTGTAGACCTTCTGGGAAATAAAAGTCATAAGGAAAAAATGGATACACGATAACGTTGGTCTTAAAATTGATTATCCGATCATTTTATTTTCTGTTTTTATTCTTCGTAAAGAGACATAAAAATTGATAATATTAGGTATGATGGTAAACTGTTAAACTTTAGTCAACTAAAGGTGTGTATTTACATCCTGATTATACAATGTGAAGATTTTAATACTATAAAAATAATTGATTTTCATTTGTTATTGGGAGAAATTGGTTAGAAAATTATGCTTTTTTTTAAATCAATTTAATAATGAAACAATATTGCATTGTACATTAATAATTCGTATACGCATTAAGTATGTAAAGGTTTAACAAATATAACGAAATCCTTTTATAAAAAGGTTGAGGGATTGAACGGATTTAAAAGTACGAAAGTAGTATTTTTTTAGGTGATTTATGTTGACAAAGCATAAATCGAAATGTCTAAGTGAATTTGTATACAATTCACAAATTTTCTCAAATAAAATAAATAACCTTTTAGGGTTGTGAATAATGTTTATAAAATAATATTATTTGATGTGATAAGTAATAAGTATGTAATGACAATATTTTCTATTTCCAATTAAAAATTCAAATAACCATTAATTAAAGTCTAATAGCATTAATAAAATAATTTATCGTACAGTAAACATACATATTTGTAGGTTAATCAATCAAATTTAAATACTCTAATATATCTCAGCTAATATTAAGGAAGAGATGTCGTATTTTTCTTAGTATGGAAATGCAACAGAAATGGCGAATTTTAATGGTTATCGGGATTCATTCCGAACTTTTAAATGGTTGCCAAATAAACTTCAAATCAAAGCTAGTTGGACGTAGTTTGCTAAAAGCGATCCAAAACTCAAGTGGCTAATTCGGTTATTTTGGTTTTGTACAGTTTTATTCGAGAGTAGTATGATGTTTTTGTAGATAGGTACTGAAATATGTATGAATAAACGATGCTGATAAAAACTATGCACTTTTAATAAGTGATAATAATATTATTTTTGTTCACAGGCTTAACTTGAGATCTGTGAAATAACAATATCGTAGGACATTTTCTTGCAATTAATGGTAGTATTGTGCATAAATTATTCATAATATCCATATTTCAAAGTTAGTGCTGTGCAAGCCATTTTTTTTTGTAGAATCATAATAGACATGTTTAAAATATCTATGTTATTTATTTATTTATTTATCAATCCTTTATTGCACTTAAAGAGAATAAGAAAGAAGAAACACAAACACTTAAAGATAGCTTAAACTAAGTACAAATGGCGGTCTTATCGCTTTATTTTTCGTTATATTAGATGAATTTATAATATTCTTGAGAATAAGTCTTATTTCTATTGCAAATACTCACAGCACCTCATCGATTTAGAATAAACATGAAATCATACAAATTGTGTCACACATAAAATATATGAATAAAATTTGGAATATTAGCATATAAATAAAATCAGTAACAATACAGTGTATACCCAGTGGCACGGAAAACGGGATTATAATATACTATTTGATATGAAGGGAGGCTTAAATTTACACGGAAATTACTATACATTTGTATCATGTCCAACCCTATCAGGACCAAGGTAGCAATTTAAATCTGCATATTATGCATAATTTGTTTGTTATTAATTCTTTATCCTTCATTTTATAAATGTAGCCTTTTTATTTTAAATTCTCCATTCAATAAAGAATAACAAAATAAATTGTACAAATAGAACGAAATGCGGCCTTATGGCTCAGAAGTCAGAGTCTTCTCTGCGAAGCTAGGCAACGTAGGTAACGTAAGTAAGTTTAAAATTTCTTATTAACATAAGCAAAAAACCAACTTGACGTGTAGATCCATGTCGAGCGGATGACAAGAGATAATTTAAACTTCACATGAAAGTAGTAACTAGGTTGAATACAAACTGCAAGAATCACAGTTTAGAAATCTAATAAGATTCCGAGCATTTCAGTGCAAAATTGCAGTACAAATTCAAATATAGGTACACTATTCGTTTCTCCCCAATCTTCTATGATAGCATTCCAAATACAAACAAACGATTTTGTGTTATCGATTCTCAGATATCTAACGCATACTAAATAAACGTCGACGATTCAAGCTTTGGCAAAAAAATTATTAATTTTAAGCGAGACAAATTGTATTTGGATTAACATAGAATGAAATAATTAAAATTCTTTCACAACACATTGGCATTCACTACACTAATACAGAATTCTCGGTATTAAGTATATTTTTATTTGTGAGGTTTTTTAGAAAGAATATAAAATAGGTCTTTAGAATATCTCGCTGAGGATGGCTTATGTGATAATTTGTTTAGCTATTTTTAATTATCTTATCACATTTTTTTTGTATTAGGTACCGATTTTGTATAATGTTGCTTCTGCTGTTGAATATCTTACTCACACCAATAATGACAATACTTATGTTAATACAATTTATGTATCAAAAATCTCATAAGCGAAGTCATTAACCTATTTTTAGTGACTCCCCTTAATAAGGCTTAATAATTACCTCCGTAATTTCGTCTCATTAAGATTCATTATATTTTACTATGAATGTCTTTGAACAATTATCTTTGATTTGTTAGATAGGCAATAGATACATTTTTGTGTATTATTAGTTTCCAAAATACTTGATCGAATTAAACGAACTTCTGAAATTAGCTATTGTTTATCATCATCATCTCCCTTGCCTTGTCCCATTTATTTGGGGTTGGCACATCCAACACTCCTTCTCCATATTTGACTGTCCTTTGCAGCTTCAGGCATCAGGCTCTTATGAGGTATTTTTAATGGTCGAAGTCCAGTTAGTCGGTGGACGGCCTTTTCCTATTTTTTGTTGGTTTACCGTGATCATTAACATTACTGCCATCCATACTAATATTATAAATGCGAAAGTAACTCTGTCTGTCTGTCTGTTACTCAATCACGCCTAAACTACTGAACCAATTTGCATGAAATTTGGTATGGAGATATTTTGATACCCGAGAAAGGACATAGGCTACTTTTTATTGCGAAATATGTACCACGGGCGTAGCCGGGGCGGACCGCTAGTTGACTATAAATAATAAAATTATTAACTAAATCGCATTGATTAATTGCGAAATGCAGACTTTTAATTAAGTGTCTCCCTCTGATATAAAATAATATGTAACTAAGTTAATAATAGCACATAAATAAAAAATATGTTTCTATTTGTTAAGACTCATTTTTAATACGACTATACTCGATGTACAAGACGTCTTATCGCATCCAATAAATATTGTATCCCGGAAGCCGAACGGAGCGAAGCAGGCCCATCTTGTTTAAATATAATTGAAACATAATATGATGAGGTTTTCTCTTTGTTTGTTTGTTAGATTGTAGGAAATGTTAAATTAATTGTTAACTTACGGTATCATACAAAATGTAAAAACAATATCACTAACCAACTTCCTTGAATATTTAAACGTTTCTAGGCGGTTTTCCGCAAAAAACGTCTTACCGAGAAATAAGTCGTTCAAATAAGTGTCTCATCAAAAGGAAGCGCTAAATTATTATTCTTCTTATAATATCTAAAATTAACATAAAGTTGATTCATATCCTCATTTAGGCCTAACCTTTAGAAGTCATTGCCATCTAGATTCTTTTGTATTGGCATCTTGCCCACTTTCTAAAGAATTACGATAAAAGTATCTCTATTTATTCCAAATGCCTTATAATAAATTCATAACGCCAATTACTATCAGAACAATCGAATTAATTATGATTGAATATCTATTGCAGTTGCAGCTGATTACTGCACAAAATTGAATTGGTTAGGGAGCCAGGTGCAAATTTGGTTAACTATTTCCTCTCAAGAGATAATTCGTCAGACGCATGAGAGTATAGTATTATAAAGCCTCGTGAACGTCAGCTGGCGCTCGGTTGGGGGGGTGAGCGGTTGTATCTCTTCGACCATACCATATAATATTATCAGAACCAATGACATTTTTTTCTTGTAAGTAATGTTAATGCTAATGTAATAAAATTTATTTAGAAATTACCTTGAAAAATACTTGAAGTGTTAGCTGAAAAAAATGTTATTATTAGTCTTTGGTAAATAATTATTAAGTTAAAGAAAATATTATTTTCCGTGTTAATTTTCATAAACAATTAAAATAAATTATTATAAACTTGTGTAGCTATAGGTATAGTTTTATTCTGTGATTGAATGAAATATAAACTAAATACGTATGAAGTAACAAAACTATAACTTGAAAACTATAATAGAGGTATATTGAAGTCTGGGGATTACAAACTTTACTTGAAGCCGAGAAGTCCGTTAATTGGAGATCAATTCTTCAATTAATTTTTCACCTATCGGCCGATCGCTGGTCTATTCTTAATACTTAACTCTAACATTGGAAAAGGTGTGCATGTGGCGTTTTGTTGTGTTAATACTAAAACTGTCATAAGCTTAAGGGTCATAAGATAAAAATTTATAATAAACACGAAATAGAATTATCTCTCACATAAATAATGACGGTTTTCCCTTTTTAAATAATTTTTATTAGTTCCTTGTTTTATGCGGACATAAATCGTTTAGTTAATAATGCATAATTTTACCAATTTATATTCAAATCTGAATAATTTATCTTGTTAAAATCTCCTTTAGGAAATTACGGCCTATAATACATTTTGGTTTAAGTTATAGTTCAATAGATAAAGTTCAATATTCATATTATAGTCTTGAAGCCGGTTCTTGTTTCTTCGCGAAGGAAACTTTACATAATTTGTTCAAAGTTTACAAACAATGAACCTATGTACATCTCACGTAAACATGGTGTAAAATGTCCTAGAAATTTACTTAAACAATGGCTTAACAAATTCATAATTAATTGACCTTTCAGTACGGTATTGTCGAGTTAATGGATAAATATTACCTTTAGTCAACACTAAGAATCAAACGCTACCCTTAAAACAAAACTGGCCCATTTAAGGTTAAGTACTTTTGGCTTTGTGATTGTTTAAATGCTATTTCATGCTTTATGTATCGAATTTAATACGCGACGCGGGTTAATTGTTACTTCTAAAGTGACTGTTTGAATTTAATAATACGATAGTTTACATTAATGTTTTCGAAAAAATCATGCATATGAAACAGATGTCAATGAGCTAGGTAATTAAATTAGTAATTATAAAATTCAAGTATTTTATTGGCTACTCTGCCATTTATGTATAAATTTTGTTAGCACATCGATTTTAAAAAATCTGCAATACAACGGTGAGGTTACGATTTCCTGCAACAATAACTAATACACTGAAGCTTTAATGTGAAAAAAAATATTTCATAAAGAAAATCTATCAGTTAGATACATGTGAATGCACGGATACGAACAATATCCATTTTTATAAAATCAAGAGTATTTAATCATAATATACCTCAGGAGGATATAATATACAAAGCCATATTTTGAAAGCCTCAATATCCGTAATTGATTCTCAGCAAAATCTGTTTAAAATTATTGTCTCTTAAGACCAATGAACAAAATTACCTAATTGGACAGGACCTATTTGTTACAAAAGTTCACTTGGAGATACAAATTGTTTTTTTAACGCCTCAGGGAAATCAGAATTTTAAACAGGAAGAAAGTTGTGTGTTTACTTTTTACCCATGTAAATTTTGTATGTCATTTATCGATTTTTAACCGATTTAAGAAAAGGAGGAGGTTCTCAATTCGGCTGGTATATTTTTTGCAGTATTATTATGTAATATTTTGTATTAAAACGTCAATATAGAAACATCATATTACAACTTATGATATTAATAAGTTCAGTTTCCAGTATAATATGAACAAAAATGTAACAAACTCACACATTATCTTAAGGTGTTTTATAAATCCACATCCTACCACATAGCTAACGTAATGGAATTATTATCATCATGGTGTATCGTACATGTATCGTATTCTTATGTATTCTCTGGATTTCCTGTTTCAATTCATCTCCCTTCCAGTTTTATGAAAGATCATCCTTTTTAGTTAAGCCTTTTTCCGAATTATCATATCGGGCTTATTAACGCAACGATATATTTCATAGATTTCTATATTCTATTAAAATTACGGATATTTGATATTCTACTATATTAGGCCGTAATACAAAATGTTTTAATTAAAACACGGTCTTCGATAAAATCGGAAAGCTTCACAACCGTTTGTTCCTGACGCACACAGCAATTTCAAGTGGATTAGACCACTATTTGATTAGTGAAACTTGCAACACAATTTACGAAGTAAAATTGAGTTTACCAAAGATTCTTCTCTACCATTGCTTTATACTCTCATTAATAGTTTAATTTAATAGACGATTTATACATATCAAACACAATTTATTAATTACTAGCTGTGCTTCGCGGTTTCACCCGCGTTGCTCCACTCCTGTTGGTCTTAGCGTAGTGATATATAACCTATATCCTCGATAAATGGGCTATCTAACACCGAAAGAAGTTTTTAAATCAGACCAGTAGTTCCTGAGATTACCATGTACAAACAAACGAACATAACAAACAAACAAACTCTTCAGTTTTATAATATTAGTAGTATAGATTTACTAAATGAAACTAAATGAACGTTGCTATGTGAATAGGATGAGACATTTTGTCCAGTGAAATTTCAGTTTTTGATTTATCAGGATGACGACAACTTTTTAGGGGCAATATAATTAAAGCAGAAAGTTTGGATCATCCGACCCTAGAGGATAGTTTCCAACTACGGTTTATGTCAATATTAGAGGCAAATGTATACCGGAAACAAATAATATGACTAATGACATATTTTGTGTCATTACGCGATTATTTTTACGACTTATTTAATTTACTTAATACTTAATTTACACTTCACTTACTTTACTTTATACATTTAAAGCTTAATGCATTCATTATTATATCAATAATGTTTTATGATATTGAAATTATGAACTTAAATACTAAAGTTTAAAGATGGACTATACACACAACATAATCGGAATATAACCAGTAATGATAATTTGTCATGAGCTAAGCATAGTAATTTATACTCATCAAAATTAAAAGTGATTAATGAGAAGAGGTTCGTTGATTCAAAGGAAACGTTATGTGAAGCGGCTCGCGACTAATTGCATGTTTCTTTTAATTTTATATTAATAAATGGACACTTTAATATTGAACCGTTTCATCTTTATAAGGTTATATTGCTTTTATTAGGAACTTTCTGCTAGCGAGTTGGTCCGCGTAGTCAAAGAAAAAACCCGGATATTTATTTATTTAAAACACTTTATTGTGCTGCCAACATAACAAAAGTAGGTACAATAGAACTTAAACTAGTACAAACAACCGGATAGTTTCCGATCCTATAACATACCCTAACCGTACTACTTCTAAGGTCTCAAGCTATCTCAAATTTGATGTAAATTTGAATTTTGAAGTAAACCCGTGCAGTAGGTACTTTTTGAGTTAATCTCGGACATACATACAGTCAAAAATTCTATACACTATATTTTTGGCTTTGACAATAGTCAACATTTCCATCATTTATTTGGCAATAGATACCATTCGAGACCTCGCCCCAAGTATTCTTAAAAAAAATTTCAGTTTTGACTTTCCTACGATTTTCTTATATGTATAGATAAATAAAAGCAAATATAGATGGATTGATCGTTGTTGATACTTGGTGGTAAAGTAATGAATGTTCACATAAACATTTGTAACAATTTGTCTCTAACTATAACGGTCTCTTGGGTGAAATCCCATATCCTTAGTGAGACATAGGCTAAACATATTTCTACATTTCTTTCTAGCCTCGATTTATCTTAATGGACAAGTGGATGATCCATCTTTTGTATCCTAGACCACTTTTTTGAGGTATTTTTCCAAAATATTTTTCCTAAATAAAATTTTCTATATTGTATGCTTGTCAGTTATTGATAAGTTTTGTTCAATTAGGTTATTTTCTTCATATCTTGCTATAAGATTTATTTAAATTTATCAATATCATTAGTTTTATTTATTACAGGTGAAATAGGCGAATCCCTTGAAATGTATTCGATGTTTCCAAGCGGAAAATGTATTATAATTATGTTTGGTATTTTACTTACGATAATAATAACTTCAGCCTAATAAAACTCGTGTTTTAACTTCTCGTGTTTACTGCTATTTTATACATAATGTCATGTATTCCTGAGCTTAATATTTTTAAGAAAACATTCTTAGGCCAATATCATGTCAAATATATTTTTTTTACTGGAGAGCCATGGTGTTAAAACAAAAAACTTACGTGTTTTTATGTTCTTTAAACATTGTCATGTTCATCTCTAATTAATACCATCATCAGGTTTCTGTAAAGTATTGAAACAGAAAAATAATCTAAAACCTCTAAACCATTAGCAACAATCAAACAACTGCAAGGTATAAATTTATAAATGAGGGTTAATATCAAATTGTTTATTTCTTTTTGTTTAAACTTGCAAACAACCAAAGTCCCTGTCTTAATTAATTAAGCCTGATGACATGTTAGACTATAACCTTCAGCCCCTTGTCAGTCATAATATACAACTTTGTTGCTAGTTTGGCCTACTGGAGAAGCCTCATCCTTGATTTGATTCCACAAAGTCGAAGGAATCTTGAATTATGTAGATTTATTGCCTACATTTCTGTACACATTGTTGGCACACAAACGAAGTAAGTGCCTTCACCTTATCTAAGCCTTTAGGCATAATTTAAAATGTATTTTGGCATCTCGAAGCACGCCTAAATAATCCAGAGGAAATGGGCCAACGTTATTTCAGCGTGAATGCATACATACGAGAAACGTTCAGGGAATATTTTTGTTTCCTACATTTTTGTAAGAAATCTTAAAAGTTGTAGGTACGTGAAGAAATTAAAGACTTTTAACGAACTTTATCGCTATTTATTTATTTTAATTATTATTTAACACGGTACTTCGAACACTTTCTAATTTTATAATACTCCGGTAAAATTAAACACTAGAAAATAAGTTTGGTTATATAAAGCGAAATAAACAAGCCAATGATAAATACTATACTTATGTATAACTTCTGTACTTGATTTAACCTGTCTCATTTAGGCTTGACAAATTATCGAAAGCTTAACAAATTGGTTGTTGCAATCTATTTTTCATAGTCACTCGATTGTAACTAATACGTGATCCAAATACGTATTTTTACTCTTTGCGTATTGGCAGCCCGCATGACATTGTAAGCAGATTCAAAGATTCATGAAGGTTTTATTTTTTTGACATGTATTTTTTGACAATGCTGTTATTTTTTAACCTATTTAATAGATATTGTTAAAATATTGTCATATTCGATTGAAAGCATTAGGTAGGCATAATTACTATACGTACTTATATCGAATTGTTGAGCTTTAATTATGATTTTAGAGAAAACACATTGTTCGTAGCAATTTAATGCATTCAATACACGAAGCAAAATAAAAAGTCTCCAAGCCAATAAACAAATGTTTTGCTATTATTCAACTATTAAGAAAAAGATAACTACTATTACACTTTCCATATTTAATAGTAAGATAAATAAATTATAGTTAATATTTCATGAAAAATAAACATTGACATAAATAACGTCGTCTTTATAGAATTCATTTAGATATTTATGAGCTACTAGCGGTCCGCCCCGGCTTCGCCCGTGGTACATATTTACGTTTTCTCTACATAAAAACCATCCTCGTACTTTAAGTAATATAATAAAAAAAGAATTATCGAAATCGCTTCAGCCGTTCTCGAGTTATGCGCTTACCAACACATTTAGCGATTCATTTTTATATATAAGATGATACATCAAAGATTATGCTAATTAAATCGTTCAGAATTAACACCCGAGGCGTGATTAATTATAAAATTAATCGCAATTTTATACTTTCGTAAGTATTTTAGCTCCGTAAAAAATTTGGTGTGATATTTTAAGAAGTAAAGATAAATTTTCAAGTGCTTCAGGTTAATTACATCATTATTCTTTATAATACGTAGAAATTGAAATTAAGTGCCAGATGCTACCCTGTAATATATATTTTTGGTACAAAAAGCGGTAAGTAAGCATTATATTATTATACAACTAGCGGTCCGGCCCGGCTTCGCCCGTGGTACCTACACGTTTAAACTATCCTATCTCTCAAGTTGGATCGAACTGCACATGGTGTGCAAATTTTATTATAATCGGTTAAGTGGTTTAGGAGTCCATTGAGGACAAACATTGTGACACGAGATTTATATATATATGTATTATAATTATAAGATAAGATAAGATTAAGATAGTAATAGTATTGATACTTACTATGTGCCTGCTAAAATTGTTTAACTTTTTTTAGCCTTGGGTTTGATTGGTTTTACAAAGATCCGTGTAGACTAATAGGACCCATGGTTTTCGAATTCCGTGCACGATCGGTTTACTTATTAGACGGGTCTACACAGAGTGAGCAGCCTCGCGAAGCACCCTTATGGCATCGACATTTCACCTATAGAGTATAATTTTTATATTCTATGCCTATGCGCACTAAGCCTTTTGCTTCCTCTTTTCTCGTGTGTGTAAGAAATGGAACATCCGTCTTCCGTTGTTACTGAAAATAATAATCTGGACTTGCTCAAACGAAAAGTGAATAGGTATTTATTAGGTCAGCATGCTTCATACTAGATAGCGCTTGTGGCTTTCCATCAGGTGAAGGAAGGCTTTCCATCTTATCCTGATAAAAAAGCAATTGCTGCGTGAAGCAGCTCAGTCAGTGTGGACCTAGCTCGTTCGAGGCAAATGGCAGCACACGCGTTCTTCGCGAGGCTGCTCGTTCTGTGTGGACCCGCCTAATAACAAATTAGTGATCGATTGGGATTCGCAAACCATTTACAAAATAGTGATCCGCTTCTATGCAATGTCACTTCAATATATTTTAGTCTTCATTGAGTGTCATCCTTTTGTTGAAAAATAAGGAATTATTTAAGTAATTCGTTCAAATGAAAAAATTATAATGTAACTATAATAACTACATATCAGATAAAGGATTTTATCCAATAACGATATACTTATATTTAAACCGATAAAAGAACTTGCCGGAAAATCCCACGTATTCTTAAATCTCATATCATTCTAAAGAATTATGGGGATTATTCATAAAAGGATATACTTCAATGTAAGGAAATAGTAAAGAAATATTGCTATTATACTAAAGGATCTTGTTAAGTGCCGACCACATTTTATACGAAAAAGATAAAAATAAATTATACTTAATAAATGTAATAGAAAGGTTTCTAATATTATACTTTTCTTCGGAAGAATGTAACCGATCGTGAAAATTCTTTCACGAACACAAACAAAATTCAGGAATAATTTTATTTATTTATTGATTTTTTTCAGATAATTGCAGTATATCCATATAATTGTTAGCATGTTGTTATCTTAAAAAGCTAGCCAGAAAATATAGTATTTTTTTTTGTAGGTGCTAGCCGGGGAAAGCGGCTATAAGTAGTATATTAAAATTATTTATTGAAACACCATAATATTTATTTTGCTCAATTTATGTCTAAAAATGTATTCCCGTTGCTTTGTTTATTTTTATCTTCCCATTTGTACGTCGTATTGCTCCTACTCATTGTCTAATTCTTATCAGAGCCCGCATAATGTTACAATACATAATATTTATCAGACCTTTGTACCACGCCGGGTCTATGAGATTTTTCTAAGTGTTAAAAAAGAGCGTGAGTGCCGAGCACAAATGAAACTTCTTTGGCAAGATTTCAGATACCAAAATCCCAAAATCCTCACCACTCCATGACGTGACGGTGTTGTCATGACGCGACCTTGAAATTTTACTCTCAACGCGCCTAATGAAGTGAATATTTAAATTACAAATATAATATATTTCTATAATACCTAAAAACATGAAATATTACTGGGAACAAACTTCTTGCAACCCAAAAGAGCAGGAATATTAAAGGCTTATGTATTTATATTAAGTTTTGAATACTTTTAATATAATTACTATTATAATATCCTAGTTAACTTTGTAATTGTACACTCGTGCATAAAAAGGAGTTTGTTATTTCTAAGTTGTATTTTGTAGAATTATTTTGAACTCGATATTTTTGGTTATGATTTCGGTTATTTTTAATATATAATCGGTTTTTTACTTATTTGTTATTGAACAATGACTTTTATATACCTTTTATGCTTAGGTTTACCTATCATTCTAAAATCCATTTTATATGTCTTGTTATTTTAAAATATTTGTAAATGCAAAAGTCTACAGAGTATGAAAAGATGTACTTTTTCATGTCTAGTAAGTATTTAATTAAAATTTATGTTACGTTCAGGAACCACATTACCTACTTGTAATTGGATTGTAAAATAAGAATTCTTTATAAAAAGGCCCCAAAACACAAATTTATGTTTTTAATCAGGACTGAGAAGGGCATAGATAATATCTTAACATTATTCTAAGCTGAATTAAACCAAATCATTTTGGAATTTAGATTGTATAATAAATGTTTATCTATTATATTTAATCTATTTTCTAAGATAAACTTTCTCCTACTATTAATGAAGTAGTATCAAAGATTTTCTAAGCATCGTTCATTATAACTTTCATATAGTTAGAACTTTAGTTGAAATTCTAAGGAAAGTATGTAATTGCTCGGTTTCGCCTGAAGCCATATTATATTCTAATTCGTATCTTCAATTAATTATTTATTTCAAACGCTCAATTACGTATGGATTGCTTTTTTATGATAGTATTTGATCCTTCTTTATGTTTAATATTTCTTTGATCGTAATATTCATCATGTTTTTTTTGGTATCTCAAAGAAATAACCATTTAAAATAGTTACCAACGCGTATTAAGTAGATCTGCATAAAAGGAATACAAAGAAGTGTAACAATACTACGAAAATATATATTTGTTTTTGTTTATATTTATGTGGAGTATTTAAAACTAGGAATCGCTTGCAATAAAAATTCCAGGAACCTTTGAATCCTTTCATATTTCATCAATCATGTAGATTAATTGACATGTAACTGAAAATACTTTTTTTTTTCAAATAAAAAACTAAAATTAAATTTACAAAAGGACATATTAGTAATGTTATTAGTATGTGAAACTTAATTACAGCTAATTTAATTACTTTTAATACGATTACTTTAAATGAAAACATGCGAAAACATTGAAATACTAGAAAAAATCGTGAAGCGTGATTTCAACTCACGACTAAGCAGTCGAATTTCTTCTCTTTTGTTTCTGGTTTGTGCTTTTGGTTTTAATTATTAATTAGGCTTTGCGTTTGAATTATTAATCTGAATCATTCTAGAATACACCTACATAACAATATAATATTATGTATGGTATTATTAAAGATGAACATAGTATCCTAAAAGCTGCAAGTACATGAAACTGCGCGATCGAGCGAAAAGACCCAACTATTATCAGAAGCCAAGATTGTTTGAGCCGCAGAACTAATTAAATTAAGTTAGTTGTTGTACTATACTATATTTTCATTAAATGCTGTAATCCCTTAGTCAATGTTTACATCGCGAAAGTTTCACGAAGTCACGGCTTAGTGTTTACACGGCAGAGTAAATAAAATAAAATAATTAGGTACCCATCGTAACTGACTTTATTATTCCAACCAATTTATATTTCAAGTTCTAGTTTCAGTAATTAATGGTTATTAGAACATAAATTCACTAAAATACAGGCCAAGTACGGCATCTATTAAGAATAAATCCATTCGTGGTAAAGTTTTGGATAATTTTCAAAATTATATACCTAAACAGTAGATTTGTTATTTTCCAAGCTTTTGCTATTGACAGAATATTTTTTGTGCCTGAACTTTAGTTGCCCTGTGATTATATAGATTTTTTTTTTATTGCAACCCCGGCAATGAAGCAGGCGACCCACTTGATGGTAGGTGATGGTCGCCGCCCAAGAAGCTTATATCTAATACACTGGAGATTGATCTAACTAACTACCTAGGTGTGAAAGGGATAAAAAAACATACAGGCGTCATTCAACGTCATATTTTCTTGTTACAAGTTAATGGTCATAGTGCAATCTCCAGTGTATTAGATAATATAAGCTTCTTGGTAGCCGCCCATGTCAATGCTCAGCATTAGGGAACGTATTGCCGGCTTTGAGGAGGCTTTTGAGATGGGTGTAGGCTTTTTTCTTGAAGGTTCCCATGTCCTACTGGTTGGGGAACACGGGAGGTAGTAGTTTGTTCCACAAGAGTGTTGTTCTAGGCAAGAAATGCTAAGATTCTCTAAAATTATTTTAATACACCGTACACACTAGTAAAGGTCTACAAACATTTGTATTTAACATATTATATTCATGTTTAATGTTTATCCACAGTTATATATTTACATTATCCCTTTTACATCACAGGCCGCGACCGGCTTGTTTGGTTTAAATGTACTCTCTACCTCCGTTTCAATAGATTTTATCTAACAAAATATTTACGGAACAAAAAATATCATTTCGAATAAAATTTATATTTGTTCTCTCTTTTTTGCATCGAAACAGACACCCAATTCAAACAATACAGTGCGTTGATATATTTTGGTATATTGTGAATTCATATCTTGCCTCTCTTACTTACACGTGGTCAAAAATTATTTGATAACTTTCTATAACAAAGGAGTTAATTTACTAAGGGTTATCTCAAGGGAATATCATTGTACTGTTTACTACAATGATAATGGGATTTAGGCTGCGGTTTTAATACTATTAGATAAAGGTCATTTGTATAATTATATTATAAGCTAATTTTAGTGATACTAATTAGGTCTCCGTTCAATTATATTGCTTATTGTATTGTCGTTGCGCTCAATTTGGCATTGTTTATCACCAAAAATTACTTAGCCCAATTTTTTTGCCCCTGTATATTTATATTAGCCAAATATCATATCATAAATAGTAAAGCGTAAATAAATGTGTAAAAGTTAAGTAAATGAAATTACCTACAGAACTTTTTAAATATTGTACCAGTAAAGTAGGATCAATGGTCTTTGGAGTAGCTTTAAACCATTAAAAGATTAATTTGGAAATGAGGATCAGTCTGTTAAATTAGCCCATGATGAAGCTTAAATAGATGATATTTGGATTTAAAATAGACGTATTATTTTTCCAAATAGGTCTATACGGTTCAACCGGGTCTGTGAGCCCTAAAATAATAGTATTTCGCTGTGGATTGCACCTTTAGGGCGCTTTGAAATGACGGTTGGACTTTTGATCTCAATTTTCAACTTGACGTAATATAGGCAAGAGAGGTCGTAGTTTCTCCCTCGAGATACAAGTAGAATGAAATAGTATTGAATGATAAGGAATACGGTCTACATAAAGTATACAAAATGTAGGATTCACTTCAGAAGCGTTGGGCAAAACAATAACTAAATATTAACTTTAATTTTTGTACTAGTTTTTGTGGTCTAATAGCCCGTGGAAGATCGTCCTTCACCGATCTGATAACCAGATGTGACGTATTTGTTATTAAATATTTTTATAATCAAATATGCCTATAATTGCTTGCCTATCGAAAAGTGGTCATGGCTATTTTTAATTAAATTAACTTTTATCGATGTTTTTTCATCACCTTCATACTTTTCAAAGCCAAATGAAATTTATTTGACTGATACTTTTATATACACAGGATATGCCTAGGTACTACTGTTAGCTTTCAAGTGTATTGTTCGTGATAAACAAAATAGAAGCTAAATAATTGACCTTGAATAGCTTCATAAACATTTTATCCGGAATGTCCGATGTTTATTTGTGTATCCAGTAAAAGTGACTTTTTATAGGGTGACTAACCCGTACTTACTTATTCGATTTTTTTTTGAGACATCTAGAACGGGTCAAGTATTTAACTTTCTTAACAAACACAAATAAAGGTTTTGGAAGTGACGTTAACGATGACTTGAAGTATTTAGTACTAATTAATGTTTGGACGAGATTACTCGTAACAAATGCTATAAGAAAATTGAGTTGTATTAATTATAATTATCTTGCAAATCATGCACTTTATTAACCTAAGTATTTTGGTCAGCGTGTTTGTGGTTTACCTTTGAAGTATCAGAATACAATTGAAATTTTGTATTGGTTAACTTAGTCAGTTAAATCAGATACAACTTATTCAATCACAACTTTATTATTATCTAATTTGTATTGCCTCAAGGTATCCCTTCTCAAATGTGAGTTTATAGGGAATTTCTTATACCATTAAACAATGGGAAATCAAGGGTCTCAGATCCATGAATAAACTATAAGCTCGGATAGGTTACAATCTGTACTAGTTACGTAATTCGGAAATTAATTGGTTCATTAATATGAATAACTAGCGGTCCGCCCCGGCTTCGCCCGTGGTACATATTTACGTTTTCTCTACATAAGAACCATCCTCGTACTTCAAGGAATATAATAAAAAAAGAATTATAGAAATCGGTTCAGCCGTTCTCGAGTTATGCGCTTACCAACACATTTTGCGATTCATTTTTATATATGTATAAGATTAACATGTGACAAATCTGTATTATATAATTTGCAGGCCGGGTGCGTTCAGAGCTCTATATCGATGTTCCACTAAATTTGCATCAATTAAATAACAATAATAATACTATCTGTAATATTAGTACTAGTACAATTACATAATTATTCAAATTTAATTCGTTATATTTGTTAACACATTCACAATCATACAATTACTAATATAATATTATTTTCTTTATAACTTCACTCTATATACAACGAAGAATGAATATTTTCGAAATTTACGAAAATCGGATATCTATTTTCTAATTAGTACCACCATAAAGTGTCTTAGCTAAAGCTGGTGCGCTAACGTGGACTCGAAATTTTCTTACAATCAATCTTGTGTGGTAATAAATAGAAGAACTTTGTTCCCGAACACATTATGGAGCAAGAAACTCAGATTGTTAGGTACGATAAAGTTAGAACGACTTATAGGTTAGCCTGATCAATTGCCATTTCTTTTTTGGGATTGTCATTTGCGCCTTTCGGGATCATGAAAAACGACGGCTTATTGTTAGATGAATTGCCAAATTTCTTGTATCAGCGACGCTGAAATCTGTGCCAATTTAGGTTCATAGGTTCTAATAATTCATATATAATCTTTGTTTCATTAGAAATGACATTTAGAAAATAGATATATGCCAGAAGCTTACAAAACATCGTGCAATTTTGTTACGTTTTTGCTTTTTGTGTCTTATTATACAAAATTGGTTAATTAAGTCCCATAACTAACTTTAAAATAATAAAACATATTTAAAGATAAGTAAGGAAACAATAATAGATAACGACGCGTTAAAATAATAATAAAATATTCATAATAATAATTATCAATACGTAATTTATCGTAACGGTATGAATGACTCATACACTCAAACAGTGATGTGAATGCTCTTGAGTCATCATTTAGAAATCGTCAGTATTGTCAGAAAGCGCTCGCCATTCGGTCGGTATAATGTGGGTGCTCGTTATATCGACTAATTATCTTTACCCATTATTAATAAAAAATCTCACAGAGCTAAGTAAGTAATGGATTCCGAACCGATCACAGCACCCAGAACCTCTGGTAAAAATATGAGGAAATTATGGAGATACAAGAACAAAACTAAGGCAAGCATAATGAAGGCAAAAAGGACTAAAAATAAAGATAGTTACGGGTATTATATTTACCAAGTTCTAAGGATATATAGGCGAGGTAATCGGATAACAGCGAAAGCGATGGCTATCATGGATTCGTTTATGAACGACATATTTGAGCGGATAACAGCTGAAGCGTCGCGTCTCGTGCGATACAACAGACGTTCAACTCTAACTGCGAAGGAAATACAGACTGCAGTAAGGCTCTTGCTACCTGGTGAGCTGGCCAAACACGCTGTCAGTGAAGGCACCAAAGCAGTCGCTAGATACAACAGCAAAGAAATAGCCAATGACGATGTAATTTATTAATAAATGTTTAGATAAAGCATTTGTTTTCGTTATTGTTCAACAAATAAATCTCCTGTTTAATAAGTAATTAATTTAATCAGCGAGACTTAAAATATTGAACCTGTACAAACAACTTACCAGGCAATTATCCTTATCCTTATTGAAATTATGAATGTGAAAGTATGTGTTTATTTTTCTCTATTTCACGCAACGCAACTCTTATCGACAACGAAGAAAGGAAATTGATAAATAATATTATTTTTTGCACAAGTGTGACATTAGATTATACAAGAGTTATTGACATTGCCTCGTTGACCTTCACAATGACTGTTAACTTTAACGGTCTGTGGGGCCTCGGCAGGTATTGCACATTTTTTTTAACACATTTTCTGAATAATACCGATCCCCCTCACCCCGTTACTTTATGATGAATAGAAAATTTTATCGTCCCGCGCCTATTTGGTGAATAATAAAATCTGTTATTGTTTTTGCATAAAATTCGTAACGGCTTCTCAAGTCTCACGTCTGTACTTTCGTAACCTTTTGTTTTTTTTTCAGGTCACTGGTCACATCCATAGTTCATAATATCAGTGAATATAGATTCACTGATATTACACAACTATGGATACACAAGGAACTTCCAGCAGTGAATGAAAAAGTTGTGAGACAGCTTTGCATCAAATAAAGAAATAGATATGTATAAATGTATTGAATATAAATACATGCATTGAAATGAAGAAGATTCCAGAGGATCGGTGTTTGAAGATATCGATGAAGATTATTATGCCAGATTATTATGTCCAGAACATAATGCTAAAGGATACAGATAGGTACTGACTACTGATGCTTCTGATACTCACAAAACTGAACTCGGACACCTGCAAGCGCCGTCATGAAGTCGCAAAACAATTTTTTACCGACCTTTGAATATTAATTCTATTAATTCTCATATTAGCATATTGCGCTCATGTGGGAGGATGAACTACAGAAATATTTATAAAAAAACATCGCTCGACAGCTGCTGTTGGTGTTGCAAAACAATCAAATGACTATTAAAGTATAATAGTATCTATTTTTAAGCTTGCAACGTGTAGATTAAGCTGAAAAAATATTTGTCGTGTAAAAATGTAATGCGTTATAGGTAATGCCAGAAGATCTTTCCTCCACAATATTTTCAAAAAGAACCTCTAACTGCAAAGTCATGTGTGAAACCCCATAACTCAACCAAACTTCAATAGATCGACAAACCACATCTTACAAATTGAGGTAGGTCGCGATAAATTAAATTTTAAATAAAATACTTTTCATCTATTTACCAGCTCGGTGAAGGTTGTTCTATACCGTGCTCTTATACTAGTAAGTATTGTAGGCATGTCACTGCATAATTTTATGTTTACAACATCTTTAATATTGGATCAATCAATGCAAATAGCATTTCTGTATCTCATCTAATACAATGTACCATTTGCAAGATTTGTGTTCTCCGTAACGATTTCCTATTTCTTGGGACAAAGGACAATAATTATGAACTAAAACAAAGGGATCGCATATGTAGGATAAGGTCAACTTTTGTTAAGCTGTCTCCATTTGTGATATATCTTTGTGAAGATTGCGATTCCGTATTTTTCTGTGCAAAAACAATACCTTGAACAATTTTGTCGACAATAGCTCGTGATATTTGTAGAATTTATAGGTAATTGACTTTCTGGTCTTTCAAAAACACATTGCTTCAATATAGAGGCGTCGTAAAGTGACAGGTATAAATCTCTCAACACATAACCCAAAATTACCCTGCAACATAATCCTACCAAACTAAATTAATTTTGTTGTGGGTGTTTATAGGTCGTATCCTATGTCTTACAATTGGGGCAGTTATTCCGTTCATTTATTTTCATATCCCTTAATAACAGTAATAAAATATAATATTAATATCATAGCAGATAACTGAGACTGCCGTTCTTAAATTAATGGTAAGGGAATCGCAGTGGCCACTGCCCAATGCTATTGAACATATTTTGCAAACACAAATACACAAAATGTGAGCTCTACGCTTGGGTTGGCTCTTTAAAAGGGTAAGGTACAATGAAAGAATTTTAATTTACCAAGAGAATAAGGGAATAGACGGAAAAAGGTGAATTAAAGAATCCGGGACACCAGCTCCTCGACTATGAAAACATGTATGAAACACAGTAGCATAATTACATGTTACTATTTCACATCAATCTTCTTTGTGCTCGACTCCCACATATATTTATGACTCAAATACATTTTGGAAAATACGTAAATTGTGGTAGGTACATAATATGTCCATTACAGATAAATAAAGATAAAAAACATAGATAAAGGTCTCTGCATATTAATATGAAATATGAATTTGTAAGTCGTGGTAAGTCGTTAGAAAGAAATACTTTTTTTACAGCATTTTATTTCAAGAAAATGGGAAACTCGTGTACCGTAGTGTAGGTACTATACCTATAGAAACTCTTTAAACCAATTTCCGGCTAACTTAGTCTTCAATTCGAAATTAACACGATTAGCACCAATTTACTCGGCTTTTAAACTTACTTTTCAATACGAAAACTGTTCATTTCTATTTCTTACAATTACGTGATGACAATATTAATTTATATTTTATTTCTATTAACGTCGTAAAAAAATACAATTTTTTACAATTCTTGGTTATTATTTCAATTTAGGGGCATGCTAAAAATTCTAGTAACAGTATAATAATTATAATGGATAAATAATATTTATGAATTCAATACAAATACCTTTTTTCCAAATGGATTCGTTTTGGCAATAGAACTGCGTTTTCTATACACGCAATGACATTGATTTATTATTATCTGCAGTAATAACTTACTTTACCAAAACGTAATAATATATTTTTCTTTTACTAGAAAACAAAACTATTACCGGTTTCTACCGCATCCATACTAATATTATAAATGCGAAAGTAACTCTGTCTGTCTGTCTGTTACTCAATCACGCCTAAACTACTGAACCAATTTTCATGAAATTTGGTATGGAGATATTTTGATACCCGAGAAAGGACATAGGCTACTTTTTATCCCGGGAAAATGACGCAATCCTGGAAATCCCACGGCGCGGGCGAAGCCGCGGGCGGAAACCTAGTTGAATATAAATAAAGATTAACATTTAACAAACACAATTTAAACAACGTTTTGATATTTTTTCGCTGTAGGAATTATATTTTTTCAATTGAAAAATAATTCTTGTAACCCTGAAACATTTTAAGCTATAAACATTTTTTTACGTATTTTTTTTTTTCGCATACTTTCAAATATTTTACATATTATATAAGTACTTTAAAGTGTGATGGAATAGGGATTTCACGTGTGTATGTGATTATGCAATACAGGGTGTCCCACTATTGGTATACTAATCGCGAAGGTACACATAAAGTTTTAAGAATTCATCTATTTGAAAAAATAATGCGTCTGGAATTTTATAAGTATTTTTTACGTACTCAGCGTATGCAAAACTATAACCTCCTTTGAGCTTAGTATACCAACAGTGGGACACCCTGTATACAGTATATTAGGAGAATTTTCTGCGTGGTTGGCTAGACTATATTATTTAGTAGCTATTTGGCGGCTGCAACACAAAAATAATATATAAAAATCTATTACTAATATTTTATCAGCATTCAAAATTCTCTTTAAAATCGCCCTTTAATTATGTGTTAATCAATGATATCAACGCCAGTCGAAATTACTACAAAGTTGAATTTTGAATTATTTTAATATGTATTAATTTAACGGGAACTAGATTGGCTGATAGGTACATTAGATCCTAGCAAAATCGGTATACATGTTACTACTTACATCCGAACTAAACTAACACAATAATATTATGATACATTACACTCATTTCTTATTCTGATGAAGTACAGATACGTAATAACATCCGCTAACATGCGTCAAGGAAACCCCTATATGGTGATTGACGTTTAGCATCTTGATAAATGCTATTCAGATTGCTGATAAGCTAATTAAACGCTTACTATGAGGTTAGAGCGTAAAATTAATTCACATCTACGTTACCTTTGACTGTGATGGTGTATAGTTTAGCATATTAAGATGACAAATTGTTGCAGTTTCTATTAGTACCTATTGGTATATTCGTTATTAAACTATGTTTATGTCCACGTTTCATTGTGTATGTTGTTTTCTATATACCTCGGGACATTTACCACTTTTTGTGTAAAAAATAAAGGTTTATTCTTCTTCAAAGATAAATCCATCTTGATAACGAAATTCACCCGAAACCCACTCACAGTTCAGGCACTAAAGTTTTCAAATGATCCTACAGACCTACTTTCATATTTAATAGTGTCTAATATCTAAATATATTCCTTATATTATAATTCCTTTACACTTTCTACCATTAAAACAAACAAACTAGATTTAGAAGTTGCTCCATTATAATTTCTAGCCTAATAGGCTTCTATTTATAATACAAAATGGTATATAAAAGATGGAATTATAAGAACCCTCTCATCTTAGATATTATGCTTAATTATGTATGGGTTAATTATCAAACTTTGCGAAAGGGTCTATTAGAAGATAATAGGAATTAAAAGGTATTTAGTCACTTAATTGTATTTATAAGAAAGTTTCAGATAAAGAAATATTGATAGAATATTTAGAATTCATGGAATCTATTAATTGTTAATCATCTTAAAAAAGGATAATGAAGTCGACGTTCTTTCTTGCGAACAAAAATATTTTCTTAAATATTTATTCTTGACACCAATCTTGTCTCGATGGTATTACCAGGGAGCGCCAAGCTATTCATTCTAGTTGTTTTATTAGAGAATAAAGGAAAATATTGTTTCAACACTATAAATACTCCGCTCCGTTTATAAAAAATGCAATATCATTATTTCTTTGTACTAATATATATCAAATAATGAATATTTAATTTGATGGAAGTCGGTAAACACTTTATGACTAACAAGGTAAAGCTTTAATACCTGCACGCTATGAATGTGACGTAAAAGCATTTGAACTGATATAATATGGCGACTTATCACTTATGAAAGTAATTAGTATCAACTACTTTTTCTATTAAAACCGCATACGTAACAATAAAAAATACACATTTTCCTATATCCGAATGTTGAATAAGCCAATAAGGCTTAAAAGTCTCATTACTGCAAATAATATTATGTGTTTGTCTTTTGTCTATTGTAAACATTGTTTAACATTGTTCAGTAAGATTTTTTTACTACATATTTAGATATTATCGTTATAACATTTTGAAGACAATTTCTACACAATTTTACCTAACATTTAACTCTATTATAGGTGTTGCCAAAAAATATTATACTCGTATACAAACATGTTCGACCTACTTCATGGACGTTGATTCACGATGCATGAATGAATGAGTCTATTCTACACAATGTTTTTAATATAAAATAACAACTGAATACGCAGGCCATTGTGAATTTCTACGGAAGGTTGGAACCAATTTGGTCTGGGCGCTCCCTTTATTTGTTGGTACTTATCGTTTCAAAGAAAATGAAACCTTCGTATTCCTCATTTGTCATTCGGTATTAAAATAAATATTTAAATGTTTACTTTCCTATATTAATATGAAGAATTTATAATATATTTTAACTGTTAAAACGAATGTATATTTGACCTTCTAAAATAGTTTGTCCAGGTGCGACCGCATATGGAGTACTGTTCTCATCTCTGGGCCGGAGCTCCACAGTACCAACTCCTTCCTCTTGACCGCATCCAACGTCGAGCAGCTCGAATTGTCGATGACCGTAGGCTTTCCGATAGGCTCGATCCTCTGTCAGTGCGAAGAGACGTTGCGTCTCTCTGTATACTGTACAGAATCTACTATGGGGAGTGCTCTGAGGAATTGTTCCATCTACTACCAGCCGCACAGTTCCACCACCGGACCACACGCCGTAAAAATCTGTTCCATCCGCACCATCTGGATGGTTGGCGCTCCACCACTGTCCGCTTCACCCGCAACTTCCTTCCGCGTACGGTGAAACTGTGGAACAATTTGCCACCTGCGGTGTTTCCGAACAACTACGACATTGGGGCCTTCAAGAAAAGAGCTTATTTGTCCATAAAAGGCCGGCAAAGCACCTGCAACACTTCTAGTGTTGCAAGTGTTTATGGGCGGTGGTGACCACTTACCATCAGGTGGCCCACCTGCCCCTTTGCTTGCTCTGACATAAAAAAAAAAAAGGTAAGGTTTCAGCAAATATTATAAAGAAAATGTGAATTTATTTTTAGTGGTTTCGAAGTATTTTGATTAGTGGATTATTATTAAAGCTTATACAACTATTGTTGTAAATAATATTATTTATCGGTTTAACTTTGCTACGAATTTTGTTCTAGATGTTTCGAATCGCAGACATTCCCGTAGGCCATTTGTAGCCTACTTATCTCTACTATCGAGTGTGTCAGACAACAGTTGGAAATTCTAAGTATTCAAAAAGCTTTTTCAGTTTTATAACGTTTTTTCAAACGTAAAAATAATAAAAACAAAACGTCATAAAAATTAAACTGTATCATTTAAAAATTTTAGGCTCTATTTTTATAGAGAAAATTTATTCAACGAATATTATTATCACTATAATATGCTCCACATACTGATTTGCGAATTTGGGGAAATAATATTATATTTTTCAAATGGATAATTGAAAGAAAAAAAGTAATACAATTTTTAATAGCAGTTATAAAGAATTACTGCAATAGACCAACTAAATATTCAATTCAAAACACAACAAAAGCTATAAAAACTTATACGATTTGGCCGCAATACTTCCGATATTCTATTGAAAGTTTTATATTCCGATCAGATACCGATTTAACAATAACATAATACAGCTTTGAGAACATTTCAATTGATTCTATCACATATTATATTTGATAGTATCTGAACTTCGAACTACTGCAAGCATTACTAGCTAGTTATAATATTATTTTTTCATAATTTATCAGTAATTATCGTAATACCAGTTTAAACGAAACCAAATAACCAAATCACTAAAATCTGTCATCCGATCTTAAGTTATAAGGGGTGTAACTAACATAATTTTCTTTTATGTATCTAAGATCAGTACTCTATCTCAATAACATATTCTGGGTAATCATTAGTCTGCACAGAATTTCTCTTACCCGTGAAATCATCGAACAGGGTTTGGAACTTTAAAAAACTTCTATAATATAAAGAGTTTTTCAGAAATGTATCCAACTAATGCTCGGCCTTGACATTTGGCTTGTTTGCGTGGGCTGCAGAAATCTCCTTTATCTTTATTTGCATGGATTACCTTGTTTGTACCAACCATTATATAGCTATGGTGTAATAATTACAACCCGGTTACAATATCTGTGGACCTGGCTTCGATGACGTCACGTCGCGAACGCAACGAAATTGCTAACCGTAATGACGCGCCGCGGGCGAGCGCGGGGAGGTAAAGGGGAACGGGAAGGGGCTCCGCATTCCAGCGAGGTCCACAGATATTGTAACCGAGTTGTAACTGATGCTAGGATAACAAAAATAACGAAAAATAAAATAACTTTCTACTCTTATTTCCCATCTAAATTTCCAACTAGCTTTCCGCCCGCGGTTTCACCCACTGTGTCTTAAACCTAATAAATTATACTCTTCTTAAATCACCCTCTTCATTAAAAAAAAACCGCATCAAAATACATTGCGTGGTTTTAAAGATTTAAGCATACATAGTGAAAAGCGACTTTTTTATACTATGTAGTGATGTCTGTTTCTATCAATTTCTACTCAATGTTACTTGTATGTACTCAATCAGTTCAGCGGTTGAGGTGTCGAATACAGACCAATAGACACACAAACATTATCGCTATTACATATAAGTAGAGATACGTATATTGACACAAAATTAAACATGCTCTACTGACCTCTACTGCATGTTCCGTCATCCGCAATATAATAACTGTGATAATAACTCTAGCCGAGCCAATTTAAAAGGCAACATTTGACGTCTATCAATTTTATCTTCGTAGAGATACCTGCTTAAAAAATCGATTAAAGTGAATTAATCGATACGAACTTGAAACATTTGTCAATCAAACTTGTAACACATGTCAATTTTAAAATTCATCAGGCAAATCTCTGTCCCAGTAATTAGAGCAGGCTCCAAGGAGATGTTCGTTTGCAAAAATAGCGGACCTAAATCTGACTTCTGATATATATTGTATAGATCCCAGACATCCTATAGACAGATGTTGCCAACCAGTTTTGTGGTCCCCTTGCCCGCACCCCGGTAATTAAATATGGCATACAAAGAAAAAAATAAAAATTTCCAAAACATGCCGTGTGGAGTATCAAATGAAAGAGCTTATTGAGTAGATCACGAATATATAGCATACTATAACATTTCTTACACTTTCTCTAAGATTTTTTAGATGATTTACGAAAATGCTCCATTTTTGAGTTACCTAACTTTAAACCACTATAGATTGAAAACTCATGAATATATTTTTTAAATTATTATTTTAAATAATTAACAATAGTCCATTGTTTACGATTCAATAGTTCGTAATAAGTGAGCTATTATGTATGAGGATTTGATGACCCCACAAAATGTTTTAAATTGCAAGGCGCAACTTTCACTGAAGTTACCGATTTGAAATCTAATCACACAGAGGCTGATTCAAGAATGTTCTGCCACAGTGCAGGGATAATTATTCTAAGCCCTGACACCGATATTTTTGTATTAGGCCTTTATTTCTGGCATAAACTTGAAAATATACTCGCCATCTTTGAATGCTCCCCCCACTCCCCCATACAACATAACCCTCCTTTTGCTTTGCCGTAGTCGGGTAATAAAAACCACTTTTGAAAAACAGTTTATAACTACATAATATTTTAGGAGCCTGGATCATAAAATGTATGTAGCAAATTATGGTGTAAAATAAACGATTTATTAAAAAAATAAATAAGGTAAAATCGTGAAAATATTGTATTATTGCCGATCCTTGATAATCAATTTTACAAAGTTTGTATTATTCGGTCCATTTAAAGTGGGTCAAAATCGAGTCAGGAGTCGACTACATACAAACATACAGGTGGAGCTAATTACATCGTGTAAAAACGAATGAGAACACACGGATTACAGGCAAAATTAATAGTGAAGTTCACCTTGTCACATTAAAAGTCTTACTGGATCAAGAAAGTCTCAAAGATGGACCCACAACTGAAATATTGAACCGCAAGTAAACAAAGTGACAAGTCAAACAGTTCTTTGCAAAGTGTTTCATTGTTTATTGCCTTTTTGTCGAAATAATTCAGTCGTACAAAAGTTGTTTACTGTTTGGATCTTTTCGGGATTGGTGTTAAGGAAATTTCAATATTTGATAGGAATTTATTATTATGCCAGTATCTATTGACACTTTTTATATTATGACGTATTACTCGTATCTGTTCTGACACAGACTAATAATAATATACTACGTGTTCTGATATTATGAAGCTGAAGAGTTTATTTGTTTCTTTGTTTGCTTGGCTGCGCTAATCTCAGGAACCGGTCCGATTTGAAAAATTATTTCACTGTTAGATAGGTCCATTTATCTAGGAAGGCTAAAAGTATATCATCACAAAAAAAAACAATAGGAGCGAATCAATGTGGGTAAAACCGCGGCACAGCTAGTATTTACTAAATTGTTATTTAGTAAAATGGTGATGCATTGTTATAACACTTGAAAAATTTAAAAATAAATGTAAATGAGTATCTCCCCAGTTAATTAATAAAGTGAAACAGAATACAAAATAAATTTTTTACTCTTTACCATTTTATCGCCTTTAGGTAGGTACCTTATACATTGTTTTCAAAAGGTGACATTCATGCTTCAAGTTCAATTTTCCAATAACTATTCAATTTTTAATATTCCAATTAAGCTCTGCTTAATAGAAAAAAAACGTTATTCAATAAATTTAGTTTGTCATTGATATAAATTAAATTATACTTTGTAAGAAACCATTTATTTAATGAACTATAGATTTTTGATAAAAATAGAGTATTTTTTTCTTCGACATATTTTCACAAGAACTTGATATTACAGAACCAATGTGGAGTTTACATGACGTAATAACAAATTGTGTTTTGAGATTTTTGTACACAATGTACAAAAACGGTCTATGAGAAGGTATTTTTATCTTATTGAATATTTTTTCCTCCCTAATATAAAGCCATGTCAATATTTTGAAAAGATTTTGTGTTTTATGAAAGTCAGAATAGAATTACTTTTATTATTTAATTGGAAGAAGAGAATTACTTCCATGTTATAATACTATACTAGCTTATCGCCCGCGGCTTCGCCCGCTTTGTCTAAAACCTAATAAATTATATATTAAAACCTTTCTCTTGAATCATTCTATATATTGACCGCACCACATCAAAAGCCGATGCGTGATTTTAAAGATTTAAGCATGTTTATTTTCTACTATGTATGTACAGAACTAATTACAATCAAAGTTAGGAAATAAAACTCCAAAATAATTGTATTATTTATTTCAATAACAATAGCAATAGTTAAACATGGCAACATGTTAATTTACAATAATTACTTTCCTATATACATTAAACTTATTTACAAATCGCATACATTTAGGCATAGCAACAATTGACAGTATCAAAACTGTTAATAAACTTACATTCATATTTAATAAATTATCTTACCTACTAAATTAATAATATTACGTTACTTTACAATTATTTCTAGGACCAGATATTTCCATCATTATTTTTAATTATAAATAGTAAATAAATTGGTAACATTTAGTTACATATTTTCTTCTATAGGGTTATTTTCCGCAAGTCATATTCTGTTTTAATAATCAGTTTAATCAGTTAATAACAATATTCTTACGTATTTGTTGATTTTAAGAAAGTGATTTAAATTATTCATAGATAACCCCAATTATTATGTTTAAGTACTTTTATGATATTATAAAAGATGGTTTTAAGCAAATGTATGATTTTCGTGCTTCTTGGCATTCTACTTTTTTTATTTGCATTTATCGTTTTTATTAATATTCACATAGGTAATAATATACTAACGTATTAAACACTAATACTAAACACACACACACGTAACTATAATATTATATGCACAAATCACGGAAAAAATTAATATTTACAAACACTATGAACATTCCTTGCTTTCTTCGCGAATGGTCCATTGATCAACACGTGGCTTATTAACGTTTTGTTATAAAAGACTGACGTTCTGTCCGTTTGTATATTTCGCTGAGGACCGTAGAGATCGGATCGTAGTAAGTCTTACTGAAGACGTTTGCTCGCCACGACGGAACATGAAGGCATGGTGACCACCGGATTCTCTGAAAATAATATTAATATTAACCTATACTAATATTATAAAGTTGAAGAGTTTGTTTGAACGCGCTAATCTCGGGAACTACAGGTCCGATTTGAACAATTCTTTCGGTGTTAGATAGCCCATTTATCGAGGAAGGTTATAGGCTATATATCATCACGCTACGACCAACAGAGGTGGAGCCACGGGGGTGAAACCGCGCGGAGCAGCTAGGGTTTTGATAAAAAACATAATTATTGGTTTTGGGATATACAATTGAGATTAGATTTAATTTAGACTAAGATACGTTGTCAAGTTTAACCTCCCAAAGAAAAAAGAATTACACTATTAAAGGGTTTTTACAAACATATTATAAGAGATACGCCTTAAAGTAGACACATAGAATTTTTTTTTAGAAACATTTTACAAAAATATATTTTCATTCCACTTAAGAAATCAGTGTGCTAAGATTATTCGTATTTAATTTTTGTATCAGACTGTAACGTAAAAGAGAACGAAACATTTTCAGCATTTTATAGAGAATTTTCGTTTCTTATTTAAATAAAAATGACGTGAACAACATTTTAACTTCAAGTTTTTCTAGATTACATGTTTTATTACCATAAATTTATTCGCTCGTAAATTTCAAAACGCGATAAGTATTTTCCTGTCTCAGATACTTCCTTTTACTTATCTCCGTGAAAAATTAGGATACCTACTTCAACAGATATGAGGAATAAAAATCACAAAAAGATTTGGTGATGTAGCGCAAAGAAAACGTTTAACAAATTTAGTATTATTTTCCTCACAAGAGTATTCTTGGAATATATTTTAATAGTAATTGCTATGTTATTTGTCAGTCTGTCTGTCTAAGTTAATTGACAGGGTCGGCCTCCGATTATAACTGGAAATTTCGCGGTAAGGCAAATAATTTATTATCATCACTTACGCCGTTTTGCGTTCCTTTTGGTGGTTCGTTAGCTTAATGACTTCGTTATATTATTAATACCTAATCAATATTATCTTATATATAAAATTCTCGTGTCACAATGTTAGTCTGCATACTCCTCCGAAACGGGTGGACCGATTCTCATGAAATTTTCTGTGCATATCGGGTAAGTCTGAGAATCGGCCAACATCTATTTTTCATATGTACCACGGGCGAAGCCGGGGCGGACCGCTAGTAATAAATAAATATTATAAAGCTGAAGAGTTTGTTTTGAACGCGCTAATCTCCGTAACGACTTCAAAAATAATTTCACTGTTAGTTATTCGATAGTCTTTAACATTTATCCAGGAAGGCCAATAATAGTCTATGTTATCACCAAACATATACATTATGAGCTGTATAAATAAAAATAATGTGAGTAAAACTGGGAGGCACAGTAATAAATAAAAGAGTAGGAAAATTTGAAATGACATCATCAAATTCAAAAGCATGTCACCGTTCTCAATCATCCAATTAAGCATCAGACAATTTAACAATAAAACAAAATCACTATATTATTTAATTGGTTTGGCTATTTCCATAAATGGAACAATTATTACCAGTAAAGGTCTTGAGTCAAAGTAAAGTTATAATTAAACTAAAAAGCTGTTTATAAGACGTTTTGCTAACGATTTGGCTCGAATAATACCTATATTATTACCTAACTTACCTCGCTCTTACGTTGAAGTTTTAAGTTATTCAGTTTCAAATTTAAGTTGGATACCTTTATTTTATGTGAACTTTTATTTTACCGCTGATTCTATAACCTGTGCTATAAGTATGTCAATTTGTATGATTAATAAAATATATATACTTCGCTATATTTTACTACATCATGAGAATTTGGCACATTCAATATTCAAATGCAACATTTTTAATATAACCTCCTCCTTTTTTTGAAGTCAGTTAATAAAATGAGCTAATTTAGAAGTCTTTATCCTTGTCGATAGAACTTCAATAATGATGATATAATGTGACTAAATTTTCATATGAAACTTATGGGATGATTGCAATATTGTCCTCTAAACTATGAAGGATAGCTTCAAAGGTATATTGTTCAAGATTATATAATTGAAACGATTATACGATATTGGATTTAAGTGAAATAATTCGCAATATCATAGCAAATCACACAACATCAATGATCTGATATTCACCTGAAATCATATTCCATTTCATTCAAATAAAATCAAAGTCTTTGTTTATTTTCCATCTTTTCCATTATACGACAAACAACAAAGTCTTTGCCGAGATTATTAACATTACTTTTAATAACTTATGAAAAGCTGTAAATATAAGAGAAAGAACTTGCCAAGTCCCAGAAAATGCGGGATGGAATATTACAATAAGAATACGATATGAGTTTTGTTAATCCCAAGAACGCGTGTGGAAAGCCCCTAAGCCATCCTAAGTAAAGGACTGTAAATGGAACTAACCACAATGTGATCACGTCTGAATGTGCCTTACTAAATAAACCATTTTTTACAAGTGCTCTGACATTACTTGTGTATTAAATGTTGCCGACTTAGATATATTTTAAAAAAGGTAAGTTAATTTCTGAAAGGGACTTTTATGTAACTAGCTATGCCCCGCGGTTTTACCCACAGTGCTCCGCTCCTGTTGATCTTAGCGTGATGATGTATAGCCTATAGCTTTCCTCGATAAAGGGGCTATCTAACACCGAAATAATTTTTCAAATCGGACCAGTAGTCTTGCGCGTTCAAACAAACAAACAAACTCTTCGGCTGTATAATATTAGTATACCTAGACACAAACTTCGATTTATCTTTCTTATTTATAAATCCATATCTAACAAACAATCGTTATCTTTTCAAGCGTTAAATTTAGAATTTGTTTATGTTTAGACACATTTACGTTCAGCGTCATACTAAACCCGCGAAAATGATAGTCGTCATCTACACCGAAATGTTTTATTGTCATGTAAACGACGACGCCTTTGCCTGTATGGCCACCCACTTAAGCTTACATTAAACCTATCAAAATGTTCATGGACCCATATCATTTCTATTTAATGGTGGCCTTTCATCAAAAGTACTTTAATATAAGTGATATGAAAGGAAATAATCGTATTTCAGCTAAGTTGTTCGCCTTTGTAGTTCGCGTGATCTCACGGCACGATAATTTCCTATAAGGTGTGGTTTAAAGGGCTATGTCACGTAGATTGATTTCTAACGAAATTAATTGTTCGGAATAAGAATTTGTACAAATTGTTTCAAGTATTTAGTTACTTCTGAAAAATCATCGGCATCATAATATATTAAATCTCAAAATAAATCAACTGTTCTGATAAATGTTCAACAACAAGGAATATAATTAAAATGTAAACAAATATTATCACATATTAATCAAAATTAAAGATAAAAAGAACGGAGCATTTCCGTTGCTTTGATAATAACTGATGAATGATTGAGTTATCAATATGAAATTATAAAACATTCTGCAGTATGAAAATATTTGATAAATCACTTCGTTTGCAGTACATTGCAATGAGTGTCAAATAAATCTTAATATAGTCAGATTGAAATAATATGGTTATAATATTATGTGCAACTATATCAATTAATGAAAAATAACGTGTAGATATTATATTAAGATATTATAATAGCAGGGCCTATTTTATCAATATAAAAATATGATTGAAATCTACACCTACGCAACCTTTTACCTCAATTGTTCCTCCTAGTGAGACAAATTTTAAACTAAACAAAGGAACAAAAAAAGAAAATATAATACTTGTATGTGAATTCAATAAATTCAATGTAACAGAAGTAATGTAAATACTTACTTATCACTATTACGGGAACGTTTTCTCGGCCACAAGTGAAAAGCTCCATAAATAACGGGGTTGACTAGACTATTCGACATTCCAAAGAAAAATATCCCCGATAACAAATCTTCGCTGAGCTGTAAAAAACTATTAAAATAACTGGCGAGCACTTTAATGTTATAAATGATCCTACAAAAGGGATTAATTTCTAGTACGACCCACGTAACGTATTGGGATGAAAATATTTTGGCAATATTATCCTTTAACACGTTCGCTGCGGCACAGATATATCTGTACTTTCCATTACTGCGTTACGGGTCGTTTTAAACCTTGTCCTATACCAGAGATTGTGGCGGCACGAGGCATATTAAACCCCACCGCCCGTAGGAGACCAAAATCCTTTTTTTGGCGCCAAATAAGACAAAGTATGCGGCTTTTGTCGTGATTATTATTAACAATGAGTTCATTAACCTAAATCTACCGTCGCCCGTGGTTAGATTAGTTAGTTTAGATTCTATGGGTAAAATAAAATGTGGGGTCTGATGTACCCCATACCGCACTGAACAATAGCAGTTTTTCATATAATTTAGTGATGGGAAAAGAAATATCGATTTTATTTAATTGTATTTATTTATCAAACTTAAATGGATGTTTTTTATTAAAACAGGCCAAACCAGAATATTGTTTGCAACCAGTGCATTCTGTGAGAATTTCCTTTACTTTTTTGTCGGCCTTACGACTTGTTAAGAAAGTGCGGAGTTTTTCGTAACATCCTACACATCTCCTCTTCTTTGATCCCTTTAATAGATGATGTGCCTTGTTTGTTGGCTTGTTGACTTAGGCAAGAGTTAAATTTTGATGAGCCATACACCGATTGCTGGGTGTTTTGGATTTGCCGCTAGTTGATTCAATGAACAAACACACTAATAGTAATCATGATTATAAACCTATTTGTAGAAAGTTACTCAACATGTCACATTCACATTTCTATTAACGATATTTATTATAACGAGTAGTTAGGATGTTTGAAAATTACCTGTATCCACATTCAGGTCCTTCTTTGTAAAAGCTTCAATAAGTTGTTCCACAAATAGTCTCGAATGCGTTGCACAACACTAACCGCGTGAAGCTAGCTTAAGGTGCGGTACGAGGTGCGTGGTGGTACGAGGTGTTCGCAACCTCGTTCCACACTGTGTTAGAATTTTTATTTGTTCAGTGCGGCACGAGGTCTAAGAAACCCGGTATTAAGGTCGGTATACCATTGAACTAGGAATCAATAGCACATCTCAGATATATAGATATCACTTTCCTACACTGAACCAGATGGAAGTTATGCCTCCCGCACGACAGAGAAGTTTAAGTTTTTTCCTACCGCTATAACGACGAGACACGGACAGGGTGTTTCAAGCCCTGTTTCGCAGCGAACGTGTTAATGCGATTAAAATCTGACCTTGTTTATGTTAAAATAGACAAAGGTACGTATAATAAGGTATGAAAAGTAGTATCGATTATATAGAAGTGATATCTAAATTGTGTTTACAATTTTAATGCTGTCATATAAAGATAACATTATTTTATTAAAATTTTATATTATCTATGGACGCAATTTATTAAAACAGCTTAAACCGTTATATTACTAAAGTGTTAAAATAGCTTATACTGTAATTTATTAAAGTGTCCATTACATTGCAAAGATAAAAAGAACAAACAGTTAAAATGAAACGTATAATTATAACAACAAAAGCAACGACCTATAAGTCAAGAACGATTTGCAATAAGAATAACAAGACAGTCACAATGCAATGGTATAAATTATAGTTTTCATATTGCACGGAAAAACTAGTGTAATTAATATAGAATGATCTCTAGATCATTCTATAGGTACTCTAGTACCTTTCAATTTAACCTTTCAAATTTTTACATCTATTATATCGTTTTCAGTAAAGAAAACATTAAAAATGTATACGTTTCTAGCTTTGTAACGTAAGAGAGAAAAATGAAAACGAAGTTTATTATATTTCTCTTGCGAAATTTATTGTTCTTTCCCCTGGTGATAAAGTGACACAGAAATGGCTTTGACTACAAAAGGTTAAACTGTATTCATTGAATTCTGTTCCAATTCGAAATTATTGACTTCGTAATTATGAAAAATATTTCTCTATGAAATTAGGGGCAGATTGGTTGACTTTGGTTTATTAGCTTGCAGATTACAATAGTAAAATTTGTTAAATTCCCGATGGACAAATACAACAATTTTGGATTAAGTATGTTACGGATTGTGACACTGTATAGGAATGTGATTTCATATAACTTAATATTGTGTGGTGTAATTCATTTGTAATACTAGTCTCTCTACTCAACAAATAACAAAAATAAAATGTAGCTTATAATATTTAAATTTAGAAGTAATTAAGTATCCTTCCCTGTTACTACTGTTAAAACAACACTACCTATAAAAAAAAATCTTTCCCTCCTATTGAAAAATAGATAAACAAGTAATACTAGGTCTAAATAAAAATATTACTTACACCTTTATCAGGATTTAAAAATGTGAATATAATCATCATAACGTAGTAAGGCGTCCACCATATTATAAAAGCGGCGACGATAACTATTGACATCCTCAGAGATTTCATCTTGGCTCTATCGATAAGTCTTCTCCTGTTCATATCTGGCGTTAGATATTTTTCCCGACGAGTCTCCGGTTGAAATACTTTCTCGCTTTCTAAAAATATAACATTTTATTCCCAACTTATAGTTTAGTTTCAAAATAGTAGTTTGTAATATTATGTGAACATTTTAAATGGAATGGAAGAAATATGAGTGAGATTTTTATAGTACAAGATAAAGGGCTCAGAAATAAATTTTAAACTTTGTTCTCTAACAAATGTATCCTCAGAGCTATATTAGTATTAGTTTCAGAACATCTTAAACAAAATTTAAGCCTTAAGAACTAATTTAAAAAGCAATCTTTCCAATCCCACTCACTTCTGCGAAATCTATTTTGATAACACCACGAATAGATATAGACCAAAATATCATTTATAAGTCCATGTACATCATTCAACTTCTAAATCCATACTAATATTATAAATGCGAAAGTAACTCTGTCTGTCTGTCTGTTACTCAATCACGCCTGACTTAACTACTGAACCAATTTGCATGAAATTTGGTATAGAGATATTTTGATACCCGAGAAAGGATAAGTTTTATCCCGGAAATCCTACGGGAACGGGTTTTTCTTTGAAAACGCGGGCGAAGCCGCGGGCGGAAAGCTAGTAAGTAATAATTTATTAGTAGTATTATAAGGTAGGTATCTAAACAACTTACTGGCAATAGTTCTAACAGTAGACACATACGTCGACATAAGTATGAGCAAGGGAAGTAGAAACATGAACACCAAAGACAATGTGGTATATGCTTGCTCCTGCCACCTCTCTGTATAGAAGCCGTGTGTCACACATTGGTAGAACTCTTCTACAAATGGGCCTTTGGCTACACGGAATACTATTGTCTGAAAAGGAAAATATGTTTAGAATAATAGATAGTTTTTAAGTTTAGAGTAAGGGATTTAATATAAATTAAGTCATTGAAAGCTGTATTTAAAATTATTTTCTAAAATAAAAATCAAATAAATACGAAAGTAAATTACTAATTATGTTGATGGTGCAAGGATATTATTCTTTACTTGTTTTGTTTTATAGCTAGAAAAATAACGTTGCTTATTACAATTTTTTTAAACTATTATATAAAATATGCGTTAGTTACGCATATTTTATAGTCAATGATACTTAAAGCTAGTTATCATTTAGCATTAAAAATAATATTTTGATAACAAACAGAACAAAATAAAATAAATGACTCCGAATAAAATTATAATTATTTTACTGCTAATTAAAGTGTCACGTGGTGGGCTATCCAAATGAATGATGGATTTTAATAATGAATTGATATTGATATTATTTCATGAATTTATGTTATGTTTTTCTTTGTTCTTCTTTCAATTTAGTAACTAAATCATAATATTAATCTTTTTTTAATGTGCATTATGCCATGTATAAAACATTAATAAAATAGTATGTATTAGGTACCTATAGTAAAACCTTTAGTTTAGCTTGTATAATTATGTTGAATAAATATTTTAATAAGTGTTTATTCATAAAATAAATATTACAAACAAGTACGTAAAATATCTATATAATATATATAAAAGAAAGTCGTGTTAGTTACTCCACTTATAACTCAAGAACGGCTGAACCGATTTACCTGAAAATTGGCTGGGAGGAAGTTTAGAGCCAGGAGAAGGACATAGGATACTAAATATGTACCACGGGCGAAGCCGGGGCGGACCACTAGTAAATAATAAAGATTACAATATAAAGTATCCAGTAACTATTTTCTCATATTTGTTTGAACTGTGGCCTTATTTATTGCTTTTCTAACCTAAGATTGTTCATTTACGTGTCCCATATATATCCCCGGTTTACAAAACCATTGTTGTACAATGTACATTGTATAATTAAACCAAAGTTTCATATTAAATTTATGTAATGCTGTACAATGTACATACTTACTAGATTTTGTTTAATTTACTTTTTGTGACTTGAACAAGTTTGCATAAAATTTTAATTTTAATTTTATTTGTACTCAGATTATTTCAGAATATTAAGTCATATTTTATCAATATCTAGTATACCAACACGGAATTTGATCTAGCTTTTACATTATTTGGTCCAATAATAAGGCTTAAAGAAACCATTGAAGCGGTAAATCGTTTTGTCATCTAAACTCGTTTAACATTGAAGATATTCCTCTATTCAATTCTGACTTTCAGAAAAGAAAGATTAATGTTCCTGTATATAAACGACAAAACTCACCGCAGATTTTATTGAAAACTATTCTAGCATATTATATTTTTATACTAGCTTTCCGCCCGCGGCTTCGCCCGCGTTTTCACTGAAAACCCCGCATAGTTCCCTTTCCCGTGGGATTTCCGGGATAAAACCTATCCTATCTCTCAAGTTGGATCGAACTGCACATGATGTGCGAATTTTATTATAATCGGTTAAGTGGTTTAGGAGTCCATTGAGGACAAACATTGTGACACGAGATTTATATATATTAAGATTTATAGCATTGATGTATTGACAATTCTGTAGCGTATTTAATTTTTTATTACGGTTGCTAGGCTCAAAGGTAGTGGGAGTCAATAGGAATGATAAATTCTAATACAAAGTTTCCTTTCGAAGTGGCTAAAAATATCTTTCAAAGATGTCTTTCAAAACGTATGAGACTCTACTATAATATTATAATGATGAAGAGTTTGTTTCTTTGGTTAAATGTGCTAATCACAGGAACTAGGGGTCCGATTATAATAAATATTAAGGTGATATTATAAAACATTTATCGAGGAAATAGCTAAGTTCAATGGGAGCGAACTATGGGGTGTAGTGGCTAATAATTTAGAATAAAGAGAGCTATTTAATTAGAATTATAGCTTTTATTCTTGTACACGACCCTTCTTGTTAAATTCGGTAAGTTAAATAAATAATCTCTTCACACAGAAATTAAAAGCTATCGTTAAAATGATAGTAATGTTGTTTTTTATTTTATGATTTCTAGTTTACAGCTTACTTGCTTTAAGGCAATTTCACCGCTGCCTTGCACACCAAATTCTTAGGCGTCACTCTAGACGCACACATGTCATTTAAAGCCCACATTAAGGCAGTCCGTAAGAAAGCCAGCTATGTTCTTAGCCGGCTCTATTACCTTATAAACAGTCGCAGTAAAATGTCCCTTAGACATAAGGTGACACTTTACAAAACGGTGGTCCGTCCAATCCTCACTTATAGTAGTGTAGTTTTCGCGCATTGCGCTCCCAGCTCCATACACAAGCTCCAGACGATTCAGTCGCGGTTCATGAGAACGGCGACTGGAGCGCCCTGGTTCGTGCGTAACGTGGACCTACATAGGGACCTAGAACTCCCCACCATAGCCCAATAGATGAAGCAAGCGTCTAAGCGCTACTTCGACAAGGCTAAAAACCACCCCAACCCATTGGTGACAAAGGCCATCGCATACGTCGCGAATCCCGATCCCACTCGTCGTCGCAGGCGGCCGAGACACGTCTTGGACGACTCCGACGACGACATTACCAAAGCCAACGCACGGCTAGACTCGGCGATTGAAGCCCAACGTCGAACCAACCGCGACACCGCACACACCACAGCAGAAAGCGTACACCGTCTTCGCCGGCGAAGACGAGGTCCCTTGTTCCGCGTTCCCGCGCCCACCCGGGTGAGCGCCCGTCCGATTAGGGCCCTTCAGGCCTCCTCCACTCAAGCGACAGCTCAAGCCGAGGTTCGTGGTCCCCGTCAAGGGGGGACGCCCTTGTGCATGTCGCTACCAGGGTGAACCTTCAGTTCACCCCCGCGTCCGCGTTAAAATGTAGAAGCCCTTCTGGCTAACATTGAGAGACACCACACAAAAAAAAAAAAAAACCGCTGCCTTAGTTTATTGTTGTCCATTTATTTGGGACTTAGTTGAAGTTTAAAGTGTTGCGTGTAGATTTCATTATTAATTTTTATATTTAATTAAATTATTTAATGGTACAAGTAAAGATAAGCTTAAAGCTGATTTTACAAATTAATGTCATGATAATAAAATAACACGTATCGGGCATTATTTCAATCTTTTCAGATTAAAATGCCTCTACTTTAGTAAAAATAACATAGTGTTGTTTTGTGGTAGTGAGTACTTAAATAAATTTGACTTACTATCCAAAAAAAATACACATTGATTGCTAATTTCAGCTTATTGCTGATAATCATTCTGTAAAAAATAGTATTTTCAAAATGTGAAGATGCGAACAGACTTCGAAATATTGTATTCTGTGAACAATTCAGTGACCCTGAAAGCAAGGGTGATTATTTTAATATTACCAGCCTTACGGAAAATTAACAACTTCCAAAAGTATCTCAAGGTCACAATTTGTACCCTTATTCACCTACAAAGAAATTTAATTTATTCATACTTTACAAGTCAGTTAAAGGTTCTCTTTATAAGTCAAGTCTAAACAAAATAGTACCGGGAATGGTAAAACTTCTTAGGGTTAAATTAATTATCCTAAACTTTATTCAGATATTTTCAATGGAAAACAATAAAACAGGCTTTGGCGTAATAATTGCCTCGTCGGCATTTTATGCAAACCACTTCCGGGAAAATTAATTTGAAATAAAGCACACTATAAATAAATTGGTATGTTATCACTTATCTACATTTGTCTACATTGACTTAAAAATTTTACCCATATGATTTGTAACCTTCATTAGTATAATTAAATAGTCCACCCCGTCTTCGCCCCTAGTACAAAAGAATTGGTCGAATGGTTCCTGATATTCGCGCATTCAAACAAACAAACAAAGTAACTCTTCAGCTTTATATTACGAAGTAAAGACGTGCAAAATAATGTGTATATAATATATATACACATTTTAAACACATAAACTGGTATTAAAAATACGGCATGTACAATTCGTCATTCGTCGAAAAAATTACAAAAAATGTTTCACCACAGAATTTTAAATTTGTTACGGTTATGTTTTGTTTCGTTTTAAAGTAAAAACTTTTGTAATAAATTGCTGGTAATTAACATTCCGCCAAACCAACACAATAGAACATAAGCAACACAAACACTGATATAAATTGGATTTCTGTTCACGACTCTACAAAGATCTTATTTCGCTAAAGATTAAAGCCAAACAGTAGGATTAGGGAATAATAGATTTAAGTATTCCTGAATAAAAATAGCCTTACTTTGTGATGGAAAAAGAGGTCTACGTTACAGGTATTTTACATTGATGATTGACAAACATGAAGATTGATGACTAGCAGCCTGACATCACATTATGTTGAACTAGATCCTTTTATTTAGTACTGCGTGACACCTTCCTGTTCCTACCTTTATATATCCATTTTCAGTTTGGCCTAATTTATTTTGTATGTTATAGTGTTTTTTTTTCTATAATATAATATCTGCTTATTTACTTTGTGTAAAATTATAGTTTCTGTACGCGAAATCGTATTCGAAAAACCTTATTTATGTGTTTGTTTGGAGAAATACAGAAATGTTATAAGTGATGATTTTTGATGTATATAATTTAAATATATAAATTATAATAACGTTATGTTTTTTTGCACTGTCGGAATATTTTTCTCTTCATATAAAAGCTAATCTTGTATGAATAAATTGTTACTTGTTAATCATACGAACTTTGAAGTCTACCGTAGACTTTCTTATAAGATAATACAAATGTATGTTTGTATAATGAAATTCTCGCTCAGAATAATACATTACTTTTCCTAAAAATAAAACAAGCTCACCTGTGGTAAACTTAATAGGAAGCTTAAGATCCATGCAACAATAACAAGTCGGGTACTTCTAGTAGCAGTTGCCATACTCTTCATAGGATATTTGACAGCTAGCCATCTATCTACACCGATGAGAACCAGTATAAATGTACTCAAGTACAGTGCGAACATTTGTAAGAACTTAAACAGTTTACATCCCACATTCCCCGCATACCACTGCACTGAAAACGACCACCCCGCTTCCCCTGCTATACAGAACACAGTGACAAGCAAGTCAGCCACACTAAGCTGAAAGATAAGGCTATATATAGCAGTCCATGACGGCCTAGCCCGCCTCCGACAGCGCTTTCCTCTTTGTACGCTTATCATCGTAGCGAAGTTTCCCAAGAAAGATAACAGAGCCATTACAGAAAGGACGCTCGCTCTCATTATGGTGCTCGGCGTTAATATAGGGGCGTGTTCTAAACACATAATCTCCGTGCCATTATATACGAAGACCTTATTCATAAACTCCTCGTTCGATGTATTGTTTATCAAGTTGAACTCCAAACACTTCTCCACGGACCATGCGTCTGTGATCATCAATATGTTACTGAATTTTCTTTGAAGGGTGAGCTCCCGTGGATCGAGAAGTTCGTCATATAATGTGGTATTGTTGCCGACGCTCCCCATGTTTCGTCATACGTAATCAGTGTCTCGAACGGCAATCTGAAACAAACGTTATTATTTAAATTCAGCGTGTGTGAATCAATTTTGAAGTTGTACGGTTCGCATAACAATCATACTTGGAAATGTCTCAGGCTTATTATATTATAGCCACCTTTAAAAGATATTACAGAATATTAAATTATTTGATGAATGAAATTTGCTCTAAGTTGAATACGTCAAGCATTTCGAGAATTATCATACTTGTATGCGAACAGTTAATTGAAATATGTTTATCAAGACGAGCTTTGCAATTTAACGAGTGTTATTTTATTTTATTGCGATTGTCAAATCTCATTTATGTAATACATTATTGAAATAGGTATGTAGAATGTAGATGCATTTAAAAAAAGTACCTAATAACAAAAATACTAATGTAATATAATATCATGGTTACACAAATCTTACGAAATATTCAAAACGTATTTCTACTATAAAAATATAAATTTTTAAATATGTTTAACGAGAGTAAAGCATTTGAACACATTTTTCTTAATTAAAAACTTCTAAATGTATTTCTGATTTTTAAATATTCGTACGGTTGTAATTAAACATTCTCTAGTTTTAATGTAAATATATTTCAACCATAATTATCATTTTGCAAAGCGCTTCATATGAAATGTAATTTGGTTGAAGGGAGCATGGTATTTCAAACGTTTTAGCCGCTCAGACTTTCTGGAAAAACGTTTGGACAAATTCATGACAAACATTTTTCATTTAACAATAATCAAGGTTTTGATACTCTGAATTTTTACCCCAAGCTTATTACGGTTAACTCGTTTTCATTCAAATGGAGGATGAAATGGATTTACTCACGAGAATAGAATAATATGTTGATGTAACGTAAATATAAGTTTTAGATTTCTTCTTTTCGCAATTCTGAACTCGATTATTTGAAGATATTATGTGTTCAAATTCCTTTTCCCTAATATATCTTAAGCTTGAATAATAATAATATTATGTACACAAGGAATCGATGTCTTTGCGTAGATAGTATTATAAATTATATCTATTATATAGAAATATCATAATATGATGTTTTAGATTTAAATTATCTAGGAAAATTGTCTTTTATGTATGTCTGTATATTATATATAATGGATGATTTATTGCATTGACTTCAATTGAATGTTCATTGGTGTTTCACTTTAAATGTATTGAACTCATAAGTATTTCTTACACGTGTTGCAGTGCAATGGAGTTCGCATCTTTTATCTGTATTGATACAAACGAGGTCAAAGAACAGCATGCAGCATTAACCTTCGCACATTTGATACTATGAGTATCCATGGTTTATCATTAATTCATGGTGTATCAAATACATTAGCCTTAATATAACATACTGTTCGGTGGATTGCTTTGATGTGTTTATCAGTAAGTTTTGATACTGTTGTACAACTAATGAATGAAGCCGAATTACTCATATTTGTTCATAAATAATAGGTAATATATTCTCTGAGTCTTGGTCATGATCCTACTTCAAAAGTTTCTTTGTAATTTTAATTCTGCTCAGCTATAGTAATAACAAAACAAAGTAAACATCATAACTGTGTCAAGCTTTTTGATAGAGACGCCGACATATTATTAATATTCTCCGGGTGTCTTCTGAAACAAATGATATTGGCTTTATGGATATAAATTATACGGACTGGAAATACAATACATACTCAATGTACAGATTGAAACCCAATTATTCTTGATGAATGCGGAAAAATTTGTCAATTCCGTTTTTCTACGAATTCGCCATTGTTGGCGGGGGACTTTTTGATTGTGAACGTAAATATAATATTGTAAATTGTAATTATCCATTTTAACCAACACTTACTGGTATGTCATTTCGAGGAAGCTTAATAATATTTCTATTTAATATTATTTTTGTGATGTTGTTGCTTTGAAATAATGTAAGAAACGTAATATCGAAGATAATGAGAGACAATTAATGAAGATTTGGATCGTCAGCAATTAAATTGAGGGTCGGTTTTTATAAAGATTCAGTATATTTTAAATTGAGGTTTCCCATTTCCTCTGGAGTATGCTTGACAATATTTTGAGATCGAGCTTGTAAAATTACAAGCTTTCCGTCCACGTTATTTAAAGCTCAACAAATTTTATATAAAACTCTATCTATCAAAAAATACCGCATCAAAATGCATTGCGTAGTTTTAATGATCTAAGCATACTTTAGGACAGACATTCATCGGGAATAAGAGTATGCTATGTACTTATGTATGTAGTGGTAAATAAATTCTAGATCAATTATTGTTTTATATTTGCTGAATCGTGATACTACTGAGAATAGATAGAATCTAAAATAGCATTATACAACAGCTGTAGAGCACTAAGACAAAACGATTAAAATGCATTATATAGATTCTAATGAGTAGCTAAATACATTATCTAGTATTCAGTTCTGTTTAACGCGGGAATAGATCGTGTTGTATAAACATGTCTGGAATAATTACAAGCTGTAGCATGCGTCGTGGCGGTAGTTTGCACTCCATGTGCGAATTACTTTCCCTTTGATTTCTCTCTAAAACCAGCGTGGTCGTTGGGCCTTTTTCAAATTACTTTTGTTGGAAATATCTGATCAGATTAAATATAGTAATGTACTTTATGATTTGAAGGTCAAATTTTCGCGAAATATTTTCTCGTTTTTTTGCTTTTGGACTAATAGCAAGTAATGGCAGTAATAGCAACTATAATAATATTATAGTACTTTGGCACTGTTATATTATAACAGTGCCAAAGTAAAAGAGCACTCTAGGTGATAAAGATTTGCGAAAATAGACACTGTCTTTCGTAGATCACTACATGTAAAGAAAAATAATTATAAAATATGTTTGATAATTATTATTGAATGTAGGTAGAAGGTTTCCTATTCAACATTTCATGGAAATAGCTGCTGTAATAATTCTAAATAATAGAAGATATTTCAATAGCTTTAGCTGAAAGGGATGTATTATTAGATAATTTAAGGCAGTATTTAATTGAATAGTGATTAATTAATACCCGTATTGATGATATTCATCTGCTACATTTCTGAACCTTTGTTCCTACAATTTTCATGTTTAAAGCTATATTATACGTACGAAATGAAATACTTAATGCTGAAAATGTAATTGAAATACAGCATACAAACTAAAAGCGTAGATAATATTAAAAGCAGGTACGTAAAGCTGGCGATGAAAAATTAGCGAAATTGAAAAAAAACAACACCAGAATTTGTTGCTTATTTGTTGCTAATTAGTTGCTATAATGACGATTTTGTTGCTCAACCCGTTCGCTGAAAATCAGCAACAGTTCTAGCTTAACGTTAAGGTAGCGTGCAAAAATCGGAAAAAGGGATGGATCGTTCCAAAAATGCAGATGAATTTGTTGCTAATTTGTTGCTGCATAAAAACAGTGAAAATTTTAAATTTTTTTCATTGGCGCCAAAAATAACACTGGCCATGTCAACTTAATTGTCGATTTTCGGTAGTGAAACATAAAAAAAAATTTGTTGCTCCTCACATCGTTCACTGGCAAAGTGTACAGAGCCAGCAACAAAATAGAAACCGGAAGTAGAGTTAATTTTGAAACCGGTTTGCTAGAAAATCGTCCACGCCAGCTTAACTGTCGATTTTCGGTAGTGAAACATAAAAAAAAATTGTTGCTCCTCACATCGTTCACCGGCACAGTGTACAGAGCCAGCAACAAAATAGAAACCGGAAGTAGAGTTAATTTTGAAACCGGTTTGCTAGAAAATCGTCCACGCCAGCTTAACTGTCGATTTTCGGTAGTGAAACATAAAAAAAAAATTTGTTGCTCCTCACATCGTTTACTGGCCCAGTGTACAGAGCCAGCAACAAAATAGAAACCGGAGGTAGAGTTAATTTTGAAACCGGTTTGCTAGAAAATCGTCCACGCCAGCTTAACTGTCGATTTTCGGTAGTGAAACATAAAAAAAAATTTGTTGCTCCTCACATCGTTCACTGGCACAGTGTACAGAGCCAGCAACAAAATAGAAACCGGAGGTAGAGTTAATTTTGAAACCGGTTTGCTAGAAAATCGTCCAAGCCAGCTTAACTGTCGATTTTCGGTAGTGAAACATAAAAAAATAATTTGTTGCTCCTCACATCGTTCACCGGCACAGTGTACAGAGCCAGCAACAAAATAGAAACCGGAAGTAGAGTTAATTTTGAAACCGGTTTGCTAGAAAATCGTCCACGCCAGCTTAACTGTCGATTTTCGGTAGTGAAACATAAAAAAAAAATTTGTTGCTCCTCATATCGTTCACCGGCACAGTGTACAGAGCCAGCAACAAAATAGAAACCGGAAGTAGAGTTAATTTTGAAACCGGTTTGCTAGAAAATCGTCCACGCCAGCTTAACTGTCGATTTTCGGTAGTGAAACATAAAAAAAAAATTTGTTGCTCCTCACATCGTTTACTGGCCCAGTGTACAGAGCCAGCAACAAAATAGAAACCGGAGGTAGAGTTAATTTTGAAACCGGTTTGCTAGAAAATCGTCCACGCCAGCTTAACTGTCGATTTTCGGTAGTGAAACATAAAAAAAAATTTGTTGCTCCTCACATCGTTCACTGGCACAGTGTACAGAGCCAGCAACAAAATAGAAACCGGAGGTAGAGTTAATTTTGAAACCGGTTTGCTAGAAAATCGTCCAAGCCAGCTTAACTGTCGATTTTCGGTAGTGAAACATAAAAAAAAAATTTGTTGCTCCTCACATCGTTCACCGGCACAGTGTACAGAGCCAGCAACAAAATAGAAACCGGAAGTAGAGTTAATTTTGAAACCGGTTTGCTAGAAAATCGTCCACGCCAGCTTAACTGTCGATTTTCGGTAGTGAAACATAAAAAAAAAATTTGTTGCTCCTCATATCGTTCACCGGCACAGTGTACAGAGCCAGCAACAAAATAGAAACCGGAAGTAGAGTTAATTTTGAAACCGGTTTGCTAAAAAATCGTCCACGCCAGCTTAACTGTTGATTTTCGGTAGTGAAACTTAAAAAAAAAATTGTTGCTCCTCACATCGTTCACTGGCACAGTGTACAGAGCCAGCAACAAAATAGAAACCGGAAGTAGAGTTAATTTTGAAACCGGTTTGCTAGAAAATCGTCCACGCCAGCTTAACTGTCGATTTTCGGTAGTGAAACATAAAAAAAAAATTTGTTGCTCCTCACATCGTTCACTGGCACAGTGTACAGAGCCAGCAACAAAATAGAAACCGGAAGTAGAGTTAATTTTGAAACCGGTTTGCTAGAAAATCGTCCACGCCAGCTTAACTGTCGATTTTCGGTAGTGAAACTTAAAAAAAAATTTGTTGCTCCTCACATCGTTCACTGGCACAGTGTACAGAGCCAGCAACAAAATAGAAACCGGAAGTAGAGTTAATTTTGAAACCGGTTTGCTAGAAAATCGTCCACGCCAGCTTAACTGTCGATTTTCGGTAGTGAAACATAAAAAAAAATTTTGTTGCTCCTCACATCGTTCACTGGCACAGTGTACAGAGCCAGCAACAAAATAGAAACCGGAAGTAGAGTAAATTTTGAAACCGGTTTGCTAGAAAATCGTCCACGCCAGCTTAACTGTCGATTTTCGGTAGTGAAACATAAAAAAAAATTTGTTGCTCCTCACATCGTTCACCGGCACAGTGTACAGAGCCAGCAACAAAATAGAAACCGGAAGTAGAGTTAATTTTGAAACCGGTTTGCTAGAAAGTCGTCCACGCCAGCTTAACTGTCGATTTTCGTTAGTGAAACACAAAAAAAAAATTTGTTGCTCCTCACATCGTTCACTGGAACAGTGTACAGAGCCAGCAACAAAATAGAATCGATCGTTAAGCTGGCGTGGACGATTTTCTCGCAAACCGGTTTCAAAATTAACTCAACCTCCGGTTTCTATTTTGTTGCTGGCTCTGTACACTGTGCCAGTGAACGATGTGAGGAGCAACAAATTTTTTTTTTATGTTTCACTACCGAAAATCGACAGTTAAGCTGGCGTGGACGATTTTCTAGCAAACCGGTTTCAAAATTAACTCTACATCCGGTTTCTATTTTGTTGCTGGCTCTGTACACTGTGCCAGTGAACGATGTGAGGAGCAACAAATTTTTTTTTATGTTTCACTACCGAAAATCGACAGTTAAGCTGGCGTGGACGATTTTCTAGCAAACCGGTTTCAAAATTAACTCTACCTCCGGTTTCTATTTTGTTGCTGGCTCTGTACACTGTGCCAGTGAACGATGTGAGGAGCAACAAATTTTTTTTTATGTTTCACTACCGAAAATCGACAGTTAAGCTGGCGTGGACGATTTTTTACCAAACCGGTTTCAAAATTAACTCTACTTCCGGTTTCTATTTTGTTGCTGGCTCTGTACACTGTGCCGGTGAACGGTGTGAGGAGCAACAAATTTTTTTTTATGTTTCACTACCGAAAATCGACAGTTAAGCTGGCGTGGACGATTTTCTAGCAAACCGGTTTCAAAATTAACTCTACTTCCGGTTTCTATTTTGTTGCTGGCTCTGTACACTGTGCCGGTGAACGATGTGAGGAGCAACAAATTATTTTTTTATGTTTCACTACCGAAAATCGACAGTTAAGCTGGCTTGGACGATTTTTTAGCAAACCGGTTTCAAAATTAACTCTACTTCCGGTTTCTATTTTGTTGCTGGCTCTGTACACTGTGCCGGTGAACGATGTGAGGAGCAACAAATTTTTTTTTTATGTTTCACTACCGAAAATCGACAGTTAAGCTGGCGTGGACGATTTTCTAGCAAACCGGTTTCAAAATTAACTCTACTTCCGGTTTCTATTTTGTTGCTGGCTCTGTACACTGTGCCGGTGAACGATGTGAGGAGCAACAAATTTTTTTTTTATGTTTCACTACCGAAAATCGACAGTTAAGCTGGCGTGGACGATTTTCTAGCAAACCGGTTTCAAAATTAACTCTACTTCCGGTTTCTATTTTGTTGCTGGCTCTGTACACTGTGCCGGTGAACGATGTGAGGAGCAACAAATTTTTTTTTTATGTTTCACTACCGAAAATCGACAGTTAAGCTGGCGTGGACGATTTTCTAGCAAACCGGTTTCAAAATTAACTCTACTTCCGGTTTCTATTTTGTTGCTGGCTCTGTACACTGTGCCGGTGAACGATGTGAGGAGCAACAAATTTTTTTTTTATGTTTCACTACCGAAAATCGACAGTTAAGCTGGCGTGGACGATTTTCTAGCAAACCGGTTTCAAAATTAACTCTACCTCCGGTTTCTATTTTGTTGCTGGCTCTGTACACTGTGCCGGTGAACGATGTGAGGAGCAACAAATTTTTTTTTATGTTTCACTACCGAAAATCGACAATTAAGTTGACATGGCCAGTGTTATTTTTGGCGCCAATGAAAAAAATTTAAAATTTTCACTGTTTTTATGCAGCAACAAATTAGCAACAAATTCATCTGCATTTTTGGAACGATCCATCCCTTTTTCCGATTTCTGCACGCTACCTTAACGTTAAGCTAGAACTGTTGCTGATTTTCAGCGAACGGGTTGAGCAACAAAATCGTCATTATAGCAACTAATTAGCAACAAATAAGCAACAAATTCTGGTGTTGTTTTTTTTTAATTTCGCTAATTTTTCATCGCCAGCTTTACGTACCTATTAAAAGCGCTTATCTCTTAAAACACTAAAATATGGGATAAATTTGGTAGAGAATTAAATATAAAATATCGTATAGGATATGTTTTATAGAGAATTGGATACATTTTGAGCGTTAAATTTTTGATGTTCAATTAGACAAACATTAGTATATTTATAAAGCCAATTACTGTAAAGTGCTTATTGACGTTTGACAATTGGGTCAATTAATACTGGCTCAATGGTTATATTATGATGTCCTTTTCCATCATCCATGTTATCTGCTGTCAAATAAATAAAATAAAGGCAAAGCATAGATTAATGGTCTTAATTTCCCAGATTAATAATTGAACATGTTACTATAATGATGGACAATATGTTTGAAGTTAATAAAAACTGTACTTACTTTAAAAAATGGCGGTATTTATTTGAGCATGGCTATTTGATTCCATATCTATTAAAACGATTGTAGAAAATCAACGACGTCATTATACGTACGAAATGAAATACTTAATGCTGAATATGTAATTACACAACACATGATGATATGAATAATATCTACCATATTTTCGCATAAAATGTTCTTCAATAAAATATTTTTTAGAAGGAAACTTAAATCCGCCACATTTTTAACATCTTTACTTCCAAGCTAAGTGTATAACTAACGAACTTTGAACTTTGGTATAAGATATTTTAACATCGTCAAAAAGTTTTTAGAAATTGAATAACTATTACTTTGGATCTTATGGCGGATTAAGAATATCGTCTAGACTCTAGACTAATAATTATGAAAATACATAGTAAATAATCACCATTTTGAACTTAAAAAGTATATAATCAAATCACCATTTGATAACTATTTTTAATATTATATCCTAACAGTGAGTATATTTTTCATATAAAAAATGGCGCCTTATAAAAACGAGTTAGTACATAGTCTAGCAATGTTTGTATTGGTTAAGATCTATTGTATGAGTCTGAATAATTATTGTTTTTTTTTTAAACAAATAATATATTTTGAAATAGCAATATAAGTATGTCTAATGGAGTGTTGGTCTCGCTATATTGCGTTCAACCCTTTCCTTTTTACCCTCTTAACCCCTTTATTTTGTTTACAATAATACATTTTCTTTTCCTCATGTTTGCATACAATGGTGGAATGTTATGTTAATGGGAGTACATTTTTCACAGAATTTGTAGGGCTTTCTTTACAATTATTTTATTTATTATCAAAATATAATTTAGCAATCAGTCCATTATATTCACCAACGCTTAAAAATGCTTTGAGATTTTAATACCAATAGTTTTATTTTTTATAAGCAAAATAATAAATAAAAATCAGAAAGTTAGATGCTGTTGTGTGAACAAAGGTAAATCACATAAATCAACAAAAGACAAAAGAAGCACAAAATGAAGTACTATTTTAAATAGAGCACCAAATCTTAATATGTACTATAATATTCAGTACTAGCGGTCCGCCCCGGCTTCGCCCGTGGTACATATTTAAGTTCTCTCCTATAAAAACCATCCTCGTACTTCAAGGAATATAATAAAAAAAGAATTATCGAAATCGGTTCAGCCGTTCTCGAGATATTATGCGCTTACCAACACATTTTGCGATTCATTTTTATATATAAGACTTGCGTTATTATATAAAACGCATTCTTTTAAAATAATCCCAAGTATAAGAAAGCACACGTGTATGCTTCTTCTAAATTCATTATTATACCACGAATGCATGTTTCGTCGGAAGTATTTGATTTCAACACTGACTCCCTGACTCACTGAACTTTATTAAATTTGTCTATATTCTTCCGTTAAGGAAAGCGAAATAGTTTCCATATTCAAAAGGAATCAAATTTGAACAACAACGAACGAGGACAAAATTTAAAATGTATTTCATTATACATTGCACAAATATAATATATTCTATTTATTATACTATAATAAATTAACTAAACCTACCTACTAGGTACTTACTTTCCGGCTGTGGTTTATATTAAAGAAGAACCCCTATGAGCTAAGTTTTATACCAAGTTTCATCCAAATCGGTTCAGTGGTTGAGGCGTCAAGAAGAGACAGACATAGTTACTTTAGGATTAAGAATATTATATTTATTTTAATATAATAAAATACATTATAATACATTATAATAATATAAGAAGAGAAATGAAAAATATAGGCCAAAGGGTGACAGACTGTGTAACATGTTTAATAAGAAAACGACATGTGAGTATGAGTCATGCTCATCTTTATTTCGTTTATTAGCTTTCTAGCTTATTTCTTGGAATTAACCAAGATTAATTTGGCATTAGTTTATTATAAATTGTACATACTATTTTATTTATAGATAAATAATAAATCATATTTGCATTAAGCTAGAAACATAGTAAATTATCAAGAAATTGAAGAATTCTAACCTAGACCCGACATTAAGAAAATTAATGACCAAATATTTTTTGAAATGATCGATTAGTTAGTTTTTAAATTGCAACAAAAACGCAAATGCTCTATCTGTTTAATATTAATATTATGGATAGTAAAATTTATATCCGTGATACATCATAGGTAATAATCCTATCCTTCCTACTTATATAATTATAAATATAAATTATAAATGCGAAAGTTTGTGAGAATTGATGCATGTGTATGTGTGTTTTTATTATTCTTTATATACTGCTGAACCAGTTACAATGAAACTTAGCACACATATAGAGGATAATTTGAATTAGTACATAGGTTTTATCCCGGAAATCCCACGGAAACGGGAACTATGCGGGTTTTTCTTTGAAAACGCGGGCGGAGTCGCGGGCGGAATGCTAGTATAATATATCTTGCAATAATATATTATTATCATAGATTCCTTTCTATTTTCTAAAACGATTAAAGTAATTAAAGGCTATTATTTTTAGTATTATGATACATAATTGTTTGAAATTGCTCATAATCAACTATTAGATGTTATTATATTTATTACAGATAAATGTATATTACCGTGTTCTTTAATTAGTGCCTTTCAAATATATTATTTTGCAATACTGTGCTATTTATTTATTTCTTTATTGGAATTATTGTGCATAAATGATATAGTACAATTCTGAAGAAAAACGTAATTAATAAAGTACTATTCTTGTTATTTTAACTCGCTCTTATAATATTTATAGGTACTCGACATTGTGTTCAAATAACATCGAATTAAAATAATAAAAAAGTCTCATTACATCATCTCGGGAGGAGAGCTTAAAACGGCTGCACAGATTTTCATAAAACAGCTAAGAAAACTTTCGATTAAATCACCTTTATGACAAAGAACATAATCAAAATCGGTTCACCCGTTTGGTAATGCCACAGTAGACACATAGATACACACACAGGCCAATCTTAAACTAAACAATGATTAATATTTTTATGGACATAAAAAAATAATTTTTTAAGAAGATATCGCTCGATAAGCTTTCTTAGCGGGCCTTCAGAAGGATCGTCTTTTTATTATATTGTTCATTTAATTGAACTGAGTATACGGAGCAATATGTTCTCTGGATTACTTTATTGAAATGTAAATTATGTTTGATTTGATTTTAATGTGCTTATTTTCCGTGTGATATTTAAAAAATAATGTGTAATTAATTTTTTTTCAACAATATTTCAGACAATTATTTTACAACTTTATTTTGCGGATAATTAAGAATTTCTTTATCCACAATATTTCTGACAATTAGATATTTTTAACTACATTTAAGTAATTAAAAATGTCTTCTAGTTATCTAGCAAATAAAACACAACAGAGGTGTAACAACAAATTATAAGTCGTGCCTTTCTCACCATTTTATCCTGTCTCAAGAAAAGCGTGACAACGCGTCAGCAGTGCTAAGCGAATTCAAAATTGCATTTTACAAAAGCAGGAAATAAGTTGACTGCACAGATTTACAATGCAAACGTGACCTTATTCACTTTGAAGAATCTTAAAGAAATTAAAACTTCAATTCAGCAGCAATAGACTTGACCCAAAAATGTTACCAAATTTTAAAAGGAATTTAGTAAAATACAAGTTGTGAAAAAGTATTACAAATCTAGCCACCTTAATCAGTGTCACGTATTCATATTTGAAAGCTTTATATAAGTTTACATCAATGAATGAAATAATTGAAAAATTTCAAAGAATACAAGAGGATTTCAACCTCCTTCTATTGCTTTATCGTATTCATGGTTAAGACCTAAAATCCAATCCTAGTAATCAAACTTCTGCTAGTCTTTATAAAGTGTTAATAGGAAAATATATAGACACTTAAACTAAAGCTTTTCTTTCTTGTATGAATTATTGTAAAAGGTAAACACATTTGTTATATTAGTTACTAGCTGTGCTCCGCGGTTTTGCCCGCAGTGCTCCGCTCCTGTTGGTCTTAGCGAGATGATATAATATAGCCTATATACATAGCTTTCCTCGATAAATAGGCTATCTAACACCGAAATAATTTTTCAAATCGGACCAGTAGTTCCCGAGATTAGTGCGTTTAAACAAACAAACAAACTCTTCAGCTTTATAATATTATCACTACATAATATAAAACAAAGTCACTTTTTCTGTCCCTATAATGTATGCTTAAATCTTTAAAACTACGCAACGGATTTTGATGCGGTTTTTTTAATAGATAGAGTGATTTAGGGTTTTTGTATATAATTAATTAGGTTTCAGACAAAGCGGGCGAAGCCGCGGGTGGTAAGGTAGTTATATTATATAATAGTATAGATTGAACCTTAATACTAATAGAGCTTAACTTTTTGCGTGTTAACAAACCGATCTTAATACAAGAGAAACCCACTGTCCAACCTTTGTAGTTTCTATTAATCCTCTAACTTTGAAACTTAGAAACTTGCCTACACTGACTCAAACTGATAAATCACCATAGACGAGACTAACAAGACCACAATTCAGTCAGAATAGTTTGTTTGTTTTTATGTTTGTAACGCGATAATCTCAGCCTTTACTGGAATGATTGGAAGTGTTTTTAAAACATTTTTCAAGTATGAAGAAACAATTTTAGGTATATTATAGATATGAAAAACTTGTATATGGTATGTGGCGTGGTGTGTATTTAACAAAATGCTCATTAAAAAATTTATTACCTAGAGAAGAAATTTTGCACCATGTTTCCCTGTTTAAAGCATTTATTGTTTGGTCCTTATGAAAAAGATTATCTTAATATATTACGAGGATATAATTATTTTAATTTAATGCGGTATTCTAATAAGTATCCTGTTAATGACTTTACGTCATTACTAATGCAAGAAAACACTTAAACCACATATTAACATTTGACTTCAATTTATTCACAAGTGTTGTCATTCACTGTATGTTCACTGTTAATGCATAATATTATGTACCGTATTTAATTGATTACGTCTTGTCATGTGTTGAACACTTTGTAATCTTGATGGAGAAAGTGCAGATTGCCCGTTTTTAATGCTGTCCTGGAGCCCCTTTTAAATATATACATTTATATTGTACTAGCTTTCCGCCCGCGGCTTCGCCCGCGTTTTCAGAGAAAAACCCGTTCCCGTAGGATTTCCGGGATAAAACCTATCCTATGTCCTTTCTCGGGTATCAAAATATATCTATACAAAATTTTATGCAAATTGGTTCAGTAGTTCAGGCGTGATTGAGTAACAGACAGACAGACAGAGTTACTTTCGCATTTATAATATTAGTATGGATAGTATGGATTACGAGGAGAAAATAATATGTTTGTGTTTGTAACAGATAAAATCAAACGTTGCTCAATTTTTCTAGTAGAAAAAAAAAACTATTAATTATTTATATAACTATTCCTTAGTTATATAAATGTAGGTACCTATATTTTTTATCCCGGATTAGACGAACTGAATTACAACGAGCGATTAGATTGAAAAATTATTTATCGCTTGTTTTAAAAGCGTCGCGCCTTCATTTATATCTTTTATTATTACCTTACAAAAAAAACTTGTATTATATTAAAATTCAAAGAAGGCGCAACTAAAACGCTATCCGAATTTCAATACAAATTCGTTCCATCACAGATACAGATGTCATTAGATACGACAGCCAAAATACTTAAAACATTTACGTAAATAAATTAAACATAATACAGTAAAATAACCTAATTGTCGCAAACAAATTTAAAATACATTTAAACGTAAACGCCAACGTATTTCTATGCATCTAAAGATACTGCAAACAATGCAATGTTTACATGTTTACAATTTATTTTGGTACAATACATGATTTTAACCAGGCACTGCAAAACAAAACATTTATTCAAGCTACATTATGTACCGTTTGCACTGGGTGTTTACGCCTTCGAATAGCCTATAAACGCTCTGTTTAAATGAAATAATATTTGTTCTTAGTTATATTGAAAGGTTCAATCATTACTGCTTCAAACAGACAACGCCGCGTCCAATTAGTGGAACAGTTTTGGCATTTATCTTATTGAATGCTTCTCTAAATTTTTGATTAATTATAGATATTTTACTTGCAGTTTCCGTATTGCTTTATTTATAACCCTAATGATGCAAACTATTTTTAGAATACCGAAGAAGTGATGTTTACCTAGTATTTAACTCTTAATCTTCTATACTTAATATTGTAAAGCTGAGGAGTTTGTTTGTTTGTTTGAACGCGCTAATCTCAGGAACTACTGGTCCGATTTGAAAAATTATTTCGGTGTTAGCCCATTCATCGAGGAAGGCTAAATACTATTATATATCATCACGCTTAGACCAACAGGAGCGAAGAAATGCAGGTAAAACCGCGGGGCACAGCTAGTATAAAATGTAATCTTCTATTCCATGAATTACGTAATAGAATTCTGATTTGTTCCTTATGTAACATTTTAGTTCGGGTTTATTTTTAGTACCCTCTGTAATAACTAAAGTGCTTAACGGACACGCAACTGAAAAAACTTAATAAACCGAAAACTTACTTGCTTTTATTACATCGTTTATATTTAGTTATATTTATACAGTTTTAGGCTTTTATCTCCAAGTATTTGGAAGATTCAATAGGGATCTGCTAATGATTTTGGTCACGTTTTTCTGAAAAGCCGTCGTATTTATAAAGTGCGAGTGCGAGAGAACTTTTCGGTAAAACAAAGTTTTGGTTCACATCGACGAAATTTTTTGAGACAAAAATTGTATAATGTTATGCAAATTTAAGGCACTTTGGAAATTTTTTCCATGCCATAAATTTTAACTTAATCCCTTACATTTAAAATATAAACATTTTGTTGATTCCTATTAATTATATCTCTATAGCAATTGGCCTTGACCCCTTCGATAGAATGATTAGCGTATGAGTGTAGACTCTAGAGCCTTGGGTCGATTCACGACGGAACTACAAGAAGGAATTAATCTGACCCATTAGTTGTAATTCGCAAAGGGACTGCTCTTTTAATACCTCTCCAATCTACATATTCAGCAGAAATAAATTTATTTAAGTTAGTTAATTATCAACGACTACTACAGCAGATATAAAACATTATATTACTAGTGCTATGCTTCCTATTTATGTTATTCAAATAGGCAATTATCCAATTTTAAATGAAATTTGAAATTTATACTTGTTTCTATGTTATACTTTAACTCGAAAAACTAGTAGATATATTTTAAGAAATCTTTTTAACTCTACAAAGAAAAATCTTTACCGATTAACGTACGCTTAAGATTTGTTTCTGGTGTATATTTTCTACCCATTAACATTTTTTATCGATAGTCAACTCGAGCAAAGCTGGGGCTAACTATTTTCTAAAGCATTCGCTTGATATCAATACTTTATTATAACAAATACACATATAAATAGCTGAAGCTCTTAGCTCTTGGTATTCGCCGATAATTTAATTATATCAAAAACGTCCAGTGGTTTGTTTAACAATCTCAAACTTTCGCATTTATAATATTCGTCAAGGATTTCCACAAAGTAAACCTTTAATAACTGAGAATTAACACAATAGCAATATGATTAATTACATGTCAACGTTACGCTAACAAAATGATGAATTATTTAGATTTTATTATATTTAACGACAAAATAAAAACAATGTGTGTATTTAGTATCTATACTAATATTATAAAGCTGAAGAGTTTGTTTGTTTGCTTGGACGCGCTAATTACTGCTGCTTTGAAAAATTCTTTCAATTTAAGATAGCCCATTTATCGAGGGAGTCATCACGCTAAGACCAATAGGACTGGAGCAAAAACCGCGGGACACCGCTAAAGATAATATATAAAAGATTGTGTATAAGGCAGGTACCTACTTCATTCTCAAGAAATACATCTCTCTATTAAGATTTGAATTTGATATTTATTTATATTTTCAGTAACTATATAATACCTTAATTCTGTTTCTAAAAAAACAAACAGCAGATAAAATGTATCTATATTTACGTTTTCCTCTATCAAAAGCAATCTATGGAATTCACAAACTATTTAAAAATATTCCACTAGTGAACTTTAATATCAAAAACAAAAATTAATTGAGCATTGCTTTAGCTTCGTGATGAAACTTATAATTTGCTTTTTTCAAATTAATTGCAGCGGGTATTATTAACAATGTTAAAGGTCATATTTCAACGAATCTCAAAACTACTTCGGGAAGTCAATAAGATAATATTGATCGAGAAGATTGAAACGTATAATATTTTAAAATATTCAACTCACGTCTAGCTTTTAAAGCTTCTATTATTTTCAAATTCGATATAAAATCTACATGAAAACTCAATTCACGATCAGCTACAGAATTTTCTGTACAATTTTCTATTACCCTAAGTGCTACTTTGTTACCTATTTATGTTATTAGAATAGATAATTATCCGATATTTTATACTTAAAGACTTTTATAAAATCTTATAATAAGAGCCTCATATCAAGCATTTTATAGTAAAAATTTAAAGAATAATATATTAATCTATACGTTGACACCGAATAATATGTTCTAGCACCATTTGAAAAAATCTGACGCGAATTCAAAATAATATTTTAATATATTTTTAAACAAATTCATCGTTATTTTGACCAAAAACTACTTATATATTAATAATTAATTTTTCAGTATTATAGTGTGAAATGTTTACTTTGAAGTTCTGAGCATCCACAATCCTCTTATCATTTCTTTTCAGAAGGCGAAGACCTTGCAGCATTAATTATAATATTCAATAGTTTGCACAATTTATTTACTTCATATTATTTTTAAATTATTATAAACGTTTCAAAGAATAAGATATACACAAAGTTCACAAATCTTTTAATGATAAAAAATACTTCGTAGTTTTTAATATAGGTACTTATCGACACGAATAGAGAAAAAAAACCGTGAAAATTACAACAATCATCTTAATATTATATTAGTTGGCTAATATTTTTTAAGATTAGTCAATTCAAAGTTTTATATTGTTAATTTATAGCCCATAACTTGATTTAAATAACTAATCAAAGAATATCAAGGTTACGAAACACCATTACGGTGCATTCACATCAAACGAACATAGAGCTAGAGCTAGAGCAAAAGCATTCTTAGGGGATCTTTTAGTGTAATTGAAAACTCGTATTCAGTGTTGTTCAGTATTAGAACATTGCATAGAATCTTTTCAAACGCACTAAGAACAACGAAAGAATGCCTTACGCCTGTTTAAACTAAAATAATTTGACATAGTAGGGTTAGAATGAGCATTCGCTCGTTTGATGTAAATACACCGTTACACGTCAAACTTTTTCTATTTAAATATGAAGCCACGGATTTATTATTTAATCAATATGATATTCATCAAGTAGCTATTTGTGTACGATTTGAACGTGAGATTTTTTGCAATCAATAACCGATAAATATACGTTGATACTATTTTGTTTGCCATGAAACGAATAAGTTTATTTTTTATCCTCATACGTAGGTACAAAAATGCATTTTAAGTTATGCATAGTTTAAATCATAATTTGTGATTACAAAAAACTTAAAAACACACGCTTTTTTAATATATTTTTACATCACAACACCGTTTATGTCCATAACGAATTACAATAATTTTTGTTACGAATAACTATTATAAGAATAAGTGGCCACTTACAAATTCTGAACACAGACGAAATACAAAATGGACTCGAGCACAATATAAGTAATTAAAATTGCTATCACAATACAAATCAAGCCACGTCCACCTAAGCGTTCTAACAGACGAACGGCAAGTTGTGAACGGCAGAGGCTACTTCAGCCGTCGCCACATGTCGACGGCAGTCGTCGAAGTGTCGGCGGCAGCAGTCCAAACGTCGACGGCTGCCGTCGACGTCGACAGGAGGAGGTGACGCTTGCAGTTTGCGTTGACGGCAAACTGCAAGCGTTTGACGTATGACGGCATCCGTTTTTGCGTGTCGATGGCAGCCGTCGAGATATTGACTGCTGCCGTCGACGTGCCGACGACTGCCGTTGACATGTGGCGACGGCTGAAGTAGCCTCTGCCGTTCACAACTTGCCGTTCGTCTGTTAGAACTCTAATTCATTATTCTTATAACTTTTTATGACATATTTTATCACTTGTTTTCTATCCTAGTAATCACTAGGTACATATTATAAAACAAAGTCGCTTTCTCTGTCCTTATGTAATGAAGCATACATGCTTAAATCTTTAAAACTGCGCATCGGATTTTGATGCGTTTTTTTTAAGTAGATTGAGTGATTCAAGAGGAAGGTTTTAGTATATAATTTATTAGGTTTTAAACAAAGCAGGCGAAGCCGCGGGCGGTAAGCTAGTAGTAGTATTATATATGCGAAAGTTTTTGAGGATGGATGTTTGTTATTCTTTCACGTAGAAAGTACTGAACCCATTACAATGAAATTTGGTATGTAGGTAGCTGAAGACTCATAATAAGTCATAGGCTACTTTTTATCCCGGAAATCCCACGGGACGGGAACTATGCGGGCTTTTCTTTGATTGCGAGGGGGAAGCCGCGGGTGGAAATATATTTAGGTATTGAATACTTACTGTGCTCCGCGGTTTCACCCGTACTACTCCGCTCCTGTTGGTCTAAGCGTGATGATATACAGCTTATTATAGCCTTCCTCGATAAATGGGCTATCTAACACCGAAATAATTTTTCAAATCGGACCAGTAGCGCGTTCAAACAAACAAACAAACAAACTCAGCTTATAATATTATAAATACACATAGTATAGATATAGATAAAAATATAATACCTATGCTTTATATAGAGAAAAATATTACCTATTCAATAAGAGGTTGCTACTTCCCAACAGAAAGTCATTAATCATGTTTGCTTTGAATGCAATCCCGTGAACTCTAATCGTGTTCAGGATTTCTAACCGAACGAGCCTTAAAGCCCAGTAATCTTGAAGCCTCCTGTATATTTTTAAAGATGTATATTTCACTGGTTAATACTGAAAATAAATTTTCGTTACGTCTATGTCATTGTTTGAACAGTTGTTCTTCTTTTATCTTTTGTAATGCATGTATCTATGTATTTAAATTTGTTATAATATTTTTGTATTTTTGAGGTGAAATTTCTAGGCGCGTTGAGAGTAAAATTTCAAGGTCTCGTGATGGCAATGCCGTCACGTCATGGAGTATAGCGACTGTTTTTTTTAAATATCTTTGAATCTCGACAAATAAGTTTCACTTCTGACACATGTGCCAACGCTCTTTTTCTACATATATTTCATGGCTATTCTTAGTTTCGATATTGAGATACAATGTCATTCATATTATTATAATAAAATAATTTGTTAAATTAAAAGTTAATTAAAAATGTTATCAAAAGTTATAAAGGCATTGTCGTAATGCAGTTGTACGCATTGCGAGATGCGGGTTCAAATCCCGCATCGCAATCAGATACTTTCTATTCTTTCGTATTTATTTTATTCAAGTAATATTTAATTAGCTTCATATTTAAAAATATATTTTTTTTTACTTTATAAAAACAGTAAATAATATATAAGCATAGATAATATTATAATGTATTTTATAAAAAATAAAACAAAGAAGATTTAAACAATATAAGAGATTTATGATTCTCTGATGTATTCAAGTCATAACCAGAGGCGGCTCGCCCTAAGGAGCGCTGGTGCAGTGAACTCCCATAAATAATTATAATAAAATCATACTCCTTAATTTAATTATTAACATTAATTATTACTATTTAAAATCAATCGTAATCTTTAAAACTACTGTTAATACCAATGAATATATCCATCATTCCATCATCCCATACACCTGTATGGGTACTACCTACCTACTGTATTATGTAACGCGCGAAGCGGTGCGCTCACGATTGCGCTCCAATGAAAAAAGATTTAGTACATTTCCTAATACGAAATCCAATAGGAGTGAAAGAGAGGGTTTTGCCAGAGCCCTGCGCGTGAAACAAAAGATTTTCTATGGAAAAGTAGCAAAATTCGGTGCGCCGCACCCGCAAACGTTGCCGGTTCGTTTTTACCGCCCGGCAGGACAGCGATTGCGACGTTGCCAGTTGCTACTTCTATAATATAAACAAACACTCGACTCTCGAGTCAACTTCAATGCACGCGCGCGATTCATGCAATTTTCTAATTAAAATTATAAAATACGTGTTGAAATAGCCTGTACTTATCAGTATTACTTGTGAGTGTTAAAATGAACAATAATTATAATGTGGCGTTCATTAAAAAGTGTGATAAAACGTTACAAATTCGGCTTGAATGTAAAGCTAAGGGACCGCCACGGCCTGAACTTGATCTTACGCAAAAATGTACGACAAAAACGAAAACATATGCGCGTGTGTTTAAATCTGAACAATATGTAAAAAAAACCGTGGTTGTGTGGTTGTGATGAAAGCAACAACAGATATTTACGAATGTCTTGTCGCTTTAAGTTATAGATATTTTTGCACACCAAAAAGAAAGACGTATGTAGGTATTTCCTTTATAAGTAATTTTTTTGATAAATGTACTGCTTTACACCATGTATTTTCAGTGTTTTATTTCAAGTGAACACCCATAAAATTTTGTCACGAGCCGCCTCTGGTCATAACCGTTTAACACCATAAAATTTATATTTAAACGAACAAATTACTAAAACGAGTTTTTTATATGTGGGAAATATTAATGGAGATAATGACTGGTGATGATTGTTTTTGTGTAAAAAATATTCGAAAAAGGCATTTATATTTTATTTTAAATTGTCTAACTCATTTTGTAACTTAAAATCATTGTGTATGTTATGTCTTTTTTATTTATTGAGGTACATCTATTATATTTCTTGCGCTATAAGAAAACACAAATTAATTTTTATTTCTCAATTACATATTTGTACGCTTAACGATACATTGTTTACAAAATACGAAGACTGGAAATCCCTATAGCATACATACAATAAATTCCTCGAAAAAGAATAGGAAAAAATAAACAATTTAATTAAAATCCTGCACAACGGAAATTCATTTACTAGGATTTAATTTAGATAGCACGGAAACTTGTCATTGACAAGCAGTTCATTTTAAAGGGTTTTAGTCAAATAGACGGAGAAATGGTCGGATGCACGACAAATCAAGGGTTTTGTGAATGTACACGGAACCCCAAAATGAGAATTTTCGCTTTATTTATGTATGTACGAGACTAATTATCGCATCCGACACACTCTTGGCTCATTTGAAATTCTCATTGTCAAAGAGACAATTACGTAGACTTGATACGCTAAGCACATAAGCGTAATGACTGTGTCTAATTATGACATGTATAAGTTCGTTCAATGACCAAAATTGTTGGAATTTTCGTAAATATGTACCTACATTTTTACGAAAAGCAAATTCAGTGATAAATCTTAAGCTTTGTAAAATTGCTTGGTTATTATAATTATGATTTCTCTTTGATAAAAGTCACGAAAATTAATGTTCAGATTACGTATATTACAAGAAAATATAGTGTTCAAATATATTTCTATCGAGATGAACCTTTAGAACTTACCTTACCTTAAGAACTTGTTCGTGACGTTTCTAGTTATTAGAATTTGATCAATTTTAATTAACGCTCAAAGGAACGTATTATCTATTAGTGTATTGGATGAAATTATTTTTTTATTAGTCTCAGAAAAACAGCAAAAGGTCAGACAAAAAATTATTTCGTGTTGTTTAAAATATTACACCTCGTCTGCCACTTTAACAGTGTTCCGTTTCGTTTTATCTTCCTTTCCCGTTAAACCAGCCATGTTTTATTTAAAATGTTTCTGCAGAATGAAATTGATAAATGATCATTTATTGACAAATAGTCATTAGTAGGTATGAATTTCAGTACTGCACAAAAGAATTTCAGTCTCATAATATCGTAATTTTTACATGTATCCAACCACACTTTCCCCATCTTTAAATAAGCTAGAAGTTAATTTTATTTAATTAAAAGTTACAAAAAAAGCAAAATTAAATCAGCTATATAGAGAATAGCATAAAATAGTAACCCATATTATTCCTACAGATCCAATATCATTAAAATACCACAACACAAACTTTGTTAGTTTAAATATTTTTTTTTGTAAATTTATATACTTCATATTTCTGTGTGTATCTCTTTGGTTTAAGTAGCGTCCCTTGTCCTGCATTTAATCACTTTGTATTTATATTTAGTGGAATTGTTGCCAGAGCTTTTTGGAAAACTGTAATATGATTAGTGGAAATTCAAAATGTTTCATAAATGTTCGTAAATTTCAGGAAACTGCTAATAGTCTTTAGAAATTTTCTCCTAAAACAATATAAAGTGCGTAATATAAAAGGTTGTCTGGAAGAAATCGCTCTATAGCAAAAAGCCCGACATTTGTACTTAGTTTAAGCTATCTTTAAGTTGCATGATTGTATTTTTTTCTCTCTTATATAAGTGCAATAAAGAACAAATTATTAAAAATAAATAAATAGCAACGTATTTTTCGTTTATAAAACTATACTAATATTATAAAACTGAATAGTATATTTGCTTGAAGGCGCTAATCTAAGGAACAGCTGGTTCGAATTGAAAAATGCTAATGTGTTGGATTGCAATTTATCGAAGAAGGCTATACAACACCACAATATGCAGCACTGAAGAAAATTCTTATAAAAGATTCCTTTTGAAAGCGCAAAAATAATTGTCATAATAATATAGTGGGTATAAATAAACTAATTAAACATTTAAAGAGCGACATATTGTTTTATTAATTAACGAATAAAATTCAAATGCACTTTCATTTGCTTCATTTTACAGACAATTATTATCATTTTCCCCCGTAAATGTTTATATTTTAAATACGAAATGTTTATAATTTATAAATATTCTTTGAAATTAATCTAAACATTAAGATAGATAAGAGAACTTACAATTTTGCTATATACGTGTTTGACTTAAAATTAGCCGTTATTCTGCAAACTGCAGCCTTATGTAACTCGACACATTAGAGCTGCAGGTAAAATGTTTGAACAAAATGTTTAATGGTAACATTTGAGCTGCGACATGATCCGTTTTCAGAACGAAGGTTTATTTGAGGAACAAAAACCAAATTATATTTTTATTATTTCACCCTTTTCTTGTTCTACATCTTTATTTTTAGAGCTTCTTAACGGAATTTCCCAATTTTCCCTATGAGGTTCTATAAATATTGACAGCAAACATAATATTAGTATTTTATTTACAGAAGGGGCTATCCAATACACAAAAACTGGATCAAAAGCTCGAGGGAATAAAGAAAACAGAAACCCCTTTGTCATTTAAACATTATAAAACCATAAAATGACAGTCCTCAATACGCTGTCATTTCTAATAAATGTATGACGTGGGATCAAACGTTCGACCGAATTCAATTGGGACTGCTTGCTAAATCAACATTGGCCGTAACAAGTCAATCAACTGGAAAATTTCATTGTTTCTTTCGTATTTTTACTAGTTACTGCATCTGAGTTTGATCGCGTTTTCATCGGTGTTTGTTATTTTTAATTTTACTTCGAATGTATTAATTGAATTTTTAATCCCCGAAGAGAAAGGTTTCATCATCCACTTTTGTAGCGTGTATCTACTATACATTGCATTTGTGGCAGGGTTCTTTAATCAAATACACTATACAAATTTTACGCTTAGAAAGGAAGAGAAGTTTATAATTACTAAATATTTTTCTATCCAATCTTCATTGACTATGTAAATAAAAGACGCCTTAATTAATTAAGACTTTCCTTAAGTACCCTGTCAGTTTCAGATCGGTTCCAGTTATTTCTTAGATAAACCATTACAAATCAACACAAGGACGATACATAAATATTATTATATTGGTTGCTTTTCTGGCATAATAATAAATGTTCTACTTAAAAATGTTATAGTGTTTTCTTTTAGGTACAAACCCTTTATTTTACAACATTCATAGACGCTCTATGAATTGCCTATTTAATTATATTATCTACAATATTAAATACAATTACGCAATATACTGTATATGGCCTGTTATTTTGTGTTATATTATATGCTTACTGAATTATAAGCTAAAGTATTGTTAAAATATTATATTCAACGGAAGTAATATAAACAAACAATAATATACTCTTCAGTACTCAGGTACCTTCTGAGTACCGTTGTATCAATTTTGAAGTCATAAAATCATTTCGAATAATCATAATTTTGATACAAGATTATTGTTCAAGATATCATAAGCATTATTCAAATATAGGAAATTTACGAGAGAAAGTGAATATTGAATCTTTCTAAGAAAGGATTTCGCCGTATAATATTTGTTATTATTAGTCGCAACTTTATCGAAATAAGAATAGCGATTTCTTAGTAACTTAGAAGCATGGAATATTTTAGGAAAAGGCGCTTTTGAATATTAAGAAAATAATTTAAGTAAGTTTATCCTTACACCGTATAATATTTGTTATTATTAGTCGCAACTTTATCGAAATAAGAATAGCTATTTCTTAGTAAGTTTTGCATGGAATATTTTGAGAAAAGGCGCTTTTGAATATTAAGAAAAGAATTTAAGGAAGTTTATCCTTTCAGCGGGTGGAATAATGAAGGAAAGGGGTTGAAAAAGGGGGAGTTTTTATTACATTTACTTATGCATCGTCAGCGTCGATCGATTGATTTTATACAATGTTTATTTACTGTACCTAAAAATTGGTTTAATTAAAATTACATGTAGTTGAAATTCCTCGAGTTTATTTTATAAGAATTCATTTTAAACTTTTATATGATGTTATTTAAAAGTAATTTCATGGCGGGGGCACGGCAGTGCAAGGGTAAAATATTTTACAGCGACTAAAATAATAAAGTTAATGTTATAGTATTTGTATTATTAAGATCAAAAATTTACTCTGATAATATTCTGATTCCTTTGTAGACATTCCTGAGTACTATTTTATTCACATATTAACTGAATGTAATCTTGTCTTATTAATACTTCGTTATATTGTATAAAGTAATGCACGTATGCGACACAGAACTCCCAAACTTACATTATCGTCCACAAAGTTTCTGCAAACTTTATTAATTTTCCATTCACATTGTCACACTATTAGCACATCACTAAACAACACCATAACTGCCTAACTATAGTAAATAATTTTATTTATTTCGTATGAAAGTTTTACGAGCTCATACTAGACTCATCACACACAACTTACGCGATCGAAGGCTCTATACCAACTGAACGCAGGCTGCTGGCTGACTTGTGTCCTGAAACAATTATTGTCTGCGCAATTTTGGAGCATTATTTCATACGCTGTTTATTAAGGTGTGAAATGGTTGAACAGCTGCTTTCAAGAATACTTGAGATAGTTTAATGGTGATATAATTTCAGTTGGAAATTTAATGTCACACGTTTGCAATATTTGTCACATTTTTTATTAAATACATGTGTTATATTAATTTAAATGATGAGTATGGATAATTTGACTATGTTATGTTATAAAACATTACGTTGAACTTATAGCAACATGGCAAAATTTCTTTGGTTTGATAATTTATTATGTTATTATAGATGCGAATAACTGGTTTTATAGGAAAGCGTCTCTTGTATCAAGCTTAACTTTAATCAGACTACAGACATAGTATGTTTATGTATGTACATGAACATTGGATACAGATAAACCATAAAAATTTGACCTAAAAATATTTCTGAATACACCCGATTGGAACTTTTCTCAGAAATAGTATTATTTTTTTTCTCTCTTTTCCTCGACTTTACTTTATCTTATTTGTACAATTAGTCTTTAATTAATAATGATTTAGATACTATGGAAGAAAACATTAATAAACACCTCGATATTTTTTTTGTTAATACAACTAGCATATTATAATACATTCTGACATCCTAAAAATCCTTGCAGTCCTTGAGCCACAAAAGTGTAATCAACGGCTTTCTTCTACATGGGTTAAAGATTAAAGATAAAAGAATTAAAGTTAAAGATTCATATTAGTATTATTTTTGAATATCGAAGCTTTATTCCAAATTCCGACAAAATCTAAACCGCTCTGAGTTTTGAGCGCAGGCTAAGTATTACTTTGGGTACTGCTACAACAAAAGACGATTTGCTTGTCCCATAAGAAGCTCTTAAGTATATCGCTATCTTCTGGAGACTGAACATAATGTCATATAGCAGTATTGTTTCCAGTGTGGGAAAGTGATGGCGCTATACGACCTATATAACACTGTCTTGTATCCACTCTGGAAATAGTACTGCTTAAAGACATCATGGTACGGCCAACCTTTCTACTTAGTTCTACCAACACATTAAAAATATAATAATCCATCTTGAAAATAATAAAATTATCCTCATGTTGTCTATCTCCCTTATATTTATACTTCTAAGAAAAGTAATTTCCGAATACTCACATCGATATGTGAGTAATACTTTCATTATTACATCCAATACAATATAATCAACAATATCATATTTTCGGATATATTAATAGAAATATTACTCACTTTCCGTTAGCTCTTATAATTTAAGAGCCGAGTCGGTTAATAAATCATAGCGTAAAGCCTAATCTTTTGTTATTTTTTGAAGATTAATTGAGACAGCACCTGATTACTAATCTAATAAGAAATAATAATTAATCTGTCTAATTCCTAAATATAATAGAAAATAAATATTATGGATACAATTTCCATATTTTTAATCAATTTCTGGTTGTTAAAAACAACAAGGGAAGACAATAAAAAAAAATATGCGTTGTTAAGTACCCTATTTATTATTTGATATGATAATTGATTTATAAGAATTATTTGTACCTTATGTATAAACAAAAACATGAATCAAGAATAATTAATAGCGTTATATCATTTTGTTTGAACGACCGTTTCACTCTGTCAAAAAAGTATTTCATTGTTAAGTATAAGAACTAACTTCTTCTTAGCAGTTAGCTGAATAAGTCCAGCTTGCGTCAATTAATTTCAAATTTCATAAGCTTCAATAAAGTTGCTTCAACACTATATAATATGCAACTTTTTATTGCACTACCTTTTTACATGGTCAAAGATTAAGAATTCGTAAAAAATATTTCATTTTAAATAAGAACTAACTACTTCTTAGCTGAATAAATCCAGCTTGCATCAATTAATAATTTCAAATTTCATAAGCTTCAATAAAGTTGCATCAACACAATATATTAAGCAACTTTTTATTGCACTATCTTTTTACATTTGCCTTTTTACTTTTTAAATATTCACGTGGTGTAACACTGAACTATATTTCTACAAAAACACGTCTAAATCGGTTATCCGATGTAGCGTGCCTTGCGTGATTTAAACTCCAATCTATTTCGCGGTTCAAAAAACTAACAACTTGAATACATTTTAAATTGCTTTTAAAACAGGTGTCCTAAATAACATGGACGAAAATATCAAATGTTTTATCAATAATTATCTAATGTGAGTATCGATTAATGCTTATATTGCAAAACAAAAAAATAGCTGCGTAGTTACTTTTCCTTTTGAATCTATGAACCGTCAAACTTTTTGATGGGTGTTAGAATAGCGTAAGGAGATAAAGGTTTCATCTCACAGAAGGATATTAGCTTTATGTCATGAAAATAAAACTTCAAGAGAAATAGGAAACACTTTATGTGAGTATATCAGAGGATACGGATCAGAAATTGCCTGGGATTCGTTACTAGTAAAATATAACAAACTAGCTTTCCACCCGCGGCTCCGCCCGCGTTTTCAAAGAAAAAAACCCGCATAGGTCCCGTTCCCGTGGGATTTCCGGGATAAAACCTATCCGATGTGTTAATCCAAGTTACCCTCTATATGTGTGTTAAACTTCATTGTAATCGGTTCAGTAGTATTTGCGTGAAAGAGTAACAAACATACCTACCTTCAAATACACATACCTCCATCCTCACAAACTTTCGCATTTATAATATTAGTAGGACAATAACGTAATACAAACATAGACTAGACAGCAAACAATTATGCATATTTGTTTATTATGTTTGTGTCGAGTATTAAACCTTTAGTCCGTAAATTTTTCTTCTTCTCTGTATTATTAAATGTTTGTGTTTAATAAAAGGTATGTATGTTTTCAAGCTATTGCATAGCTTCTATCGCGGGCCTTGAGCGCGGGGACTGAATCCAGAAATTCCGTAACGAAAAAACCTCACGCTCCCCACTCCGACGGACACGGAGGTGTGGCTTGAAGGCATAGCATGCAATAGCTTTACCGCGGCAGTCCCCGAGTGCCACACGTCTTTTTTTATGTATGTATTGTTTTGCATATTCATCAGTTTATTCTCATAGCAATTGAAATCCTACTAAATATGAAAAACTTTATTTATAAATCTATTATTATTTTAGTATTAAAAAAGCAAATCGTTAATAAATGTTCCGACGTTTTATTCAAGTTGAGCTGGCTTCTGAAGACCTGCCTATCTTGACAAATTAGATGATATTCAGAGAAATTTCTACGTTTTTAGTACTTGGCTAGATGGAAAAAGATTAAAAAATGATTGATGATATTTTATTTTTGGAGCTTATTATTCAGAGCCTGAAGCCGTTTTACTGTATCGGTCTCCTTGTTTTAAAAGGAATAAGTATTAAGTTTAATTGAATAAACGAATTTGAATTTGAATATAATTAAAAAAGCTGGAAGACAGATTCTCGATTTCACAATCAATAATAAACCATTCCTTGCATAGCTTCGCCTTGCCCTCATAGTTTCTTCATAGTAACGATACCACGAACACGCTAAGAAAATAATATTTCAAAAGATTGTTCCCAGTACACCAACAATAACGTTTTGTATCAGAATTTTCTATGTTGCGGATTGGTGAAGGGTGTGTGAAGGAAATAATATTTAATATGTAAGATATGATTTGTTTTTTTTTTATGTATTTTCCTTATCGGAGGCAACGAACGCGTAAAGTATATCGTGATTCGTCAGTTCAGTATTTATTGATAGACGTCTGATTTTAGTGATGGATTGGATTACATCCATCAGTTCGCCAGTTACAGGTTCAATAAACACGATCCACTAATATTTATTGACGTATACATCATGTATTTAAGGAAACTCTACCAAATTCAGTTTTCCAAACCCTTATAATCTTGATAAGTTTAGAGCAAATGTGAAAAGGTACTTTCTGGATATGCTCCAACTTTGGGCGCATTGCCACTTCCGATCTGGTGAAACAACGACTGAACAGTACTATCTATAAATATAAGTAATTTACGCATACCAGGCGCCTGGGTGCGGTACTAAATAGATAAATACGAAGAATCTTGTACACATATATTTCATAAAAAAATAAACATAATATGTAGTAAGTAATAATATCCAAGTGACAAGGGACAGGCATGCCGGATAAGTACGGAATCCTGCATTTTCCAAAGAACGATTTATCATGTTTTCAAGCCGCTTTAAATAAATCATCTCTGAGAATTTTTTCGCATAACTGCAATAATTTGGTAGGACATTTACTAAGCTAATATTATATATTGGGTAATGCATTCTGATGACGTAATTTGAAAATAAGAAATTAGAAAAGTTTGAATAAAAGTGCAAAAAATATGTGTGGCTATTTTACATATTTTTTGCAACAATATCTAACTTCCGAAACGTTGGACGACTTCACATAAATTTTATTAATCCTACAAGATTCCGTCCTACGATCGTTAGTAGCAGCTGTCTTAATGTAAGTAATATCGCTTGTTCTTAATGTATTATGTTCTTGTGCTACTTTTAAGCAGCAATGTGAAGACTGACACAAAATGAGATTATTTTTGGAATCATTAATGGCACTTGAGAGTATGAACTCGTCTTTTATACGACTAATGTTTATTGAAATAACACTTGAATTAACATATTTTTCTCTCCAAAAGTATTAAGGGCATGTTACTGTATTGTAATAATTATATATATATTTTAATTTTAGATTCACATCACTGAGCTTCGGGTGATATTCAGCGTGTTATATTTGACATACTTACCGACAACGGACAGGTGCAGCCAATCAAAAGCTCCTAAAAATGTCTCGAGCTCCTTAAGTATTGTATATCTTTTTTTGTAGCCAAGTCCATTGACTAGGCCATAATATAATGACATAATAATTCGTAAAAGATACGATTTCAGATCTGTGGAGAAATATTCTGAGGTTCTGCTCTACATTATTAATGTTGGCTGTTCATTTAATACTAGGTACCTACCATAAAACATATTACGCATTGTGTGTGTGTGTGTGTGTCTTTTATGGTTTACGTGTGTGTTTGTGTGTCTCGAAGGTTATATATCGAAAGAAGAGCTTTGTATACGTTCATTTACTTATTATAAAAATTGGTGTAACCTATATTAAAATAAAAAAATAAATATTATGTGCGTGCAACACACGAATTGCATTTTCACAGTAAGATAATTAATCATCTATTTTTAGGGAAGCCATATCATCTTGGAAAATCATATGACTATAATGCCTTCTGATAGAAGCTCTTAATAAAATTATGCGCATACATACATACATACGTTTCAATGTTTTCCCATAACTTTAAACCACACTAAATTACCAAAGTATACGTATAATAATACGAATACATAACCTTATTGCACCATAAAAATATGGTCGGAATGCATTTCTGCGATTTTCCTTGATGTAATTTTCATACAGAATTATCTTTTAAAATAATCTTAGTTCAGTCATTTATGTCATTCCTTAGCATTCTTTACAGTCGAACCGCAGATGTTTAGCCAAGTAACATAACATTAAAACAAGGAAGGAATGCCAAGACTTGGAACAATGCGCAATGTATACTTAATTTTATTTAAAGACCCGGGACAATTAATGTGGTATGTTTACGGAAACATTGAGAGTTTTCGTTTAATAATGTTATTCTGTAGGTATGCATCGTGTTATGTGGTGATAGTTGAATTATTATATTTAATACCTATTGGTAAGGAATTGAAAGGAGAAATTATTTCGATTTTGTATTCTGATGTTTTTGTGAAATGGTAAATTAACAGAAGAAATAAACAGAACAATTTAAGAAAACAAATCAAACTCTAGTTGTTTAGTTGCATTTTATTATTTGTGAACCTATCCATGAAATTTCGCTAAAATTCGCCTTCTTTTGTCACACATTATCAAAAAGTATTCTGTAAGCTTCCTATTTCCAAATTTTTGTAAGAATTTAAAAGTATTTGAAATTTCCAAAAAAATAATGAAAATGATAGTCATTCTCAAGTTAAATCGTGACTAAGGCGAAAGTATTCCATTTTTAATCGGTTATTCGTAGCGTATTCTTTTAATCTATGTTTTGCTTTCTTTTTATCCTAAACATTAGAACAAGGTTGTGTGAAACCTGATGATACGTAGAACGGCAAACCATTACATATAACTGAAGAGCAGAATTGCCTTGTAGTCTATAAGGAGTATTTGTCACTATTATTTCCACATAGAGCATTGCTGCGCGTTGAGACCGGTGCAGGCGTGGTTCGGCCGAAGTAACGGCAGCACATGCGATTTGCTCACTCTGTGGACCATCTACTTACGATGCAAGAATTCCAAATGTTACGTAGGTCCATGTACAATTTGAAGCAAATAGTAGCCAGCAGTGATAAAGAAAAATCGACCTGGTTGTAACTTACCTTTATCTCACGGTGTATTTACTATCCAATAAACATAGAGCTAGAGCAAGAGCATTATTTCGTGATCTTTTATATTAATAGTACTTCGTTTTTCTACATATAATAGTTATTTATAGAAATACGAAGTCTTTATAGCTATCTACTTAATTGTGTGCGGATATTATAAATGTCTCTACAAAATGTATCTGTTTAAAAAAATATAAGGGTTATTAAAAATAGGGTTTGTTATTTAATTAAAAGACATATTAGAAAATACTACAGCTCATATATTCGAAGTTACACTTTCATTTCATCAACAATAATCACAAAAGTTTCATCATCTTTTGTTTGCACCGCGTATAATTTGCATACAAATAAAATTTCAATAAATTCAAACATAATTGTATTAAAACAATTTATCTGAACCCTATATCTTATTATTATATATTTACATTAAAATTCGCAAGTTTAACTTTATACATTATATTTATACATTGTGTTTTATGATACATAATTTACATTTTTATTCCATAACCTTAACAACATTTGGTCAATGCTTCTTAAAAATTAATTTATTTGGTTGTTTAAGTTGATTAATTGAATATATTTATGAATAGTGAAACCTCTTAAGGTGATAAAATACATTACAGTTATTAATATTAATTAATATAAAATAAGTGACTAAATCAAGACTAGAAACGATAATTTTAGGCAAAACATTACCACTTACAAGTTACAAATTAAAATGAAATATTTAATAAGCTTAACAATTAAACAAGGCATAGAAAAACATTTAACATATTATCAAAAACGAAAAAACAACACAGAAACATAGTTTTGGTTAAAAAACAAAGACTTAGTACCGTTAGTAATTGAAAAGGTAGCGAGTAAGTTAAGCATCTATCTATTAGTAACTAAAAACTTAAATAAACACATTTTGTAATAATAGTAAGGTTGTGTAAAATCAACACCTACAGCTAGTCAAATATTATTATATTCTACACTAATTGGTGTTTCATATCGAACGTCTAATAGGAATTTATATTCTTACTAAATGTAGAAACCAATTACTTATAGCAAAATATAACGCAACACAAACGAACATAATACCTAATTACTAAAATATTTTTGCCGTACTAAATAATTACTAAGGCCGCATACTGATAACTTACTAATATTTTACCCTTGTCTAAAAATATAGTTACTTCAATCTTTATACATATAATTTTGCTACAAACAAAAATTTTAACATAGTTATGATCTGTAATAATACACAGATTAAAAATGCATTAGTACAAGATATTCGGTCTTAACAAATATAATATTTTTTCGCCACATATAAAAGTATTGTTTAAACAAATTCGATAACTACATAAAATATTTATTAAGAACCTTTATAATAAACATATTAAATTGTTTACAGTCAAGATATAAAACACATATTGGTTTACCTAGGGCTACTGAAATTCAACGCATCATATTATAACTATATTGGACAATGTGATTTAGATTTCAAGATTATTCTTAGTAGATTAACATAATATAATTATTATAGATTTTATATTACTTACTAAATATCTATGAATGAATTCAACAGTGACGTAAGACTAGGTATAAATATTGGGTATTTCAATAGGGAGATACATTATTAAAGTGAAAATGTTTTAGACGATAATGTTAACAAAAAATATAAATAAATTGTTCCCACAACTCCTTCCCATACAAGCTAGTAATAATTATTATACTCTCATTACAAACTAGGTACTATTTACAGATTATTAATAATTTAAGATAATAAAACTGAATTATCGAAATTTTTGTAGTGTTTTAGGCACTATTTAGACAGCCATCAATCTTAATGTCTTAATACGAAGCTTGCTTAGTCTATGTTATAAAAATTACATCTACGTCAATAAGTAATAACAATTTTTCTATTAACTAAGTGTGTATACAGTTTAAAGAAACCTATAATGTCTGTAAGATGGTTGTAGCAGATAACTATACGTATAGCAGAAATGTCACAGTTATTATTTAACCTTCAATTTGCATTTATTAGAATGTTTTTGCTATACCCTATACTGATACCGTATCTATTTCTTTAAAAACCATATAATTTATTAAATTGTATTTTATATTGTGCGAGTGATAGCAATTTTAAGATTAATTTTATGTTTGAGCTTTACCTTATACCTTATCGTTTATTTATTGAACATTTCTGCTATGCGTATTGTTCCTGACGTTATATCAACTGAACTATGTTAAGTTTATACTCATAAAGAAGTGACCAAGACTAATATCTGTACCTATATCTCGCTGCTTTCAAACATCTATATACTACGTGTGTATAAAGGATCTATTCAATTCTCAAACAGTTGCCATCAGTTACATGTGTTGATTAATAATAACGTACTCAGTTTACAAAACACACCTGAACAAATAAAATATTTGTGACGTGATTCATCGAATGTACAAATAAATTAAACTTATTGATACAGTTTATATAAAATTAATTTCGGATTCACCTTAAACGAGACATGAACATTATTTTTACAAACGCTGATAATGTAATCAAAATATCATCTAAGGTATTGGCTAAAGCGTCTTTAAATAAAGCATCGTAATCACATCGGCTCGTCCTTCCGTCCGTTCACTATCTACGTAACACTAAACAGTCCATCACATCCGAAACTTTACGGAACAGCGAAGAAAACTGCGGCTGACCTTATCTCGCTCCGCGCTGACGATCCGGGGTAAATATTTCACAGTCATTTAGCACTTTTTGAACACGTCCATTAAAAAACATCGGTAAAAAAGAAAGTCTCAGTAAAGTCGTCGAAATATAACGTGAAACAATTTACCCGATGGCCTCGTGTAACAAAAGGGGGGGTCAGAGGAGGGGCGCCGAGTTTCGTCGAGTTCAGCAGAGGAGTTCGGAGTTGGAGGGCGGTACTCAGCTGGGCAGAGGCGGGCGAGGGTGAGGTGCGGGGCTTGGGGGCTGTGGTGCGGGGGACGGCGCGCCCGCGCTCTCAGGCGCAGAGTGCGCGCGCGCCGTCGCCGCCGGCTGCAGCACGGGGCTCGCCGGCCAGCCGTGCGTGCTGGCAGGGATTGTTCTGGAAACGAGCATCATTATTAAGGAAACAATAATGGTATTCACATGATGCACACACAAGTATATTCTGTTTTACACGGTTTATAGTAATATAGCGCTCAGTAGATAGAGCCGATATTTTTCAGATAAAAGATAAATTATGATATAGATATCTTTTGACTCCGATGTTTTTTTTTTCTCTCAGTAATGAGTGGATTTTTTAGCTCTAAGTAAAATAATTAAACTAATTAGCAAGAATTGTATTTTTATTTTCAAGCTTGGTTATTCACTAGTATCTACGCCTTGACCCTTTCCTTAATAAAATATATTAATATAAAGCTTTCCATGACGATTATCGTACGACTTTCAATCAAACAAAAACATTGACTGAAACATTCATTCAACCTGGCATAAGGAGAAATATTAGCAGCTGGCGGGGTTGGCACGGCCGCTGCGTCTGGGTGCAAAAAGTTCCGCCTCTGCTCCGCCCGCTCCCAGCACTGCTGTAAGCACCGCGCCATCACATCTGGTAAACTGTTCACTTGTTCCTGGAAACATTTATAGAACATTGATTAGTTGGTACATGATAATATAACCTATTTTTAAGTATACATATACATGCATACATATAAGGAGCAAGATTTGATGGTGATAGTCAACGATGTTGAACAATGATTAATTATAGAAGTAGATAGGGAGGGATAAAATAGTACGATATATTTAAAAATGTAATAATTAATCACTGCTACGTCTTCAACTAAATTATATAACGTATTCATTTATAAATGCAATGTGTGTAATGTTTAAATTAGAACATATTATTTCAATGAAATGTTTTTGACTTTTGCAAGATTTTTTAAATATGCTAGATTAACCAGCAGACGTTGTTTTGCCCTACAGCTCTTTTTCGTGTTTCTCTCCATAAGAACCTCCCTTGTGTAGTAACAAAAACGTTAAAAAATGGCGAAATGGTCGAGCCCATCTTGGTTTTTATGCTTAGCAACATATTTGGCTATTAAATTTTATTAGGTTGTAATTGTTACGTTTTGAATGTGTTGTATACTTAAGATTCTAATGAATATGCGATCATACCTGTAATGTAGTTAACTTCTCTTCTAAACTCGTCAACCGTTCCTCTATACTATCTTGTCTTGTGCTCATGTCTGATACAATTTCGTACACTGTGTTCTGGGTCTGTAACAAGAAGGGGTCCTACTATCAATCGCATTGCAGCTCCATAGTTATTGACGGTATTAGTCACTATAATGTGTTTAGTGTCATGTATGTATGTACCTATAGAATTTATTAAGCTATTGCATAGCTTCTATCGCGGGCCTTGAGCGCGGGGACCGAATCCAGAAATTCCGTATCGAAAAAACCTCACGCTCCCCACTCCGACGGGCACGGAGGTGTGGCTTGAAGGCATAGCATGCAATAGCTTTACCGCGGCAGTCCCCGAGTGCTACACGTCTTTTTTTTGAGTAGGTAAGTAACTATTCCTGATTTTGTCGTTGATTGAGTTTAAATTGATATTGTATTGTTATAAGTCAGTTAACAATATAGGTACATTATGAGTATATTTTATTGAGAGATTAATTATAATTTATGGAATGTAAAGTCGCTCTTCATTGTTTACACAAATTAAATATTTTTTTATTTGTTTCTATATTACGGTTGTTAGGTCACTTGACAATTTAATATTTTACTTAACAAGATTTGTTTCTATTGTCTTATTAATAAAACTAAATTCCTCGTCTGATATGTGTTTAAAAAGAAGTTGTGTTTGTTTGTTTTCCCATTATAATGAAATAGAATTAAAAATTATTAAAACATGCAAGCTACTGTCTAAATCAGCTACTATCATTCGCGTAGCTAAAATGAATGGTCTGGAACATTCTACAATAAACTAATTTATCAAATTCTACAAAAAAATGGCTGGTCTATAGCAAATTTGGAATTGGGAACCAAATAAATCGATGGAGGCTACGCTACAAAAACTAAGAAAATCTAATTTATTTTTTAATTTATGTTTTAATGTTGTTTAATTTAATGAATTTGTGACGTGTTTTCTAATGAAAGCGTCTATTGAATCTAACTTTTCTAAGGATATTAAAATCATGGTTGTGAAAATGTAGGATGTGGCCTGTAAGGCTTTATATTTAAATTGTATCTATCATTTTTGGTTACTGGGGTAAAAAAAATTACTCTTGTTACCTTACTGCCACTACCTTTGATTTACAACTCTAAAATAACTGATTTGATTTACAAAAAATAAATTCTTACATTTTTTTGACCAATCAATGAATAGACAATCACTATAAAAAAGTTACTTTCCGTAAGTAAAATCGAGCGCTTTATTTTGTAGTTAGAATAAAATTAAATCCGTACAAAGAACCAAGGAGTGATAGATACAATTAATTGTTTTATTATTTATTTATTTAGTTATCAAGGTGTGCATTTAAGGATGTAAAAATTTGAGCCGTGCTCTCTATATATCTAAATGGGAGTGTATATTGGTAGCATTTACTAGCAATTGAAAATGATTAGATTTTGAATTACCTTCGCCATGTCTGTTATTGTGTTGGCGTTGTCCATCAGTTTTCTTTGATCCATTTTTACTTTTCTTAATCTGAAAAATATATTATTACTTTTAATGAGAGAATACAGTTTTCTTAATAATTTTGAATAAACAATGTACATTATTAATTTTATGCGGTAACTGATTAAATCAAAATATAAACGTACAGAATTATCACATTTTTTAAAACGAAATCAAGTGGTCATATATTAATTGGTCATATGAAATGAAAACGTTTATGATAACTAAATCTAATGTAAGAAATACAATAAAATGCTCCACATTTCGAGCACTATATAATTTTTTTCGTAAATGTCTGAAAAATAGCGCCGCTTCACGAACTTTTGGTACAACCATCAGAATAATGATGTTATATTACTGCTTTATCTAATCTAATGATTTCACCAAATAATATAACAAACTTACGCATAAATAGCTAATAAAAACTTTCTCTGGTGCGTCCTTACTCTCCCAGGATGTACCCTCTTCACGAGTCGCGTGTGTTTGTATATTAACCAAGTCTCTCTCAACACATTCGCCGCAGCGTTTTTCAGCTGAAATTTTATAATCCATGCATCGTTATTACAACGCAAAAAAGGGTAAATGCGAGCGAAACTAATTTCTAACATACTCTTCTAAGGGTTGAAAACAATTATATTTGTATATATATTAATTATTATTTATATAGGTATAGTTAGTTTTGGAACACACTGGTAACACTCTACTCACACTCACACATAATATATATTATTTATTGCAAATGATCTTCATCAACACAAATCACTAATCTAAATGGCTCATGGCTCATTTTTTTTGTCTCTAAAGATACTTTAAGAATATCGAGAGAACAGATAATAATAAGATCTGTATAAATATAATGCGATACGAAAATGAAATAGGAAATGCAATATTTTTATATTTTAGGTCTATGCTGATTCTTATTCTGAATATATATATTTTTTTTTAATTTTGTGGAAATTTCTTAGAATCTATAATAGGTAATTTAATGATATGACACTACATTCCGAAACTTAAAACCCTACACCTATATCACACCTATAAATATAGCTTTGTAATATAACTATTGTTTATTACTTAATTTACTAAAGCATACACACGATATCACTGTAAGCACTTGGAAAAGAATCATATTATCCTTTTCAAAACCACACCTATTCTAAAACTTGCAAAAGTAGGTAGCATTCCTCTGGGATTTGATAGACCTACAAGAAGATTGCTAAAGCATAGAAATCACACATTGTCTTACCTCGCATCCTGTATTCTTTCGTACAATCACCTTACCTTTTTCGTGAGCTGAGTTTCCATCATGAAGTTATGCACATGCTTCTCTGCTCTAGTTAACTCTAATTTTCTCGAAGCAACGGTCACTAATAAGGCTGTGCATCCTGCCCCCTGTTAATTAGATTACAATAATTGTGATGAACCGACATCAATACAATACTTACTCTTTTAGTAAGTTGTGTGTCCATCATGAAGTTATGAACGTGCTTCTCAGCTCTAGTTAATTCTAATTTTCTTGAAACAACCGCGACTAATAACGCAGTGCATCCAGCTCCCTGTTAAGTGAATACCTTAATGTAAAATGCAAGCGAACGTGTAAAAGCATTCAAAATTTCTCATTCCTTAAACGAAAATGCGTTATCGAGGCTAGAAACAAAAACAAAATTATTTATCGGCTATGTGATTTATTTAACTTAGAATTTAAGTAGCGCGAGGATAATAGACACAATTCAGTCAGAAGATAAATCAAACATGCAAGAATAAATATGTAAAGCGTAACAAAAATCGATTAACGTAATCCTCGTTTCCATTTTGCATCGATCACCCTCATCATTTATGTTAAGGTATATTAGTAAGTGTTTCAACACTTGTTCGTAATTAGTAATTATATTATTTTAATTAGAGTTAATTTTACTTTGTGCTTAATAAAATGTTCCTAATGACAATAGAGTTACGGAAAGTATGAAAATATCGTTGGCTAGTTAAATAAGAACACTAACGAAACGTAGCAGTAACTATTCTAATCAACACAACGATGTTTCACACTTCAACTTTTCCACAAGAAGAAAGTTTTAGTCATGATTTTGTGATTAATAATTCCAATCCGTGCATTTTCATCTAATTGTGCGAATCGACTTCATAATTATTAGAAAACTACCACACTTTTTTAAACCCACACAAAACTATTAGAAGTGCAATCTTTACACACTTTCAAGGTAAGATTACTTTAGGAAAAGTGAGCCATTTTAAAAATAAATTTATTGTGCATTTTAGTGAAAGAGTCAAGTGAAGAGAGCAAGAGATAGAAAGGAGAAATGAAGCATTCCATACTACTGAATATGTCTAAAAATTAGCTGGCTTTAACAGGGAAATGGACGTTTCATTACTTCAAATATATTCAACGATAGTTACGTGATCGACATTTTTGCATCAATTTGCTCAATTGTTAATAACAGTTCTATTAAAGTGTACATCGAGTGTGAGTGATAGAAGGCTTTGTGTAAGAGTATATACTTAAATATCATATTGCAATATTACACACACTTTCGGCATTTTATTCTGTGAACATACAGTTAACATTTATTACATCGAAGTATTAGTGAGTTCGACACATTAATATGATGTACATACATTATTCGTCTGTGACTTGTACATCCGCTATTGAGTGTTGACTGACGTTATAAACATAAAGTGAAGGAAAAAGAAAACTCTGAAATGTATCAGAACCTTTTGTGTGAATGAAATCTGTCAGTCAACACGTAGACATTATTTATGAAGAAACTTACCATAATGCCGGTGCTAACAGCGATACCTCTGCCACAATATGTGTTTGGCACAATGTCACCAAAACCAACGGAGAGAAAAGTAATTGCGATAAGCCACATCGCATTGAGTAGGTTAGCATGTTCCTCATCGTGAAACCTTTCGAAAATAAATTCAACTCCTTAACGTTACACGCACAATATTGTATTTTGTACAAATGAAACATATCCTGTATGTGTTCTCCTACCTACAGATGTACGCAAGCTTATTTCATTTGGTGAAATGAAAGAGTTGATCGAAATAAGAAGAAAAACTGTGGAAAGAAAGAATAACAACGACCTAGAAGAGTTTGACTTTGATCATTAACATTGATCCGATTGCATTTAACATTGGCACATAAAATGGCTCACCTTTGCCGACGTATTATATACCTGTTGCTTAGACATAGCAAGAGCGAGAGGTTTTACCTTGCTTTATCTAAATTTGAGTAAGCTGTCGGTGGAAATTATTTGTTTATTGAAAATGCCTACCGCAATGTTATACATACCACCATACCGCAGGTGAGAGTAATGCCACGGCCGCAGTATGTGTTGGGTACGATATCACCGTAGCCGACACAGAGGAAGGTTATAGCCGTCAGCCACATTGAGTTTAGCAAATTGGCATGGTCTTCATCGTGGAACCTGAGAGCCAAAATGCCCGACAAGAACCACATGATAACCGTATACTTCACCAATTAACGTTAATTGTATTTAGAAATCGAAAGCTTTATTGAGTTAGTTACTGAGTTTGATATATTATCATCAAATAGAGAAGTATCACAATGTATTACCAAGCAAATTTCGCATGCCTCTCAACGATGAACAATATTTTATCTACATACACACTAACACGGTTTATTGGTCGAATACAACGTGCAGACTAAACATTTAATTTGATAGAAACCAATTACAGATAGCCATGCTGTGAAATACCAATTAGTGATACGGGGCTACAAGAACAGATAACACTTATAAGAGAGCCGTAGCAACAGGAAGGAAGAGACACAGAGAGAAGTATTAGAAAGCGCCTGCGAATTACAATTTTAACTTTGCTCAAGATTGCACCAGTGCAGTATTTGTGCGTTTAGTTTTTGTAAGCTTAAACAGAAAGTCTTGTTACCATTAGAGCCATTTTGTGCGTAGCTATGTTTATTGTACAATCAAAAGGTGAATCACTTTCATACATTGTGCCATTAAGCGCTTCGTTTTAGAAAGCATGTTAACACTTATTACGATTCACCACTGTGCGACAGAATCTTGCGGTTAAACTTTGTCTTGAGTTGCAACACCGAGAAAATCACAATAAACAATTATTCTATTCTATTCTATAACACATATCTATACAGACATTTATACATCAATGTTCTAACACATTTGAAAGCTACTTTTGCAAAAATAGTCAAAGTCAAACTCTTGTATTTTATTGCGTTGATTAATCAACTACGTTTCTTCAAAGTATACGAAACAAATATAAGTAAGGAAACACAGGGGATAAAAAAGCAAAACAAATGTTTTTACAACGCCACAATACATAAGCATTGCATGTCCATTTAGGCATTACATCGAGTACACTGTCACAATTCAAAACATATGATTGGTGTTCGAACTAAATGATGAAAGCCAAAATACTGATGAACAAATAAAACAAATGAATAGCTTATACAGGTATGTGACTAATGAGACCTTTAATGATTTCGTCTTTATTATTGGTACTTATTATAGCGTATATTTTAACTTATTACACATCGATACAGTTACAATGATCCTTACTAACCTCTCACATTGACGAAGCGTCCAGCTTGCAATTATCCATAAGGAAACCATGAATACTAGTAACACAGTTCCCGGACATATAGTCATAAGAGTCTTCAATACAAATCTGGTGATACAACAATAATATTTTAAGAATTATAAGAAAAAAAAAACAACGAACAACGTCACGATTCTCATAGAATACAATATGTAACATCCATGGTAAAAGTTTCATACCTAGTGTTAAAATTAATCCTGTTTAATGCTCCTATACTCCTAGAAGAAGCGTCAGTAAATAGTTTGCTGTGTAGTAGCATAACCCTGCATATAAGGTAAAGACGAAGAAACATTGGTAGTGATAGAGTTACATCGTACGGTACCTGAAATTAAACAAAAATTAGTAGATTTGAAATAGCAATACATTTTTGGAGACATAAACAAGCTAGATACATCATTTTATACAGGTAATTTTGTGAAAATATTATTTTAGCCATGAAATTAGTATTATTTAGCGCCTTGCCAATATAATAATTTATAAACATGTTTCTTTTGTATCAAAATTACTCAATTCACGCAGAAAAAAACTATTAATGCAATAATTAACTTTAGGACGTGAAAAACCACAACCACAAGCACACACAAACTTTGAAAAACGGTATTTGTTAATTTTAAATGACTAATTAACTAGTATCAAAAATTAAGAATCAGAGATTTGTATTTATGAAATCGATTAAAGGGATTAGCACACATATACTAAGACGTGATTTATTTATCAAAAAAATACACGCAAATCTAAAACATTTTTGTGTTGAATAATGTCTATAAGTTTATTACATCATGACAAAAATTAGATGACGAAAAATTGAACAAAAATTAAATAAACATGCCAAAACGGACACACTAACAGCACTTGAACACAACTCATCATAATACAGACCTGTATTTGTTTATACATTGTGCCCTAGAGAGGAAATCAAAATAAATATCAGTTGAGAACAGATAAATAAAAAAATAATAAAGATATAAAGAGACAAATAAAAATGAAAGACATGACTGAAAAGAGTTCTTGGAAGAGTTATATAAACTATACAATAGGCGTGCACACAGAGCAAGCAGCCTCGCGAAGCAATTGCTATGTGAAACAGCTAGTCTATGTGAACATGGCTCGTCCGAGGAAAGTGACAACACAGTGAAGTCATTATTCGGCCGAACCACGTCTACATAGACCAAGTCGCTTCGCGCAGCAATGCTTCGCGAGGCTGCTCGCTCTGTATGGACCTGCCTAATATATTCTTCATATTATAGTGTTATAATATTAGATATTTAAGGGATATTTCCTATTACTTAACAAATATTTTCATTCTACTCGTGTAATGTAACATAACTAGGGGCAAAATAAAGATTTTTATTTAACTTATTTTTCTCATCTATCATTGCAATAAGCGATGTCATTACGCTTATCTCATGCTATGCAGCACGGATACTTCATGAGTTATTTTTTTTTGCGATAAAAGCAAGCTTATAAAAATATTTCCAATAGTTTTCGACCAATATTCATAGGCCACTCTTATACCTCTACTCGCCCAACGCTGAACATTGTGAAGAGGCTCATTAGACCTGTTTCATATTTCAACTAAAGAAAAATTATAGTTTTTTTTGGCTTATAAAATATTGGTAACTTACAACTTCTACACCAATAACGCCTCCCTTATTGGCTAGTTTAGTGGTCCAAGTGAATGTATATTGGCCCGGTATAGGATGGACTGCGCATATCGCCAGTTCGAGTCCGATCTGAGCTATCCTCTGCCACGTCATTGCTATCCGCCAATCGTCAGCGCAGTTGTCTATCATAAATAACTGGAATTTATAAGATATCGTTTTAAATTTTTATAAATGGTATTGAGAAAGGAAGAAAGGGAGAGTAGGATCTTATACTTATAACTAGTTTCAACCATTTTTATCAACAACAAATGAAGATAGTAAAATAAGTTGAATAAACGGACATGCTCCTTCAATGTACAAATATTATGTATGGTATAAGAAACTCGAACTTAATATTACTATGATTCCTTAAATATTATAATACGATTAAGTGGTAATGTGGAAATTATTAAACAAAGCATATTTTTATGTTCACTTTTCAATTCATTCCCTTTCCTGAAGAATATTTCAGAGAAATTAGGTATATACATTTTTATCCGCGTACTAAAATTGTATTACGTGGATATTTATTGGTTTGATGTCGAATCCTGAAAAAGGCATAGGAATAAAATATTATGAATAAATAAATGACCATACCTGTACTTCTAAGGCGTGATACGCGACGATTAGGCCAAGTAAAATCACAGTTGACATTGATATAAGCGTCTTGAGAGCCTGAGAATATATTGAAGCCTGGAAAATTCAAAAACCAGCATTACTACATTGAGTAGCAATAATAACAATAGAGATTCTTATAAAATAAGTAAAATAGTTTCAAAATAAACTTTCATTTAACAATAAAGGAAATATTTACTTTGTTATTTCCAAAAAACATTAATTATTTTTTTTGTAAATTTAAAATTTTATTAAATAAAAAAATATCTTACCTTACTATATACACCTGCACTCGACAGTTCGTTTTCTATTACCATTATTATTATACCAAACATGCCCATAACTAAAGCGTAATCACTTATCCTTTTTCTCTTTTCAAATAGTGCCTTTCTTCTACCTAACCTGCAATAAAAAATAAACATATGATTAGACAATATTCGACGAAACTTAACTTAAAATCTATAATATGAATAGTCATATTTTTTGCTGTAATAGTAACGTCCGACATAAAAAAGCACTTTGCAAAGGAGAACCAATTTAAAAAAGGATGATATTAAAAAATTATCATTTTTATTAACATAACATTTATAAGATCGACAATTATCAATATCAAAAGTTAGAATTAATTATTTAATAATTATGTTTGTGTAATCGTATAAGGAAAATAAATATGATTTACATTTTCATTTCAAGCAATCAAAATCGATCCATACATTTCCGAACCATAAGCGATACGCGAAACAGCGTTTATTGGAAAAAAAATAATATTCTATTCTATAAATAATATTAGCAAATTTGTCTGGAAAAATTATGAACGTATTTAGAGGATATTGGATATCAAATTTATCGAAAGTATCTAACGGCTGACAAAATAATTCCGCCCAGAATAGAGTTCGTGCCGAACGCTTAGTATCACTGGATTAGCTTTATGGATGGGTCACGGAAGATAGTGGTCAATTGGTCTATTGATCCACGGGTTTATGTTTTAAATTGTATGCGTATAGTTTGGTTCGTTTGGACAAAATTATAAGGGAATTTTACATAATTCGACACGACAGAAAGCGAAGTTGCTAGGCATCCTTCTAATAGCGAGGTCAATTGGCCTGGCGTAAAGTACCCGACAGTATAAGTTGCTAAGGAATCATATGATAGCGCAATACAATTGGTATGTAATTAAAAACCCGAAAGTTTACATGTCATGCTCTACATAGACGCAAACCAAACTTTTATAAATAAAAATTATGTAATAAAAAATAGAATCAAATCCATTAATTTTCTCAAATATAATAGAAACATCATCTTGAAGCTTAAGCACTACTCCAATCTATCACAATGTAGTGGCTAGCGTGATCACAAAGATGAAAGAAATTAATAAAAAATCGCAAAAGAATGTCTGTACACTTTGATACAAAGAGTTCAAAACTACGGACTTAAAAGTAAATAATTGATAGCGTCGAATCGATATCGAACTTCTTTATACCACTTCTTATAAATGTAAAAAGAAACTTATTTTAAAGCTTACAGCGTTTCATATTTGTTAGGTTTCATAGTGATGTAGCGTCCGTACGTTCCATGCAGTCCCGACTACAAAGTCATACTGATTTATAGTTAAAGTGTCCCATTAATAAATTACAAGACTTGCATCGATACTAATGATGGACAATCGATAGGTCACACTGCAAGTTATTTCCGATATTCAAGGCTGATCGCTAATAGAAGCTTTTTACGACTTCTTAAGGGCGTTCTGCTGCGAATCGGGTAATTGTAATGAAATAATGGTGTGCGTGAACGATATTTGATAATGTTAAGATTGGGAACTATATTTTTTGTAACCGTATAAACAGTCTTGTATTATGTCAAGAAAACCGGCAGAATACACATTCGTTTCAATAACTTTGCTCAAAAATATTTATATTCAACCCTACCAGCATTATAAAGAAGTGATGGAGACCTCTTTGGAATTTAAAACATACAATTTATCATTCAAAAAGCTGAGAGGGAACTTAACTAAAAGAAATATCCTGGCCCGTCTCCAACCCCTTATAATATAACAAGACTCTGCTATAGAATTAATGAACCGATTCTAACTTGGAGTATTTCTTACGTTTTGTATATTCTTGTTAGTTACAAATGATGCCATTATATTGGTTTTCCTTCGTTTCCTTACTTGAATTTCTTTGAATTAATATACCTCGTTTGTGAGGCTTAAGTTTGAAATTTAAAATTTTAACAAGCTATGTTTGCTTTACCTTACTCCTTTACCTCTAGTTAGTAACAGTCATGCTTTTATAAAGAAGAGGACGTGTATACACAAAAAAATATTAAAATGAAACTTCGGCTTCTCACTTCTTCTCTTAATATATACTTTAGATATTAGTTTCAACATTTAAATGACGTTAAGTACCATTAGTACATAATTCCCATATCAAAAGCATACGTTTGTAGGACAGGTACATTTCTACGATGTAGAGCTACGAACCGTAGCGCGTAGCGTGCTACGTGAAATCATTGATAATAGCTTTTGCTTTGCATTATTTTTCCATTTTACCAAGAGCTTAATGGTTATAAATGCAATAACAACACTTACTGTAGGTGGATTTGTAAAACATTTTTTTATTTCACTGTTTATCGTTTTTTTCATATTATAACCTAATGACCAGCAAGATTAGTTATGGTAAATTTTACTTCTATATATTGAGGGTTGCATGTTATTTAAGCGGATTAGAGGAATGTATAAATGTTTGAGTTTAAAAGGGATGAAAATAAATTTATTTAACATGACAGTGTTCGCATTTTGGATCTATACTAGTTAAGTTTAAAGTTCTATCACTCTTCAAGTATGATACAATGAAAAGTAATAATCAAAGTAATAGACGAAGCAATACAAAATACACAGTTCAAGGTAAAACAGGACACAAAACCCAGCAAGTGCCATTCAAACCACACTTGTCGATATATAAACGTAATATTTCAGTGATTGAGGTGCCATACATACACAGTACGAAATTTCTCAACGATCAAGCCGACCCGTACCAATTTTATTACCCATCTTATTGGTTTTATACAACCCGCGAGACTAAATGAAAACAGTAACTAGGTTATTGGTAAAACCATACTGCCGTAATGGAGAAATTGTAGACCGATTTACTGAAAGGCCTTTCTTGAATCCGTACCACTACACATTATAAAACAAAGTCGCTTTCTCTGTCCCTATGTCCCTTTGTATGCTTAAATCTTTAAAACTACGCAACGAATTTTGATGCGGTTTTTAAATAGATAAAGTGATTCAAAAGGAAGGTTTTAGTATATAATTTATTACGTTTTAGACAAAGCGGACGAAGCTGCGGGTGGTAAGCTAGTACGTAATAATTAAGTTTATGTATTATCCTTCTTTTGTACTTCCTTGTATGGAATATGATAGAAAGATTTATGAATGGGATTTAATACACTTGTGTGGTAAAGTCGTGTATTGTTTTGTGCGAAAGGCAGAATTGCATTTTAATAACATCTTATTACTATATTCTTGTATTTATTTACGGTAGGATATTATAGAAAACATTAAAACTATATTTATTTAACTTTATTTTCTATTAATATTAAGTTAACCATCACAAATTCGATAGTATTATTTCCCACACGCAATGTGAAGTCCCATGTCCTAGTGGGGTAAGGGGCAGATGCATTATACATCTGTTTCACTGATCGATTTTCTTTAGGGACAAGTAGGTGATCAGCCTTCTGTGTCCTATCAGACCGAGACATTTTTTTTCTTCGTCTCCACCGGGAATCGAACCCAGGACCCCTCGGTGCTACGCTCACGCGTCAACCACTGTACCAAGGAGGCGGTCAAACCCACACGCAATACTAAGTCTTAAATAAAATAAAATTACTTTTTGAATATGCAGTTAGACGGCCATAAAAAGGAGTAGATAGTATTGAAAGTAAATGACTCGAAAACGATATTTAATGCACTTTAATTACTTGAAAACCATTATGCGGTTTAGTTACTTTTCTGCAATTGAGCAATTTTTATTTTTCAGGAAAAGAAATGAAACATTTTATCATAATCACTGAGAAATATTTGCCGTGTAGTCAACGTTAATGGCATAATATATATTCTTATCTAATTAAAGAAATAGATAAAAATAATTGATTCAAAGAGAATGAGAAGATTAATAAACTAATCACAAAAGATTAACCTTAACCATATTCGAATAAAATAATTTATTACCCTACTGTAACAATATTATCCTTTAGTCAAATAATTATTTACATTGCAACTTTTTACCGTTTTTACCTCAAATACATTTAACAGTAAAAAAGTAACGTTTCCGATGAAAATATTTCAATTTCCTCCATCATCAGATAGCATACAATACTGGCCATTTGCATTGAATGAAGCCGCAAACGCTTAGTGCAGTCATTCAGCTAAAAAATATTAGTTTATTCGCTTTGTTTGCGAACACGTTATATAAAATTGCTGTGCAATTCCCATTTGTATTAAATTGAATCGTATCGCGGTTTGTTGAACTCGTCTTGAAAGTTTTAATTCGAATGCAATGTGTTTTCGCAATGAGTATAATTTAGATGGATTAAGACTAAAATGTTGGGACTTTTCTTTGCGCAGAATTGTTATAATAATCTCTAAAGCTAATTATTATTTTATGTGTAGAGTAAAGTAAGTGTAAAAATTACGTATAATAAAAATTGAATTACGCCACAGCATTGAATGCTGTCAATATTAAAAACGTAATATTAATAATTATACATTGACTAATTATATAACCGGGACCCCCTACGATTGCTATAATAGTTTCATACTTAAAACTGTCACTGTTTTAACATCTAGACAGTTCTTCAGATGACGATTCGAATTTGCATATTTCTCTAAAATTAACTCAAAATACACGATCTATTTACGACCTTACATATAAACTCAGTTTAATTAATGGGCTCACAATTAACTTAAGGAGGCTTCCGTTAGCTAAAATGGAGGAACTCATAAACGCACACCGGATATTAACACTTAATATTAGGCCCGAAATTATGAGTGCAAGTTTAATGAGCAAGCACTTTAATCTCTCGTTACTACTCCAATTATCTCGTTGCCATGGCAACGGTGTGTTTTTCATTACAGTATAAATTAACTCGGGTATTTTTAGCAACTGCTTATTTTAACAATTGAAGTTTACTTATAAAATAAATGATGAGGCTTTAATGTTTGTAGTATTTTCAAAGAAAAATAAATTTATATAAACAACGCTATAAAATTTAATTAAAAGTCTTAAAGAAATATTTCAAGAATATATCGTATATATATAGATAAACGTGATACCTAGTATAGTATTACATTATCTGCGGTGATACTTATTATATAATATTTTAAATTTACACTATGAAAATATCATATTCCATAATAATATAATAACGTCCCATTCGTATGGTTTCAGCCTTGCTAAGTGGACCTATCTTATATGGGTTGGTAAACGTCACGTATCTTACAGTTTATGGTCGTAATTGCATTACCTTATTGTATTTTACTACTCTTTCCAAAGCCAAGCCCTTCACGGAATAAAAAAGAACATTAAATCTTTTATTTTTTATTTTTTCGAGTGGCAAAACGATTGTATGTGTCGGTTTAACAAGATTACTTTTATAATTATTTTATAATATTAATCCAGCCTACCTTTTACACTTTATTGAACTAAAGTGTAACTACATTACCTACTGCCATGGTTGCCTGTAAGAGATCACTACTAAGTGATTAGACCGCCAAATAAATACCTTAGACCATTTACTTGTATTAATTAATAAATAAATAAGACATTGAAGTGACAATAAAGATATGAAAAAGCATCAGTAAAAAGCATTGAAAGTATATGTATATCGTTAATATGAGCTTCTGATAAAAGAAGTACTTCATCATACACAAAGGGTTAGGCTAATGTGTAATAGATTACAAAAATCTCTAACTGTTGCTAGTCTAGCGGACCGAGAGTGATTTCCCGGACCAAATATTTGTTTTGACCCGACATGACAGCTAATATTTGCGAACCTCGGAGTGGATTGTATGAATGTGTGATGTATGAAGCTTTAATAGTGTTTCGATGTTAAAAAATAATCTAACTTGCTATAGCAAGTCTCTATACAGAGTGTAATCGTTAAGTGTGCACAGGTCATTATTCCGTAACTATTACATACCATGGGAGTGTTACATGTAATTCTTTAGGATATTTTCCGTTTTATTTTTAAAGTTATTATTGTCATTTTACTTATTAGGTAAAGTACTTTTATCAGTTTATAGATTTGTGATATCTGTAATAGTTACGGAATAATCGCCTGTGCAAACTTAACGATTACACCAAGATTACACCCTCTATATTGCAACGATGACACATCAAATGCAGATTATCATAATGAAGACAGATAATGTATGTGACTAACGAGCTGTCAAATCAATACAGATAAATAATAATTAGACAGTAAATCGTAACTTACAATGTAAACATTGGTTGATTGATTGATGAAATGATGATTGAAAGTGGATTGTAAAATCATTCTGATACCTTATAATGTTTTTAATCAGTAAACTGAAATTTATAGAACGTTGTTATATCTATACCTATATTATAAAGTGTAGACTTTGTTTGTTTGAACGCGCTAATCTCAGGAACTAACTGGTCTAATTTGAAAAATTATTTCGGTGTTAGATAGCTCATTTATAGAGGATGGCTATAGGCTAAGTATATATCATTGCACTAAGACCAACAGACGCGGAGCCACGCGAGTGAAACCGCGGAGCGCAGCTAGTATTTTATATATTTCAGTAATGATACGTTAAAACAATATTTAATATTTAAGGCTACAATAATTATTATTAGTGTTTTGGGATTTTATTTATCATTTTGTTAACGAACGTACGCTTCGTAAAATATTTCAACCAATATGGTTTTATTATAATGAGCAAATAAGTGTGGCACGTATTATGTTTTAACATATAACTTTAATGTAAAAATCCATCATCTATCCACAGAAATATCATTCAAGTTGGTTTCACTTTACATTATTTAGAAAAACTAACATTATTAAAAAAGGTAAACGAATACAGTGATCTAATAGATATAAATGCAGACAGTATGGTTAAGTTCTATAATGCTTCTCTCAAATATTTCAACGAAAAATAATTGTATTAAAATAATTTTTAATGTATTTTATTGTAATCTTTTTATATTATTATTATTATTATTATTTTTTTTTTTAATTTTAATATTGTAATTAATTGAATGACGATTTTGTTTTAATATGAATGTTTACATTGTTTATAAATAGATATTTTCTAATGTTTGTCAAACTACATACATATATTTTTGTGTAGAGATTATTATAGTTATATAAAAAAAAATTCAATTTTTGTGTTGGTTTTTATGTATTTTAATTTTATACTTTAAAATTGTAATCTGAATGCCGATTTTATTTTTAATATGAATGTTTACATTGCTAATTAATATATATTATGTCTGTCGAACTTTATTTTTATGTAACTAGATATTATTTATATAAAAAAAAATGAATTTTTAAGTTGGTTTTTATGTAATTTAATTTAATATTTTAAAATTGTAATTTTGTATTCCGATTTTATTTTAATATGACTGACATTATTTTTTTTAAATAGATATTTTATTGATAATTGTTAAACGTTATTTTGTGTAGCTGTTTTGTGTATCAGTTTTTTTTTTGTTCTTAAATCATAACCGTTTTCTAAGGCATGTGGTGTTAGCCTATAATTAATTGTTGCACTTGATTTGTTAAATTGCATTCTCCTTGTATGTCTAAAATTAGTGTTAACAATTGTTGGCTATCCTTTGTAAAATAAATAAATAAAGGTGTTTTAATAATTATTATTTTAACAGACGCTAGAGTTTTGTTTTTAGTAATTTTAACTATAAATCAATATTTTTACCTAACTAATAAGGTTTTTATATATTAAGTTACTGTTATTTGAAACTTCTGAAACTATTCATGCATTCATAAATTTTAATCTGTAGGTATATTCTCCAAACAAAAGTTACTAAGATTCTCAAAACTTTCACAGCCAATAATTTAATTTGCAAAGCCTTCATCAAGCCGTCTAACCTTGATCCAGAACATTCCACTAAGAAGAGTAGTCTAAACTATGTAAATGTTAGGCCAAAGATATTTGATAATATTTGTGTAGGAGCATTATATTGGTAAGGTACTTGCGTGGGTACTTAGGCGTACTAAATTCCATTTTCTTTTTTAAATGAATATTATATAAATCTTACGAAATCTATCAAACCAATAGACATTGTTCACAAATGAATCTTAAGTAAAGAAAAAAATGAAGCACTTGCTTTTCTCAAATTAACTATTTATGTATTACTATGCTATCATTTGTAGAGTCGTGTGGAACGGTACCAAAAATTGAATTTAACGTAAAAAAAAGACGCTATAAAAAGAAACAAACAAAACCGATTTGATAACAAAGCAGCGAAGTGCTAAAAAGTGTAACTCATCACATGCGAATATTCAGTATCTTATTGAAGATTCTTATAAATTGGTAGGTGGTTTAAGGTATTTTTAATATGTAATATTACTAAATAATATTCAACACAACACGTAATGCCACTGGTCTTGCAGGTGCATAATATGGGCGACGCTGGTCACTAACCGTCAAGTGACGCGTCTGCTTCTACAAAACAAAATAGTATATTGACATTTTACATACCTATATCCTATATTAGGTTTATGCTTAGCAGTCCCCCCGCCCTTATACGTGCCGCCTCCGAGCGCCCTCTCTTCGCCGAACCGCGGGTACTCGCTGTGCACTCCGACCAGCGCCACGCCGGCCTCCTCGCTCGCTTCCCGCCCGCCGGAGTAGGCCTTCATGGTGCCCGGGATCGAGAGCGTCGACACCGGCTTTCGCAACTGAAATTTTTTTGGGTGCTATGTAAGTGAATGTGTTAAGAGAATTTGTGGTATAAAAATAATCAGGCGTAAAATATTTGAATCTGTCCACATACAAATATCAGTGTCTAATGCAAAGCAAAGCTTGTAAATAACTAGATAAAACACACTTCTTATATATAAATAAACATTATACACGCACTATAAAGATACTTATAACAGTTTTAGTTTTTTATAATGAGCATTGAACCGTCACTCTACCATTCAATAGTCAGGTTAATAATAAACTGTTTACTAGATCCTGGATAATATAAGATCTAAATTCGCACATTAAAATAAGTTCACATAAAGCTACATAATAATTATTATGTATTTTTTTTTCACACACCATGTGTGTAACTACATGAAATTTTCAATCTCGTCGAACAAGCATCGTACTTAGCTTAATATATTATATAAATCTCGTGTCACAATGTTTGTACTCAATGGACTCCTAAACCACTTGACCGATTATAATAAAATTCGCACACCATGTGCAGTTTGATCCAACTTGAGAGATAGGATAGTTTAAACATGTAGGTACCACGGACGAAGCCGGGGCGGACCGCTAGTTTGACTATATTATAATAATTACGATCATATTACGACTGTCGACTGATATAAAAAATTGTTCTCATTATAATGAATGAACAAAACGCAATACTTCCCCACTTTCCTATGAATAAATAAAAGGATTTGAATGAAACAGTAATGGTATTGGGTTCTCAGTGCAAAGCATTTGGGTTGCCTTGTAATATTGGGGAATGGGGTTTCAGAATCACGTCGGCAATTCGGATAAAGTTCGGTCAGAGTCAGTGTAATGACGCCATTCGTTCTAAGTATCGGATTAGACTTTTAGTGAGGACTTCATATACGGAGGTATTTTCATGGAATGGTCACTGTACAGCCAAAAATGGAGTGTTATTAAACGTTATAGTTATATTTCCTTTAAAAGTCTGTAACAAATAATATTTTTACGTAATATTTAACCAAATATATTTTTGGGAAATTTGTTATATATGGAATTAATAGAATTAACCGCAATTTGGGCTGTTAATTGATGTATGCGAACTGGCTGCGGTTTATAAAATTGTTTCATTACGCCAAATAACCTTTTTGACTGTTTAAATTATGTGTGATATTGTTATTTAGATATAGATACATAAAAAAAAACTTCACATTGCACTATTATGACTCGCATAAAATCTACACTAGAACTATACACAACTCAATCCTTCTAGAAAGTTCTCAGGTTTCTATATGAAATCATAAAACCTCTCGTAGTGAATAAGGTGTTTTCTTCATGCTTCATTGCATTGTTCCGACACGACGAATACAACCTAAATAATGATAAAACGTTCTTGTACTTAATAACACGGAAGCGATATTTATTGTTCTACCCGTGACTTTTAAAAGTTCTATAATAAACGCTTCATGTTTGAGTATACCTTTTGTGTATTGTGATTATCCCTATTTAACAAAGGCCAGTATGTACAAATAAGGTGTATAAAACAATATGCTAAGATTTTAAATCTATGAAACGGAATTCAATGTGTTTTTTTAATAGCAAGTGTTCTAGGTGAAGCTTTAGTTAATAAATTGCTGACTTTTAGACAACGCATGCAAAGCTGCGGGCGAAAGTTAATATTCGTTTACAATTATTCCTTCTGTTTCAGTACAGAGCCAAGGATAAAACAGAAGAAAAATCTTGGCATACAAAACAATTTTTTTATAAATCTTTTACCCAACAGCAATGTATATTTCCTTGTTTCTTATAAGCCTTAATCTTAACACATTAAGAGATAAGCGTTGCCAGTAATAAATCGTAAATGATATTTAAGTTATGGAACAAATACATATTTATGATATGGTAATGCTTGTAACGAGCTACGAATATACGACTTTCATTCCCACAAAAACTGCCTTTAGACATCCCTATGATAATATTGTAAATAAGTTATGCTAATATAGACACTCTTGCTATCAACATATAGACTATAACCGTGTAAACTTTAACTTGACATTTGATCATGGTCTCAAATGTCAAAGGTTTACAGGGAATCATATAAAAATTTAATTAGCTATTGAAGACTGATGAAAAGTCAATAAAGAAGCAGTATTTGTAACTATTAAACATGAGAAATTGGTGAGAGTTAAATTATTTGAATTATTGATTTAACGAGTTTATTGTGTTAATTAACGTTATAAGTAAATTATGCAGACACATTCCACGTATTCGTAGTTAGAATGCAAGTCATATTCTCTTATGTGCAACTTTAGTATAATTCTTATCAGAGTTAAACGTTTATAGAAATTAATATAAGAGGGAATTAATATTAATATTATCTTACTAGCTTCCGCCCGCGACTCCGTCCGCGCGGATGTCGGTCTTCGCGTGGATGGTTTATTTCTCCGTTTGAGTTACTCTGACTTATAAATATCTATTGGACCCAAACTTAGACCCAAATACAGCTAGGCCTATAATAATACGCAACGTGTGTTCGCGGTTCTTCAGAACAACGTCTATGGATAAAACTGAAAAATAAAGATTTTTTTTTTTCTACGTATTTTTCCAGGATAAAAAGTATCCTATTTTACGCCCAGGATAATAAGATATAATTATACCAAGTTTCATCGAAATCGAACCGTTAGTTTTCACGTGATGTCTTCACATACAGACAGACAGACAGACAGACAGACAGACAGACAGACAGACAGACAGACAGACAAAAATTTTTTTAATCACATATTTGGGTTTGGTATCGATCCAGTAACACCACCTGCTATTTATTTTTTCAATATTTTCAATGTACAGAATTGACCCTTCTACAGATTTATTATATGTATAGATAATATATATGGTTAATGTTACGCGCGATTTAGGGTCTCTACAAAAACTGGATTTTAAATTTAAAAGAAAATTACCAGATTCTATTCTACTCAGAGACTTCAGACTTTCGTAACATTTTATAAATGTCCCAAAAAACATAAAAAATCAGTTTATTAGGATTAAATAATTGTCTTTTTTTATTTAGAAAGTATGTACTACCTACTTATTATTCCTTCTATGATCTATATCTGGATATTTTTATCTGCTTCGTTACAACTTGCTTGGTTTTTCAATATCAAAAAAATGTGTTTATCATTCCTTTTGATGAACTAAAGAATCAAAGCGCTTAGTAACTATATAATGAGGGCCATCGATCTTTGTCCAATATAGAGCTAGTATAGCATTGAACAAAATATGAAACTCCCGTGATGGATTGTTGTTTCTTCGAAGAAAAACTTGGCCAATCAACTCTATTGAGAACTGTATTATGTACTGAAGGATAACTTGCAATTGCTGGAATTGGACGTTATAAATGTTTATAATTTACTAGAAAAAAATATTGTATTTTTAGTCTATAAGAGTAAAGTATGCATAATACAATCTTACGATTAAATTGAAAAACACCTAGACTGAAAACATTTAAAAAATTTAATATGCAACCGGTTTCATGAGTACTCTCGAAAAAATAATTATTTTTAAATAATTATTAACATCATTATTTAAAAATAATTGTCCGTGCATTTTTTGAAAATACATTTTTTATATATTATAAACAAATGCAATTTACTCGTGATAAAAAAATATCTATCGTATAAAACAAACATTTATAAATTTGAATCGGATTGCTTGCTACGGGTTACTACAACCAAAGAATGTGTTCTTTGGTTGTAGTAATATTTCAAAGAATAACCGGGCGTCCGCTGCCGGGGTCGTGGACGATTTCTAATACCCCAGCCACACTATGCTACTGCCGCTCGCCTCGATATTGCCGTCTGGCCACACACTGCTCTACTCGCGCGATTAATCGCGACGCTCTTCACTAGGGATGGGTCGTCGACGTATTTTTCATCAACGAGACTAGATAGTTAAATGTCGTTCATCAACTAGTCATTCAACTAGTTAAAATCTTCGACTAGTCCATGTGTAAAATAAATAACTATCTATACATATAATAAAATCGTAGGAAAGTCAAAACTGTACATTGAATATTTTTTTAAAAGAATACATAATCCATGATCTATAATCGATATAGAAGCCAAAAATATAGTTTTTAGAATTTTTGTCTGTTTGTCTGTTTGTCTGTTTGTCTGTTTGTCTGTATGTTTGACCGAGCTAATCTCGAAAAGTACTGCATAGATTTACTTCAAATTTTGCATGAATATTCCTAAGAGGTCGGGTGAGGATAGTTTAAACATATTATCATGATACCACCTTCGGGGGAGGAGCTGTGAGCCTTTATTTTTCTTACATATTCCGTGTACTACGACAGCGTACAATCTAAAGACTCATGTTTAAATGTTGGTTTCGAGTAAGCCATGCTATTATCTAGCTTTACAAAATAAAAACTATGTCATTTACGTAATTTGGGCAGAGAAACAGTTAAATGAATCTTAGCAGTATAAAGACAAATTTGAAACAGCGCCATCTATGAAGTGTTAGAAAAATCAAACACACGTTAACTATTGGAAATTAATAATCAAATGAAGCATATATAATATGTTGTTTGAATTGTCAAACAACATATTATATATGCTTCATTTGATTCTAGATATTGATCTAGATGGACACTATAAAAATTATGCCATTTAAGTAACTTGGGAAGAGAAACATAGTTTAAAGAATGTAAGTTGTATAATGTTAATTTTGTAACAGCGCCATCTATGAGATTTCGTAAAAATCAAATCAATTTAGATGTTAACACTACCGAATACACAGTTGGAAATTAATAATTTAAATATAATTATGTTATTTATTTAACTCTTTAGCCCATATCTTCCCTTCCCTATAAGGTATATTTCGTGTAAATAATAAATATACTACATTTTTTAAAGTGAGGGTAGATGTTTATTATTTTAAGTAAAACTAGACACCATTATCTACAGTTAATCTAATATTGATTGCGTTCATTAGTTACAATTTTAAAATTCTTCGTATTTTATAAATTTACTAGCTTACCGCCCGCGGGTTCGTCCGCTTTGTCTAAAACCTAATAAATTTAAATTATTATATACTAAAACCTTCCTCTTGAATCAGTTAAAAAAACCGAAATCCGAAAATCAAAATCCGTTGCGAAGTTTTAAAGATTTAAGCATACAAAGGGACATAAGGACAGAGAAAGCGACTTTTTTTATACTATGTAGTGATATTTATAAAGCAATTGAATGCCATAAAACCAAAAATATCAAATGCAATCTTCGTGTTTTGTGAATTTTCACCATCATGCGTTCCCACAAAAAGTAAGTTGTTACTTATAGGCTCAGAGGAATATTATTGCTCTGAGCTTATAGGTATTTATTTTTTATAATGATAGCAATTCATGTTTTTTGTTAGTAGGTATTATATTACACTTTTAGAATGAAATAATAAAATGATGAATTCTTTTATTATTTTGAGGTGCATTGGGAACAGTAGTTTTTGATAAAATTTTATTTGTAAGTAGCTTTTTTATAGATTTACAGTTAACTTTTGATTTTGTTATTTACTGATTCAATGCTCATAAAATTATATCGCCTTTGGAAGACGATTTCTGCTGATATTTTTACAACACCACTTGAAAATTGATGATTTGATGGTAAAGATAGTAGCAGCGAGGATTAAGTGGAAATTAGTAATCATCCGCTTCGTCAATTTTTGACTGAAGTTAATGTCCAACGTCCAATGGTTCAATCATTGGAAGTATCTCGGGAAATTTTTCAGGAAGGAGAGGAGGGGCAGCCAACCACATATCAAACGACTACGTTTTAGTACCGAAAAAAATGTTATTCCAAATGAAACGTAAATCTTGCACAAACAACTGTACAAGTACCTAATGTTTTTATTTTGACTTTGCGGTTATCTGATTATAATATTTATCGTTATGGCTATCGAGGTACCGACCGTACTGGGATCAGAGTACATGATACAGTTCATCATCCAGGATTGCTAAGAGCATTTTAACACTGAAAAAGATGTTTTCTTTGAATCGTAGTTGCTTCATTTATTTATTTTTAATCATTTTACATAATATGTTTTATATTTTATAAATATAATATCATTTTCATTATTTAAGTAGATAAAATAAATTATGTAACGGTTTTATAAGAAAACACAGTATATTTATTAGGCGACGGTGATTTCTTCCAGGCAAAAGATATTCATCAGCTCAATAAAATTGAATAGTATGTTGTTAGTTATTCTTTAGATTCACAATTGTAATGAGCATTTCCGCAAGCAAGTTGTATCGTAGTTTAGATATTATATCATAGTTTTGACATATTCAAGTTCCAACAAAACCCTCAAATTTTTGAGCAGGGTTGAGCAAGATAATTTGAAAAATGTGCCGTGTTAAGTATTATAGAAAAGGTTAGTTCGTTGGTAATTATTATTTCTTCTTCATTTACATGTTGTTAGTAAAAATAAACTTTGACTAACAGTCAAAGTATATTTTAACTAATACTACTTAATATCTATTATACCTACTTATGTTCAGTATTTATCTGTATTATTCATCATCATCAGCCCATATACGTTCCCACTGCTGGGACACGGGCCTCCTATGAGGGTACAGGCCATAATCCACCACGCTGGCCAAGTGCGTGTTGGCGGATGACACATATTGTCATCGAACTGTTTTAATTCTTCGACATGTCGGTTTCCTCACGATGTTTTCCTTCACCGTTCGAGCAGTGGTGATGTTACAACATGCGCAGATAAATTGAAAAATCAATTTATTTCCTGCGCGCTCGCCTGGTCTCGAACCCCGGACTTATCGATTCGAAGTCCGAGGTCTCACCACTGAGCCACCACTGCTTATCTGTATTATTATTGCTTGGTAATTAATATATTTTCATGTCGTATACCTAATTATAAACATAAGTTTGATGTGTAATTAGCTGGATTTATTTTTACACACTCACAGACTTATATTTTATGTTAAAAGAGTGTTAATAGTGTAAAGCGTGTCACACATGGTGAAGATACTATAATATTTTATCTTAAGATACTGTTATATTTTATATCACAGTATCTTAACGCATCCGGTATCAGCGTTCGGACCATCATTTTTCTTTTTGTCATTGCATACTAAGACCCCTGTAGAACCGCCATCCTTTTACAAATGACGCGAAATTTTGTGGGTAATAAAAATATATAACAGTATCTTAAGATAAAATATTATAGTATCTTCACCGTGTGTGACGCGCTTAAATCATGATATTTTTTCACAATTAATAATAATCCTTTTTTCTAATGGTGTTGGCATTAAATTAAACCGCGCTGTCGTTTCGTTCACAAAAAGTGATGTTATGAGGAGCATATTCGGTCCTCATATCATAAAAAATCTGTGCGAAAACAATAAACACGTGTGAGGCCCTCACGGCAGATCGGGGTGGTCTGACGCGAAGTGGGGACAGCGTTGTCACTGTATCGCTCTTGCCACGCTGTTCAACAGACTTATTCGATAGTTCAGTTTTGTGTTAAGACCGCTGTGACAACCAACCCGTGAGACAACCAAACCCGGTCTCCCCTACTATCCCGTGAGACCGAAACCTTCACTGAGAGGGTATGACGTCTCACAGCTGATCGCAAACGGCATATTGTACTATCCCGTGAGACCGAAACCCTCACTGAGAGGGAATTACGTCTCACTACTGATCACGACAGTCATATTTTATCTCGAGTATCTGAAACTTTACTCAATATGAAGACCGTTTGACAAATAATAGGGTGCATCATAATATTATTCGATCTCTTGAAGATGAACATGAGTATAAGCAATGACTAGAGTAGGGACGCGAATATTACAATTATATGAGACAAGAACGATTAATAAGTTTGTCAGTCCCCGGTATCACAGACAAAATAGAAAATCTATTGTGTCGCGCCCCGATCGGGGCGCTCGGTGGTCAATGGGTTAATGAAAGATTAAGAATTGAAACTATACGGTCTCTGGAAACGGACGAATAGCGAGAGGCCCGTCTTACTGCAGACAGATTTCGTCATAGTCTTAATGACTTGAGGTAAACAATCTACGAATTCGGTGGTGTGGTCTGACAAATATAAAAGTGGGTTTGCTTATAACCTCACAATTGATTACAGATCATCTTCTGTAAAGGCGTAGTATGTTCTTTTTGTAATGCTTTAAAGTGTAGTAAGGAGTCGGCTTTCATTTGAAGATACACCGGAACCTTTGAAATCACTACTTTTAGAGGAACATACTGTGCAATGTAAACTGTTATTAGACATTATTCGCTCTTATAGTAGCGCGTTTCAAATGATCCTTTGGTGCTCAATAATTATCAGAAGGTCCGTTCATGCTTACTTTTAAGATACAAGGTCAATTTTACCATTTGATAGGATCCCTTTTGCCTGTAGGCCAACCTAAGTTTGTTTAAATAGGTATATTTTGTATTCGACTACAACGAATAGTGGAATACAAGAAATCAATATTTCTCAAATTTAAAACTGAACTCATTTCACAATTTTAGAACAGGTTAATTCGTATGTATGCAGTTTTAAATCGACATTAGAAGCTTTTCCTCAAGATGGTGATATCGGCACTCAGGAACTCCCTGGACGTGTTATAACGCCCAGGCCACAGTATTACAAATTTTTCCTAAAATAGAGCAACGAATGTATTTTCGCATAGCAACGGAGGGGAACTCGCAGGGGGTCAAGTGACGCGTCACGCGGGCCACTTACCACAAACATGCTTAGTTTGTGGTACCGAGCGCGAAAGAAAGTCATCGTGTTTTTAGTAAAGTTACTATGTTAACTAACGTAATTTAATACTTAAGTACATATTCTATAATGGTGTGCTCAAACTGTTAATCTACATTTAATTTAGATTATTATATTTTGATACTAAGTAATGTAGAATTTAAATCACATTCATTCATGTTTTCTTCAGATTTTAAGATTTTCTTATCAGAGTGTTCAATTTTAATGTAAGTAGTTAAATTTTATAAGAGACAATAATTAAGAACATTCAAAAATAAAGTGTCACGTATTTTTTTTAAACGACGAATGACGAAAAACGACCTAATCGCGGACGAAGTCGCGGGCAACAGCTAGTGTATTAGATAAAATTCTAGAAAAGTGATGTCTGTACAATGAAAATATGTAAAAAAAATAGCAGGGGTTATTATTAAATCGATCTCAAACCCAAAACTGTAGTTATAATTTTTTTTGTCTGTTTGTCTGTATGTTTGTGCACGCTAATCTCAGAAACGGCTCATCCGATTTAGATGCAGTTTTCACTAATATATTGTGGTAATCTTCATTTAACATTAAGTGTTTATTTCATGTTAATCGGTTTGTAAATAAAAAAGTTATGACCATTTAAGTATTCACGGCGAACATTTGCTAAGGCATTCTATTGTACACTATACAGTGTACGATAAAACGTAAGTTATCTGTTATACGCTACAGTTATTATTCCTTATAAATGTCCAGGTGATCATATCGAAAGTCCCCAAGGGTGGGGGGGTAAGCTGAGGTAGTAGGGGGGGAAGGGGTCAAATTAGAATTATATATGCTTACTTCTAGGTAAATTTTATACATAAAATGTCCTTTAAATTATGTCGTATTATATTTTTAACCCCTTTTAACCATTTTTAACCATCAAAAAGATGGGTGATAAGTGTTTGACCGCTATGTTTGTCTGTTTGTGCCACCGTAGCTCGCTAACAGGTAATACGAATTAGATGCGTGTTAGGCAGCATATTTTCCGACGCTGGTTCTTAGATAAAGTGTATCAAAATCGGTTCATCCATTTATTATACCTAGGTATATAGAGGTAAAAGTGGGAATGTGGGAAAAAATATTAGTTATATTTTTATCCAATTCGGTTTATCCATTTATTAGATTACAGCGGTGAAAGTGGGAATGAACAATAATCGAATGTGGTCAAATAATATACTCAAGCGGCATATCAAAATATAAAAGAGCAACGTGTTTTATCGAAATCGGTTCATCCGTTTATTACATTTAGGGGTGACAGTGGTTAGATAAATAAACCAAATGGAGCATCAAACGACAGGATATGACGTGTACATATAGGTATAATTAGATAATATGGTTTACATCAAAATCGGTTCTGCCATTTACTAGGTGTGGAAAGAGAAGGGTTGAAAGTCTGTGAAAGAAGAGGGGGATATGGGAGCGAGAGGATAGCCACACCCTGGAAATTTTGAACTCTACTCAAAGCCACATAGGCCTGGCTCTTGGCAATTTTTTTTTCCTAAAGATACCACTTCTTTTGCCACTGTGATCCATTACAATTTGTGCACGGTTACGGCCCAACTTAAAAGATGTCAAGGAGCAACAAACTTATAGATATCAATATGATGTAGGAATGTAATATGGAGGTAGAGGTAGGTCTCGCTCACTTGAAAATATCACATGAAAATAAGAAACCGAAGTTAAAAATTTAAAAATTAAAAAGAAAAACCCAACGCAACGAAGGAAAAGGAATAAATAATAATTTTACAAACTTCCCGACGATCTTTAAAATTAAGTACCATTATAAAAAAAATATAATTGTATATGATATGATAATGATGGTATGGCAGCCCCGATGACTTTGTTTTTTTATTTTTATAAATATTTAAAATGGTATTTATTTTTAAAGATCTTCGGGAAGTTTGTAAAATTAGTGAAACTTTTATTACATCGTCTCAAACTTTTTGGTCTGTGTAGCGCATGTCGCGTGACGGTCGGCTGCCGAGTAGGTATAAAGCAGTGTTCGGAGTCATTATCGTACAAATACGATAATTTTGTGCCTAAGTTTCACTTTTACCGTGGTTTCATAAAACCACACAACATTTTTTCCTTTTTCTATGCACTTTTCTTCGTTGCGTTGAGTTTTTTTTTTATTTAATTTTTATTGCACGGTCTAAACGGTTTAGTTACTAGGGCGTGAGACAGGAAAGATCTGAGCGCTGAGACAAACGTCAAAACGCAAAGGAATAGAATCCGCTATCGATACTAATTATTGTCTTAACCCTAGAACACTAACCTTATTTTTCACCGTTTAATACTAACCTTCGTCGCTTCGACTACGCTTTTTATTGGAGGGGATTAAGGGGTTTAATAATTAAAACAATATATTTGTAGTTATGTTTTTATTTTAAGGACAATGTATTAATCTACATATAAAAATATTAAAATACTTATATTACCATATTTTTTATTCAAACAGTCATCAAAATGAGATCATAGTTTACATGCTTTATGAAAGTTCTTAAAATTTTTGAAAAATGCGTACACATAATATATACCACTAAATTGCTCGAAATAAACTATTAATTGTAAAAATAATATCTGAAAAATTAATAAAAAATATAATTTTGATAATAGCTTAGGATCTAAAACATTTGTGACACACATCAAGTTTGTGTTCCGCACACAACGATTTTTTGGACTTAGTGCACCTATTTTTAGTCTACCTTTGCTTTACGGTGGGACATATAGCATATTTATGTTTCTTTTATTTTGCTGTGGAGGGACATAAGCATCATTACTTTGCTCAGTCTCATTTATAACATTCATATTACTTCTTTCTGGCATGTTTAAAATTTATGTGATTGAGTCCCGCAGAGTATCAGTAATGTCATCAGTAATTATACCTGAAAATCATGGAAGAGGATCTAAAATATCTTGAAAAAACCGTACAGCCCCCCGTGTTATGTTTCTATGTTCCTTGAAGGCCTTCTGCTTTGTGACCTTGACTATTGTGGTGACCATATGTGTTTATCTTTCCCAAGAAGAATGGTACGTGATGGTCTTATAATCAAATCACTTGGGTCAGCTGAAGTGCTACGTTTTTCGTCTTCAATGTCAATGGCAGATGTATTACTAAATGCCTCATAATCTTGATCTGGAAATTTCTCTTTATTTACAATAGAAACTTCATCATCACCCACTCCATTTCATGCCTCATCAGCCTCAAATTGGTCTTCAGGCTCTCTCGCAGATGAATTTTCCTCATCGCTTTCGACTTCTAATAATAACACATGAATCGTATCTAAAAAATTAAATAATAGGCACCATTATAAAATATAAAATAACGTAATTTTAACTTAAATAAATAGTACGAAAAGTTACGTTAATACTAACCTTCGTCGATGTGACGAGCCATGGTTGCTGGTACAGCGCGTGTGGACCTTCCACACACAAAGCACTACCGTCCATCGCAAGAGCAATGGGTCGGCTGAGATTAGCTGAAGTTAGAAAACCATACGGTCGCGCGCGTAAAAGTTATAGCGATTTTTTTGGTGACGCGTCGTCGAATCGACGAAGGTTAGTAATCTAGGGTTAAGCGTATGATGTTTTGATAAGGATTTGTTCACCTAACCAACGACGACGACGACCACGAACAAAATTTTCATCCAGTCGTAATTTAACAAAATTGTGCAAAACACAATTAAAAATAAATTATTAAAATTTCCTGTCGTTCTGGTGATTGGAATTTTTATTTTTGAGATCAACGAATGAAAAAATAGATTTTTCGTAGAAACGGTTATATATATTGTCAAAAACATCCATACACGGAAGGAATTTATTTTTATTTTTTAGCTCAGTTTAGTAATAAATTTTACTAACAGTTCGTTTAATTATTTATGGTAGTACGTGTTTATTCAATAAAAGTTAAGTAGTAACTACCTACTATGCAGTCACTATTCCACGCGGACGAAGTCGCGGGCACAGCTAGTTATTAAATAAATTCTTAAAACAATAAATTCTAATCTCAATAAAACAATTAATAAATATTTATGCTTTCTTACAAAAATTATACTCCCTAAAAAAAGTATTACTAAAAAACTTATTATCGTTTGTTTTTATAGTTTAAATTCAAAACATTGGTCTTGTAAACCAAAAATATTTTTTTTAAAAAACTTCAAAGAAAAGAATTTATTCTTATCAATAAGACTGTTTAGCCGTTGAATTCAACTAGTGCATTGGTGAGCGATGGACTAGTCGAATCGTTGAGTGTACATATAGACGGTTAATTTAACTAGTCCGTTGATTCCATGACGCCCATCCCTAATTCGCACTCGTATTGCCGGTCCTTTGACTCGCGCGCAAAAGCCGACAGCAGTGAGCAGGACGATGAGCACGACGAGTGGCATGACGAGTAACGTGGCCACACTACGTCCCTGCCTACTTCCCTCGTCACTTCCCATACCACTCGTCGAGTCGTGTGGCTGGGGCATAAGAGTACCCGCGGCCCCGGCTAACTGCGCGGCTCGACGGAACACAGTGGGGTTTTAGTCGGTAAGAATCCGACATAACCCTTGGCTCCCTCCCCGGGGGCCGTGGGTATCTTTGGAAGATTTCCCCACTATAAAAAAAATATATTTTTCAAAGAATACAAAGAAGCAGTATATTTATAGCTTGCTATAGGATATTATAAGGTTGCTTCAATCATCTCTAAATTTCTTCCATTAAAAGATTATAACACTACATACGCAACTATTTTATTAAATAGTTAAAAGCCTGCGTCACTTAGCATTAGCCTTCATACCAGAAAAATATCTTCGAGTGTAATTCGTATAGAAAAAAGCGGAAAACCATCTTGAGGGCGTGACAAACTCGTAATTTGTGGTCAGAAATGTTGATAAATGGAACACTAATTCAGACCTCGGTGACAATAATTCAAAGGACACTGTAATCTTTTCTTTGCGTAAGTATGAATTACTTCAGTATACCGTAAAGATTATTTTAATTATCTTCTTTTAAAACTTTGTACCTACGTATATGTTATTGATATGAATATTTTTTTTTAATATTTCTTGTATAGTTACTAATGATGAAGGTTTTCAAACTAATCTTAAATAAATAACATAATATTATAATAATATGAAGTATAATTTATAATATTATACATACCTATCTACATTCTACATATTTATTACTTAGAAAATATCACTTAAGTTAAAATCAAAAACATGGAAACCTATTAGTGTTGACTGTATCTTTTATGCATAAACAACATGAATATTATGTGAATATAATATATTTATTTTCTTTACGTCTTAACTTTAAGTTTAAGGTAAAATAAATTTCGTAGAATATTTCCTATCGCAAAATGTATTTTCCGTATGAAGAATGAAGCACTCACTGTAGCCTAAGAAATATGTATTTCGTTCGAGAGCCTTGATTCCAGTAAACTATAATTTTCCTATTCAATTAACTCTACGAACATTTCCTTTCAATTGTGTATGTTTGTTATGTTTTTTGTTTGATATAACCTTTGGCCTATGCCAAAGCTATAATACAGTAACATAACTATATCTGTAGGTGATTCATTCATTAAGATTTTATCACAGATAATAAATACAATGAAATCATGTTCCAAATCAATGAGCTTAAATATAAATAACCGTAAAGAACTTCCATTATAATTTATTCAACATAATATGAATGACAAAACTTCGATCATAATATATTATTTACTTACTATAAAGAATACAAGTCACATTGTCTTTCACTATGAAAATAATATACACGATTCTTTATTATAAAATGTAACCTTCACAAAGATTGGAAGTGTTCCATCGATTTATAAACAATTTTGAACCCTTTAATTAGATATTTATAAATTAAATAAATGTTTCTGGGTGGATATTTATGAATGAAAAACACATTCATAAATATCCACACACTCCAAATCGCTTTGAAGGAAATACAGAAAATCAGTCATCTTTAGCGATGTATCCACCCACGTAATTTAAATTTGTACTATAATATTATAAAGCTGAAGAGTTTATTTGTTTGTTTTTTTTTGAACGTGCTAATCTCGGGAATGGTCAGATTTGAAAAATTATTTCGGTGTTAGATAGCCCATTTATCGAGGAAGGCTTATATATATATCATTACGCTAAGACCAACACGAATGGAGTACTGCGGGGAAAACTGCGAAGCACAGCTAGTTATAAATATTAATAATTATAATCCATACTAGCTGTGCCCGCGACTTCGTCCGCGTGGAATAGTGACTGCATAGTAGGTAGTTACTACTTAACTTTTATTGAATAAACACGTACTACCATAAATAATTAAACGAACTGTTAGTAAAATTTATTACTAAACTGAGCTAAAAAATAAAAATAAATTCCTTCCGTGTATGGATGTTTTTGACAATATATATAACCGTTTCTACGAAAAATCTATTTTTTCATTCGTTGATCTCAAAAATAAAAATTCCAATCACCAGAACGACAGGAAATTTTAATAATTTATTTTTAATTGTGTTTTGCACAATTTTGTTAAATTACGACTGGATGAAAATTTTGTTCGTGGTCGTCGTCGTCGTTGGTTAGGTGAACAAATCCTTATCAAAACATCATACGCTTAACCCTAGATTACTAACCTTCGTCGATTCGACGACGCGTCACCAAAAAAATCGCTATAACTTTTACGCGCGCGACCGTATGGTTTTCTAACTTCAGCTAATCTCAGCCGACCCATTGCTCTTGCGATGGACGGTAGTGCTTTGTGTGTGGAAGGTCCACACGCGCTGTACCAGCAACCATGGCTCGTCACATCGACGAAGGTTAGTATTAACGTAACTTTTCGTACTATTTATTTAAGTTAAAATTACGTTATTTTATATTTTATAATGGTGCCTATTATTTAATTTTTTAGATACGATTCATGTGTTATTATTAGAAGTCGAAAGCGATGAGGAAAATTCATCTGCGAGAGAGCCTGAAGACCAATTTGAGGCTGATGAGGCATGAAATGGAGTGGGTGATGATGAAGTTTCTATTGTAAATAAAGAGAAATTTCCAGATCAAGATTATGAGGCATTTAGTAATACATCTGCCATTGACATTGAAGACGAAAAACGTAGCACTTCAGCTGACCCAAGTGATTTGATTATAAGACCATCACGTACCATTCTTCTTGGGAAAGATAAACACATATGGTCACCACAATAGTCAAGGTCACAAAGCAGAAGGCCTTCAAGGAACATAGAAACATAACACGGGGGGCTGTACGGTTTTTTCAAGATATTTTAGATCCTCTTCCATGATTTTCAGGTATAATTACTGATGACATTACTGATACTCTGCGGGACTCAATCACATAAATTTTAAACATGCCAGAAAGAAGTAATATGAATGTTATAAATGAGACTGAGCAAAGTAATGATGCTTATGTCCCTCCACAGCAAAATAAAAGAAACATAAATATGCTATATGTCCCACCGTAAAGCAAAGGTAGACTAAAAATAGGTGCACTAAGTCCAAAAAATCGTTGTGTGCGGAACACAAACTTGATGTGTGTCACAAATGTTTTAGATCCTAAGCTATTATCAAAATTATATTTTTTATTAATTTTTCAGATATTATTTTTACAATTAATAGTTTATTTCGAGCAATTTAGTGGTATATATTATGTGTACGCATTTTTCAAAAATTTTAAGAACTTTCATAAAGCATGTAAACTATGATCTCATTTTGATGACTGTTTGAATAAAAAATATGGTAATATAAGTATTTTAATATTTTTATATGTAGATTAATACATTGTCCTTAAAATAAAAACATAACTACAAATATATTGTTTTAATTATTAAACCCCTTAATCCCCTCCAATAAAAAGCGTAGTCGAAGCGACGAAGGTTAGTATTAAACGGTGAAAAATAAGGTTAGTGTTCTAGGGTTAAGACAATAATTAGTATCGATAGCGGATTCTATTCCTTTGCGTTTTGACGTTTGTCTCAGCGCTCAGATCTTTCCTGTCTCACGCCCTAGTAACTAAACCGTTTAGACCGTGCAATAAAAATTAAATAAAAAAAAAACTCAACGCAACGAAGAAAAGTGCATAGAAAAAGGAAAAAATGTTGTGTGGTTTTATGAAACCACGGTAAAAGTGAAACTTAGGCACAAAATTATCGTATTTGTACGATAATGACTCCGAACACTGCTTTATACCTACTCGGCAGCCGACCGTCACGCGACATGCGCTACACAGACCAAAAAGTTTGAGACGATGTAATAAAAGTTTCACTAATTTTACAAACTTCCCGAAGATCTTTAAAAATAAATACCATTTTAAATATTTATAAAAATAAAAAAACAAAGTCATCGGGGCTGCCATACCATCATTATCATATCATATACAATTATATTTTTTTTATAATGGTACTTAATTTTAAAGATCGTCGGGAAGTTTGTAAAATTATTATTTATTCCTTTTCCTTCGTTGCGTTGGGTTTTTCTTTTTAATTTTTAAATTTTTAACTTCGGTTTCTTATTTTCATGTGATATTTTCAAGTGAGCGAGACCTACCTCTACCTCCATATTACATTCCTACATCATATTGATATCTATAAGTTTGTTGCTCCTTGACATCTTTTAAGTTGGGCCGTAACCGTGCACAAATTGTAATGGATCACAGTGGCAAAAGAAGTGGTATCTTTAGGAAAAAAAAATTGCCAAGAGCCAGGCCTATGTGGCTTTGAGTAGAGTTCAAAATTTCCAGGGTGTGGCTATCCTCTCGCTCCCATATCCCCCTCTTCTTTCACAGACTTTCAACCCTTCTCTTTCCACACCTAGTAAATGGCAGAACCGATTTTGATGTAAACCATATTATCTAATTATACCTATATGTACACGTCATATCCTGTCGTTTGATGCTCCATTTGGTTTATTTATCTAACCACTGTCACCCCTAAATGTAATAAACGGATGAACCGATTTCGATAAAACACGTTGCTCTTTTATATTTTGATATGCCGCTTGAGTATATTATTTGACCACATTCGATTATTGTTCATTCCCACTTTCACCGCTGTAATCTAATAAATGGATAAACCGAATTGGATAAAAATATAACTAATATTTTTTCCCACATTCCCACTTTTACCTCTATATACCTAGGTATAATAAATGGATGAACCGATTTTGATACACTTTATCTAAGAACCAGCGTCGGAAAATATGCTGCCTAACACGCATCTAATTCGTATTACCTGTTAGCGAGCTACGGTGGCACAAACAGACAAACATAGCGGTCAAACACTTATCACCCATCTTTTTGATGGTTAAAAATGGTTAAAAGGGGTTAAAAATATAATACGACATAATTTAAAGGACATTTTATGTATAAAATTTACCTAGAAGTAAGCATATATAATTCTAATTTGACCCCTTCCCCCCCTACTACCTCAGCTTACCCCCCCACCCTTGGGGACTTTCGATATGATCACCTGGACATTTATAAGGAATAATAACTGTAGCGTATAACAGATAACTTACGTTTTATCGTACACTGTATAGTGTACAATAGAATGCCTTAGCAAATGTTCGCCGTGAATACTTAAATGGTCATAACTTTTTTATTTACAAACCGATTAACATGAAATAAACACTTAATGTTAAATGAAGATTACCACAATATATTAGTGAAAACCGCATCTAAATCGGATGAGCCGTTTCTGAGATTAGCGTGCACAAACATACAGACAAACAGACAAAAAAAATTATAACTACAGTTTTGGGTTTGAGATCGATTTAATAATAACCCCTGCTATTTTTTTTACATATTTTCATTGTACAGACATCACTTTTCTAGAATTTTATCTAATACACTAGCTGTTGCCCGCGACTTCGTCCGCGATTAGGTCGTTTTTCGTCATTCGTCGTTTAAAAAAAATACGTGACACTTTATTTTTGAATGTTCTTAATTATTGTCTCTTATAAAATTTAACTACTTACATTAAAATTGAACACTCTGATAAGAAAATCTTAAAATCTGAAGAAAACATGAATGAATGTGATTTAAATTCTACATTACTTAGTATCAAAATATAATAATCTAAATTAAATGTAGATTAACAGTTTGAGCACACCATTATAGAATATGTACTTAAGTATTAAATTACGTTAGTTAACATAGTAACTTTACTAAAAACACGATGACTTTCTTTCGCGCTCGGTACCACAAACTAAGCATGTTTGTGGTAAGTGGCCCGCGTGACGCGTCACTTGACCCCCTGCGAGTTCCCCTCCGTTGCTATGCGAAAATACATTCGTTGCTCTATTTTAGGAAAAATTTGTAATACTGTGGCCTGGGCGTTATAACACGTCCAGGGAGTTCCTGAGTGCCGATATCACCATCTTGAGGAAAAGCTTCTAATGTCGATTTAAAACTGCATACATACGAATTAACCTGTTCTAAAATTGTGAAATGAGTTCAGTTTTAAATTTGAGAAATATTGATTTCTTGTATTCCACTATTCGTTGTAGTCGAATACAAAATATACCTATTTAAACAAACTTAGGTTGGCCTACAGGCAAAAGGGATCCTATCAAATGGTAAAATTGACCTTGTATCTTAAAAGTAAGCATGAACGGACCTTCTGATAATTATTGAGCACCAAAGGATCATTTGAAACGCGCTACTATAAGAGCGAATAATGTCTAATAACAGTTTACATTGCACAGTATGTTCCTCTAAAAGTAGTGATTTCAAAGGTTCCGGTGTATCTTCAAATGAAAGCCGACTCCTTACTACACTTTAAAGCATTACAAAAAGAACATACTACGCCTTTACAGAAGATGATCTGTAATCAATTGTGAGGTTATAAGCAAACCCACTTTTATATTTGTCAGACCACACCACCGAATTCGTAGATTGTTTACCTCAAGTCATTAAGACTATGACGAAATCTGTCTGCAGTAAGACGGGCCTCTCGCTATTCGTCCGTTTCCAGAGACCGTATAGTTTCAATTCTTAATCTTTCATTAACCCATTGACCACCGAGCGCCCCGATCGGGGCGCGACACAATAGATTTTCTATTTTGTCTGTGATACCGGGGACTGACAAACTTATTAATCGTTCTTGTCTCATATAATTGTAATATTCGCGTCCCTACTCTAGTCATTGCTTATACTCATGTTCATCTTCAAGAGATCGAATAATATTATGATGCACCCTATTATTTGTCAAACGGTCTTCATATTGAGTAAAGTTTCAGATACTCGAGATAAAATATGACTGTCGTGATCAGTAGTGAGACGTAATTCCCTCTCAGTGAGGGTTTCGGTCTCACGGGATAGTACAATATGCCGTTTGCGATCAGCTGTGAGACGTCATACCCTCTCAGTGAAGGTTTCGGTCTCACGGGATAGTAGGGGAGACCGGGTTTGGTTGTCTCACGGGTTGGTTGTCACAGCGGTCTTAACACAAAACTGAACTATCGAATAAGTCTGTTGAACAGCGTGGCAAGAGCGATACAGTGACAACGCTGTCCCCACTTCGCGTCAGACCACCCCGATCTGCCGTGAGGGCCTCACACGTGTTTATTGTTTTCGCACAGATTTTTTATGATATGAGGACCGAATATGCTCCTCATAACATCACTTTTTGTGAACGAAACGACAGCGCGGTTTAATTTAATGCCAACACCATTAGAAAAAAGGATTATTATTAATTGTGAAAAAATATCATGATTTAAGCGCGTCACACACGGTGAAGATACTATAATATTTTATCTTAAGATACTGTTATATATTTTTATTACCCACAAAATTTCGCGTCATTTGTAAAAGGATGGCGGTTCTACAGGGGTCTTAGTATGCAATGACAAAAAGAAAAATGATGGTCCGAACGCTGATACCGGATGCGTTAAGATACTGTGATATAAAATATAACAGTATCTTAAGATAAAATATTATAGTATCTTCACCATGTGTGACACGCTTTACACTATTAACACTCTTTTAACATAAAATATAAGTCTGTGAGTGTGTAAAAATAAATCCAGCTAATTACACATCAAACTTATGTTTATAATTAGGTATACGACATGAAAATATATTAATTACCAAGCAATAATAATACAGATAAGCAGTGGTGGCTCAGTGGTGAGACCTCGGACTTCGAATCGATAAGTCCGGGGTTCGAGACCAGGCGAGCGCGCAGGAAATAAATTGATTTTTCAATTTATCTGCGCATGTTGTAACATCACCACTGCTCGAACGGTGAAGGAAAACATCGTGAGGAAACCGACATGTCGAAGAATTAAAACAGTTCGATGACAATATGTGTCATCCGCCAACACGCACTTGGCCAGCGTGGTGGATTATGGCCTGTACCCTCATAGGAGGCCCGTGTCCCAGCAGTGGGAACGTATATGGGCTGATGATGATGAATAATACAGATAAATACTGAACATAAGTAGGTATAATAGATATTAAGTAGTATTAGTTAAAATATACTTTGACTGTTAGTCAAAGTTTATTTTTACTAACAACATGTAAATGAAGAAGAAATAATAATTACCAACGAACTAACCTTTTCTATAATACTTAACACGGCACATTTTTCAAATTATCTTGCTCAACCCTGCTCAAAAATTTGAGGGTTTTGTTGGAACTTGAATATGTCAAAACTATGATATAATATCTAAACTACGATACAACTTGCTTGCGGAAATGCTCATTACAATTGTGAATCTAAAGAATAACTAACAACATACTATTCAATTTTATTGAGCTGATGAATATCTTTTGCCTGGAAGAAATCACCGTCGCCTAATAAATATACTGTGTTTTCTTATAAAACCGTTACATAATTTATTTTATCTACTTAAATAATGAAAATGATATTATATTTATAAAATATAAAACATATTATGTAAAATGATTAAAAATAAATAAATGAAGCAACTACGATTCAAAGAAAACATCTTTTTCAGTGTTAAAATGCTCTTAGCAATCCTGGATGATGAACTGTATCATGTACTCTGATCCCAGTACGGTCGGTACCTCGATAGCCATAACGATAAATATTATAATCAGATAACCGCAAAGTCAAAATAAAAACATTAGGTACTTGTACAGTTGTTTGTGCAAGATTTACGTTTCATTTGGAATAACATTTTTTTCGGTACTAAAACGTAGTCGTTTGATATGTGGTTGGCTGCCCCTCCTCTCCTTCCTGAAAAATTTCCCGAGATACTTCCAATGATTGAACCATTGGACGTTGGACATTAACTTCAGTCAAAAATTGACGAAGCGGATGATTACTAATTTCCACTTAATCCTCGCTGCTACTATCTTTACCATCAAATCATCAATTTTCAAGTGGTGTTGTAAAAATATCAGCAGAAATCGTCTTCCAAAGGCGATATAATTTTATGAGCATTGAATCAGTAAATAACAAAATCAAAAGTTAACTGTAAATCTATAAAAAAGCTACTTACAAATAAAATTTTATCAAAAACTACTGTTCCCAATGCACCTCAAAATAATAAAAGAATTCATCATTTTATTATTTCATTCTAAAAGTGTAATATAATACCTACTAACAAAAAACATGAATTGCTATCATTATAAAAAATAAATACCTATAAGCTCAGAGCAATAATATTCCTCTGAGCCTATAAGTAACAACTTACTTTTTGTGGGAACGCATGATGGTGAAAATTCACAAAACACGAAGATTGCATTTGATATTTTTGGTTTTATGGCATTCAATTGCTTTATAAATATCACTACATAGTATAAAAAAAGTCGCTTTCTCTGTCCTTATGTCCCTTTGTATGCTTAAATCTTTAAAACTTCGCAACGGATTTTGATTTTCGGATTTCGGTTTTTTTAACTGATTCAAGAGGAAGGTTTTAGTATATAATAATTTAAATTTATTAGGTTTTAGACAAAGCGGACGAACCCGCGGGCGGTAAGCTAGTAAATTTATAAAATACGAAGAATTTTAAAATTGTAACTAATGAACGCAATCAATATTAGATTAACTGTAGATAATGGTGTCTAGTTTTACTTAAAATAATAAACATCTACCCTCACTTTAAAAAATGTAGTATATTTATTATTTACACGAAATATACCTTATAGGGAAGGGAAGATATGGGCTAAAGAGTTAAATAAATAACATAATTATATTTAAATTATTAATTTCCAACTGTGTATTCGGTAGTGTTAACATCTAAATTGATTTGATTTTTACGAAATCTCATAGATGGCGCTGTTACAAAATTAACATTATACAACTTACATTCTTTAAACTATGTTTCTCTTCCCAAGTTACTTAAATGGCATAATTTTTATAGTGTCCATCTAGATCAATATCTAGAATCAAATGAAGCATATATAATATGTTGTTTGACAATTCAAACAACATATTATATATGCTTCATTTGATTATTAATTTCCAATAGTTAACGTGTGTTTGATTTTTCTAACACTTCATAGATGGCGCTGTTTCAAATTTGTCTTTATACTGCTAAGATTCATTTAACTGTTTCTCTGCCCAAATTACGTAAATGACATAGTTTTTATTTTGTAAAGCTAGATAATAGCATGGCTTACTCGAAACCAACATTTAAACATGAGTCTTTAGATTGTACGCTGTCGTAGTACACGGAATATGTAAGAAAAATAAAGGCTCACAGCTCCTCCCCCGAAGGTGGTATCATGATAATATGTTTAAACTATCCTCACCCGACCTCTTAGGAATATTCATGCAAAATTTGAAGTAAATCTATGCAGTACTTTTCGAGATTAGCTCGGTCAAACATACAGACAAACAGACAAACAGACAAACAGACAAACAGACAAAAATTCTAAAAACTATATTTTTGGCTTCTATATCGATTATAGATCATGGATTATGTATTCTTTTAAAAAAATATTCAATGTACAGTTTTGACTTTCCTACGATTTTATTATATGTATAGATATTATAAAGGCGAAAGTTTGTAAGGATGTATCATGTATGGATGTATGGATGTTTGTTACTCTTTCACGTAAAAACTACTGAACCGATTACAATGAAATTTGGCACACATATAGAGGGTAACTTGGATTAACACATAGGATAGGTTTTATCCCGGAAATCCCACGGGAACGGGAACTATGCAGGTTTTCCTTTGAAACGCGGGCGAAGCCGCGGGCGGAAATCTAGTTATAATATGTATTGAATATTGATTGACCACGCGCAAGGTTACTAATTTCCACTACATCCTCACGCAAATCGTCAATTTTTATGAACATTGAATCTGTAAATAAAAAAAAATCAAAAGATAAGTGTACCTAATTTTAATAAAAAGCTACTAACAAATAAAGTTTTATCAAGAACTAAAGTGACCTTCTTTGGGCGTATAATATAGTCTTGTAAAAGTTATACATGATAAAAATAAAATTTCACATAACTTTAACTAATTAAAAACATGAGTCTAACTATATAATTATAATAAACAATAAATATAAAAGCTACAACTTACCTTTTGTGGGAACGCAAGAAGGCGAAAATTAAAAAAAAGCCGAAGATTTTTAAAAATGTAACCAATGAACACAATCACTGTTATCTACTATTACCCAAAGAGAATACAAATACTACGTCTATTACCTATATAACTGTAACTAACATCAAATAATAAACATCTACCCTCACTTATAAAAATTTAGTATATTCACATGAAATATAAGCGCACCTGAAATTTACTCTGGGAAGATATGAATTATTTATTTAACTTTAAAAAAAAAACAAACTCACCAACATCATAATATTTAAATTATGAATTTCCAAGGAGCGTTAATATTATGTAAATTGATTTAATTTTAATGAAATCTCATAGATGGCGCTGTTTTAAATTTGTCTTTATACTACTAAGATTCATTATACTGTTTCTCTGCCAAAATTACTTAATTGATGTAGTTTTTATAGTGTAAAGGTAGACAATAGCATGGCTTACTCAAAAACAACATTTAAACATGAGTCTTTATATTGTACGCTGTCGTAGTACACGGAATACGTAAGAAAAATAAAGGTTCACAGCTCCTCCCCCGAAGGTGATAGCATGATAATATGTATATAACAGCCTGACCCGACCTGTTAGTAATATTCATGCAAAATTTGAAGTAAATCCGTGCAGTACTTTCTGAGATTAGCCTGGACAAACATACAGACAAACAGACAAACAGACAAACCGACAAACAGACAAACAGACAAACAGACAAACAGACAAAAATTCTAAAAACTATGTTTTTGGCTTCTATATCGATTATAGATCATGGATTATGTATTCTTTTAAAAAAATATTCAATGTACAGTTTTGACTTTCCTACGATTTTATTATATGTATAGATTAAATTAATTATGAAAACATCAATATGAACCTAATTGTATAGACGTAAGCTTGAGGTTCCATTCTAGAAAGTTCTCGTCAATTTATATTAAACTGTAGCGCTTAGAGCTATTCACGGCGCTCAAATTAGGCATGCATATATTGATTAACCCAGATTCTTCTAAATTAATTAGTTTGCTGCTGAACTAAAACTTTACTGGCGTATAAGTGCTTCTCAAGAATCGCAACGTCCTAAGTTTGAAGATGTCTGCTTCATTATATAGCTCCGATATTATCTCCGTCAATTTAATTTCCTACCCTTGATGTATTTTCACGAATTCAAAAGATAAAAACGGTCAAGTTTGTCTATGTTACGCTATGCGGAAACCCTCGTGAATTTTAGTTATTAAATTCTTTGTAAAATTTCGCTCAAAGGGTTAATGAAAAATGTGAAGCATTGTGACTCTATGTAAAAAAAGTTGTAGACTAAACAGAAAATATTTTTTGAAGATTTTTCTTTGGCAAAGTACTGGAATTGTTTATACCAAAATTATATACAATTTTAATGTTCAATTTTATTTGTAATTCTCGAAATTTATTTTATTTGTAACGTTTGTTACCTCTTCCGTATTGTTGAGGTATGTACTAAATGAAAGAACCCCTGAGACATTGACAGAGTGCCCTGTACTTAAAACATATAAGGATAATTGATTAACAGTTGTTATTTTTCTAATAATCATAATAATTTCAATAAAATACTCTCACAACTATTCACCATTATCAGGTCAATAATTTCCCAGGTGCGCAGTCACGTATCAAGTCTAATTATAAAATATCATCGATAGCATACATCACAAATTTAATAGAGTTATAAAAAACTGAGATTTGAGAAAATTTCCTCTTAATATTCGTTGAGTGTACTGCAGGCTATTTGGTCCAACATTTACGTGTGGAGAGAAGCCAAAAGAATTTAAGTCTAGTCAGACGTTTCATTAAACGGGAGGAAATAAGATTTTCGCTAACATCATTCTAGTGTTTTCAAAAGATATCTGGATTAGGTGCACTTCTACGTTTTCGATGAAATTGTGATGAAATATCTGCATTCTCTGATATACAATTTAAAACCATATTTTAACCATTCATTATAAGAACGGTTATAGCCAAAACAGTATTATTTAATAAAATTGTTATATTTACCTACAAAAAGCAGAACACACCAAATTATATATTTAGCCAGAAAGAGTTTCCTAGTAAAAGTAAATAAAATCAATCCAAAAGTGCACGCCTCATAATTTTTTTTTAATAAATATTTATTAATTATTATTTTTGTTTATTTAATAACAATTAAACCACATCGAATCAGACCCTGAAAAATGAAAGGGTTCTATTCCTGAGCATACTCAAGCGTAAGAGAAAAAAAAAGACTCGATTAGTAAAGTATTTCGGTCGCTATCGTGTTAACAAGAAAAAGGATCCGCACATACAGACACACGGACGTCCAAGACAGAACTTTTTTAAACTGTTTTTTAACTAGTTTAAATAACAAAAATGACATAAAAAATATCATGAACGTTAAAAATAGTGTTTTTTCTTAATATGTGTGTGTATGTATTATCTTACAAGTGCAATGTATGATACATAAAGACATTTTAAGTTTGAAAAATCAGATGTTTTGCGCGAAGTGACAGTAGTACCCACCTCAACGCTTCGCTTATGAGGCGTGCAATAAAACTAACTTCATATTATACAAAGCTAGTCATAACCTACTAATTGAAAGGTTCTAAACAAAAACACAATATAGATAACAAACAACTAAAAATATGTTAATATACCAAAGTTATACAACAAAAATAATGTATTCCAACTCAAATGCTTCCTACATTATAATATCTATTGTTGTACAATTTGGCTCGAACACTATTCAAATACCAGACTATTTTAATGCAAATCATGTTGCGATGTTGTAGTTCTTACATGTAGAAGTAACTTTATATTGTGTATTAGTATGGACTCTATTAAGTTTAACTCCATTTAATTCAGTTTAATTTGATGTTTAAACATAATATGAAGCCAATTATAATATTGTGTCAATATTAATGTTATAAGGTAATTGGTAAACAATTACTACCATATATTTAAAAACAAATACATTTAAAACTAATGATACGGCTATCTCGTTCAATTTTAATGCTTAAGCTACTATTGTATTGCGAAAAACATTGGATATAATTACCAATTATATGCATTATATTTAATAAGTAATAACCTTATAATAACTTTCAAAAGCATGACGTTATGTATAGGTACGTGATATAAAAGTAATGTACTAATAGTACCTACTTATGTTGCATTATACAATAACATACCTACATTTAATGCAACTACATAATATATTTAATGCAACATTGGTAACACAATACCGCAATAGTTTAAACAATGCAAAGATACGTTTGCTTTAAACGTATTACTGAAATAAGCTAAAGCAGGAGCAAATTGTGGCTAAACAGAAGCAAGCTGTAAACATTTATCACATATGCTTATCTGTCAGCGACAAATAGCAGAAGGCTTTTCATCTGCGTTCCACAAAGTGGCAAATACAACGTACATATATTATAATATTATGTGTACATTTGGATTTTTTTTAAATAATTCCTTGGTTTAATTTTTGAAAAGTATTTGCTCGTTTTGTTGGGAATTAGAAAAAATGCTTGATTATAAGAAAATGCAAAAGAAGTTTCTATGTGCAAATTTAAATAAGACACCATAAGTCGTCCATAAATTAAGATGTAACTTTATATATTTTCAAGGAATATTTAAGACACAATGTTTTAAAGGATATCTGCATACTCAAATAATTTGCAGTTTTTACAATTTGTTCTTTGACTTAATATCCAAAAAAAACAAACTATAGAGAAACTGTAACTGAAAACCAAACTAAACAAAAAAAAAACATTATGTTGCTAGTGGAGTTAAATATTTGCATACATCTAATTATACCACGAAGTTGTTTTACACATAAACTGTTGTCTAATCTCTCATAAGCTTGGAATAACATGCGTGATTAATACATAATTCTCGGTAAATGAGCCTATTTCTCACCAGAAATTGTTAGTAATTCTAATGAATATGTACAGAAGTTTTGAGTTTAAAATATGCAAGTTGTTAGCAGAACGCTTAGAAAGTTTCCGACGAGAAACATGTATTAATTTTAATGATTTATGGGCAAAAACTTGATTGCTTTTTGAGTATTAAAATTCGTATTTAGGTCGTGTCAAAATAACTTCGACTGGCAAACAAAATGTTAAACTCAAAAACTGAACTATAGAAACACATTTCAGCTATGTTAAAAGCTGCTCTGTAATTTAATGTTATTAGGAGCTTTGTTTCCAATAGCGGTTCAATTATTGCCTTGCCTTTATCTAGTAACGTTCAATACCTCGTTAAGCAGTTATTTACTTTCAAGACCACCATTTTCTTAGTTTAAAACTTTAAGGGGCCATGATCTCTTTAAGCAGTATTAATTCCAGTGTGGAAAAATGACAGAGTTCTATTAAGAATATTTCCCAAACTGGAATAAATACTGCTTTAATACATTTGCGGTAATCCCTCAGTTCCTACACACACATTATGCGCGTGTGTGTATCATGTGTGTTTATATGATATATCGCGTATGTGTGCACGCCTTAGAGTATAGATATCTATAGAGCGCGAACAACCAAGTGGGAACAGTAGGCACAGGTGGGAACAACACGACGTTCCCGCCGCACGCGCTCGTAGTCGTGGTTGAGTGCTGACGAAGTGCGTTGCTCTGGAATTTTATTCATATTTACGAATAAACATGCTGAAATGTGCAGTGCTATCTTGCAAAAACGATACTAGAAAAATCACAAAATTGAAATCCAGTATCACATTTCATCGGTAAGTCGATTGTTATAATTATTTTTATGAAAATAAATCTAGCATCGCGGGGGTGAAGGGAAAGTGGGAGGGGACCCGCGCAGGCTCGCTCGCGCAACTCACGTGATCGTAGTGATGTGACTTGACCAAGGCTGTACTCGATAGTTTACTAGAAGAACTATATATTTTTAACATATTATTTATTTTACTTTAAAATTAAAACTCTTCTAGAAATGTATTATAAATAATTTTGTGTTGTGTTTGGTATGATACAATTTCTAATATTATGAATGCGAATGTATTATAGTGTAAATGAAAAGTATGTAATGTTACGATATATGGACCGCTAAATTGATTTTGAAGATTTTGGTAGGTATAGAATGGATAAAATTAAATAAAGAATTATTAATATTATTTATTAGTTATTTCATTTTAAATTATTAATTATTTCTCATTTTAAAACATTATTATTATTGTTCTATTTATTATTGAAAAAATAGCACTAAACCCGATCTTTTATTTTATTAATTTTAATATTTAAGAAGTGCATACGTTTTTCTGATATTCCAATAAATATATTTTTTAAAGTAATTATAATTAATACAAAAAAATATTCAAATGGAATAAACACACTTTATTCACTTGGTAAACAAATTTAAAATTACATATTTATACTTTATTCATACATTTCTCCTTTAATAACATATTGAACATAAAATTTACATATGATACATATTTATTTACATAACTTATCGATAGCTCATCACGCAATTGATATCTATCCATCCCTATTTGTCACACACACATCTATATAGTATCTATAGCTCATCTGCCTACGATGTGCACAAAGCAATTTGTGCAATAAACGCGCTCTATACTATATCTATACTCTAAGGTGCACGCCCTCAAAACGTTACATTATTATGACAAACGCCGAAATCGAATTACCGCGGGCTTCTAAGTTGCAAAAACAATTACAAACTCAATTAGTTCGCGATTCTGCACGATGTTGGATAAAATAAAAGGAAAATAATGACTGATTGAAGGTTTTCCGTATTAGTTGGATCCATAAGTTTGTTTTTGTTTGTATACAATATATACGTATATATAACAGATATGAAAAAATGTCGGAGTTAATTGCTGGTATCTAAGGGGACTGTCGTCGTCTTGAAAACAAGTGGTTAAGTATATTATTTGAACTGAATATTTAATTAAATATCCCAATATAGCAAAAAAAAAGCTGCATCATTAAAATTTTACCAGTGGGTAATCGGATGCTTGGGGCTATTTTGAAATACCTAGTGAGGTATTTTCATATCCACATATAAAAATATTCCAAAAACAAAATTCAGCAACTGTAACTAGAAATAAAATAAACAATTCAAAGTAACAGTTCAAATAAAGTTTCATTTACCGTAACGGTTTATCCCGAATGTGCACATTTCGTCACCACACTAGCTATTCCACGATGTAAATACCGCACTTCTATAACGAAACTGTTAGTGAAATAGAGCATATTTCAGTAAAAAATCTTTGAAATAAAATCACGTAAGCCTAAAGCAAAAATGGCTGAATACCGCTCGGAATAGTGTCCTATACAGGTATTATACTTTTCCATTTATATAGCGTATGTAGCACATTTTTGGGAATAAAAAATAAAGTTTTATTCTTGATAATACAAAAAAATTAAAGACATAAACTAAACCTTATTATAAAGATAATATTAGATTCGATCTATTTCTAAAATAATGTTTTGACAAAATGCTACAAGTTACAAATCCAATGTATGAAGGTAAATATTATTCATTGTGATTAGCTAACTTTAATAATTTCACCCTTACATTACACAGTTAATTTTCATGCATACATTAGCAGCCTACACGTGAATGTTATAACTGGTATAGATATTAGATATACATGTATAATAGTAAATCTGATCTATCGAGTTGGTATTTAAAAATTAAAATAGTTCTTATTACATCTACACGAAGGTTAAAATTACACCTTTCCTTACTCAAATCCACTTTAATAACAAAGCTTGAGAGCAAAAACTATGCAATAATTTGTTGTAACATAACTTTTACTAAACCGTCGAAAACAAATGACCCTCTCGACGCAACAAATGAGGCAAATTAACTAAATTCTTTCAACGAAATTCGGACACAATTAATTAATATCCGAATTAGTGACGTTCGCGCTCGTGTGAACATCATGTGTTAAGTGAGAGAGAAACGTTTGAATACCTCCAGATATTGGTTATTTCCGAGTATTTTAGGATCGTTGATGAGTGAATCTAATTTTGGGATTGGGATTTTGAGCTCCAATGGGCATTGTGTAGGTGTTATCTATAACTACATTTGCTAATTGAAATTTTAGAATCAGATTTGGAACAAAAGAACGCTTGCTATTATTATTATGTAACTTTTTACGTTAATTTATTATTAAAATGTAATGTAGATGATTATGTTTAAATAGACAATTAATATATTCGAGAAAACGTTAGTAAAATAAGACGGAATGCTAAAATACGCGGAAACATCCTCTTATGTCGGATCCTACTTAATTCAGAGAGTGTAGAAAATGTAATCATTGTTCTAGGGCGTAATGTTTTGTTTTATGAGTACAACACAATATATACAATTTATTATCACTCGTGCATACATGATCGCGGAGGCTTTATAATGCATACACATATGACTCATAATAACAGTTTGTAGAAGAAAATATATAGATAAAAAAAATTGTTTATCCTTATGAAAAAATTTTAAATATAAACGTTCAATCAATCTTACACCCTAATATTCTCACAAGTAAAGCACGAACGATCAAACTAGGGCCAGTTTCACAGCTTCATAATAATATATTCTGTTTAAATTACCTGTCAATTAAAATGACAAATAATGTTTTTACGTCAAAGAAGTGTCGATTAGCCTATATGGTACAATATCAGACAGTGATGAAACCAGTCCTTACTGATTTAAAACCACGATTCATTTTTTATAAGACTAGTAATGAAAAATTCATCTCAATATAGCGTTTTATCTACGAATTAAACGTTAAAAAGAGAGAAGTTATACGAGCCACTTATTGCATTCATTTGAAAGTCAAATCAAACTTGGGATTGAAATGACTGAATTGAGCAGAAGTAAGCCTGAAGTTCGATGTAAATGAAAATTAACTATTATTTGTGAATATTAAACGGCTATTTGAATAATCTCTCGAGCTTTAAAAATGCTGGAACAACGAGCCTTTTGTTATGTAATATTATTATAGGTTTATAAGACTGCGGATAGTTTCATAATAACGTGTTTTTCAATTTATCGTGGTTAAGATGAAATCCAATTTTATTACAATGGTATTGGTAATGTTACCTTTACTTCACCTTATAATGTAAGCCAAATAATTATAACGATCATGACGAAACTTTTATCAGTACATAGTATAAAACAAAGTCACTGTCGCTCTATGTCCGTCTCTATGTATTCTAATAACTTTAAAACTACGCAACGCATTTTTAATAGATAGAGCAATACATGAGGAAGGTTTGTACAATATAATTTATCAAGTTTAAGACAAAGCGGACGAAGCCGCATGCGGAAAGTCATGTATAAAACAAGGCCACTTCGGATATTGCATTTCTTACTCAATCGCAACCCAATTTGCATGTAACGTAGTTAATTTTTCAAAACAATTCAAAAAATTACTCCTAAATATATGAGAACATGAACCCTGCATTTTAGATAAAAGTTGTACAAAACCAATTGGAAAACACGAGAAAATCATTTGCGTGGGTAAATGGCGATACTCGAATATGACCATCAAAAGTTATGCTTCATTTTGATATCTTGCTTCTGAATCTCTTAAATATGTTTTCGGAGTAACTCTTATTATTGGAGCCCTTGCTAAGTACACTTAAAATGATGTATGAGACAGGAATAAAACTTTTAAATTGATGTTCTTGAGCGATATGTTATATAATTAGAATATATTTTATATATTTTATTTAAACAGGCATTATATCTCGATAATAATGAATGTAAAAGATTTAGAACATGCACATGAAGGTGTCTCAGAAAAAGATAAAAATTACACGCGTGCAGCAAATACACGTGTTAATTTATTTTTTTTATATGTCTATTTTAATGCTACCGAATCTACATCAAATCTCAAGTTCTCAAACTTCTTAGGAAATTTGCTTCAGAATGGAATTTAATCAATTGTTCCCATAGCCTTTGTTCTGAGCTGGCTCGGATAAGCTGTTGATAGCATTGTCACTTGCATCAATGGATTGCTGTGAACATTTAGCACTTTGAGACCCATTGCGATAGTTTTGACCAGTTTGCAGATAACTCAAACTTTTAATTGATACGCCTGTTATAATACTACTAATAAATTGTGTTTGTTAGGATAGTTTTATCCCAAAAATCACACGAGAGCGGGAACTATGCGGGTTTTCCTTTAGCAACGCGGGTGAAGCTGCTGGCGAAAAGCTAGTGAAGCTAAAATTTCGATGGAGTAAAAACATAATATAAGTAAGACAAATAGTGACAAAACAAAACAGTACAAATGTTCAACGCTTTTTAAAATAATGGGTCAAGTACTATCAAGTACACTCTATATTTCAAAGGAATGTAAAATAATAAAAGTAAAATAAGATCGTAATCGACACGCGTATAAGGACTCAAACAACTTAATTGTGGGTTGTGTTAAAATGGGTTAAGGGTTCTAAATGTGATTGATTAATGAGAACCCATAGTTTATAGATATAATAGACAAATAGTAAGTATAAGGAGGTAAAACAAATGCACGATAGATAGAAATAATACTATTATAATGCACAAGAATGCGCTAAAGCAAAAATGCATAACTATCATAGTATGCAAGTTGCAACATAAATGCTTGATTCCCTCTATGGGGTTTAAAAATCGTCTTTATTCTATTTGTCCATCATGATGTCAAAAATTATTAACTGCTAAACAAATGTCATTGGTCCAGGCGCTAAAATTTAAATGTAAAGATCTGTGGTCAAAACAGATAACCATCGAGATAATCACTATAATGAATTGTCCTTATAGTGACTCTCTCGTTTATCTGCTGAAGGAGAAACTAATCCAACACGAGTGACATTCAATACCAAAACGTACTCAACTCTCTCTTGAACATATCAATAGCCCAACACTACAAGGTGACAAATTCATTCATTGTCATACGGTGCATTTAGACCAAACGATCATAGAGCTATGTACTAGAGCAAGAGCATTATTTCGTGTTCTGTTATAAATGTAAACGAAAACTCGTATTCAGTGTTGTTTAGAACATTGCATAGAATATTTTCGAATGCACTAAATAATTTGACATAGTGGGGTTAGAATGAACATTCACTTGTTTGATCTAAATACTCTGATAAAAAAAAATATTCAAGTTTCAAACTGTAAAGTTTCGCAGCTCACATCGATAACTAATCGGGGTATAAGCAAGCAATATTTCAAGTCAGGTATGCTATAAAACTTGTAGTATCCGCTGGAATCTCGTGGGAGAAATTAGAAGATGAACCGCGGGGCAGACAGGATTGGATGGCTTAGTTTCCTCGTAAATTGTAGTCGACAGACTTAAGGTGTATCCGCATTGACAGGTGGCATGCTTACTGCTCTGGCCACCAACAAATATAGACAACATACTACTAGCATAAGAATAGAGTTAGGCGATAAATGAGCATTGGTCCTAAAAGTCATTAGGGCTTTATAAACCCTGTAATAGGGATACCTAGCTGTCAGTGTAGACGCAGCTTTAGACACGAATCAATCAGTATTAAAAAGCTTTGTGGATATTTGTAGGCGTTCGTTCGCTGTTAAGGAAATTAATCTCGTTTTAATGAAAGAAAAACGAAAACGTTAGAGGTATTCGTAATCTTAAAGATTATGCTTGAGTTCATTTACCATTCAAATTGATATATTTCTGCGATCCTGCATCACTGAATAGGTATTAATTAATACAGGTTATGTTATTACAGATTTATCCACACATATATCCACAGATTTTGAAACTCAATATTAATACAGGTTAGGTTATATTGTTAATGTAGGTACCCGATATTATAACTTTTTTACAAATTGTAGGTATGAATGAATGTTGTGCTTTGCATCATAATTCAAAACTATCGATAGGTACTCGAATAGCAGGTCAATAATATTCAAGATATTGTGATAGTTTCATATTCAATCACTTATAAGACGATAATAATAATTATAATAACCTCAATAAATACACCTATAAAAATATAAAGTAGTAAAACCAAACCAAAGAGATTAAACTCAAAACACACTCCCTAAAATAAAAGTAAAACAAAACTGTCAAGTAAAACCCTTAGAAAATAAACTGAAACATAATTACTTCTCACGGAACTTTCATTGCAAATCCCTCATAGCCACCATAAAACACGGCCTTCGAGTTTTTCCTCAAAAACAATTCTTTACGGGGAAAAGTGCGTTATCCCTGACATTTATTATGGGCAGGTGTTGATTTTACGAGCAAGCGGATATCAAAGGGTTACCTTAAATTCGAATGTCACTTTTAACCTAATAATGCCACAAAAAGGCTTCGATAGTATTTCTCCACTGATTTATTGAAGGGAGCGTTACGCGAGCGTAATATAAAGATGTAACACATACCAATTCTATGTTCTTACATATCTGCTATTTTCAGAGTTGTTATACCTTAAAATAATTGTATTGTCTTTCTTTGTTTTAAATACTTTCACGAACTTAACGCATTTGAATCAAAATTGTTATATGAAATATTCAATTATATAATATGAAGTTTTCTATTCATAAATAAGGAAAAAGAACAGAATAATATAGATTTTAATTCAAGTCCGTGATAAATAAGGAAGTAAAGAGAGATATAACTTATGACATGGCGTGATGACAAGCGTGTTAAGCCAGCTTGTCACACGTAGTCACTTCCTCGCAATATTAATCAATTAAGGGCCGATTTTTCAATGCCCAGATAAACAGCTAGATAGACTTTATTCTTCAGTTAACAAAATATTCAATTTTTCAAAAGACGAATAGGACTTATCTATCGAATAACTACGTTATTTGAGGAATAAATCTATTGGCCGCTCCAACGGCCAGATAGCGCGCTATTCGACTGTTAGGCGTTTGAGTTGACAACTGACGCGTCAAATTTGAGATATTTTCGTATGTCATAACAAAGAGCGTAGAATTATTAACAATTAAACCTCTTTCTATATAATTATTATCAATTAAAATCATATTGAAATTGATGTTTTTGATAGTACTGATGACCATGCCATTGAAAATTTGCCGAACGCTGCCTTTAAGTATGTCGTTTCCATCGTAAAATATATAAATTGAAACACAAATTTAACCAAACTCTTTACTCGAATCAAAACAACAATCAACAATCATAGAAGACAAGTGCACTCCTGACGTGAGTCATAATGACGGTTGTTGACAAATTGCAAGAGTTGACTCTATCCCGCTCTAACCTGACTAATTTAATATGTTTGTTTCGCCACTCCGAGAGCAGTGCTGCCAATATGGAAATATTTGGTCAGACAGTTATTCATCAAATAAATCACGATTGAAAAATAGGCGAGCCGTAATGAGTTAGATAAATAATTGAATAAATCTATTCGAGGGGTAGTTATTAGACTGTTTATCTCGCGATTGAAAAATCGGCCCTTATTTAATTATGAGATTCATAATTAAATTATGATATTGTGTACATGAAAGTTTAAACCCTACGCCTAATATAGTTAGTGATTAAATTCCCTTGATAGTAATCCCTTTGTAATCCTTTCATTATTCGGTATCTAGATTTTAGCAGTGTGGCCTATTTAGGAGGATATTATATAAATACATGCTACTGATTAAAATTACGAAACAAATAACATAAAGCGTATGTTTTTAAATAAAACTTTAATATATTATGGCAAAGCCAATGATATTTTATGTATAGATACGTTATATACTCACAATATATCCAAAAAAATGCTTCATATGCAGTGTCAGGCACACACAAATACAATTTTCATTTTACTTAATTTATTACATTGACAGACTGTATAAGAGAGATGGCTCTAATAAAATGATATAAACAAAAAAGACAAAGATAGTTTGTCACTTCCGCGCAGGTGTAAGCAAAAGTCATAAGAATTCACCAATTAAATATAAATAAACAAATAGTTGCCATGGTAATTGGCATAGATTAACGACACAGAAGGTTCAATGTTAAAGATGTTAGGTTTCCTGCACAAGTAAATAAATGTGACAATTTCATTTACTATTTTATGATTATTATGATGTCGTATTAAAATGAAAAAAAAAATAAAAAACTTTTTTGGAGATATAATTGTATTAAGTATTTATTATTAGCTGTGGTGTTCGTTTTCGGTCATCACATTTCACCCGATAATCACCCACTGCTGAGCATACTGCATATAGTCCTCCTTATGAACTCCATAAGGGCCGATCTTACGCTATTCGTTTCAAGGCAGTTCCCGAAACCCGTACAAGGTCATCACTCCAACTTGTAGGATAATAATTATAATAATAGTGGTGCCTAGATGAAAAAAAAGGATGAAATAAAAGAAAGGATGAAGTATAAGCCTTTTTTATCTAAAACACAAATAAAATTTATGTTCAATAGCTATTTACAGAAAAGCAAATAGCATTTTTCGTCAGTAGCGATAATCTTTTCTTCAATGTAACTATACGTATATTCAACATCATTTTTGCAAACAAACATTTTTGCCATCACGATTTCATTGTAATAAATAGATATATTTGTTAATTATATGCACTGTGTGGATTTAAATATAAAAATAATCAAGTATTTACCCAAATCGAAATTAATAAAATAACCGTTCTATTTTCAATAATCGTATCTACATGATAATCTTTGAACACAGTGTACGCTAGCTTTGTCACACTAGTGATTGAAGCAATGTTTTATCCCTTTCATTATTTCAATACACGTGTCAAGCAAGTGTCATTAATAAAGAATTGTAAATTGTTATTTTTACTCTTAAACTGTAATAATTTAATATATTTTGCTGTGATATGATATTCCTTTATCTTTCTTTATTTTTTTGCACGAATACGTGCACTTTCTGAACACACAGGAAGGCATTTTCGACAACTTAAATGTACCTATCGGCACATGCGCTCACTGGGACCGGTGACAATCTGACTGATTGCATTGGTCCCAAATAGGACCAATTCACGGAATCAGTTTTGGTGCGTTGATAACGTATCTACCTCTTGTTTCTATATATAATATCATTGGGCAAAGCAATATCCTTATAATATGATTGTACCTATATCTATGGCAAAAAAAAACAATTCAAAAATCAAATGTAATTTTTTGAAGTGAAAACTTCTTTAGCGGCGTTGAGCCCTTTTTCTGTAATGGGTATAAAATCTTAAACTCGCGTCAGGACACGTGACCTGATCGAAAAAGCGTAAGACGGATAGGTACCATTCCAAAATATCAAACATGCTCAACGTTAATAATCAAGTTTTCACTTCTGCCGGCACTCCCGGAGTGCAACCCGTCTTTTTTTTGTTTCGTTTTTTTCTTTTTGCCAACTGTTTGTTTTAGGCCAGTTAATCCTACTAATATTATAAATGCGAAAGTTTGTGAGGATATGTGTTTGTTACTCTTTCACGCAAATACTACTGAACCTATTACAATGAAATTTAGCACACATATAGAGGGTAACTTGGATTAACACATAGGATAGGTTTTATCCCGGAAATCCCAAGGGAACGGGAACCATGCGAGTTTTTCTTTGAAAACGCGGGCGAAGCCGCGGGTGGAAGCTAGTATTATAATAACGCTCCAATAATAAAAATCACATACCACAAAGTCTAAGTAATTGAATTACAGCTTTCAGACGATATATTTTTGTAAGAAAATTCATAATGCAAATGGAAATAAATCGAATGGATAAAATATATTTTTATTTCGTCTTTCAATAAAATCTTCACCAATTCAAGGATTGGATTTAGGTGCGGTTTTGCTTTTTACAACGGTAATAACTTAAATCACGCTCCATTTTTATATAAACACTGTAATTAAACGTAAAAAGATAAATTATTTTTTTCTTTTGATAAATTATATAAAATAATATTATATGGTTGTTCTGTGGCAGAATGATAAATTATGTACTCACTCATAACAATTTTTATTATTATGTTATTTTATAAAAGTTAGATACAACCAACGGCAACGGTTTGAATAATACGAGTATAGAAACGCGTGCATGTAATGCATGCGTTTACTATAAACATTTATAAGCTATGTACTACCGAAAGTGCTATATATTTATTTATCAAATACCAAATGAGCATGGCCGTTTGTATTTCTTATAAGCTCTCTATCTTTTTGTCTATCAGCGTTTATCATCGGAAAGATTATTTCCAGTACGGTTATATCATTTAGAATTTAATCATAGCAAAAACAATGAAAATATATGACATTATACATAAAAATATTAAAGCTCATTTTACAAGTTATATACGAACTTTAAAAATACTATTACCAAAATAGATCTTTTAAATTGGTTCAATTATGCAATATGAGATAACCCGCTCAATGTTGCACGCTCTAAAATTTTCCGAGCGTTTAAAATATGAAAATCTCCAGTCTTTTTGTTTTATTCAGTCTCACTTGCTATCCTCGATAAAATCTCAGAAGCGTGTCAGGGTCCGCTTTACAATTTCTGTTTTGTAGGACAACGTTCTTGTACTAGTTATAGACATGATTCAAGTACTGTGTATCCTTCACATTTATACTATATTAATGTGATATTAATATTATAAAGCTGAAGCACAGCTGTATTACAATATAAAAATATATTGTAATACTGTGGCTGAACAGTTTGTTTGTTTGTTTGTTTGAACGCGCTAATCTCGGGTACTACTGGTCCGTCCGAAAATTATTTCGTTGTTAGATAGCCCATTTATCGAGGATGGCTATATATAGGCTATATATCAACAGGCTAAGACCAACAGGAGCGAAGCACTGCGGCTAAAACCATGGAGCACAGCTAAGTACTTGATAAAAATACGTATATTTTCACCTCCAAAGGTTTTGTTTGTGTGGCGAAAAATGTGTATTGTCACGGATGGTTAATTGAACATTATTTTAATCCACGCTGAGCTAGAAGTACGAGTAGGATAGCATTTAAGCACTGTTTCTTATTTATGACTTTTAATACTGTGTTTAACGCAATAAATAGGTTTAATACTTTATTTTATTTATAAATTAATATATGAATTGCAGATTATTTCACAAACCTAACCAACTTCTCAGATTATACCAAGCCCAAGTGCGGTCGTGTGTCGAGTAGGTACTGCAGTCATATATGGGCAGGTGCTGCCAAAACTCATCTAGGGGCCCTAGATTCGATGGAAAAGCGCGCGAAAAAACTTATAGGAGATCCAAGTCTGCTAAAGAAGAAGCTCCTTACTCTTGAGCACCGAAGAAAAATAGCTTGCCTATCGGTCTTCTATAGGCTTCACTTCGGCGAATGCGGATCCGAGTTGCACAGCCTTGTACCGCCTTCTCCTTTCCACTTTAGAACTTCGCGACGAACGGCCGGTTTCCACCCCTTCGTGGTTGACATCCCCCGAGTGCGCACCAAGCGTTATCAAAACACTTTTCTGATCAGAACTGCGAAGGAGTGGAATTCCCTTCCTCCTACTGTGTTTCCCAATGAGTACAATTTGGATTTATTTAAGAAAAGAGTGAATAGGCCTCTCTGATCAGGCATGCTAACCAAGTGGACCGCATCTGCGCTTAACATCAGGCGAGATCGCGGTCAAATGCCTGAACAGTTTTTTAATAAAATAAAAAAAAAAAATATTTTAATAGATAGAAAATGTAGCCTTATTTGCAACCAAACATATTAATATCATGCTGTTTTATTTCAATATTATATTTTGATTCAGAACGAATACACAGTTCTCGTAAACAGATTATGTCTGTTTCCATGAAAAAGAACGAAAAATATCCGTCGTAATATCCCGCATTCCAGTATGAAACGATAATGAGACTGGATAGATTTTGTCAAACATCGCGTTACGAAGTTAATATCATGAACTCATTTGGGAATGAAATTTACCGTCATGTTATCCTCCCACCGCATGTCTAATTCAACGATCAATAAAGTCAAACGGAGGCCTAATTTTAAATACGTAATGCAGCTATTTTAGCTGTTCCCAGTACACTGGCTTTCGTGTGAATAATTTAGACAATTTGCGATGTTCAGTGAGAAGGGAAATTGAAAATAAAAAATAATTGGGCGAGAACACGCTCTGGTATTCCGGCATTGAAATGTTCTGCTTGTTCCGAAACTTAATGGATGCATCTGTTTCATTGAAAATATCTGGGTATTTTGTTTTAGAACTTCGAAGATATTTCATTTTGGGTTTTCACTGTTCGCTTTATACAACAATATTGTAATACAACAATTTTTAATTTTTTTCATAATTAATACAATTATGAAAAACAAAATATTTATTTAGGTAATTCTAGTATTTGCACTATAAATGACTATTCATATACATGTGATAAATGTTATATTATAGCTACTGAAAACACACAACAAAGAATAGAATTAGTTACAAAAATGGATAGTAAACCGTGATCTACAATATACTTACGTTTATCATTTTCAAAGATGTAGGTGTTAGAAAGAATTGCATTTATGTAAAGATAATGCACCAAGTTCCAACAGTAAACTAGTCCATAACTCCAACTAACCGAACTAAAGTATTCTTGTAACGCTTCAGGTACTTCAATAGTGAAAATTGGTTTCCAACTTTCCTCATAGTAATTATGCAGCCACTTCTATTTTAACACTTATTCTTGCTTCATGATTTATCTATATTTAATAGCGATTTAGTATCTAGACAATCTTATTTTGTTTATTAAAATTCTTGCATGGCTTAATAGGTATACATAATACATAATATGCTGCACTTATTTCGGTAAAATTATTTTAGGATAACATGATAAACAGTTCATATTAATGACATAGCCTTATTTCATCCCCTCTAATCACGTACCTACAAAAAAAATGACAAATTAATTTAGTAATATCATTATCGCAAGCATCATGACATTAATTAAATTAAAGCTGGAATTTTGTATCGTCATTATAACGTATTAGTAGGAAATTAATTACAAAACGGGACCTTTTTATTGTCATTATTTATAGGTAAATTCTAAAATATCAGTAATACATAATATTACGGTACACCTACATACACCTGCTCACGTTTCCTGCGCCCCAGGCCAATAATTCGATTAATCATACAAATATTTCGGAGCTTCGAATGTAGGTAATGGGCGCGCAGATCCAATAAGGAATTTTATGAGAAGCGGTTGAGCTATTCATATTGTCGACTGTTATTTAATAAATATACGCGGTCCTAGAATAAAAGGATGTGATTTGGCACAGCAAATATACACGAATTCAATGACATACGTTTGTTTCCCTTTTCTACTTAAACTAGCTGTGCCGCGCGTATATACCCGCATTGCTCCGCTCTTATTGGTCTTAGCGTGATGATATATAGCCTTTAGCCTTCCTCGATCAATGAGCTATCTAGCACCAAAATACTTTTTCAAATCGGACAAGTAGTTCCTGATATAAGCGCGTTCAAACAAACTCTTCAGCTTTATAATATTAAGTATAGAGTAGATCCACACAGATTGATGCAGAAATAGATTCCTATACCTAATCCAAACTTTCAGTGTGTTAAAGATAGCAAGTCTAGACAGTTAGCTGCTGTAGAGAAATTTAGACAGCTTAACTTAGATTGTTGTAGTTTTGCGAAGGATATACAAGTCACATTACCAGAAATTTAACTTTAAATTGAAGCAAAACAGAAGTGAGCTAAATAAATGTTATTATCAAAGTTTTCGTTCGTACGCAATTAAGATTTAGAACGAAAAAGTGATGAAATATCTCTGTTAGCTAAACAAGATTTTAAATATTTCATTTGAGTCGTTTATTTACGGAGAATCGTTTGAATGAACCCTCAATTATGAAAGACAGATATTTATAATTTGTTATTAATTTTTTACTATGATTTTTTACGACTTTTTATGAAGCAGACAACTTTCTGATAGTACAGAAAAGTTATAATTATAAAATTATTATTTCCAATTCATATCATCTAGTTGACATCAATGCAAAATTGCGGAAATAAAAAAAAACTACCTATAAATTATACCTACCTACCTTTATAAATTTATAACTACCTATAACTTCAATGTAAGTAAGCAAAATATAATAGTTAGCAGGTTATTTAACTTTTCAAACATGCAGTAAGTATTTAACAAGAGCTCCTTACTATTAATAAGCTACTTATGAGATAAATAATAATCTGTGGTCAATTCTCTTACAAAATTGTCATGGAATTTAGACCAACAGACAAGCCATACAAATGTGTCGAGTTTCGCGTCTATAAAATATTCACATTGTGCGTGTCTCGTGTTTTGTACTAGAACATGAATGTATCATTTATTTATATACCTACTTTTTATTATACCTATATATTTATTTACATAGTTTATTGTACTTAGATCTGATAAATTTAGGCAGGTTTCACAATTTGATGATGTGTTCAGACACATCAGAATAAGCTATCAGTAGCTTATTCAAAACTTTTTGCCGAATAATTTCATTTTCATTTTAACTAATAGATAACCTTATATTTATTTATTAAATTATAAAATATAACTGGAAAACTATTTCACTTGTAAAGAAGTAATCCCCCAAAACATATCAAACAAAATGTCCAAATATTTAAAAATTCCACCTTTAGAACTATGCTCTAAATTTCCGACTGGAAAATTATATTGAAAACGGAACGCTGTAGGCTTATATTTTATTCATACAGCGTCGTTAAATATTGTCTACCTTTTTGACTGACACCCAACTATGCAATGTATTTACCTAAAAAAACATCCTACAATTTATTTCTGTAGAAAATAGCTAAGTTTTCGACAGGCCTGTTGAAACACAAAACACTTTTGTATTCTTGAACAATACAACGTATTTTATCCATTAAAATATCGTTTTATATTTAAATTATTTTATAAGATCGTGTCACGATCGGTATTTAGGTACTACATTTTATCTATTATAATAATATGGCAGTTGTACTGATAATTTATATTTCCCACAACATTTACAAATAAGTATTGGCTCTAATACAATATAATAAAGCTTACGAATAAATCTAAAAAGGGCGTAACATTAACGAAATGCGCGATGGAACGAAAACAAAGCCATAATTCTCGTATGAAGAGTTCTTGGAATTGTCGGGTCAAAAACAAGATTGTTGTGACGAAATTATAGGGGAAACGAAGATAGGGTGAAGGTTCCCCACTTAAAAAAAAAAAAAAAAAAAAAAAAAAAAAAAAAAAAAAAAAAAAAGGCCTGTTTATAGTATGACAAACATTTGCTGGGTGTAAATTGTACAGTGCACGAGGCAACTTGGATTGCCACGTCTCAAATTGGTGTATACGATGGTAACACTACAATATACATAGTATAGAATAGTATACAATATAAGACAACAGAAGGCAATTTCAAAAATGTTCCGTGTTGTGTTGTAAATATTGAACAGCAAAGTATACTTCAAAAGGCTTGTAATTTACAGGTCGTGTTAATCATAATGCGATTGTTATTTCCGTAGAAAGTTTAAATACATTTAATTTATAATGAACAAAACATTACCTTATCTCCGACAGTTCTCTAAATATGTCAAAATCACGCTTCTCAATCTAGGAAAATAATTACACAAAATTAAAACGTAAACAAGCTCAAATTCAATTCCATTTCGATATTTCAGTGAGTCTTGTTTAATATTCGAGATTCTAAAGGAAATTAATTTTGATTGAAGCTATACTTCATTTAAATGGTGCAAGGCTTAAATTAACATCTTCTAAATAAGGCATTGTCTTAATTATTATTAGCTGTATCTCTATAGGTATTTTGGGGAATGATAAGCGATGGCATTTTGTTATCGTTTCATTCTTCACGCAAGTTCCTTTTCGTGTTTTAAATTTTGTTTATTACAGCTTTAATTGAGTTTTTTCGTGTTAAAGAAGGATTTGTTTTGCTAATTTAATTTTATAGGATATGGCACAGATAAAACTTTCGTTGTAAATAACAATAAAAATAAAGAAGATATGCTAGGAGGTTAATGTTCAAGTTAATTAGAAACGATACACTGCTTTCTCGTGTATATTTTATGAATTTATTTAGGTACAAAAGTCCTTGATATAAAACAAAAACCTTCACACAAAATATTAAACTTTATAGACACGTCGGTAACATAACATTAGCTTTATCTATATAATTAGCTTACCGCCCGCGGCTTCGCCCGCGTTTTGAAAGAAAAACCCGCATAGTTCCCGTTCCCGTGGGATTTCCGGGATGAAACCTATCCTATGTGTTAATCCAAGTTACCCTCTAAATGTGTGCTAAATTTCATTGTAATCGGTTCAGTAGTATTTGCGTGAAAGAGTAACAAACACACACACACACACACACATCCTCACAAACTTTCGCAATTATAATATTAGTAGGATAAGGCATACATCCTATACTTATTTTTTAATTAACGTACAAGACTGATTTATTCTTTATTTAATTTATTTTAATCCTATTGTTTAAAACTTTACAACATTTGTGAAAGAACCCGCAAAATAATACTAATATAGTTATTTCAGTTTTTTAATAATGTGATGTCGATGAATTTTAGCTATTTACGTATACCTATTACGAGGTAGGTACTCATAGTTATATAAATACAATGAGTATATTATTCATTCAGTAGCTTTCACGATATTGCTTCTATTATTAGATCTACCAATAAATATGAATGCGTGTCAATGATATACCCAATTTTTTATTTGTAAAACTACAAGAAGTAAATAGAACGACATCGATTGTATATACAGTTTTACATGTAATATATTTATTGAATGGAATTTATAAATGTTAAAAAGTTCACACAGACAGTTATTTTATTCACATGAACTCTTCAAGAGCTTATAAATAGTTAATAGTGTTATTTTTAGTGTACTAACGATATTTTGAAGTGAGGTGCCTTCCAAGGTGATTTGGTAAGAAACACGACAGTCAAATACAATAATATTCCTATCGATAAACTCCTACAAAATAATAAAAAAAACTTACTACTTTATGTTTCATAGAGTACCGTATTCGTGACTATTATATGCTTACTTATTAGTTCAGTTAAATCTCAAGTTCAATGCGCTGTATATTTTTTAAGAAAAAATCAAAAGTTTTAACTCATACTATCCTTTGTGAAATAACAATACACGGTACAAGTCACATAATTTAAAACACAAAAATACAACGCTTTGTCCGTCCTTTCAACAAACTAAACTGTTTGTCCATTAAATGCGACCTTGTGTATAAAACTTTGTAAACTTAACTATTCCGTGCCTAAACACACAAGTAGATAATGTTTTCTTTCCTAAAGTATTAAGTTGCATCGCTATTATAATTGGACATTTAGAAATTGGTTTATTTATAGATAGTCTCGTACTAGCTATATAGTATATTCAAATGTAATTTATAAATTACTTCATATTATTTTCTAGTAGCTGTCCTGGCCATGGTTTCTTATCACTTACGAAAAATAGATGTTAGAAGAAGAGATCGCGAAAGCGTAATTCAACTTTACTTTTTTTTCAATGCGATAATAATATTAGATATGATTTACTTTATTTCATTTCATTTTATAGAAATAAAATTCGCTTCAAGTGCGAGTATAACATTCGCCAATGCACAAAACTACAGCTAATACCAAACTATTCGTAAAAATTCAATTCACATTTACCAATAGATTTTAAATTCAATAATAATAAAATTGATTAAATTCGAAGCCATCTGAAGCGATACAAGATACCGCGTCTATTTTTAATCACAATAACAACAAACTCAATTGAACAAAACATTTGAAAAAGCCATCAACGGTTTACAGAACTGTTACTGTTCAAACGTGAACTGCACTTTTAATTTTGTTCTCTAAAAAGTTAAAATGCAGGTAAAAACTTTAAAAATGTTAACTACGTACGAGGTTATTAACGTGCGGTTATAATTTAGTTTCTATGTGTTTCTCTTTACTACTTCTAACATTAAGTTGAATTATTTTTGGGCAATGAACGTATTAGCACTTTTTAGCGGCTATGAAAGTAAAATAATGGCTATTCATGGAGAATTGTAGGATTTCAGTTGGATATTCAGGTTCTGCGTAGTATTATTTATGTACCTAAGGGGCAAATAACGCTGAATTTTCTTAGTTTGAAAATGTTGTTCTATTAAAAAAATACATTTTTTATGGATTTCACTGATCGATCTTTTACGTGTAAATAAGTTTTTATGAATCAAACAACAAGTTTGTGAACAAAAACTTAAAAATCCTGCAGTATAATTATTACATATTTTCATGCACTACTCAAAAGTCAAACGAAAAAGTTAATCGTAGCTTCACCAATAAAAGTGCGACATTCCATGTTGAACTTTAAAATGTATGCAATTTTTGAACAGCATAAAACTCCAGGTGTAATAAAGTTTGTGTTGAATTTTTAACATGATTCACTAGTTGTGTACGTAGTTTTGCTACAAATTTCAGTTATTTTGGGTGATGTACAGGAGAATATTATTATTATTTATTATCTGACATTTTATAGTAACACATTTATATTAAACAAAACGAAATTCTGTATGTAGATAGAGAAAATTATAGTATAAAAAGCAAAGTTTAGTTTTCTGTCGGGTTCTCTCTACATATAATATTTTCATTGATAATAATTATAATCGTTTAGTTTATCTATATTGAATATTATTTTACTTTTAAATTATGAAAACGGTTTTATAATCAATCATCAGTCCAACTATAGCCTGATTATTTCATGTACTACATATATTACGTAAAATTTTAACAAGTATAACCTCGCTACATCTACGTTCCCCTTCACACAGTGCAAATATATTTAAATATTTTCACAGTATACATTTCGGTATTGTTCGTAGCTTCATAACATCCTTAACTGGAGCACATAAACATCAGTAGCTACTTTGAATATGGCGTATAATATAACGTTCAAATTATACAGGATGAGTAGGTCCCTACAGTTCCTTGGGGAATTCTCGGAAGCTTACCGTTCCCTCACTCATCAGCAATAGCACTTACAATTGTTGGAACTAATTTTTAAATAAATTTCCTTTCTTGGTTCAATATTTAAATAGTAAAATCAGGTTTGCAAAATAGAGAATTTTTAATTTTGTTTTTATTACCTACTGTTGATCTAATTAGCATAATTGTACCCATATTAAATGTACGCGCGATAAATACATGCTTGATCTCGTTACTGTGCAATATTCTGCATCTGTTTTTATATATATTATTAGTATCAGTAGATACCTTCAAAACACTCCAACTCTTATGCTTTGTTATAAAATGTAAAATTCAATAGATGTACTATGAACTTAAACAAACTCATTCTAAAAATTCAAACGCTATAACATAAAATTTCGATCATAATCGACGACCGTTTTACATCCCTCGCTATTTTTCGTTCGTACAGAGCTCATAAAATTTCCCCTTCATTAAAGTGTCCTATCATCGTATCGTATAGGCGTAATATATTTGCTCCAACTCATCAACAGTTTAAAAGCTATAAAGTGAACTTTATCAAAGTATTTAATAGGTTTGTAAGTGGGTTGGTTTCCTCTACAAAACGATTTGGGTCCAAACAACTCATTAGCTTACGAGTTCATGGTCACTTTGACCGGCTATTATAAATAATTTAGGACATTGTAACATCGAAACGGCAAAGCATCAAAGCTCCCTTGCTGCTAATAAATTCAATGGAGGGAAAAAATCTATGCAATGTCATGAGCGGGAATAATATTCCCTCTCAATGTTAATAGATATTATCTATTAACATTATAATATTATCTGAGGCGTCAGCGTGTCTACGTTGGCCTTTATTTATCAAACCCTATCGAAGCTGTAATACAGATAATTTATTGGATGATATTTACTAAAATGAACAGTTATTTTCGAACAGTCTTGCTTTCTTGTTTCATTGAATGAAGTTGTATTACTAGCAAAAAAATCGTATAAAATAATTGAAATAGAATCTGCAACATACAGCTATATTACAGCTTATATTATTTTAATTATGTTCCCTTTAGCTTATCTTTCAGCAGAAATTACATAATATTATATATATCAAAAGTGGTAAAATACAGCCCTTAAAGTCCACTTTGTATAATAGTTACTAAAATGTAACCCAAATGCATACAAATCTACATCACAATACCCAACAACAATTAACAGTTGCAAACTAATCTTCTGATTCGGAACAGTTTCGAATAGGACAAAGTCCCTGACAAGGCTAAATGCTCTTTGCTATGCTTTAACGAACCAAGTAACGCCTTGAGCAACCGCAAACTAGTGTGCCCTTATAAGTGGCCTTTTTAAAACCGTCTCCTCTCTTCTGTATACATACGAGAACTCATAAAAACCAGACGAATTTTGTGATAATAATTTATTGTTATACGAATTCAAGAACTGATACTAGGACCCAAATAAATTCATACAACAAATTGTGTGAAATATTATCATTTACACTAAACTCTAACTTAGATGTTTTAAAACAGGACGGAATGTATAACGAACCAATACATATTCATGTATGTATGCTCTTCTAGATCAAACATAAGCTATGCCTCATTCATATATCCTTACTAGCCGCTCCGCGCGGTTTCACCCCTGTGGCTCCTCTCCTGTTGGTCGAAGCGTGATGGTATATAGCCTATAGCCTTCCTCGATAAATGAGCTATCTAACACCGAAAGAATTTTTCAAATCGGACCAGTAGTTCCCGAGATTAGCGCGTTCAAACAAACAAACAAACAAACAAACTCTTCAGCTTTATAATATTAGTATAGATTATCTAATAAGTCATTTGTGGAACATAATAATGTTTAACACTTTTCCAAACAAGTCGAATGCACACATCTGCGATTGAAAAACTGCACTTTATAAGTTAGAGTACATCTTATTCATTCTTATATGTAATTTTCAAGAGGAAGTAAATGTAACTTCAAACTCTCTCCGTTAGAACTAAGTTCTGTTTTAATGAACCTAGTAACACTCTAACTTCACGTAAGTTGAGTGTCCATACTTTAAAAATTGCATAAGCGTAGTGTATGTCGCTTTAAAGTTAAAGATCTCGCATAAGTTCGGCCTTAGGGCGCTTGTGCACTACAAGGAATTTTACGGTCCGGCATTCCGATTTTTTACGGTCCGGTATGGCACGCAATTAATCTAAATACTAGCTTGTGCACTATACGTAATTTTACTGTCCGACATTTTACTTTTCCCTATTCCGGATGGTTTTTGAGTTTACGAGTCGCTGTAGGTATAATTGTTTTCGAGTGCCCACTTGCTTGGATTTTACTCTTTTTATTACATATGCCAATTGAAAGCAAGCTCTTGTTTTACTTTCTTTTAGCTGGCAATGAGATTTGAGAAGTCGGTATTGTTATTTTATATACATTGACCTATAATTATTATCTAAGTAAGTATTGGTAAGTTAAAGTTCAAGTGGGAATAGATTTAGCTCCTCGTCACCGATTAAAATAAATAAGTGAAACACGCATTTTAAATCTCTTACGGAACTTTACTTTTTATTATAACGAAGTAATATAATATTTCACCTTCTATATTTTTAATCGTTTCTTGTAAAATGCGAAAACAATCATTTATGATAGCATTATACCGCCATACTTCCTTGAACTGTACCGCACTGATCCGAGTAAAGACGGACAGGTGCACAAGCAATTCATCGGTTTTTTCATGCCAAACCGGACCGTAAAAAATCGGAATGCCGGACAGTAAAATTCCTTGTAGTGCACAAGCGCCCTTACTTCGTTCTAGCAGATGAAAAGTTTATATTATTATCTAATAATATAAATCCATATTTTATACTACTGGAAGTTCATACAAGTGTGTGAATTGTTATAATTAATGTAGTTAAAAAAACTTAAAACATGCTTAAACTAATTAAATTATTGTATTGCAATTGTCACCGATCCTTGACAAATTGTTCAAAGTTTGAATTAAATCTGTCCGTTTATGGGTCAAAATCGAGGTTAAAGGAGTTGATTACATAAAAAATACAGGTGAAGCTAATACAAGCGTTACGAAAAGAAAGATTCGTTCCGATTTTAGGCAACAATACGAAACTTTTACTCCACATCATTATTCACATTCCCTTAACACTTTCAGAACAAGAATATTATGAAGACAAGAGTAGGCAGAGAATGATCGACGAATCTAATATTACTACTTCAACAGTAGGCACTATTATGTACTCTATCAAAACGTAACCTATATCGGTTAAATATCTATATAATATCTTACAGAAGTATATAATTTTGATGTTTATTGTGATTCAACTTAAGATAGTAACATAGGCTTGACTTTTGAAATATCTTCACAAATTTTCAGGTTTACAATATAAGTAAATGATCATTTAATTCATTAAAAACGTACCTAATACAAAACCGCCAAAAACATATTAAAGTCTTTAGAATGACTGAATGTGCTGTGAAGCGGGTCTGCTTTAATGAAGCCAGTAACACTCTGAGCAACTGCAAACAACTCGAGCGTCTATACTTAAGTGGCTCTTTTTAAACTGTCTTGTATGCAATTTGAATTTAAAGTTATGTTAAAATATAGAATGTGTGTGGAAATATTAATAATAATTCCTAAACCTTTATACATATAATATGATTCTTTACATAATACATAATAATATGCCAATATGCAACAATCGTATATTTTTTCTGTTTAGCACCTACACTCTTCATAGAGAATTTGTCTTGCTGTGACATTAATTAATTCTATACATAAAAATTAGGTGTGTTGCTAATAGAATATAAAAAATAATAACTTTAATTTCACTAGCTTTAATTATTTTTATTCGTTGTTAAAATTGATTCACTCAATTTTTATAGATTTCCTGTAAAAACACGTTAACAAAGTAAAAATAAAAATCATAAGTATACACAAACTGCATTGAAGAGATCAATACAAAGACTGAACAATTAAGACTTAGTTCAGCCTCGCTCTATTACTATTTCTATCAGCCCAAATCTAATAAAGAAGATCTCCCAGTGGAGTGAATTAATTCCACGAGAAATTAGAATTTGTGCTAACCACAAAATTAATGTCTAAATTAATCTAAATTTTAAGAAAACAAATTACCCTCTTTTCGTATAATTTATCATCACGGAATTTAATGTCATACTCCTAAGACGGACCTCTTTCTTGAGTGTTTGAAGTAATTATTAATCCTTTTATGCAAAATAATGGTGCTTTTTATTGCGTTAATGTAGTTATCGTTGATTAATGTTTATGGTGTAATGCAGTTCATTCAAATCAAGTGACATTGTTGAAAATATTCGCTCTTCAGTCTTGAAAAAAGCAAGAGACACAACATAAATTAATAAAACATAATAACTTTCTTCGTATAAAATTGACTACTGCAATTATTGGTACTAAATGGATAAATAATTCAATACAACATAATTATTTTGCTTTTTCTGAAATAACAACTTTCAACAGCGTTATTCGAAATATGCTGCATTATAACGCTATAATTTATTTAAAATTATTGTTAGAACTACAACACAACTGAACACACTAAAACGATCCTTCAAATAGACCACACACACAACAAACGAAACGAAATTAGCATGCATTTTAAAAATTTGGCACTCACGCGATCTGACTATTTATTGAGTTGTTCTTTGTAAGTTCTTTGTACACAAGGGACACAATCCACTGTGGGACTGATGACCTCGCTTCCTGTTTAATTAAACGAATGCCTGTGTGCCATGCCAGTCTTTTATTTGCCTTAGCTTGATAAAGACCAGCTACTTTTTATGGAGCAATACGCCGTTTACAGCGTGGATGCATTTGGTATTTTCAGGCATTTTAAATTGATGTGCCGAAAAATTTGATTCAAAGTTTTTGTATTGTAACAGATTTTTAGAAAAAGATAAATGTTTTTCTTGAAAATAGGAATAAAATAAGAGGAAGGGGAAACGCAAATTTACAAATAATAAAGATAGATGTTTGGTGAATGTTTAAAGCTATCTTGACTCGGTACATCCCGAATAAATCCCTTTTGATATTTCAACACAGGGTGAATAAAATAAAACCTCAACTTAACGAAAATTCGCTGTAGAAGTAAATGCACCAAATTTTATACAGACCAAAGTAAAGAAATTCTTGAAAGGCGACTTTTCATTTATCCTTTTTATGAAACGTAAAAGAATTTTTGTAAGCAACCAAAGAAGTAAATTCTTTGTTATTTCGGGTTTCTTTGAGTTTTGTAATTTGGAAGTTTATTATTAATCTTTGTATAAAAACTATATAAAAATATAATTTCATTCTCTAGTTGGTCAAGAGCTACCTTTCAATGAAAGTTCAAATTTCGTCCGGAAATCTAAATTATATTAAGAAAACCTCTTACTCTTGATGTATTTTTAGTTCTAAAACAAATTACAAACAGCACGTACACAAAAATAGAAAACATATATCAAAGACCTGTAATAATTGAATGATTGACGAGTGAACCTTACTTTTCTATTATTCTTAGTAATAACATTTATGTACACTTCCTAATTATTACACTAACTGAATAAAGAACACGAAACTACATCCATATTGTATAAAGTCTATCAAGTATACTACGCATGACGACAAACCATTTATATTTAGGTTGTCACGCAATGACAAATACAAAAATATAAAATTTAGACATTAGAGCGTTTCGGTAATTATGTTTTATGAAAGAGAATATTATAAATGAAGTAATTAAGTTTTGTTAACAAAGTGCCATAATTCGTGTGATGGAGCGCATAGTTTCGCTGTATGCTGTATTAATGTTTCTGTGACATTTCTAATTATGGCCTTTAAATATTGTGTGGAAGATTTAATATTAAAAAGGGACTCAAAATTTAAGTCTTTATACCTCGTTTAGGTATATTATAAATATAATATATTAAAAAATGGACATAAATTTAAACTTTTTTTATGTATCACAGGAAGAATTTTTTTCTATAATTAGCGATATCCATACTTAATATTATAAATGCGAAAGTAACTCTGTCTGTCTGTCTGTTACTCAATCACGCCTAAACTACTGAACCAATTTTCATGAAATTTGGTATGGAGATATTTTGATACCCGAGAAAGGATGGGCTACTTTTTATCCCGGGAAAATGACGCAATCCCGGAAATCCCACGGGAACGGGAACTATGCGGGTTTTTCTTTGACTGCGCGGGCGAAGCCGCGGGCGGAAACCAAGTATAATATAAATAAATAACTGTAAATTACAGGAAACTAATATCAGATCGATAAATACTAGAAACAGCTACAAATTTGCAAATATTCACTAGTAAAATAATAATATTATTGCATGTTTTTACCTTATAGACTCACAGATGAAGCAACTCTGAACCTAATGAAGCTCGAAACTACTAAAAGTTAAAACTGAATTAAAAAAGACTAATGACGGCCTATTCACCATGTTATTAAATTATGCGTTTCAGTAGTTTAAATATTTCAGAAATGTTATGAAATGTACAGATAAATTACTTAGTTATATTACAAACGGTTGCCTAATTTTAATAAATTACATTTGTGTTATTATGTATGTGTTTTTAGGTCATTCAATGTGGCTATTCTGAAGTAACGAATATAATATGATTGTTCATTTTCATAAATCTAAAATACCTTCATAGGTTAGTACAAATAAATTGAACTTAATAAAAACCTTCCTTGCAACTCCAAACCAATTTCATCGTATTCGGATATAATTCTACCAATCCCGGTCGATCATGGATATTATAAATTGTTCACCTTATGAAAACAGTCATTTATTTATGTCTTTCGCTGGAGATAGCTTTATTTTGCGGTTTGAGAAATGCGTCAGGGATTCCGGTTTATTGGTGTAAGGGATCCATTCAGAATGATTAACTTTTATCACCGTTTTCCTTTCCACTGTTTTCTCTCGTATCTCATATTTATATTTGTTTGTTTGCGTTTTTTTTTAATTAAAATGCTAAACAACAATGTTAACTATTACATTGGTAAGAATACACGTGTATAAACTACGCATTTTGTAAAACATATTTAAACTTTTCAAGTCTATTCCATTATAATTGACTCAATGTTAGATCAGCTGTTGGCCGCGATTCCGTACGCACAAATTATGTATGTTCATACATTGTTCTATATTCATAACAAATTAAATATTCACCTCAATTTATTTTTATACGATATTGATTCGAGTTTCTCAAGAGTAACAAAAAGCATTTTCGATAAACCATTACGATACATCTACGGGGAAGCGTGACAATCTTTGCAGCCAGTAAAAGCGCTTAGAAGCGACTTCCGTGTTTTATCAAAACGCGAAAAGGTGTCGGGGTTCACCTTTTCCCATTATTTAGATGACGCGACAAGGCTGCGAATATTACCGTCTTTAGCTTTCGCCGTTTGTTAGGCCCATTACTTAGTGAATTTCTTACGGCGGCCTTGGCGGAGCCACTGTGTCTAGCGATGGTTGTGGTAATGAAAAGATTGTGTTGTTCCATTTATTGTTTTTTAAGGAACGCGGATATGGTCTCTTTTATTTTGAAATGAAAATTAATCAAAGCCTGATGTATAAGGAATTAAAAATTAACGATTTCTTATATTATATTCCTAACGTAGGTCGTATATTTTTCTATTACCTACAGCCTTTTTGATAAAGAGAAAGTAGTCTTTACTTTTGAGGAATAACTTTTTATTTGTATGTACCTAAGTAGGTAAAGTTAATTTTAATTTAAAATTACATAATCAGTGTCGTGAAATATTGTCGCATTTTCGCCAAAGATAACAAGATTTGGATCCTTACATAATTTATCAGCCTGTCTACACCAAATTGAATAGAAAGCACTTGGAGAATTAGATAATTTTTGGATATGTGGAACAGTTTATCAAGACAAGAGTTTTCCACAGACAGCAACATTGTGTGTGACAAACAAAGTGTTTTATTAAAATATTTCATCATGTTAACTTGAATTAAAAAAAGAACGTAATAAAAGCCTAAATTATTGCTAAATCTGAATTATTACAATGCTATTAATTAATTTTAAAATAATAAGAAGATTTTACTAGATTAGGCTTACAGGGCAGAGTTGCGACATTCTATAATGTTATTTTCTCACAATCTTCTTATGATACATAATATCACAAAAACCTCGAAACTAAAACTCTACTAGCATACATCACAACACAAATACTATTGTAGTATTATAAACAAATAATTTCAATTTCTATATGGAAATATAGTAAGGATATGTTTTATTTACGTGTATGGTTTTAACTTTTAACGCTATCTGTCTAGTCTCTATTATGCCATATTCGGCTTAGGGCCGATTTTTCAATGCTTGGATAAAACTTAACCGTCCAATAAACTATTACACGATAATATTAAAATGTCACGTAAACTGTCAAATACGGACAATTAGAATACGTTTTTAAAATGTTAGTTTTATACATTATTCGACGAATAAGTTTTAACCAAGGATTGAAAAATTAGCCCTTAAAGGAAAATGAATATAAATTTTACTGTTTCTCACTTATAGCGACTTTTTAATTCTTGCTCACTATATTTATATCTACATCGAGTTGCTTGGAAGAAATCGCTCACGAACGATAAAGCCGCTCTTTTTACATTTCTATTATAAGCTAGCTATCTTAACTATGTAACACAATATATTACTGTGTATCTATGAAACCCGTTTTCCTTGGTCACGGCATCACGCGTGAACGGGTGGACCGATTTCGATAATTCCTTTTTATTATATTGAAAACATAAATAATATGTACCACGGGCAAAGGCGGGACGGACCGCTAGTGTACAATAAAGAGTAGGTATTTCATTTATTCATAGCGACTTTTAAGTCTAATAAACATACCTGAAGTGCAGTTAGTTCAGCGACTAAGCAGACTATCATGGACAGGTTTGTGCCAGCTACATGTGTGCGTGCAAATACTTCGACAGCGTCGTCATTATCTCGTCTCACGTACAGTCTCTCCGTCCAATGATCGATTATTAACTTGACTGTACATTTTCACTTCACTTCAACACTTCCACAAGATCCTACGCTTTAATTGGTTCCAAGAAACTGCTTTATATTTTAAAAGGACGCAAAATCCCAACTGTTAGTTTAAACTGGCTGTAACTGCTTTGATCCGGTATCGACAGCGTATTACGGGTATTCGTCAAGGGAAAACTGCTAGCGTTTTAGAACAAATCGGGCGGGTTTTACGGTATATTTTATTTATTCATTGAAATGTACATAATTTTAACTTTTACGTATTTCCTTTTCGCAACATATTTATTGAATCCGTGTTTAATTTTTTTTCTCAGTTCTGTTAGATTTTAAAATGGTAAAAATAAACCTATATTGGATTTCAGTTCTGAATATGACGTGAATGAGTTGGCTTAGTAAGAACGTTCTCGAAGCAGATTAGCGTCAAGATGTCGCATTGTGCTAAGTGCATATTTTCATCCAGCGGTGACTGTGCTAACTGAAATTTAACCCTTGAACTGTTTTCTCAGCTTTCTTATTAATGTGAAAGAATATTTTTCTTTCTGTCGATAAACATAATTTGCTCAATATTCAGGTGCAAAAATGTTGTCTTTGTCTTTACGTAGTGAATCTTTGTCGTCCAAGTACGTAACGTATTTTTTAATAAAGACAAAAAATGATTAATTTAACCAACCTAAACATATTTATATATCAAACAAACAATCCTCACTGACCTACACAAAAGTAATCATCCCAAAATGGACTCATCACAGTACGAAATATATTTGTGAAATCAGTTAAGCAAATACACTGCTATATTGTGGTGAGACATCCCAGTGGCTTTGCGGTGACCAATCCGGCCACCGGTATATTACAAGATGCCTTATAATTAAATGAACGTAAGCAGACCAAATTGATACTGGGAAATTACCAAACGAGCGCCAGATACAAGATTAATGTTCGAAATGATTATGTTTAGATTTATGGATAGTTAATGCACTAAGAACGTCAATACGTAATTTAGTGCACAGTAAATAAAGCGTATAATTTTATCTACACATCTTCTATTATTAAATTTAGCATTTTACTCTTTACATTTTATAAATTCATCATTTTATCGGAAGTATAAACTTTGGGAAAGGAATTCGATCAATGTGGTATGTCAGCTGGTATTCATATATGCGTATTTAATAACAAAAGCATAAAAAAGTATAAAAATGCTACCATCAATAGAGAAAATAATAATATGGTTAGCGCAATTATTTTACTATTTTTTAAACTTTTATACGCGCCGAATATCGTAAGGTTAAATCATTGATTCAATAAATAAGAAGAATTTGGAACATTAAAAGCTTTTTCTCGCACCTGGGTAATTTCATTTCTACCAATCGTATTGCTCCAAAAAGGTAGGCAAATGTCTAAGTATTTGACATTGGGTATTATGGCTATGTTACGCAAAAGAAAACGTCTTTATTACAAAGTAATAAAGAGGAAAATTTTATTATAAGGCCGAGTTTCCATCTGCAAGAAAACTTCCGCAAGAAATGTCCGACAGTCTATCTGACAGCAGCTTGCAAGTCTACTTGCAGGTGGAAACGCGAACTAAGTATTTTGTTTATTTGATTATATTACGATTTAGGTTTTAAACTACTCGACAAGTTTGAAAAATGCTTTTACCATTAGAGGATTTCATCGTTACGACTAATTAAGGTTATAATTTATTCTTTTTCTTTCTTTATCTCTCGGGTAAAGCAGGGACGAGCGGTTAGTCTTATTTTAAATATAATAGTGTTAAGTTTGAATTGTTTATAGTTGTTCAGAGATACAAAGTGCGTTAATGTACGAAGTTTGTACTATATAATAGTTAAAACATTTACTGTTTAATTCTCTTTGTGAGAAACGAACTGACGTGCTGAAAATTGCATATTGTTCATATTTGCGAACTTTCAGTTCGTTGTGAAAAGCAAAGAGACGTCACATTTTGATATCCGTTACTTTTCCAATTATGTTCCAGTTTCAATATTAATTGATTTTATATTTTTATTGCATTTTACTGGACAGGGAACAGGTAGTAATAATATACATACTGTTTTATAAGCCAACTCTATTTTTAAATCACTATTTAATTGTAATCTTCATTGGCAATCTCTATTGCTAGTGCTACATAATATATCAAGATAATTTATCGTAGAAAGTAATTTTGATTCATAAGTGTATCTCGACTAACATTACACAGAATATATTTACACCGAGTTTTTTGTGTCGATATATTCTCGTGGCTATCAGTCTAGAACAGATTGAAAATAAATCTCGGGCCAAAACGTCAGTGTGGTCGCGTTATCGCAATCGTAGGCAAAATTGGATTCAAGCTACAGGCCAATGTGTCCTTGAACTAAAAAATCCGAGATTAATTTTCAAGGAATAAAGAATTATCTATACTAATATTATAAAGCTGAAGAGTTTGATTGTTTGTTTGTTTTAACGTGATAATCTCAGGAACTACTGGTCCGATTTGAAAAATTCTTTCAGTGTTAGATTGCCCATTTATCGAGGAAGGCTAGGCTATATATCATCATGCTAAGACCAGCAGGAGCGAAGCCACGCGGGTAAAACCGCTAGACACAGCTAGTTTAAAAATAAATGCGTCAATCAATATTACCCTAATCAAAAGTAATATGATTAAGAAAAGTTTTTGATATTTTTGTTTGTTGGTCGAAGGCGGGACAATCTATAAGTTTCAAAAAATTGTTCTTGCTTCTTTCATTACTTCGTACTATCAGTTGAATATCAGCCATCGCATTCGGCGATACGATCCTTATAGTATACTTTACTGCTCTGTTATTGTTCCATTCGCATTTTTCTCTTACAACTGGACACAATATTTTCTTTTAATGATCTCAGATATAAAATGATCAGATAGGAAATAATACGTTGGTTTCGTGAGAGCGAAAAACAACATTCATAGTTACAATTGATTTTTTTTTTTCAAGAACATAGAGATTCAATGATATTAAATTGTTTTAAAGTGAAACTTCTTTAGGCGTGTTGAGTATAAGATATCAAGGTCGCGTCATGGCAATAACGTCACGTCATGGAGTAAGGCGACGATTTTGGTATCTTTGAATCTTGCCAAAGAAATTTCACTTCTGACGCATGTGCCATGCACACACGCTCTTTTTATTTTTTCAGTCTAAAATATGACCAATGATCTTACTGAGTAATAGACATTTAAAAAAATTCAGTTCAATTAAGTTTCAGTTATTTTAACGTGTAGGTATATAATATGAATATTAAAGACCGTACAATACGACCTACATACAAGATAAAACTACGATTACAAAAGATGAACTGAAAATTAATTTGTCTAGACTCTAGATTCAGGAACTGAGAACAATACACTCAAGTCAATAACCACAAGAGTAAGACTATAAGCGTAACAAATGGTTTAGTTGAACCAATATATTATGTACACAGTGTTGACAGGGAGGAATATTTTAGCTTAACAGCTGCAATATGTTCCTTAAGGTTTAAGCCAGCTTGGTAGAAAATACCATGAAATATCGAACCAATCTAGATGTGTGTTGCACTCATAAATTTATTTGAAACTGTATAGAAAATAAGGTGGAATGTTGGACCGTTTTTCACTGTATTTTTCATGGTGTATTTGCTTTCCAGAATATTATTATCTAGGTACTAGTAACCTATACGTATGATAGAAAATCAAAACTATGAATTATAATTTCTATACATAAAAAATTTCAAACCACCATGACGTTGTATGTCCGTTGTAATTATTTTGCAACTTACATAAAATCTTATTTTATAGAAATTGGATGAAAAATCCAGAAGAAGATAATATTACATCAAAGAGATTTACTCTTAGATACGAGATGCGGTTACAGCAATCAATGCACGTATATACTGAAGCTGATTTT